>NC_134270.1:64079784-64760141 GCF_031893055.1 Leptodactylus fuscus
AGAAGCAAAGGGATAGTTTAAAAGACAGCGCCTACAATGATCACAACAAATAGCTATTATTTTATCACCTGGAATCCATGCTTTCCTCTCCACCATGTGGTCAGTTCTTTAGGTGGCATATCAATAACAGATACAATGTCTCCAACCTGTAGAATAGTGAAAACATTAACGACAAAAGGATAAAATCTAAAGGTCTAAAAGCATCTACCCATCTCCCCTAAGACCCTGTACCCCACTTATCTTCTTACTTCAAAAGACAGTTCATCGGCAGCCTGTGCGTTATAGCGTTTGATGACATGAGCAGCAGCGATGGCAGGAACATTGATGGACGATTCTTCATGCACAAGCAAGTGGTTTCCTTTATTATCAATCTAGTGAAGAGAAGAGAAAAACCAAACCTCTGTGTATTCAGAAGGAAGTTTTATTAAGATGTCTGGCTTTACAATTCTGAGATTTCTTACCTCCATCCACGTCAGGGCTGGTCCACAGTTGATCTTATTCCCGGCAATTGCTGACAGGCGTGATAGGTAAGCCATCAGCATCTGTGTGACCAGCTGAGACAAAACACATGATATAAACCAGTGGATCAGAGGGGGCTGCAGAAATCCTCAGCCCCATCTTTATCAACATTATAGACGAGCCCATTACTGCCCTGCCCTTTATGTAAATGGGTAATGAACACCATGGTCACGGCTGCTTCATTCAAATCAGCCATGTTTTCTTAGAGCATGTGGTGCTTACTAAGTGCACCTGCATCAAGTGTGTGAAACAAACAAAAAGGAGACGCACCTAGTGACATTTAACCACGAATAGGATTCTTCCAATGAAAAGATCTAAATATAAAGCTAGCGTCTGATGAATGAATGTGTTCTGCAGGTGAGGGCACTGCTGCTTATGTCCAGGTACTACTACACTTATAGTAATTCATATAGGGAATATAGAGATTACAGAGAAGATTATATGTAGATTAAACTATACACTGCCAACCTGAATATGCAACCTTACCTCTGGGCTATCCTTCACGGAGTCGGACCGGGGCAGCTCTGAGAGCTGAGAGAAGCGGCGATCATATATACATAGATGGAGGTGTTTGTCCAGCACCCGGAAATCTTCATAACTTCTTTTTACTATCCAGCTGCGACCCTAGGAGACATCACCACAAATCATAAAAAAACTTGCAGCACTGGCAAAGTGTGACTTGACAAGGACATTGATGGTTGGTTTTGGTAGCAGGAGAAACTATCCCTCCAATCACCAATATAACACATTTAATTTCTTTTCCATCTGTCGGTGGAGTGTGCTGGGTGCATTGTTCTTCTCGTCGGGCTGAGATGATGTCATTATTCCCATCAGTGGCAGAGTCTCATTTTCAGAGCGCAGCCAAGTCCGCAGTTCTCGGCAGGTGTAAGCAAGTGAATCTTATTCTCCATAACATAATTAATAAGATCTTGGAGCTGAAACAATGTCAGAAATATCTGCATGGCTCAGCGCAACTGACAGGCAGTTAATGTAGGAATCAGCAAACTTACATCGCCTGCATCATTATGTCCTGAACACGTCACATATGGAGACAGCCGGGAAGACGTCCAAATTTCTCACCTCAGCTGAAGTAAATGACCCGCGTAGGAGGCCAAGGGAGAAGACGGACGCCATTTTTATTTTAGCAAACATACATAACTGCTCTAGAAACTTCACAAACAGGAGGGGAAGTAAAACAAACCATGAGTCACATACTTAGTGCTCACTTTATGTGGATACTAGAAAATATATATATATATATATATATATATATATATATATATATATATATATATATATATATATATATATATATATACATATATATATAAATATCATACAAAGCTCAGGGGTACAGGTCAGGATCCAGATACACATCCAGTACCTCAGCAATCCTCCTATAAACTCTGCTGCCTCATATTACATAACAGCAGGACATGTATGTGTATTCAGTCATCGCCAATCTAAGATTACCTGGGGCAATAAACAAAGATCAGTATACTGCCCCCCTAGATTAATGATTTTTATCAGTCCGGGGGCACATTTACAAAAAGAACTTGAGTTCCATAGGCAAAACACATGATAAATACTTCAGAGAATCCTCTTGCCCTGGATAATGTCAGCACAGGAATTGTGCTCCTGTTATACAAGGTTTTTCTGTCTTTATACAGATGAAGAATACAGAATAACCTTCAATCTTAAATTACCCAGCATGTCGCTGATACACGCATAGACTTCCTATAGGAATAAGAGATCACAAGGAGAGGGAGACTGAAGGATGACAACATGTGCAGCAAGGGGCGATGTGGTTTTCCAGACAGTCAGATTTTTGATTGGATGCCAAATAAGACATTAGGAGATTGGAGAAGTCAAGTTAGGTAAATTGCAGCCGGGTCGTCTCATGTTATGTGCTCCTGTATCACTAGAGAGGTCTTGATCTACTCCTTCCAATAAGCCAAGCTATGAAGTCATGCCGTTAAAACCCTAGAAGAAGAGCCTTGACCTGGTGCTCTGCAGCTTTAAGGAGCTTACAGCTCCCATGCTGTGCCTGTTCAGGGTCACTAGGACTTGCAGGCTGAGAGCCACAGGTTACAGCCTGACTTAGAAGGTGACTTTCTAAAAATAAAAAAGGAGGTTGTAGTAGACAGTTGCTGTCAAGTAGTGCTTCTTGCTGTATCCAATGAATGAACCAATGCCAACAATATTTATAGCAGTGAAACAACCACATTATATAGCACATGGGAGCTGGGGGAGGGGGAATTGCTACTCATCCACCATTACCTGACATGCAACTTGTACCAGGAAGACCAGCTCCTTAGATTCACAGCCGTTTCTGTTTTGTTCACTCTGTTCCTCCGTCAGCGTGAGCTAGAGAAACCAGAGAAAAAACATCAATAGGATGGAGACAACAGGAAAACAAACACTGACAAACCGTGAACAACAGATCCAAAAAGACTAGGAAATTCATATAAATATTTCTGCACAAATATTTCACGGGATCCTGTGTATCAGGAGTATCTTGATGAGAAATCAGGAGGGAACTATGAGGTACTGGGGTCAAAGTCAACGGTCTCAACTACAATGCAAGGATTTTCTTGTAATTTTGCAGACAATGGAGCCATCTTTAAGTTTTCATTTAATAAAAGTGGGTTTACGATGTATGACAAGTATAAACTAGTGTAATAAGTTCATATTGTCACTCCTCTGAGGACTGACCTGTATGTGTGACAATATCTTGGTCAATATGGAGCATGTTATGTGTATCAGTGGTTGCATTTATGGAGTTTACAATTGATAGAAGCCTCCAAGGAGAATGTGTCACATCTGAAATGCCGTAAACACTTTATTCTGCATTTATCTCTTGGTAAGAACATCACAGTGAAGTAGACTTGACATCCCTGCCATGCAGCGATGGGCTCATCACATCCTGTGCGCTCCATTAAATCCTGTCCCGTGCTGCCTTCTACAGATCAAGTAGGTCAAATAACATGACACAACAGCCCCATTTCCACTGCATGGTACCAGATCGCCTCAGTTCGCCTTGACCCACTTTTGTTGTTTCTGTACTACGAATAACACCAGAAAACACTCGGTACAAGGTACTTTTTTAGTACCGGCTTTAGACTAGGTACCACTAAAGCCAATGCTATACTAGAAAGTCCAGTGTTCACATACTGCTTAGCTCATTGGTAGTCACTTAGATAACAATCAGCAACATAAAACTCAATGTCAAGGTGTCCTTGTAACGCAAAAAACATTTATATGGGTCAAATGTCCATACAAATGAGAACCAATATGTAACCAAATGAGGCTCCTTCTTCTATGTAGGATGGAACTTGGGCATGTGAGGTCACAGATCTCCATACAAACCATGAGAAATTTAGACCAGCAAATACAAGTAAAGCCATCATATCTTCCATGAGCAGCACTGAGGCAAAACCAGCCCATCCTAGTAGCATTTTTCAGTTTCAACAGTCATAAGCCTTGACAACAGGCAAACTGGGGTACAAGTATCTAAGAGCAGATGGGGCCTCATCCAGCCTATACAGGTAGCACTAGAGCGCCTTGTGCATACTGCATGTCTTTTTTTTTTACCAGTTTGTTGGGGGTCTAAACCACCATCCACAACAAAAAGATCAGAGTCATCTTCCCAGATACAACATGGTGTAGGGACTCTACTGGTCTACACTTGGACACTGTAAACTACTGTTTGGTTGCCACATTTTCTTTGCATATATGAATATTACATTTTGATAAATGACTGGAACTCAGGTTACGCCAAAACAGCCCAATCACTAGGCATATATAAACTATGCTCATATTATAGATACAAATTATATGTGAGGTGAACCCGGAATCACATGCAGTGGCTTAGCCACAGGGACAATAATGATGTGCAGCAAGGGAACACGGATGTGCCTCCGGCCTTCAATTACTGGAGAAGCAAGGAGTCCTGAAGGGCAGCCTTGATCTTAAATGAGGAAGCCACATCTTATATAGCTTATCCTCTGACTGAGCTCAAATAATGAACAGGAAATATTCCATAAATATGGTTGTGAATATTAAACACACAGCACACAGTCAATATTTACAGGAGAGGAGAATACAGCTGAATGATGCATATGAATGAGGCAAACCTGAGTCACTACAAAGTACAAATCATACCCTGCCACCCAATCCTTCCCAGCCCATTGTACGACTACCTAAGGGATCTCATACACACAGCCTGAACATTGTCCATTGCCAGGACATCTGAGGCCTTGTACATTGCAGATAAAATAAAGATTACTTCCTTTTTTCAGGATACACACTTTGTTATTTGTCTATAACAATTGTTCATACGCAGCTGTGGACCAGATGTGGTTACGTCCCTAATGGAGTCTTTATCTGTGGAGGAGCGGCCATATTTCTATCCAGCACTGTTGCAGAATTCATGATCACATCACTGGAGACTCCCCAAGCGAATGGCCAACGTTTTATCTATGTTGCATAGTAATTGGCTTTGTCTACTGATGTTCGAGCAGAAGTCTTCTATCTGTATAAAGCCTTGGTCTCATTTCTGTCACTGTGGCTGATGTATAGCAGCAAATATAGAGGTACATGGCTCCCTAATATAGTGACAAGGCAATGCATGCAGGGAAAGCGACAGATGTTTCATATGACAGATTCTCGGATTCTCATTCGAGACCTCACACAGGGAACAGTCAATGAATGGTTCATATTAACTGACCAAACCCCCAATACAAATGTTGTTCAAACAGCTGTCGAGACTACAAATGCAAGCGGCCAAGAGGGATTCCTAAGCCGGAAGAACAGGCAAAAAAAAATTAAAAATCAACACAGAGCTTAGAGTCCAAGATAAACTTCCACTATGGAGACACTGGGGAGTAGAAAGCAATGAATGGGGTGCATCACCCCAGCTATGGACCATCCTTGTGTGCTAGTTACAGGATTATAAATGTGGAAAAGCAAGAGGTCACAACAAAAGGAACAGAAATCCGCACACAATTATTTCTTTATGTATGCAAGACCAAGAAACCCACTGATCCTGGCATCACCAACTAGTATCCATACCATCAGATCCATATATTCTTAATATTATACTGGGGCTGAATGTACTGGAAGGTTCGGATAGAGCATCAGACAGAATGAAGAAAGCTGCCCACACACTTCAGTTAGTGGTTGGCCAAGTACCTATTCCCATTTCTTTCACCAAGAAGACTCCATTTACATCCAGTCAGTGAATGTTAAGAAAGTTGTTTGGCTTGAGCCATTCTCAAGTCATGTGTATAAGCAGCTGGAAAGATTTAAGCAAATCTATGGTTTAAGTTGGGCATACAGGTCAGATGTATGCCACGGTCTGCGTACATGCAATATTTTTACGCCTCTGCAAACTCTGACCCTCTACTCTTTGTATATTTGACATTAAAACAAAAAAAAACCTATATGCTCACATCATATGTGAGCAACAAAGATCCTTCACTTTTGGTGGTGGGAGTAAGAGCAGACTAATGAAGTGCGCTCTTCACAGATCAGATGTTCTTGTCACCTCCACTCAGTGCCCTCTTTACACCTTTGATGAGTAATCTCCATCTCGGGAATCCTCATGTCGCTGACGTCACCATCTGTCAGTACTCAATATATGGATGGCATCTGAAGGCACCCACCACCAAACAAGAACCAGAATATCTATGGACCAGCTAACAAAAACTTGCTGACATGAAGGACGCTTCAAGGGGTCATGTATTAATCTAACAATATCACAGTCCACAAGTACTTGTTAACATGACCCAGATAGTCCAGCTTGTGAAAAAAGTCTCATCATATCTGGAGGAAAATAAACCAGGTAATAAGATATTTTACAAAATGGAACAATACATCAGTAACTACAGGACACACTTGCTGCACACAACACCAGCATATCTGTATCATTTTCCAGAAATGTCACATTCAGACACAAGCTCCTAAATAGGCAACCGTCACACTAAGAGAAGCCCTACAACCATGTGGTCAATGCCATACAATGTCCAGCCGCAACTCAGAAGTCCCATATTCAGCATGTTCCATGGCATGACCCCTGGTGCTGCTGCCTAAACCTCACATTTCTATCTCTTCTATTGCATTGATGAGACACTGTCTCGGTCACCTTCAGGCTGATGCCACCAGGACGATACACTCCACCTTCCATTCCAGGCCACTGGCCAAGAAATCACTTATTTTCATGAAGGAACATAAAAAACAACTAAAGATGCCATTGTGTAAAGTGGTGCTAATAACATTGGAGTTGTGGTCCACTGCTGTGTGACAGGACAGGTGGGTAAGTGGATTAAGCAGATCAGGTTTGTCCTCAGAAGTAGAGCGCTGCCTCTAGAAATCCCACAGTTACACAATTAACCTGTGATGTCCTGAAGCATCCAATGTGGCAGCAGCAGACACCAGACCTGTATGACAGTGGAGTCCTGCTCCGTCATCAGTTCAATCTGGAGGGAAATGGTCACTGAAACAGGAATCTGTGTCTGCAACAGACAGCAAAAGGCAGAACATTGACAACCATACCCCATGTGTATATTATGTGTAACCCAGGAGGTAAAGGCGAATAGATGGGATTCACGTCCGCGCCTCCCCTGACTGCGCTCACTGCTCCTTCTATTGATTTGTTTCCTCGCTGTGGTATTACCGGGCTAAAGCTGATTAGGTCAGAGCATTAAACCAATAAAAGCCTCTCTGCATTAGCCCTGGAAGGAGGTGTTGGCTGCACCCGCCACATTCACTGTCAATGAACCTGAACAGTCCCTGGGAATCAATGGACCAGACACACAAGACATCAGATCAAGCCTCCCATAACCATCACATAGACAAGAATTTGTGCATATATCTTACAGTCATTATATGTACGCAATACAATATTGGAGATAAAAAATCTCATCACATACACGCATGAACATCCCAAATATACAGGTGACTATGCCTGATGGAGGAGCAGAATTACAGGAGATGTGGAATATGTATGGTGTGGATCCAAAACGAATAAAGCCTAAAACATCTACAATATGATATCACATGATGCAGGATGAGAAGGGTTAACAGGCTGTTAAGATGGCACGGGATCCCAAGATCCATATGGCAGCACTTGGTTTAAACTTCCAGTCTGAAGCACAGGAAATGATGACTAAATTGTTTTAACCCTTGTGAGGCTGCAGAGAAATAAATACATTCCCTCACATTCCACACAATTCTCTGGGGCGACAGAAATAATCAAACACATCTGCGTTAACGTTCTCTCCTAGATCTGGGATCGGTACAATCTCCTGGTGGTTAGGGGACAGCCATCTACAGACAGCGCTTGCTGGAATCATCTTACAAGGGTCGAGCTGCTGCTGTAGCCCTGGAGATGGATCCTTTGTTTGCCGGGATCTGTATCCTGCTTGGAAGGAGCTGTTAGGTTTCTGATCATTAGTAGAATAAGACAAAGACTGAGAGGGCTGTCACTCACCTCCGGCACACATCACTACGATGGGGGGTACCTTGTACAGGCCCCAGGTCTACGCTGTGGTTTCCAAGTCCTGGCTGCTGAAGACATTGGATGGAGCAGGAGCCCAGTGAAAGTCACGTAACAGAGTCTTCCTTCGCGTTAGCCCTTCCATACAAATGGACGGCAGCTTCTGGCTCTGTACCTCCGATGTCCTATCTGCTGTTTGCACACTGCCAATTTCATGCTCAATTTGTACGACAGAGAATCAGCAGTGATCCCTTTTCTCTTCTACTCGCTCACTCTCTAGCTGGCTGCAGGGGTCCCAGAGGACACTCTCAGGAGCTGAGAAGCAGGGAGGGGAGGGAGAATGGGAGGCGATAGTGAGGATGCTTCTCCAACTCCATCATGTTAGGATACAGAATACGAGGCACAAACACAGAAGACCCGACCGTCCGCTGACCATCAAGAAGCCATTATCCCATGGCGGCTTTTGAACATTTCACAATAGCAGATTAGATTTTCATTGTTATTGCAGGGAAAATCTTCTTATATGAGCTCATAGTCACTGGAGACGGGCTGTGTACAATTACTGAACCACGTCAGGCTTCATGCTCAGTCTATACTAACACATGATGGGGCACAGGCTGGATTTACCGCATCTGCCTGAACGGCACTGCAATTTTCAGCTACAACTGCACACATCTGGCGTGTATAAAAGGTCACACACTGATAACCCGCTCTGCCAGTCACATTAATGTGATGCCGTCCCTCAAAATCTATCCTGCCAAGGCAACGAGAAGTTCTGCACGAAGAAAACTCATTTAACTGAGCCCTCAATGTATGTAAAAACATCACCTTATATCAATGCTGGCATTACAGCTCCTGATCTACAATATAAAGGAGTGTTCATACTACCGATCCTTATGTCCAGTGTGGTCATCCATCATAGGATTATAGCAATGGGCATTAACTGTAGCAGAGTGACGGACACAGACAGAGCCCCCTATGTGTCGGTTCCCAATAACATGACGGACACTTTCGTCCTTCGTGTTTGATTACTTTTGTAAAAGCTGCATACACAACTTTTTCTTCCATCAGAAAAGTAAAACATGATGGAAGAATGCTTCATTCATGTTGTTTTTTCCTACATTTCGGTGAATGCAGACGGATACCAGAAGGAGGCGGCTCTGTCTGCATCTGTCATTTAATGTCCATTGCTCTTATCCTGTGACAAATGAAAGCAATGGACATTAACAAGCCCCTGTCTTGTCCTCTTACCAGGGCCTCATTCCTTGTCTTATCTATGACTTTTAGAAATCTTTTGCATTCCACTATAGCTTTTAATGTCCCTGTTGAGCTTCAAAAGAAACCAGTCCACCATGGTCACATATTTCTGCCTCCAATCCAACTCTACCAGTCACTGTCAGATAGTCGACCAGGACTGTGTCCCCTTGACTGACTTCATTGTTGGAACAAATTCTGGTGGAAACAATGTGGACCTAAGTATTTAGAAAATAATTGTAAAATCTAACAGTGTTTTGCTTCTACTACTCCAACAAAAGCAAAAGACCTCAATCAAACAATGCCCTATGAGTGTATGGTCTGGCACATAGTAATAGCTGGAAGTCCAGTCAATGAGTCAGCCCACAGCAGCTCCTGGCAGCATACTTTCCACTCTCTGTGCCATGTCAGCTCTGGTGGTTTTGCTCTCTGGAGTAGAATGACTTGACTTTACCTCCAGGAGAGACGATGCTTGTATGTTCACTTACACTATGGAAACTTCTAAACAAAAGTCCTGCTTGCATGGGGACTACACGGACTAATATGTCATGAATGATGGGTTACAGGTGACCTATAAGTCATTGCTAAACAGGGCAATGGATCAAACAATAGAAGACACTTATACACAACAATAAAGAGAATCTTCCTACGTGACTTCCAATAGAGCAGTCAGGTCCTGATTGAGAAGGATATCACCCATGATCACAGCAGGTAGACCCAAGATCAGAAAGTCCTCAGCATTTGTACACAAGAAAGGTTTAAAGCACCCACACACGTCACCATGAAAGTCAATGATTATTGCTATGTGGATGTTGCGAAGACCCTCAAAGAGTAGGGCTCTGCTTTATAATCTTTTTGCTACAGCAGTGGAGTTTTGCCGATGAAGCTTCAGCCATGAATATCAACATTTGCTGAGATCCTTCCCATAGTTATTATGCAGAGTCTAACTGGTTGCCATCCGGTGTCCTGATCACACTGTTACTTGGATCCAGGTCAGACTGTCTGGCTTTAGGCTTTCACTCCCGAAGAGGGCTGAATGGGAGGATACAATCACTTCTAGATAATGTAGTCATTTGTTGCAGTAGTTTTTGTAATAAGAATAACATTCATGAAGTTTAGTGATTTGCGTTGACAAGTTATCATGCCGTTGCGTGAAAAGTGAACATGTGTAGATGGGGTTAAGCTCTCTGCCTCCTGTGAGGGAATCCTCTTAAAGAAACAACACTGAGAACAGGGGGGAAGACAAATTAATCTATTCTAACCACTTCCCTGTTTTACTGCTTGGTGCAATGTGACCCTAAGATCATGAATTTACCCTCCAAAAGTCATGAAACTAAAGCCAGTAAGAGAAAGAAGCTGCAGTCAATGAAGTGTGGCATATGCACAGGACCCTCATAAACCCATCCTGCACACAGCTAGCTCCTGACCCATCCTCCGTCCAGTATAGGGGACACCTTTAATAGATTCAAGATGCTGGTCATAAAGCCAATGCCTCCCCAGCCTAATAATATACAGAAAACAGTGGCTCATCCACTACCATGGCTCAGATTCTGTAAGGACCGATTTGGAATACATAAAAGGCAAAGAATTATACACAAGAATATAGTAGCAGACAGCTTGTTGTAATAGTGCACCCTGGGATTAGGTAAGCCGCCATTTGGTCTTGTGACATTAAGTGGTTACAGTCATGGTACCGCCGCTATTTCATATGGCGCTGAGATTGTAAAGGCAGTGATGCAAAAGTATTTCAAGCGCATCCACAGACCAGCTCAAATTACTCAAGAGCACACACAGAGGATGGGGAGGGGGCCACAGGGTTTGAGCAGCTGAGATGAATATGATGGAGCACAACCAGGTCGGCTGCTCTACAATACTAAACCAGCATACAGTGCACATGGGGGAGGGGAATATTCTGGATTAATAAACTAGGATACAATGTGTACAGGGGAGGGGGAATACTTTGGATTAATAAACCAGTATATAGGAAGGAGGATTTATTAAGCAGTATACTGTATCTACGGGGATGAAGAAATATTTTGGATGAATAAACCAGCATACAGTGTATATAGAGGAGGTAGGAGGGCCACTCGAATTATTAAGCAGCGTAATGTATGTACAGGGATGGGGGAATACTTTGGCTTATTAAACCAGCATATACAGTATATGAGTGACGTGTACACTCTGGATTAACCAGCATACAGAATATAGGGGAAGGGGTCTGTTCATTTTCTGACCCTTGCTTCATTCTCAAGGTCATCATGTCCAAATTCGCAGATTTCTCAGTACATTTGGCACTCACAGCTGTCAATAAATGTACGTTAGTATTTCAATAAACTTACTACAACTTGTTTAGGGGGCATTGTAGTACATTTCACGCACACAAAAAATATTAACAATATCGCATATCTGCTGCACTTCGGAACACAACTGATAAACATGCAAAACTAAAGGGATTGTATCATTGGTGTCAGAGGTTTTGAGATAATGACATGCCTGGATAGCCTTTAAAAAGGCTATTCTACTACTACTACCTTCATTTTTTCGATTCTCCCCGCCGTTCCGTTGTAATCCTGGTTACTGAATTTTTCAGATTATAAAACACACTTTATTTCCCCCAAATTTGGGAGGAAAGTGGGGGTGCGTCTTATAGTCCGAATGTGGACTATAAGAGGGCGGCAGAGGAGCGGAATTGCAGCATCACCACGCTCCTGCCACCAATGGTTTCCTGCAGCGGAAGGAGTGTGGCGAGGCTGTGGGCCTCAGTAGCGAAAACCCGGCATCTGCAGTTCTATTACAGAGGATGCCGGGTCTGTAAAGCTAATGGCGGTCGCTCTACTTTAGAGCAGTCACCGTAGTAATAAAACTTCTAAATCCCTCCTTTCCCTAGAATACATATAAAAGTAGAAAAACACTGTGAAACACATACACATTAGGTATCCCTGTGTCCGAAAATGCCCGGTCTACTAATATTTTTCCTGTATGGCGAACTTCAAAATCAAAAGTGCCAAACTGCTGTTTTGGTTTTTTTTCATTGTTTTGCCTCTGATTTAAATAAAAGGTGATGTAAGCAATAGGCATTCCCCAAAATGGTATAACAAAAAAGTACACCTGACCCCGCAAAAAACCCCAGTCTATGTATCCCCGTACAGCTGCAGGGTCACCTGTCAATGTGGCCTTGCAGCTGTTGCAAGACTACAACTGCCACATATTAAATATTTTCCCATTTTTTGCTTTAAAATTTTCCCCCCTATTTTCCTCCACTAAAACCTAGGTGCGTCTTATAGTTCGAAAAATACAGTAATCACTTAATGTAAGTGTGCCCACTGAGCACCCTGGGCGTTCCCCAGGGCCTTTGAGCACCCCCCACATTATACTTTTATTTACACCCCTCCATTGCTTGTGCTCATCTGACCCGCTTCCTCCCTGAATGTTCTTTCTGCCAGATTGCGCTGCTGCATTTGAATTCTCGGGCATGCGCAATTCCGCTTCGTTCAGAGCGGTACTGCGCATGCCTGAGCACCATTTTGGTGTAGCTCGCTATAGAACAGCTGAGAATATCAAAAGTTGTCTGAAAGTTTAGTTACTTATTTAACCCCTTAGCAATACATGACATACCTGTATGTCATGGTGGTGTTAAAGAAGTGTGCAGAGAGCTCAGCGGCTAAGATTGGTAAGAATCTATTAAAGGGATTCTACCACTAAATCGCTTTTTTTTTTTTTTTGCTTTAGACGTCGGAATAGCCTTTAGTAAGACTATTCGTCTCTTACCTTTAGACGTGGTCTGGGCGTGGTTCCTTAGAAATACCGGTTTTAAACGGTATGCAAATGAGTTCTCTGCAGTAATAGGGGCGGGCCCCAACACTCAAACGGCGATGGGAGCGTCCCCACTGCTGCCAGAGAGATCTCTCCAGAGACGCCTCCATCTTCAGCTGCAACCCCGCCTCTTCTGTCTTCCCTCTCGGTCCAACCTCAAACACCTGCGTAGTACGATCCTGTATTGAACTACAAGAGCAAGAGCAGCCTCCCAAAAATGGCCGCCAGCTATTTTTGGGAGGCTGCTCTTGTAGTTCAATACAGGAGCGTACTGTGGCCGGCCAGTGGCCATTTTTGGGAGGCCGCTCTTGCTCTTGTAGTTCAATACAGGAGCGTACTGCGCAGGTGTCGAGGTTGGACCGAGACGGAAGACAGAAGAGGCGGGGTTGCAGCTGAAGATGGAGGCGTCGCTGGAGAGAGCTCTCTGGCAGCAGTGGGGACGATCCCATCACCGTTTGAGCGCTGGGGCCCGCCCCCATTGCTGCGGAGAACTCATTTGCATACCGGTTAAAACCAGTATTTCTAAGGAACGGCACCGCGGAGACCACATATAAAGGTAACAGACGAATAGCCTTTCTAAAGGCTATTCCGACGTCTAAAGCAAAAAAAAAAAAAGCGATTTAGTGGTAGAATCCCTTATTAATAATATAAAAGATAATAATAAATTCCACAATATACTACATTACTGTAAAAGTTCCTAAATGCCTGAGCTATAAAAATATAATGTTGTTTATCCCATACAACGAACAACTTAGTGGGTAAAAAAAAAAACAAAAAAAAAAAAAACAGGCAAACTGCCATTTGTTTCATCATTTCCCCTCCCACAAATAATGAATAAATAGTGATCAAACAGTCTTACTTTTTGCAAAATATTAGTAAAGACTACAACTTGCCCTGCTTAAAGAGGACCTTTCATGGATTTGGGCACACGCTGTGTTATACACCACTGGAAAGCCGACAGTGTGCTGAATTCAGCGCACTGTCGGCTTTCCCGATCTGTACCCCGGGTGAAGAGCTATTGGTCCAGATATCGTACCTCTTCACAGTCAGAAGGGCATTTCTGACAGTCTGTCAGGAAGGTCCTTCTGCACAGCAGCGCCTATCGCGCTGTACAGTGTGAGCGGAGAGGAACGCCCCCTCCCTCTGCTCACAGTGCTCGTCCATAGACGAGTATTATCAGGAGGGGAGGGGGCGTTCCTCCCCGCTCACACTGTACAGTGCGATAGGCGCTGCTGTGCAGAAGGACATTCCTGACAGAGTGTCAGAAACGCCCTTCTGACGATGAAGAGCTACGGTACCGGCACAGATAGCTCTTCACCCGGGGCACAGATCGGGAAAGCCGACAGTGCGCTGAATTCAGCACACTGTTGGCTTTCCAGCGGTATATAACACCGCATGTGCCCAAATCCATGAAAGGTCCTCTTTAAAATAATAATAATAATAATAATAATAATAAAAAAAAGCTTTATGCAGCAACGTAATAATAATAATACATTTTATTTATATAGCGCCAACATACTCCGCAGCGCTGTACAATTTGTAGGGTTCGAATACAGACAGAAAGATACATTACAAAGAAAGTTATTTCACACAATGGGACTGAGGGCCCTGCTCGCAGGAGCTTACAATCTATGAACGTACATGGAAATATAAAAAGTTATGGGAACTACAATATGGCAAAGGAAAAAAAAAACGTTAACATTTTTAAATCTGTAAAAGTGCTGAAACATAACAAAAACTGAATAAATTTGGCATCGCTGTGATCGTACTGACCCACAGGATATAGGCAATGTCCAAGTAAAAATGATGTCTGAAAATGACAAAATTTGCGCTCCATTCACAAATTTATTTTGGAGCCTCCTTTTACAGCAATATGGAAAATTAAATGGTACCCACTATGAAGTAACATTTTTTTGTCCCGCAAAAAATACCCCTTTCATATAACCAGTTATACCGTTTGGAAAGTGGAGACGGAAAGAAAGTGAAATACAAAATCTGAAAATAAATATGGGGTTAAAAGGAAGAAGGGGTTAATTGCCCCAGCTGCAGAGTTAGTCAGCAGGTTTTGTCACAGTGCCCATGCTGGAGCAGGAAGCAGGAATTCCCTGGCATGGAGCATGGAAACCTTTTCAGTGAAGTACTTCCCTTTCCTGGCTGCAGAGTAGCGGTGAGATCGGATTCTCTACAGCATCTCCCATTCACGTAACATAGTAAATAGACTCTCCTTGCAAGGCATAGACTTAAATGTGTCCTGATCCTTGATTATAAAGTACAGGCAGATAAACACACACCATATACACCAGCACTATAGCCTCACTGTCTCACCCAATCCACTATAGAAAGTAATGGGAAAAACCATTCAAACTTGAAGGCGAAAAAAATTTTGCTCATCTCCTGCAAGCCAGTTACCAGATACGATTTTTGCAGATTACTCTATAGAGCGCTGTCAGCAGCAATTCTGTATTAATTCTGCACCTCAACGTGTCTGACATACAGATGAAGGCAGAAAATCTCCCAACAGTAACATGAAGGAGAAGCAGTTACTGCCGCTTAGGGTGGCACAAACAGAAAGGGGCAAGGGTATGTTCAAGTCGGATTTTTTAGGCAGAATTTATAGCGTAAGTGTTGCAAATTTGTAGCCGATGTCAACCTATAATTTGCAAAAGGTACAAGCCCGAACTCCGCACTGCAGGTCAATATCAGCTGCAGATTGTTTTTGCAGCATGTGGGTGAAGACATATCTACAGTATAGCTGATACTTAGGACATTCTAAAAGTTTTTATTTCTGGATTGTGCCAATGCACACACTACTGCAAAAACCCAAGTATCCACATTAGACGTTGCAAAGTAGGTTTAAAGGTACTACACACACACACACACACACACACACACACACACACAGTATAACCTCTGGACTGTGATATATGTGTCACTAGCATTCAGGATCCTAGTACTCATGTCTATTACCTGTTTCTGCAAAACCGTGCAGAGCAAATACTAAAATGGCTGACACTAGAACGTATGGGCTGCAGGGAGATTTGGACTTGACATGGATCCAGTAGGTGGCACTGACTTGGCTCTGGGCATGTAAGCTGCTCGATGTCGGTCCATCATAGCTAACATACCTTCTGCCTCGGCATTTCTTGTTGCAGTATGGTTAGTCACAGTCAGTAAATGTGCCTCTCCTAAATGAAACCTTATCCCTACATGCTTTGATGCGGACAAGGGGGGTGCCTAAACATCCTAGGAGCCAATACATGCCAGGAATTACCATACTAACTGACCTACACAAACCCATGCTAGAAAAAAGAACAGGTTACACTATGATCATGGAACTTTCAAAAAAAAAAGGTGAAAAGCAGATGAGGGAAATAATTGTTGTCTGAAGTGACATTTACCTGTACAAAAGCCAATAATGCGCAGTACTCACCTCACATGAGGCTAAGGGAGCATCCATTAATTTAAAAAAAAAAAAAAAAAAGCGAGGACACCACTTTCCTTATCTTATATTACCCCTCTGTTGTCATCCCCTTTATTGCCTACCCTTTCCTACACATCCAGTGGCGGATCCAGGCTTTGCAGGGCCCTACTTACCGGGGGGTTCTGGGGGGTACCCAGAATACCCCCTCTTCCCCCCCCCCGGGGGAACTGGGTGTGCTTCCCCCTGCCCAACCCCCCCCCCCCCCCCCCCCCGGATTTTTTGAAAAAAGTAGCCCTAAAAATGCATTTTTGAGGCTTTTTTTCTAAAAAAAAAAAAACAAAAACAAAAAACTAGTTAGCGGTTAGAGATGAGCGAGTACTGTTCGAATCAGCCGATCCAAACAGCACTCTCCATAGAAATGAATGGATGCACCTGGTACTTCCGCTTTGACGGCGGCCGGCCGCTTAACCCCCCCCCCCCCACGTGCCGGCTACATCCATTAATTTCTATGTGAGCGTGCTGTTCGGATCGGCTGATCCGAACAGTACTCGCTCATCTCTATTAACGGTGTTTGACCAACTTATAAGACTGACCTTATTTGTGTACTATTAGCTGCATTGGGAGCGCGCACGCAAGGCCAGCGGCATAGAAGCGACGTCATCTCGCTGCTGGCTTTGCATATGAAACCCCGCCCACTAATGGACACAAGAAAACCAGGAAGAAAGAAGAGTTTACAGCAGCGAAGACTGGTGAGTAAGGGACATGGGAATACCCCTTTAAGGGCCTTGCACTTCTAACCCATACAACCCAACTTTTGAAGATTAGAAAGTGGGACATAATTTTCCATGTGCTCCCACACAGTATAATCCTCCTACAGTCAACTGTAAATTATATGTCCCCCTCCATCTCTCCCCCAGTTTCATATACACCCTTCATCTGCCCCTAGTTTCATGTCCCCCCGTTTCTGCCCAGTGTCATGCCGTTCTCCCCCCTCCTTCATCTGCCCACAGTTTCATGTCCCCCCCATCTTTGCCCCAGTGTCATGCCGTTCTCCCCCCTTCATCTGCCCCAGTGCCATGCCGTTCTCCCCCCTTCATCTGCCCCAGTGTCATGCCATTCTCCCCCCTCTTCATCTGCCCCAGTGTCATGCCGTTCTCCCCCCCTTCATCTGCCCCAGTGTCATGCCGTTCTCCCCCCCTCTTCATCTGCCCCAATGTCATGCCGTTTCCCCCCACTTCATTTGCCCCAGTGTCATGCCATTCTCCACCCCCCCTTCATCTGCCCCAGGGTCATGCCGTTCTCCCCCCCCCCCCCCCCTTCATCAGCCCCAGGGTCATGCCGTTCTCCCCCCTTCACCTGCCCCAGTGTCATGCAGTTCTTCCCCCTCCCCCTTCATCTGCCCCCAATTTCATGTGTCCCCTACATTATGTTCCACCTTAACACAAAAAAAAAATACTTACACTCACCTTCCCTCGCTCCCCCGCTGCTCTCTCCGCAGTCTCACTCATACACATAGATGTAGACGCGATGTGACGTCATCACATCGCGGCTACAAATGCCAGAGTGCAGCATTAAAGCAGGAGCTGAGCTGTGACAGCTCTTGCTTTAAATGCCTATGTATTCAGCTACGGACGCCGATGAGTTGAAATAGGGACATGCCGACCGGGACCGTTTTGTTAGGTCCGGACCGCGGCTGCCCGGCCCTGGATCCGCCCCCGTAGACATCCTGCTATTTACCGCTTTCGGTTGTTGATTATTCCCTCGCCTTTATTGTAAAACGTAAAAAAAAATTCTTGAGGTAATGTAAAAAATAATAATGTAAATAAAGTCCTGCAGCTTGCATTATGTCCACACACACAAAAAAAAAAGTAGAGTATGTGACAAATTTGATGCAAACTGACAATAACGGACAACATTGACATCATTGGGATTTTTAATGGATTTATGACGGATCTGTTAGTGTCCATTGTTAATGTAGACATTCATTAAAGGATGGTACGGTAGCAACGGACACCCCGAATGGAATACCAAATGCAAATGTGAACCAGGCCTATGGCTGTGGAAAAATGGAACAATTGGAGATCACAATTTCCCCTACCAAATCCACAGTCCTGATCAGAGAATACAGATAAGAGAAGAAGAGATGCTTATATCAGAGAAAAACGCAGTTAGGGTGCATTCACACTACGTAACGCCAGCGTGTATCACAGCCGTACAGGCCGGCGCTACAGCAGGGCTGCCGAACACTTCCCATTCATTTCTATGGGAGCCGGCATGCGAGCGCTCCCCATAGAAATGAATGGACTGCTTTTTTCCATTCATTTCTATGGGAAGCGCTCGCATGCCGGCTCCCATAGAAATGAATGGGAAGTGTCCGGCAGCCCTGCTGTAACGCCGGCGTGTACGGCTGTGATACACGCTGGCGTTACGTAGTGTGAATGCACCCTTAAGGAGGAATATTCATCCCCTTCTACAATTCAATTTCTCAGCAGCTGTTAATGGACGCGCTGCATGGATTCCTCTGCAGTTGGAGCCCCCACTGTTGCCAAGAAAAAAGTGCAGTAAGTTTTGATGCCTGATGTGCTATGTAATGCCAGAGAGTCAGTGTGATTTAGAGCTACAATCAGAGGCAGCCGATGTCAGAGCTTAGAGTCATATCCACACCCCCTTGCCTGCTCCTGCCTGACTCCGCCCTCCTGACAATACAGAACCTAAGTAGTATCTCAGGCACTAAAAAACTAACAGAATTGATTAGTCAGAAAGAGCTAGAGGAAAAATTCCAACTGTGCCAGAATCAGTGGAGCAGTGCCTATTACTTGATGTAAAAAGCTGGGTTTGTTGGAGGTGATGAATGGTCCTCTTTAAGGGTAGGTTCACACTACCATTATCAATGTCCACTGCTCTCATAGGATGTGAGTAAAGGACATTAATTGTAGATTGCATCCTTCTGCATTCACCCCATGTAAAAAACATGGCGGCACCTTTCATACGTCATGGTTTTACACTTTTCTTCAGTTACAAAAAATAAAAAACATGACTAAGAAAAACCTTCAGTTACTTTGTTTACACATGTGGGAACCGACACAGACAGAGCACCCTCCATCTCATTCTATGAAAGATGAGAGCAACGGACATTCACAAAGCTAATGTAAATGTGCTGTAAGAGGAGAAGGAGAAGAGATGCTGATATCAGAAGAGAACACAGATGAGAGAAGACGAGAGGATTATATCAGAGAAAAACAGTTCAGAGAAGGAGAGGAGGTGCAATATCAGAAGAGAAGAGATGCTTATACCAGAGGAGAACGCAGATGGGGGATGCTGATATCAGGGGAGAAGAGATGCTTATATCAGAAGAGCACACAGAGGAGCAATGGAGAAGAGATATGGATATCAGAAGACAAAACAAATGAGAGCAGGAGAAGAGATGCTGATACAAGAAGACTTGCTTATCCTTCAGAATACAGTTGAGTTATGGAGAAGAGATGCTGAAATCAGAAAAAATAATTGATAAGGGATAAAAAGTAGCTTATATCAAAGAAGAACTGAGATGATAGATTAGTCTAGGGTGATATATATTTAACAATAAATAAAAGGTGGCAGATTCACTGATGATATTCGGCACTTTATGATCAATCAGTAGCACAGAAGAACGCATAGAAGTCATGCTTCCAGGTGTTGTACAGATCATGTGACTGTTCTAAAGATAAAGCTTCCACACTCATGACTACATGTGAGAAGCCAATGTATCCGAGGCTGCACCTGTGATGATGAATGTAGATGCTGTGGAAAGGGAATAATCACATGTGGGCTGAGAACTGACATCTGTAAAGCTAGCTTAATCCAGAATACCAGGGTAAAGAGGATTGGCGCTGGTTTAACAGTCAAGGTAGGGATGAAGCGGTTTCAATAAGGCTTCAAGGGTCTCCATCATTGGGAAAAGTCATTTTTAACTAAACACATACCTGCATAGCCTTTAGAAAGGCTATTCCACACATGTCTTTTGTATGTTAATCCCCTCCGTAGTTTTTGAATGAACCCGATTTTTATGCATATGCTAGTTAGCTTCCAGCGTGCACCTGGAAGTCTCAGTGAGCACTCTCTCTGCTATGTGTGAGAGCCGGGAGATGACTCATTAGCAGCTACAGCCTCTGCTGTACACATAACATAGCATAGCATAGAAGTGAGGGTGCTCACTGAGACTTCCGGGGTGCACGCTGGAGGCTAATTAGCTTATGAATAAAACGGGCTCATTCAAAAACTACTGATGTGGTTAACATTCAAAAAGTACGTGCGGAATAACCTTTTTAAAAGATATGCAAGTATATTCGAACTTCGCCGAACAGAGCGTACTGCTCAGGCGTCTGACGTCAAGTCAAAGACGGAAGGGGAGGATGCAGAAGAAGACAGAGGCGGCGCTGGAGTCTGTTTTCGAGCAGCAATGGGGACGCCCCCATCGCTTCGAGAGAGCTAATTAGCATACCGGTACAAACCGGTATTTCGAACGAACGGCGCGGCGGCAAGCACTTCCAAAGGTAGGAGACGAATAGCCTTTCTAATGGCTATTCCGACGTGTTACCTAGAAAAAATAGTTTAATGGTAGAATCCCTTTAATTCCTCTACATTTTACCCCGCTCGTACTTCATATACAATAACTCTCCGTGCAAAGCAGAAACAGATCTCAATACAGAAACAAGGGGAAGAGTGAAAAATGCAGGATTTCACAGAAAGGAACCAAAACTTATTAATAAAGTACATTTCAAAATTACTGACACAAATACTGCCCGAAAATCAAAAGTTGTCCAAAAGTTTAGTTATGGTTTAACGACAACCAAAACTTTTCTAAACTAACTGTCCCCATGTGTCCTGCTTGGTATACAGCATCTTCCATTGGCCTTCACAAGTTATACACTGTCTATCAATAAGTATTTGGACACCCATGCAAATAAAGATATCTGCAGCGTCATGCCTTCCGCCGTTAAATATCGTGTAGAAAACAGCATTCGTCGTATGCAAGATGCCACGAAGTGCAGAGTTGTCCGATTTCGAGAAAGGGGTAATTGTGGGGTACCACAGAAATGGTTGATCCTTAAGGGACATACAGGTAGCAAGCGAACTAAATTACTCCAAATCGTCAGTGGCCTATGTGATTACGAAGTGGAAGGTGAACGGTGATTTTCAGAATGTGCCCCAAGTCGGCAGACCCCCGAAACTGGGAGAAAGAGACCGACAGGTGCTGGCCAGAGAAACCGCACCCGACCAATGGCTCACATACACCAGGCACCCGGGAGTATTGTGTCGATCACTACCATCTGTAAGGAAGCATCTGCTGGGTTCTACCAACTATTCAATATGAATAAATGTTGTTTTTCTATTCTACTTCAGGTGTCCAAATACTTGTTGGTAGACAGTGTAGATTGTGTGGATTTTTCAAAATGATGGGTATTATTTTAGCCATATTTTCGCTCATGTTTATTGGAAGCTTTAAAGACGATCTGTCACAGGTCTGCAAAGTCCAATGACAAGTGCTGTCACCCTGAGCATTTTGTCGTTTCGTTTATCCAAATCCATTCACCCATTTTAAAGATACAAGCCATTTTATAGTGTTGATGCATATTAGGGAATACATGCCAAGAAGGTGGTAATATTGTAGGACATAAAGTACAAAGACTCCTCCCAAAGAGAAACCATAGTGTTACTGCCAACTTGGCTAATAAACCCTGAATCAACAATAAAAGGGTTTATATCTTTGAAGTGGATAGATTTACGTTTTACATTTACTTACTAATCCCCGTTCCTGCTCACTGCCGCCTCCACTTCATCATCTGCCCTCCAGGGCACCCCGTGCATCCCATATCACGTGCCCCCTAGAGGGAAGATGGGGAAATGGAGGTGGCAACAAATACTGCTATTATTATACTTTGGGGTCTATTCAAATCCAGGAATATAATGATCGGAGGCCCAGGGGAGACATGCAAATATAAAAAAAGACAGGGTTACTCATCTTTCCATCACGACTCCATGCTGTCTTTGGCCTCTGTAGTGAAGTCACAGACATCACATGGTCATGCCAGCATCGCAACGCATAATAATGATGCTGGCATAACCCTCGTTTGTGACATCATTGAGGGCGTCCAAAAACAACAGGGAGAGATGAGTGACACTTTTTTTTTCTTTTTACCTCCCCTGGGCCTCCGAGTATTGTACTCCAGGGTCTAAAAAGAATAATAATAGTTTGTGGGTAGTGTACCCCAATAATTTGCACCGAACAGCATAGGAACCCACGATGGGACATAATATTGTGTGGAGGGGCCATTGTAGAATATTATACTGTCTAAAAACCACTTTGGGACAGTATAGTGTGTGCAATTGGGGCGCTATACTGTGTGGAGGCCGGGAAAGGATGCGCCATGTTGTCGCTGCCCAAGTCAAAAGTTTGCTATGGACCCAGTCTTTGCTAGTCACGCCCCAGAAGAGAGCTATACACAGGTACCTTTTTTGAACTCATGGGGCCATTTGGTAAACCCAAATAGCTGACATCAACTACAGATATTACTATATCCTCCACTGCTTACCCTAGGGCCTCCTGAGAGACTCGATCAGCTTTTCTTTGCAAATAACTATACTTCTCCCGTTTGCCACCACTTTTGCGGGAGGCCCTACAGTTGCTCAATGCATCCATGACTAGGTTGTAACTCAGACTATGAAGGCCCACATAAGCCCTGGGGCCCGACTGTTTCCCTTACCTGTACTATAAAAGGTATATATCTATAAGGATAGATTCGGTGGATGCTATTGGCAGGGTTATGTTATTTTAAGCCTGGATGCTGAAAAGGCATTTGATTGGCTGGTCTGGCCGTTCCACTTCACCACCTTAGAGAGTTTTTGGAGTATACGACCCATTTGTTAGCATTACTTGTTTCCTCTGCTCCCAATGCAGACATTAAACTTCTGCACACCAAATTCCCAGTGTTCCACATTTATAGCAGGTCCAGACAAGGATGCCCACTATGCCCTGCACCTTTTCGTGCCCTACACAGAACAGTTAGCATCCCACTTCTACACCAACCCTGTCAGTTTAAACTTTCTGTTTTTGGAGAGGATATTCTCTTAGCTACCGTATATACTCGAGCATAACCCGACCCGAATATAAGCAGAGACCCCTAATTTTGCCACAAAAAACTGGGAAAACTTATTGACTCGAGTATAAGCCGAGGGGGGTAGGAATCCACCATTGCAGATAAAAAGTCTGGTCATGTGCATTGCAGCTTAGTAACTCCATGGGGATCATAGTAATAGCAGTTAACCCCATCATGTCCCTCACATTAACCCCCTGTGTGCCTCACATAAGAGATATATGGGACATAGGGAGGTAATAATTAGGTATCTTCATAATTAAGGTCCTTCATTAGTACCCTCATGTGTCTCACATATTAGTAACCCTTATATGGGGCACACAGGGGTTAATAGGAGGGACATGATGGGGTTAACTGCTATTAATGTGAGGCACATGGAGTTACTGAAACTAAATTAATAACCCCAAATGCCTGATATTAATAGGCAGAGTAACTAAAGGAAGGCCCCTGTGTGTCACTTTACTGTAGCTTCCTCTCCTCCATACAACAGACATCTTCCATAAGACACAATGAATCCTGGCCACTCATCTGCAGGGTAGATGCTAAATCCAAGTGTGCTAAAGGACCTCTGATGACGTCATGACCATGTGATCGGACTCTGGTGTTGGGCGGAACTACTAGGATTTACACTCAACCTTATCTGCAGATGTTACATACCAGTGGCTACAGGACCCTTGATGACATCAAAGTCACGAGACCTCATGACAAGCCAATCACAGAGCAGTAGCACTAAAGGACCTCCCTCTTCCAGGTCCTTCCAGTTTTCTGTGCTCCGTGGACCCTGACTCATGTATAAGCCGAGGAGAGCTTTTTCAGCATGAAAAATGTGCTGAAAAAGTCGGCTTATACTCGAGTAAATACGGTATGTAATCCACAAACCAACCTGTCCCCCTACCTCTCCGCAGAAAAAACTAACACAGGGAAGACTGAGGTACTCCTCATTAAAATCTCTCCTTGACACGTGAGGACCCCGCATGACAAAACCTTGGAAGACTGACTCACTAAACTATCAAGGCGTATATGCTATATCTTCATAATGATGGAAGTACTGGGTTATTTCCTGCCGCTTGACGTAGCAACTTACCTCTTTAATGACCCATCATGACACTGTTGTCCCCCTCCATACCTGACCTCCATAACAGGATCAGAGACGTCTGTTGTTTACATCACCTGCCTGGTGTAGCCTTGTCTAGCTGACAAAAAGCATTTTGTACTTGTGATATTTTTAGCATAAACTATATTTTTTTGCTTTACATTTTTCTATGCCTTCCTTAGGGACAGAGATTGGCATGACAATGTACTATTCAGTAGTAAACAAGAACTTCTCTTTCGATAGTTTATTGAAGATATTTCAAGAACAGAGACAACAAAAATGTGTAGTCATAAACTAATTTAGAATTAGCATAACTGCATGTCAGCTACGGCATGCACAAAACCTTCCTGATAAATAAAAAATGACATTAAAGAATCACATTAAATGACACTTTTTCCCCCCCAAAATCAGTCTGTATAATTATGAAATGACAAAGAAAAAGGCTCTAAAATGTGAAGCGGACACGTTCTGCATGAAATACATTCCACCTCTTTCTTTACTTATTTTTGGAGTGCTACCTTTTTCTTGGCAACAAATTGATGCCATTGGGTTGTAACCTGGGTACTCCGGTTTCCACATTCCATGTACTGATTTAGAATTTAGATTGTGTAACCTACTTGGCACAGTGTTGACAAGATTTATTTTGCCTACATATTAAACGCCATCATATTCCTGGGATTTGAACCCAGTACTCCAGCACTGCAAGGCCCTATCTTTGTAACGTGCACTATATCAATAAGCACATAAATAGGGTTAAACACAGTGAGAGGGGAGGACAGAACAACCTCACAGGAAATGCCCACTGAGATCTAGTCTGGAAGCTTGACAAACAGCATGTCAGAAAAAGCAGGACTGAAAGAGAATACAAGTCAACTAGAAATCTGCTGATGGCATAGATGCCGGAAACACAAAATAATAACGTGAGATTTCCATAACAGATGTGCAGAAATGTTTGATGGTACAGACACACATCAGTAAGCACGGATGAAGCCCTGTGTTATTACCTACACTATTGTGCAGCCATTGCCCACACTTGGACTACAGCAGTGTGCAGATGCCAACACTTGTGTCCTTTTCTTTACAATGCCACTTATAAGATAAAGGTTATCAGATCTTCCCCCCCAGTATCTTTTAATCACATCAATTTATTTTACTTTGGGTACCCCACTAAGGGTGATCTGCTGGACCACCTACCAATACACGGGCCTTTTCATTACAGCCATCATTATAACTGCTCCTGGAAGAAAAGATCTTATCAAGTCATCTACCAGTATGACAGACTAAGAGGAATGAATTACAAACATCACTGTGGGCTTGGATACTTCTGCAAACAGAAAACATGGATATCCATCTCTGAATACACATGAAACTGGGACTGCAGTAAAAGATAATAATGCCATTGCCTCGCCTGCCTTTGCTTGGTTGTAATTTGGCTTACGTCTGATCTACACTTTTTATAGCCAAGACTGCACCTACCCTGTTATATCATTATAATGGGAAGCCATGATACTGGTCCTGGGCCTGTGGCTTATCTACAGATCAGAGGTATAGAAGACCTCTGTGCCATCACTGCAAAGCGGGCTTAAAGAGGACCTTTCACCGATTTGGGCACAGGCAGTTCTATATACTGCTGAAAAGCTAATAGGGCGCTGAATTCAGCGCACTGTTGGCTTTCCCGATCTGTGCCCCATGTAAAGAGCCATCGGTCCCGGTAACGTAGCTCTTTACAGTCAGAAGGGCGTTTCTGTCAGGTACGTCCTTCTCCTTAGCAGTGCCTATCGCGCTGCGCTGTGTGCGCAGGGAGGAATGCCCCCTCCCCTCCTGATAATACTCGTCTATGGACGAGCACTGTGAGCAGAGGGAGGGGGTGTTCCTCCCCGGTCACACTGTACAGCGCTATTGACGCTGCTGTGAAGAAGGACGTTCCTGACTGGCTCTTTACCTGTGGTAAAGATCGGGAAAGCTGACAGCACGCTGAACTCAGCGCACTGTCAGCTTTCCAGCAGTATATAGAACTGCCTGTGCCCAAATCAGTGAAAGGTCCTCTTTAAGGAGCTTGGGTGTATGGTTGTGCTTCTGCTTGATTTGCCCCTTACAAAGGCATTTTGCTATGTGTACTTACAGCTTTAGAGCTTCTAACCTGCATAACCCATAATTTCTCGGTCACATCCCTATTTTTTATGTCTATATATGTTTATTTTTTATGAGATAAAGTTATGCTGCCATATTTTGTGTTATTTCTTACTGTGTTACACTTGTATACTCTTGCAGTTTGTGCAATGTGCTCCTGCTCTGTTATCTTGAATAAAACTCATAAAATAGATTTAAAACAAGTGCCGTATATACTCGAATATAAGCCGACCCAAATATTTCCCCCCCCACTTGGAATTCAGCCTGGCTGAATATAGGGTATCTGCAGGGCTCCTATTAACCCCTTCCCGACGGAACAGGAGCACTGCAGACCCTATATTCAGTAGACGGGCACTGTCAGACACAGGGATACCTAATGTGTATGTGTTTCACAGTCATTTTCTACTTTTATATGTATTATAGGGAAAGGAGTGATTTAGAACTTTTATTTTTTTATTTTTTTTTTTAAGCTTTTTTTTCCTACTATTTTATGGGAGATTTTATACATTACTATTGCGGCTGGTCATGTTACTGTATACAGTGTAATACAGGAAGATATACACACAAACTGTGCTAAATCATCCCAAAACTGAAATCATGATAGACTGTGCACCCTATGGAGACCCCACAGACCAGACCCTCTGGGATACTAAAGTGGCTCTTACGCTTCATCATCTGATGATATTGTCAACAAACAAATTTCACTAGTAATATGTGCAGTGAGGACTATTGTAGACCTGTTAGATGGCGCCATCTGTACAGCCACCAATTTGCTTGTTTTTTTCAGTGAAATTACCGATTCGATCACAGATGCGCTGCCCCTGGTATTGTACACTGAACACAAAACATACTGTTCTATGGAAAGGAAAGATGGAAAACTTCCTAAGGTATGAATTCCGTTGTCATGGTAACACTAATTGCAAAGTTTTACAGAACTTCATGAACTTTTATATAACAACATCAAGATGATATGATCCTTCTGTTGTGTATAAAGCATCAACTTTCTGTGTGTTTATACTACCCCCTAATGGTCACAAGTGACACTGCAGTCACATGACATCATCTGTGGCTCAATGACCTGAGGAATGAATCATTCCATGGTCTACACTCACCGGCCACTTTATTAGGTACACCATGCTAGTAACGGGTTGGACCCCCTTTTGCCTTCAGAACTGCCTCAATTCTTCGTGGCATAGATTCAACAAGGTGCTGGAAGCACTCCTCAGAGATTTTGGTCCATATTGACATGATGGCATCACACAGTTGCCGCAGATTTGTCGGCTGCACATCCATGATGCGAATCTCCCGTTCCACCACATCCCAAAGATGCTCTATTGGATTGAGATCTGGTGACTGTGGAGGCCATTGGAGTACAGTGAACTCATTGTCATGTTCAAGAAACCAGTCTGAGATGATTCCAGCTTTATGACATGGCATTGCATTATCCTGCTGAAAGTAGCCATCAGATGTTGGGTACATTGTGGTCATAAAGGGATGGACATGGTCAGCAACAATACTCAGGTAGGCTTTGGCGTTGCAACGATGCTCAATTGGTACCAAGGGGCCTAAAGAGTGCCAAGAAAATATTCCCCACACCATGACACCACCACCACCAGCCTGAACCGTTGATACAAGGCAGGATGGATCCATGCTTTCATGTTGTTGACGCCAAATTCTGACCCTACCATCCGAATGTCGCAGCAGAAATCGAGACTCATCAGACCAGGCAACGTTTTTCCAATCTTCAATTGTCCAATTTCGATGAGCTTGTGCAAATTGTAGCCTCAGTTTCCTGTTCTTAGCTGAAAGGAGTGGCACCCGGTGTGGTCTTCTGCTGCTGTAGCCCATCTGCCTCAAAGTTCGACGTACTGTGCGGCGTTCAGAGATGCTCTTCTGGCTACCTTGGTTGTAACAGGTGGCTATTTGAGTCACTGTTGCCTTTCTATCAGCTCGAACCAGTCTGGCCATTCTCCTCTGACCTCTGGCATCAACAACGCATTTCCGCCCACAGAACTGCAGCTCACTGGATGTTTTTTCTTTTTCGGACCATTCTCTGTAAACCCTAGAGATGGTTGTGCGTGAAAATCCCAGTAGATCAGCAGTTTCTACTCAGACCAGCCCTTCTGGCACCAACAACCATGCCACGTTCAAAGGCACTCAAATCACCTTTCTTCCCCATACTGATGCTCGGTTTGAACTGCAGGAGATTCTCTTGACCATGTCTACATGCCTAAATGCACTGAGTTGCCGCCATGTGATTGGCTAATTAGAAATTAAGTGTTAACGAGCAGTTGGACAGGTGTACCTAATAAAGTGGCCGGTGAGTGTATAACGTTTAGTATATCATAATGCCTGTCCTCGTGGGTAGTGGTCTTCTCAAGTTCTACATCTCCTATGTCTATGGCGAGAACATAAGGAGTAAAGCACGCAGTGTCCATATAAGCTGCTCCTCGATAACGGGGTCCAATTAAATAGGGGTCCACCTCCTAAATGTCAGACTAAGGCTGTGTTCTCAATGTGTTTGAGCCTTACTTTGTATGTTAAAGGCAACTGTGTGTGCCAATGCTGAGCGAGTTAGACTTTATGTATACGTTCAGCACAGATACAAGAAGTTTTCCTGATATTATATATACATTATATATCCTACTAATATTATAAATGTGAAAGTTTGTGTGTTTGGATGTTTGTGAGTTTGGATGTTTGTTCCTCAATCACTCTAAAACGCCTGGACGGATTTGCGTGCAATTTTCCACAAACATAGTTTTCCCTCAGGATTGAGTCACAGGCTGCTTTTGGTGCCACTAAACAACATGGCTTCCTAGCAGGAGACTCACAAAAGCAGGACTCCTAGCCCCAGCTATAGACTCACACACACTACCTGGCATTTCCTGCCTCAACCTGCCTGCACACTCCTTACTGTCACCTCAGGAGAAGCCCTCACTCTACTCACTCATATTTACATATAGCTTTCCACTATACATACACAATACAACACATCACATTGTAATTACATGTATTACCTATCACTGCTATATACAGTGCCTGATACATACAGTATATACTCCTGTACACAGGCTGTATAACTCACTCACATTTACATATAGCTTTCCACTATACATACACAATACAACACATCACATTGTAATTACATGTATTACCTATCACTGCTATATACAGTGCCTGATACATACAGTATATACTCCTGTACACAGGCTGTATAACTCACTCACATTTACATATAGCTTTCCACTATACATACACAATACAACACATCACATTGTAATTACATGTATCTCCTATCACTGCTATATACAGTACCTGATACATATATACTCCTGTACACAGGCTGTATATACTATATAATTACATGTATTACCTATCACTGCTATATACAGTGCCTGATACATATATACTACTGTACACAGGCTGTATATACTATATAATTACATGTATCTCCTATCACTGCTATATACAGTGCCTGATACATATATACTCCTGTACACAGGCTGTATATACTATATATTACATGTATTACCTATCACTGCTATATACAGTGCCTGATACATATATACTCCTGTACACAGACTGTATATACTATATATTACATGTATCTCCTATCACTGCTATATACAGTACCTGATACATATATACTCCTGTACACAGGCTGTATATACTATATATTACATGTATCTCCTATCACTGCTATATACAGTGCCTGATACATATATACTCCTGTACACAGGCTGTATATACTATATATTACATGTATTACCTATCACTGCTATATACAGTACCTGATACATATATACTCCTGTACACAGACTGTATAACACATCACATTGTCTGTATCACAACATACACAATATAACAGATCACATTTGCTAGCCCACCAATTTTTTAAAGCACTTTTACAGTTTCACACGTCTGTGTCCGCCCAATACTCAACTCACCGCAGACGAAGTCGCGGGTAAAAGCTAGTATATTATATACGCACACACATATGTATATGTATCTCACCTTCCAGCTCTCCAAACTCTGAAAGACTACACTTCCCAGCATGCCCGCACAACTGTAGTCATTGGTAGAATTAAATGGCATAACATTTACAGAGAACATTTCACCAAGTCCAACAAGTCCAGCTCTCTACATCAATGAATAGCTACTGCTCCACTGGTTCTGGCACAATTGGAATTTTTTTCTCTAGCCCCCACCATTCCTGAGCAGTCAATACTGTTAGTTTTGGTGCCTGATATGCTATTTAGGCTCTGTACTGTTAGTAGGGTGGTGTCAGGCAGGCAGGGTGTGATCACAAGGCGTGTGAGCTGTGACTTTGGCTGCCCCCCCCCCCCCCCAACCTAATGACATTCAGGCATTTATCCATTAATCCATATTCCTGTTGTGTGGGTGACTGAATTCAACACACTGCAACACATTTGCAGCCCTGATGCAACATTCTTTACATACCCACTATGGCCGGATCGCACATATCAGCTATACTCTGAATGCTTTGTTAATATGGTGCAAAAATCTCCCGAGGCTATGCACTCCCACACCATGTGTAATAAGCCTGCCTAAGTAAAGCTGTAATGGAAGTCAACTAATCTCTACATAAGGAACAGAAGGATGCACAGGTCACATCTCTCTGCGACTCTGCTATTACAGTAGAGCTATTATTTTCTCTGCACTTTATCAGTAAAAATAACAGAGACGGTCTGGACAAAGGGTCTAGGAGGATCAGGGGACCATTTCTCTCAAGTCTGTGGTTAGCTTATGAGTATCTTACTGTGATTTCTGTATCATTTCTATTAATCCACATACTGTAATCGCAGATTCGCCCTCTAGTGTTGAGATGCTGCCAGGCTGAATATTTACTACCATGCATTTGAACTTTGATCTGTCATCTCTTTATGGAGGCTGAGAAGCTTTAGAAGCAGCTAAATCTCTAGCTCCACCACAGGTTGCCTGAGGCTGGGGATTTTGTTATAAGCTGCAGTGAGATGAACTTAAGGAGCTCACAAGATATGAAGTGGAGACCTAATAAATACAAGATGGCACCACTCACGCGGTTGGATAAGGAAGGTCTGCTGCACTCTAAGCTCACCAATTATTACACACAGGTTGCTGAGTTCATCACTTTTATCTGCTTGACTTAGAAGCACAGAGGACAAACAACATATTCTTGCTTGCACAATGTCACACAGCATGCAGAATGGCCTTACCTGAATGCTGCCAAAGTCTACGTTCTCATAGTGGAAGTGAGCACATTCTGCCAGTTTTGGAAAGTGGCCCTTCGTGAAGGATATTCTGCTTAGAGAAGAAACGAAGAATGAAAAGTAGGTGATGTATTCTGCACACAAACAAAAGAGCATAGGGCAAAGCTACCATATTGCAGACTCCTGAAAAGCTCTAAATCTTCACTTTAGCTTTTTCTGAACGGGTCAACAAAAAACATTTCATCACCTATGCATGAATGCTGGGGCTTTATTGGTCTTCATTGATGGGGGGGGGAGCTGTAGTCCTGTGTGCGCTCTACTGCTCCATTTAACATGTAGGGGACTGATATAGATAACTATACATTATAATAGAATTAATATGTAATGTGACCACAACTATAAAAATAGGGTGGCCAGACCCTCACCGATAAATCATTTATCACTTGTAATATTTGTCACCTAAATATTTTTTGTGGCCACCTCCTTGAAAGAAATCATAGGAAGCTGAGTGGCCATCATAGGTGGTCCAAAAGGAGCACCAACATGTCCCAGGTTCCTAAAACAGGGCAAGAATCATTGCATAACCAGTGAAAATTGACTGCAATGGCAGACATGGCGCTTACTCCGCTTACACATAGAAACAGCTGTTTGAATATTCCAATATAACATCAGCTGACCGCATCTACCACGGAAAACAATTTGTTTATCCAAAACTTTTTTTTTTTTTTTTTAGAAGTTGAGCCGCAAGAGTTTATAATAAAAAACAAAAACAAAAAATCAAACAAACAAAACTACTGAATCACTGGCCCAAAGAAGATCTGGGAAGAATTGGGATGGAGACAGCAGGTGAAAAGTTAGGTATTTTTTTCACCCTTTTCTAAAAAAAAAAAAAAAAAAAAAAAAATCATCCCATGGGACAACCCTTTAAAGAGAACCTTTCATGCCATCCATCAATTCTAGTTCTTAGTATCTGTTAACAGGTACTGTTCCACTGATTCCAAGGAAGTTGATATTTTCTCTCTAGTTCTGATCATTCCTGAGGAACAAGCGCAGGTATTTTTGATGCCTGATGTGTTATTTAAGCTCTATAATGTCAGAAAGGCAGTGTCAGGCGAGCACTCCAATCGGATGCAGCCAGTGTCAGAGCTCAGAATCACATCTCTTGTCTGCACCTGCCTGACACCGACCTCCTGACAGTATAGAGCCTAAATAGCATATCAGGCACCAAAACGAACAGCACTGATGGCTTAGGAACGATGGGGGCTAGAGAAAAATCCCAAGTGTGCCAGAATCAGTGGAGTAGCAGCTATTAAATGACTTTAGGGTGATGAAAGGTCTTCTTTAACCCCCCCCCCCCCCTTCCCTATGTGACTTATGTCTTTTAAATCTTGCTGATCTAACCATGTTTTGCACACCAAGCCCTTTAGCTTTTTTATTTTCCAATTAATGTAACCGTACAAGGGCATATTTTCTTTGCTGGACAAGTGGTAGTATGTAATGGTACTATTTTGGGGTACATATACCTCATTGACTAACTTTTGTTAACACTTTCTGGAAAGGAATAGAAAAACAGCAATTTTGCTACCCATTCATGATGTGGCTTGAAAGGCTGGATAAATTAATACTCTGGGTTGATACGATTAAAGGGGTTGTCCTATTTCAAGGATACTATCTATACTGGTAGCTTATGTAAATTGAAGACTTCTCCTAAATATATTGCTTTAGTAATGCTGCTTTGTTTTTCTGCTATGTGAACGTATTCCTTCCATTGTTCACAGAGAGTTGCTATAACCACTGGACAATGAGATAGGACAAGTGATGTCACTTACTTACTGCTCTGCCAGCAGGACAATACATTCAGCTAATTGCAGTTTGCTGATAAAGCCCTGTCTGTTATCTCTCTATGTAAACACACAGATAACACTAAGTCCCCTCTGTACAAGCATGTGCATATTATCTGATCTGCCTAAGTATTATGATACATCATAGTGTCATTCAGCAAGCTGGGAGGAAGGAGGGGGAAGGAGAAATACAGGAAGTGAGAAGAAGAGACTGCAGGCAAAGCTGAAACAGTGAGATGGGAAAACCCCTTTAAATGGATACCAAATCTGTATAGTTTTACAACTTTTTGCAAAGTAAAAATCCTTTCCAAGACCCACAACTTTATTATTTTTGTTAACAGAATTGTCCAACAGATTATTTTTTGACGGAAGAGATGGCATATTTATTGTTGCCATTCTGGGAAATGCTTTTTGATCACTTTTTATAACACTTTATCAGAGCACCTTATCTGAGTGTGTGGGAGACCCTCCATTATTCCGCTGCAACTGATGGAGAAGGTCAACTGTGGCAAATAAGACCCATTAGTGACTGACTTAGAAAATCTATACGCTGGTCACTAACAGGTTAAAGGGACTGTCACCAATAAACTCTGTATCAAACCGGTCACAGTACATTGCAGGGGACACCATGCTGAGCACCCTCATAGCTTTAGATTGCAGATGGGCTTATACAAGTTTGATCAACCTCTAAGGGCTCGTTCACATCTGCGTTCATCTGTCCTTATTGCAGGTTTCCGTTTCCTGCATAAAACAGATGCAGGAGATGGAAGCCTGCAGGAGACTTTCTCACCCATTCATTTGAATGGGTGAGAAAGCTGTCCGGCCGTGAGCGGCGGTGAGCGTTTTGCGCTCTCCGCCGCGAAACCGGGTTTTATAATCCGGACACAGAGTCGGACATGCACTACTCTGTGTCCGGATTAAAAAATCCGGTTTCGCGGCGGAGAGCCTAAAACGCTCACCGCCGCGCACGGCCGGACCCGGTCTGTGGTTTCCGTCTTCTGCCATGCAGAAGATGGAAACCATAGAACGGAGACATGAACACAGGTGTGAACCTAGCGTAATCAACATGTACAGATAAGAATTAGTAATAAATTTACATGTTTACATAACAAATGGTAGCAATGCATTTTTAGCTCTATTTACCCTAGGTTTACACCAGTGCCTAGGTTTCCATTCTTCTAGTCTGCTTGGGGCCCTGAAGAACGGAAAACTAACCTGCTTAAAAAGCCCCATAGACTGTAATGAACGGAATACAGGCACAGGTGTGAATGTAGCCTTATGTAGATCTTGGTGCTGTTTTAGTTTCGGTATTTGAATTACTACCAATGCAGCTAGTACCTGGGACGTACAATCAAATTTTGTGCTTTGTTTAGATAGTATAGGAGATGCACATTTCCTGGCAAAAGCTGACATATGCAAATTATACTTAAAGGGGTTGGCCACATTCTAACTAACAGTCTGTAATGTGTAGCCCAAAGATAAATAATAAACTTTCTCATAGACATTCATTTTTAATTCTGCACCTGTCCCTTTATTTTTGAGGCCACGCCCCCTGCTTCCCTGGCTCTGCCAGCTCCCTGACACTCCTCCTCTGACCACTGAGCTCCTGACATGGAGGGGCATGTGACCCAGCTTGACCATGTCACGTGTCTGTGCCTGCTCTGCTCTTCTGCCTGGTCTTTCACTACTCAGCAAGGACCTTATGACGTCACAGTCACATGACTCTCTATTCTTGTTACTGGGTAGGCGTGTCTGTGATTGCAGGAAGGTCCTTGCACATGTAATAAAGTTGTATGCCATTGCAGTGGAGGAACATGCAGAGATGTGAGGTGCCTGGTGTATTGTGGGGATGTGAAAGATGTGGGCTGCACTGTGTAGTGTGGGTGAGATGTAGGGTGCATGGTGTGGAGGGGAGGACAAATCTGGGGGATAGATCTAGGCTGTATTGTGTAGTGGAGCTGAGAGATGTAGGTGCATGGTGTACTATGGGGTAAGAGTTGTAGGATGCATGTTGTAGTGTGGAGGTGGAGAGATGTGGGGTGTATTGTATAATGTGGGGTGCATTGTCTAATGGGGAGAGATATGGGGTGCACAGTGTACTGTGGGGGGCAGATTTAGGGTGCATTGTGTAGTGGGGGTGAGAGATGTAGGGTGCATGGAGTACTGTGGGGGGGATATCTTGGGTGCATGGTGTACTATGGGAGTTGTCAGGTGCGTGTTGTAGTGTGGAGGTGGAGAGATGTGGGGTGCATTGTATAATGTGGGGTGTAGTGTGTACTGTGGGGGGAGACATGTGGGGTGCATAGGAAAGAGGCACGTGGAGAGCTGGGGGGTGGTTGTGTGTGCTCCTTGCACTGAAGTTACATTCAGGAAGGGGGGGGTTGGCGATGCACAAGAGGCTCATGAAGAATGGAGGAATCTTTCATATCTGTGTTAGGGCTAGTTCACACGGGAACATGGAGGCGGATTTTGACTGCAGAATCCACGTTATAATCCGCCTCCATACAATGATAGTCTATGTAGAGGGCTTGGTTGTTTTTTTTTACGCTAGATGAAAAAAAAAAGCGACATGACCTTTCTTCAGGCGTTTTCTGCCTGAAGAAAGCAATAGAAGTGAATGGGAAGCACAAAACGCGTGTTTTTTTTACAAAAAAAGTGTGGTAAAAACGCGATGCATTTCTTGCAGCCCGTTCTTTTTTAAGGGATGGGAAAACCGCCTGGCCTTGTTGGAAGCGGTTTTTACAAAAAAAAAAAAAAAAAAAAAAACTCCACAAAAAGTGGGCCAAGGTCTCAAAAAACACTTCCTAATTAGGAAGTGTTTTTTCCGGTGCCAGAATAAGCCACACGTTATTTACGTTTGAACTAAGCCTTAGGTTTGCATGAGAGGCACAAAGAAACTCTGGAACATGCTGCAGTTTTTGCCGCCATTTTACCACCACATTGGGCTTTGGCCATAAAAGACACATGGGGAGCTGTGTGAAACTTGTTTGGAGTGTTCTGAGCTGTGGAGTGCTTATTAACACTATGGGGGTGCACTAGAAAGATATAGAATGCTTGTCTGGGGGTGCACAGGAAATATATGGCTATTGGTGAAATAACTGCTAGTAGTGCAGGGGTAGACTTACAGGGGTTATCTCCTCCCCTGTGGGTATCTTGCAAGGGGGCGTATATCTTATGAATAATGAACCGTCACTCGGTGATTAGGCTGGTGCTCGTAAATGGCGTCTCACGGCCATCATGATATAGTAAATTAAATTCCCGGCACTCTAAGTATGCTTCCAAAGCGAAATTTTATTCCGGAAAATAAACGTTTCGGTCTACAAGACCTTCCTCAGTGTGTCGGTAGGAAGAAGGAGGTATAGGAAGCCAAACAAAATGGATAGGGAGTCCTGGGCACTCATCCACCAGGACTCCCTATCCATTTTGTTTGGCTTCCTATACCTCCTTCTTCCTACCGACACACTGAGGAAGGTCTTGTAGACCGAAACGTTTATTTGTCGGAATAAAATTTCACTTTGGAAGCATACTTAGAGTGCCGGGAATTTCATTTACTATATCTTGCAAGGGGGGGTCATAAAAATTTGGACTCTTCTCTGGAATTTGGACGGGTGAGGACCTGGCTGTGTACATATATATATATATATATATATATATATATATATATATATATATATATATATATGTACATGTATGAGTCACTGGTGAGGACTTGGTCCTTCTGGAGTAGGGGATTTGGCCATTTTACTGTGAGCTGGCTAAATACTACTTCAGTTCAGATTCTGACCACTAGAGGGGAAAAAGGTCCTGACCAGTAATGGGAAATAGATCATACTGAGGCGGCTAATACTATAAGTGATAAGGACCAGGTCCTTACTGAGAATAGTATTTAGTCACAACCCTATTGTAATCGATGGTGTTCGGTGGCATTTTATTGAATTTAGCGCTAAAGAAGGTGTTTTGGGGCTCCATTCAAATTGGATGAATCATAGCGGCCCTCAGAAGCTATCAGTTGTGCAGGACCCCTAGGATTCAGCCCAGTGTTGTGACAGTGACAGCTATTGTGAGCGCACTCTGCTAGCCAGAGGTGCTGAGGTGAATGAAGCTATGTGATCACATCCTATGTGTGGGCAGCGTTGTGATGCGCCTCAGCCTGGAATGCAGGCCAGGAGTTTTACTTTCAGTTTCTTGATGTCCCGCCCACACAGGCCGGCTGAGCTCACACTGCAATATCTCATTTTAATGGGGAACAAGTAAAATAAATGTAATTTTTACAGCACATTTGTCCTATAACCATCTTTCTGAGTTGCCTGGGGCACTTTGGTTTTTTCAGCTTAAGGGTGGCCAACCCCTTTAAGTGCAGTGGGGGTGTGCCCGAGTCTCCAAGGACTCCATGTTCGGGTTTGAGTCCCTACCCTTCTACTCTTAAGTGACAGCCTCTTCCTATCCTACAGCTATGACGCTGCTTCTTGAATTCCTGTACCCGGTGTTGCCCAGATGGATCTATTGGACTGACTATACTGGCGCTAAAATTAACGTTCTATACAATTCACTGTGACTAGTGACAGATTTCCAATAAAATGACATTTATCTTACAGCAATATTTCCCAACCTTTTCAGACTCAAGGTACCCCTACAAATAATAATTAAAAAAAAGAAAAAAAAAGTCCTTGGGGTACTACTATCACATAATTTTTGCCAAGAGACAAAAACTGTGCCAAGGATGCAGATATTGTTGCATGAAGGCTTCTGGTCATCTTCCCAACCAGAATGTCGTAGCACCTGTTGGCGATCTTGCATTAACTACTGGGAATGATGCCCTTAGATAGTACCTTCCTCTGGATTACACATTAAAAATAATGCCAGCACATTACATACATCAGCCCAAGGTTACAATACAGAACCTGCTGAGGAAGAGATGACACGTAACTCACTTTTTGACATTCTTGACTTTCATGCTTGCTGTGTGACTGCAGGATCTCATTGGGAGTTCTGTGGCAATGGGAATCTCTCCAGGAACCGGAATATCAGCTCCTCGTGCCTGCCAGGAAGAAGAAACCGCTCTATTAGAAACAACTGTGCCGCAAACTACTTAATATCACGTAATTAACAGAGAAGCATTTGTGGTTTTGGAAAAGTGCCTGCACCAGGAGAATCTAAAGTGTAACTAAACGTTCAGACATCTTTTGATTTTCTGACAGTATTTGTGTCAATAATACATTTTGTAATCTACTTCATGAATAATTTTGTCTCCTTTCTGTAAAATCCTGCATTTTTTCACTCTCTGTCTTTTCTGTATTGAGAGCTGTTCCTGCCTCTCACTGAATGTTACTGTGTATGGAGTACAGGGCCTTATAAAATGTAGACACTTGCTCTTCTTTCATATGGCACTAAAGTTGTAGTGCTATCTACATTATTTTCAGAGAGATCACTGGTTGAACAGTCGGGAATCGGATATTTATAGTATATATATTATGCAGCTGCATATAAAAATTCTAATCCTGACCACTGATAACACTGAAAATAATATAGATAACACTACAAGTGTCATACGAAAGAAGAACAAGTTTCTACTTTTTACAATGCCAGAGATATGACTCTCCCCTACCTCTACATTTTACACAGCACCATACTCTAAGCCCCTACTACATATAGAATTAGTGTAAGGCAGAAACACATCTCAATACAGAAGCAAAGGAAAGAATAAAGAGATACAGGATTTCACAGAAAGGAGACAAAATCTGTTACTAAACTATATAACAACATTTATTATAACACAAATGTCAGAAAATCCAAAGCTGTCCGAAAGTTTAGTTAACTAAGCCCATGTCAGAATAGCTTTAAGAAAGGCTATTCTTCCCCTAACTCTGTGTTGTTGTTCAGTAGATATCTGGTTTTCGTCGTTATGCTAATCAGTCTCTAGAACGGAACAGGGGGTGTCCCCCTGTGCTCAAATAGCTCTGGGCTGTCCCCTGTGCTGCTTGAAAACACACCAGTGCAGTCTCCATCTTCTTCTAGGGATTGCCTCTTCTCCCGCGTCACCGTCCAGTCTTCATCTAAAAGCGCTGACTGCGCATGTCCGTCAGCCATTTTCCTGAGGCCTCTCCCATTCGGGCATGCACAGGCGGCGCTGGAGAGTTTTCAAGCAGCACGGGGAACTCCCCCAGTGCTGTCTAGAGACTCATTAGCATAATGACGAAAACCAGGATATCTGCCAAATGGTGGCGCAGACAATGCTTCTGGAGAAGGCAATTGAAGAATAGCCTTTCTTAAGGCTATTCCAATGTGGGATTCTAACGATAGAATGCCTTTAAGCTGAGATATGAAAAGCCACTTGCCTGTCACATGATTTGTGCCAGACTTAAGGACATCAACGCAATGACAACTCAAAGTAAACCAAGCATAAAATGTAACGTTAAAAGCAGAGTACAGGGTACGAAGCCCAACTTCTCACTTCTGCTCCACCTGGTTTGTGGTATACAGCAACCTCACACTATATATATTGACAGCAAACCATATCTTATACACAGTACCATCCACTGAGAGTCATCTCTCCGAACCAATACACAGTGAGAAGTAGGAGAGAAGCAAGGGAAAGAATATAGAAATGCAGCCAGGAAATCAAAACTTAGTCCCACTTTAAGTCAGTGGCAATAACCAACCAGCAGGGGGCAGCAGAATATCAAGTCAGTCACAGCAGCAATCCTCTATTAGGTTGCAGTTCACAACTGTATAGTTATAATACCGGGTTATATAGACAGCCTATTGATATAGAAGATAACAAAATCACTTTTATAGCTGCGTCAACAGATTTCTTGACAATACCATCAATATTAAAAATATCCCAATAAAGACAAATATCCTGTAATGTCAATCCCTTCTGTCTGAAGACAGCACTGTACCAAAAGCAATATATTACAGATTAATAACCATTCAGCACCAGCTTACACAACAGTACAATCAGCCATATACGCAATACAATTGTACCAACAACTGGGAATGGGAGAGAGTATCAGCATGGCGGAAACCATCACTCCAAATGGTCACCATAGTAGAGCAACAAAGACTTCGTATGTGTGTTTTCAGTATTGGAAATTAATTCTGGCTCAATCTATACCCCACATAAAAGCAACATATATTTTTAGTATGCACAATATTCCTAGCAATATAACAAATGTGGTGATCCATTGGGCAGCAGGACATGTGCACCATCATACCCATCACAGTCAGGACTGGAGGACTACAGGTGACTGTTCAGACAGGGGATGAGACAACTTTAAGATGCCTCTGTATTATCGCAGGCAACCATCACTATAGCATTAAAGGCCGTGCTGCAGAGGTGGATGGGCCTGAACAGAGTTCAGCATGGTGGCACTGATAGTGGAAGCAGAGACCCATGAGAAGCGCATTATTATAGAGGCTTTGATGTAGCTCTGCAGTGTCTGAAGTCTCATACACAGAGTAAATATAATGCACAAAAAAACCACATCAAACTGAACAAGGGAGGAAAAATACAGAAGACAACACATAATGTGCAAATCCACAGAAGGACCGAGGCAAAGAGCCGGCCAAAATACTCATTCTGTCCAAATATGAGACAAAGGGGCCAGTGTCTGCACAGTGCAGAGCAGAGGCTGATATCAGGGGCACATATGGATGGAGATATGCAATATAAAGTAGCGAGATACACTTTGTCACTCATCCAACTGCAGAAGACCACAGTAAGCCTGAAATGACTGACAACAGGGAGCAACAGAATAAATCTCACACATGGACAACAGATGCTAAGGCTTGATGGTAAGAACACTCCTTGATAGAAAATAACAACCTGAATAACATTTGCATCTTTCCCTGTATTTAGATTACGATTCTCTATATATGACAGATCCGTCATGGAGTCACTTCTGTGTGCGGTGGACTACCGGGCCCGGCTCTGTCCTCACCACTACACCAGGTTTGGGCATTTCTTTTTCAGGCTGCAGAGAGGAGATCATCATGGGAGATAAAAGAAGCTGCACTGTACAAGACAATGTCACTGGATCCTCAATAATACTGAAAGTTGTATGAAGACCACTTTGTGCCCCCATTTGATATATCTGTTAAATGTTGATGCATATTCAGACTGCTGTCTTTTCTCAGGTATTTTATGTGACTCTTAAAGATCGGATCCACGTGGACTACGTCAGAGTTTACATGTTTCCAACCTAGACCTGAACGTGTCCCACCATGGGAGTCTAGGTTGGATCTCCACTAGATATAGTGCTCTGGCCAGGGCTACGCAGCTCTCTGACAATCCTATATAGATGTTAGAACTGCTCTTGTATGGCACTCATGATCTATAATGAAGTCTGAGATGTGCTCACTGTATTGTATGATGTATAAGTCTATGATCACTGGGTCTATACAACCCTGACCCTTGAAGTGTTAACCTAGGATCTCCTTAACATCATCATAAACAACTCCTGATGCCAATAAAACTGTATGTAAACTCCATGTGTGTGAAATACAGCTTTATCACCCTCCAATATGAGCATCTCCTGTCCCACCTACCAATAAACCAGGCAGGGCGAGGAAGTGTTAATGTGGCATCTAAACACATAAATCATAGGGAGCTCTAAAAGGAAAACCTACACAAGCACATCATACCAGGACCTTGCTCCAAAGACAGGAATAATGCCGAATATAAGCGGGACCCACCATCCACAATCTACTACAGACATCTCCCCGCCACCGGCAGAAAGACTTCCAACTCCCATTCACTTCAATTGTAGGTTCAGGCAGAATTCAGGGACGCTGAAGGAACTTCCTTCAGTAAGAACTGAATAAGGCTGGTTTTTTGCGCAAAAACTTCCTGCACACGGCTATAATGCACCTGGACATTACTTACTGTATTATGGCCACAAATCCCAGTCTAATGACAAACTTACAGCATCATAGACACCTAAAATGTTGTAAGCTTGTGTCATATGACCCATGGTCAGGATGGAATTTATGGTGTAAAATGGTCTGAAAAGTCCTGATGTGTTAGGCCGGGCTCACACGGAGTATTCTGGCTCGTCATTTGGTACGTAGACGCCGCGGGAGGATTTGTGGGCCGTATACGCTCCCATTGTTTTCAATGGGAGCCGGTACCGTACACGCGGCGCTATTTTACGGCCGCCGCAAAATCACGGCTGCAAAATAGCGCCGCGTGTACGGTACCGGCTCCCATTGAAAACAATGGGAGCGTATACGGCCCGCAAATCCTCCCGCGGCGTCTACGTACCAAATGAGGAGCCAGAATACTCCATGTGAACCCGGCCTTACAGTTGTGTGCAGGAGACCTTATATATTTCTATGAAACTCTATACAGAACACAATACAATTATGACCCTCTATAAAGAGAACACTACAACCCTCAACATGATCTGCATAATTCTATTATACTTTATACACAGAATCCCAAAGCAAAGTCTATACATTATATCCTACATAACCTTAGGCATGGGGAATGTAGAATTGGATCATGAGTAAACTTGGCGTAGGGGACAAAGATGGGTGGACACAGACATTGAAGTCAGACACAAGTATACGACTTGGGATACAATGTCAGCATGAATAACAGCTGACAGCAGACACGACAGGATTTGGGGGGGTGGGGGTGCATTTCTTTCCCATATAAATAAAAGTCTGTTTCATAAAAAAACTTGAAAATTATAACAAGTGATCGAAAAATTGTACCGGAGAAGGGCAGAGTATCAGGTCAGATTTCAACCCACATTAGGGATGGGCGATTAATCACAAAATGAACGAAGCTGAAATTCCGCTCAATTAATGGACATGAACTTGCTAACATTTATTATTTCAATAATTTTAAATCCATGCCATCCTGTCTCAGACTGCCATTGGCTAAAGGATATGTCACTAACTGTACGCTATGCAGTCAGGATTGCTAATGTCGCCATAATGCTGCACCTCTTTACATTTCCTCTCTCATCTCTATACTCTCAGAACCTCCCACGCTTGTATACAAGACTTCTCCCGAGCTGCACCACTTTTCTGGAATGCTCTATCCTGGACAATCAGACTTCCAATTTCTTCAGCTTCAAGCGCAAACTAAAGACATCTTTTCAGACAGGCCCATCACAATTCTTAATGAAAACCCTTCCATACCATGGTTAGAATCCCTAAAATGAACCCTTCTCTGTTCCCGCTCCCACATTATTGCACACCATATGATGCTGTTTAAGAATGACGTAATATGTCCAAGCACCATCTGCATGTTAAAGGACACGACTGGTGACGACTCATACAGTTTTAGGTTTGTGTAATGACAGTAACCTCTATTACAAAATTGTCTTCTGACCACTGTATAAGCAATGCCGCCCCTGCTACCTCTTGTGTCACCCCCTCTACCTCATAGATTGTAAGCTCTTGCGAGTAGGGCCTTCAGTTCCATTGTATGAAGTGACTATTTCTTTGTAATGCATCTTTTGGCCTGTACTTGAACCCTACAAACTGTACAGTGCTGAGGAATATGTTGGTGTTATATAAATAAAATGTTGTTGTTATTATTATATGAATAACCAAAACCAAAATTCAGTAGCCAGGTGTGACATATAAATAGAGGGTTTGACATGTAAAAAGGGGAGTGGCCTAAAAAATACCATTCATGCATCCACGGCTGTGGAGTCAGTGGTTTGGCCATAAGCCATGGTCAAAGATCCTCTAATTCATTAAAAAGCCAGAGACTGAATTTGCATGAATGTAAATATACAACAAACTATGCATCTAATGATACAATATTAGTAACTGTATAACATAATTAGAAATGTTTAATAGTTTTATTTAGCCGCGGTAGGTGGTAGCTTCCCCCACAGCGATGCAATAATTGTAATTGAAACCCAATTTGGGTCATAAATGCCCAGCCCTAGCCCACCTTATCCTTTATAACCCCAAAGATCTTTGGCACCAGGTTTAGCAGAGAGTCAGAGTTATCACATCACTTCTCATATAGACATAATACATGGGTCGCACTGAAGAGGACGATCACACCTATCAGGCTATATCTGTCTCCAGAGCCAGCTGTATGAGAAGACTGGCTGTCATGGACAAAACTTTCCCAGACGTGTCATCAGTCAGGACCTGCAGGTGATAACACAGGAGGAGGAGACGGATGGTGAGGAATATGAAAGGATAGAGCAGCTCAGCTTCATACATGGCCGCTCAAGATTATTAGAGCAGTGAGATGGAAACAGAGCAGAAGGCAGGAGACAGCGTACAAGAGCAGACGCTTGTCCCAGATTCCGTGGTTAAGCATGTGACAAGTGACGCTGCAAGCATCTAATGAGACAAAGGGGGAGGCAGAAGACAACAGGAGCCCAGGTACCAACTTGCCACATCACTATCATCGGCACACAGGGTCCTACAGAGTGCCCCGTAGTTATGCCAAGTCTTGCACTGTACCCCACCGGATGAACAGAGACCGTGGTGAAATCTGTCCTGTTAAGTAAGCAGTTGGTTAATATAACTAGTAGATTATTATCCACTAGAGCTCCGCAGCCACCTATGGCGTCTCCTCACAAATGTAAAGAATGGTAATGCAGGGAGGGGGGAGTCTCTGTAGAGGGACTCCGGACCTACAGGAACACTGGAGAACACTTATCACGAGGACAATTGTTAAAGTTTTGCTTGATTCTGCTTTGCTGTACTTTTTAGCAGTGGTTTCCATTAAAATATGGCAAACTTTTATAATACTAAGCCCAAGAAGTATCAGAAAATTATTCTGGAACTTTCGGACACCAGAGTTTTGGCGTACAGGGCATGATACAGCACCTCCCCCCGCCCCACCAGAGTGTGAATGTGAATGACTTCAAGGGCTTAAGGACTCCGCAGGGATATAAATGGTCTATCCAAAGATACAGAACAAAAATGATTGATGGGGGCTTGTTTGACCTCCCAGATCCCTACTGATCAGCACAATGAATAGGCCTGCAAAGGCTTCATCCACAGCAGTTTTTATCTTGTGTGGATTTATACTTTCTTCTCCAAACACATCTAAAGTAAATGCAAAAAGTTATTTGTTAGGTACTTTGTATGGAGTTTATTGGCACTTTACAGTCCTAGATGTGATCTAACAGCTCAGCTTAATATAACAGGGAAGGGTTTGGTCTTAAAGGTGCAGTTTTACATACACTTGTGCTTTTGTAAATTAGCCAAAGAGCTAATGTGAGCATACTATGTAATCTGAGCTGGCACAGAAGTGTGAATCAGCTCTTAGGTTACCACTGTTGTTTTCTCTCTGCTCTGGACAGTCAAAGGACCACAACAAGGGAGAGGCAGACTCCTAAAATAGAGGTTATACTCCGTGCTGGACTTTTGTCCTCTGCTGTCTTGCAGGCGATGACTCTAGTGTGTGTGTAGCCTGACTGCAGTAGAAGATATGACGTAAATCAGTAGAAATACATGAATGTATATACAATGGTATTCTACATCATACATAGAGTTAATTATTCTTATGAGAGGAGCGATGGTTTAAAGGCAGTGGACACATATGCAAGAGCAAGTTCACACAGGAATGTGACATCTAGGAAAACTAATCTGAAAATCTCCAAAATCCACAACTTAACAGTCAGAACAGCCGGACAATGCGGGTGAGAAATAACTCAACAACCTACATACTTCTCCTGTACAAGAACAGTCACAACGCAACGTGTACATGACAGTGCGCAGCCACTCACTAGAAGGACAAAAGGTGAAGACAGGAGGGCACAGTCTGAAGAAAGTTACACAAGTTCAGTCTTAGCCTCCAAGAACAGGAAAAGAAAACGTTTCCAAAAAGGTCTGTTACATGTAGAGGGGTGCTACAATATAAGAGTATGTTTACACTATGTTATCCCATTCTCATTGATTCCAAAGTAAACAACAAGATGGACACTAGGGCAAATTCACCAATTCTTCTACAAGAACAACAACTGTGATCCTATAACAGAGGAAAACAACAGTAACCGTAATGTTAGCTCACTCTTTGGGTGTATTCACATGCAGGAATTTCACACGTATTCCGCCCAGATTCTGTCTCCAATGGGTTTCAGATCACAGTAGGACACTGAAAACATATGGGGTAGTTCACACGGGGCATAATTAGGCGTATTTTGGTCCTGATTTTGACGCGGGAAGCCAAGTCAGAATGGGGCCAAAATGCGCCTGCCACGACTGTCGCGGCTTCCCGCTCCGGAGTAGGTCCAAATGAATGGGCCTAGTTCAGAGGGTGCTGCCGCGAGGTGGACGCCAGGGCTTAATCAGGTGCGGAATCCGCCTGAAGAAAGGGCAGCTCGCTTTTTTTTCCCCGTGAGTGGGAACATGTTCCCACTCACGGAAAAAAGTAAGCTAGCAGTCTACATAGACCTCTATTGTGAGGGGGCGGATTCTGACACGGATTCAGCGCCAAAATCCACCTCCTCTTGCACTGTGTGAATAAGCCCTAAGTGTCCAGCAGCATGAGACTCCCTGATGGTTAGGTCTATTTATCTGGGCCTAATCAGCACTGTTAATATGAAGACAAATTCCTCTTCATTTTCTTTAGTGTGAACGGCCCCTTACAGTGACAGTCTGCTATTGGGAAAAAGGAGAAACACTATATTACAGTCAGCTATGTTACATACAGGGTAGAGCTACAATGTATCAGAGGCTGCTCTGCTACATGGAGAGAGGTACAACAATGTATCAGAGACAATGATACAACAAGAGTGGAGCCACTATATACCAGAGATAATAACAAGGATGTAGTATATAAGCTACAAGGATAGAGGAGCTACAGTGTATCAAAGAGAATGATACAACATGAATAGGAGTGCTACTATATACCAGAGGTAACTTCAAGGATGTAGGATGGAAGCTACAAGGATAGTGGTGCTACAATGTATCAGAGGCAGTTCTGGAATATGAGCCACTGAGAGTTCCTCTTTCCCTGGTTACTTGTACTGAAAAAATATTTAATTTCCTTGAGCACTGAAGTCATCTGAACAATTTCCCCAGAGCGATCAATGTGCTGTCTCTTCCCTCAACTGTCCTGCCCAGATTTAATTCAGGAAACCAGATGGCAAACTCTACATCAAGAACAATGTGTGGTATGTGGCTGGAATAATCCGAGACACCTCACAACAAAGCGATGTGGCACCAATAAGAAATGGATGGAGATATGTCTGGGCTCACCATAGCACTGATGGTCTCCTCCCAGTCCGGCCTCTCTCTCGGGTGAATACTGCGGGGTAGCTCTGGTACAAAGTCATCTTCCTCTAAATGCAGCGAGGACTTCATTATTCTGCAAAACAAAAGAGAAAAATTGATGATTACTGACACATTGTGGGAAATTAACCAAATGGTTCACGGGATATGTGAATTATTCCCAATGGCTACAACAGCACCAAAATTATCCAAAAAATTTCTGCATGTGGAATAATAATGTTGCCGCAATTCGCAAGGCTAATGAACAAAACACTTATGCTCCTTATATAAAATGCTGCATATCTACAAGGCTGACTTGTAAGACTACTAAATTACATTCCCTTCTCTCTCTCTTGCACAAAGTTAATAAAAAAAAATAAAAAATGCTCAATGCTTGCAAGCATTTGTGCAGAATAAGCAGCCTTAGGTCTAGTTCACACGGAGGGGGCTGATTTTGGTGCAGAATCCACCTCAAAATCCGTTCTTTTTTCCGCAAGTCGATTGTTCCCGCTAGCAGAGAAAAGAAGCCAGCTGTCCTTTCTTCAGGCGGATTCCGCAGCTGATTCTGCCTCGTGGCAGCACCCTCCGGACTAGGCCCATTCATTTGGGCCTACTCCGGAGGGGGAGCCGCGACAGTCGCATTTTGGTCCTATTCTAACTCGGCTTCCCGCGTCAAAATCAGGACCATAATACACCATCCAGGGACTGCAGGTCAAATGTAAGAGAGACTTCAGAGTGAAAGTCAGTTTAGCAAAAAGGAGTGGGAAGAGCCTGATGAGAGAGGACAAAAGCATTTTACTTTCATAAGATACCGTATTTTTCGGACTATAAGACGCACCTAGGTTTTAGAGGAGGAAAATAGGGGAAAAAAATTTTGAAGCAAAAACTGGTAAAATATTTAATATATGGGAGTTGTAGTTTTGCAACAGCTGCAAGGCCACATTGACAGGTGACCCTGCAGCTGTACGGGGACGCATAGAGTGTTTTTTTTTTGCGGGGCCAGCTGTACTTTTTAGTTATACCATTTTGGGGGATATCTATTGCTTAGATCACCTTGTATTGGAAAAAAAACAGGAGCTGATTTAGAACTTTTATTTATTTTATATTTTTATTATATATTTTTAAAGCTTTTTTTTGTTTTTGTTTTTACTATTTTATTCCCCCCCTGGGGCTTGAACCTGCGGTCACTTGATCGCAAGTCCCATAGACGGCAATACAACTGTATTGCCGTCTATGGGACATTCTGTCTATTAGTATTACGGCTGGTCATAGAGACCAGCCGCAATACTAATATATAGCAGTGACAGGCCTGGGAGCCTCATTAGGCTCCCGGCTGTCACCCGGACAGGTCGGCTCCTGCGATATCGCCGCGCAGGAGCCGGCCTGCAACTTTACAGGTACGGGGCCGGTGGGGACCGGCCCCGGGGGAGAAGGGGCCACGGATACTGACCCGGCATCCGCTGTACTAGAGAGGCGGATGCCGGGGAGGGATAGACGCCGGGGCCTAAGACATCGCTACGATCCTCTGCCCTTCATGAAGCCAGCAGTGGAGGGACGGAGGAGCCCCTGCCACTGCTGGCTTCATGCAGGGCACAGGAGCGCAGCGATGTCTCAGGCCCCGGCGTCTATCACTTGCCGGCTTCCGCCTCTCTATTACAGCGGATGCCAGGTGCCACCTTCAGACTATAAGACGCACCCTTCTTTTCCCCAAAAATTTTGGGGAAAAAAAGTGCGTCTTATAGTCCGAAAAATACGGTACATTACAAAGTTTCTTATATTCATCCATACTATTGATGTATGCAAAAGCTTGATAGCATAAGCTTAGGGGCTTTACCACCTAAAAATCAGTTCCAAATGCCAGCTGGAATATGCTTCCCATTGTTTTCAATGGAAGGCAGTGGCAGATGCTTCTTTCTACATAATGCTGAAAAAAAGAAGAATCTTGCCTGATCTTCCCATGGCTGATTCAGTCGCAAAACCCGATGTGCAAGACTACAGCCGATTAGCCCCATTGTTTCTGAGGCTAATCTGCAAGCCGGAACTTCTCATATTGCTCTCAGGCTAAATGCACACAAACATGTGCAACAACAGGTCCGCTGGAAAACAGAATTATATCCAAGTGCCGCCCTTGCCTCCACAAACCTACTGATATCCTGCATTGACCCCAGGCCACAAAACAGAGAAAGAACAGGAACTGTCCTGAGTTTCGCACTGGCTCACAACCCCTACAGAGACCCATGATAATTCATATATAGGCATGTGCATGGAGCCATAGAAAATAAAGAGCTTTAAGTCCCTGTAAAGTGAATGGAATTATGGCTAATCCCACCCATACATTGCAAAGATATATCCGCAGTGGACACGTTACGTTTTTCTAAATTGCAACAAGTCAATTATACCTACGGAAACGCTGGCATTTTCCATATAGGTATAACTGAAGCAGAAAGTGCACAAAGGAAAACTCTGCGGTCGTTCTGTAAAAAGTGCTGTGGGAACAACCGCAATCCGTGCGTTTCCACCACAGTTTTTCCTGCATCGCTTTTTGGCTGTGGCTCACTACGTGGGGCCTTGGCCTGAAATTCTATAAATATGTTAAATGTGGTTGCATCATATTAGTTTTTTTGGTGTAAATTAAAGGGGTTGTCCCATCTCAAGGATCCTATCTATAATGGTAGCTTATGTAAATTGAAGCCTTTTTCTAAATATATTGCTTTAGAAATTCTGCTTTGTTTGCCTGGTATGTGACTTTATTTCTCTCATTGTTTATACTGCGATGCTATAACCATGGACCTATAGGGCAAGTGACGTCACTCAATCAGTGCTCTTGCCGGCTTCAGCTAATTGCACTTTGCTGATAAAGCCAGGTCTGTTATCTCTTATGTAAATACACAGATAACACTGAGTCCATTCTGTACAAGAATCTGCATAATATCTGACCTGCAGAAGTGTTGTCTGTCCTCTTCAGCAAGAGGGAGGGGGGAGGGATGAGCACTACAGGAAGTGAGAAGCAGATACAGCATGCAGCCTAGCTGAAAGGCTGAGAGGGGAGAACCCCTTTAAGGCAATTCCTGCCATATTTTGCTTACTAAACTCCGCACAAAGTTGTCAGGAATACACAATTTTGTGTGCTGTAATTTTCCAGCCAATCCCTGAACGGTTTGGGGTGGAATATGATTGACTATTAGCTCCACATGACAGTATAGGGTGGGAAAGTGGTGACAAAAATCTGCAAGCAAGAAAAGTAACTGATGTCATATACATACAAAGTATCCTGCACCCCCAATATCACCCGTCCCCATGTACCGCCTCAGATGTATGACATGCACCCTGCCCCCCACCCCACCAAGAAGCTGTACAGGCTGTGTAGTGCAGCTGCGCTGGGATGTTGCGCTCCATTGCACCATGTCCAGTTTGGTTCATTATCCCAAGGTCAGGGATGTTTACAGCTCATCAGAATGTTTAATATGACAATATCTGTCACTTTAGGCAGGTGAAGACTTGTAGCCCCTTCCCTCTGCCTCCAGGAGCAAGACTTGGCTGAAAACGCTGAGCCCAGCAAAAGGAACAATCTCTCAACCCTGTGAGAGGTACAATAGAAAAATCTGTCAGAAAATCCATAAAACCTCCATAACAAGGTGCCAATGCGGGTCAGTGAGTGACCTGCACCGGCTACTACTACCAAAGGTCACAAAAAAGACATCACCTGCTGAAACCACAGATCCAGATGTAACAGAATTCTGAAAAAACGTGCAAAATATACATCAAAGAGTAAACAAGTATACTGTGTTCTGTATTATTTTGGAGACTCGGAATAACGTAGATGTTGCACGCAGTACTATATCTCTATGAGTACTGACGTCCTATGTAAGATCAGAAATTATACCAGGGTATCACCAAGTTACATAGGTGTAGCAGAGCTATTTAAGATCTCTCTTCTGCACTCCAGGAAGTAACATTAGCCTAAGGAGCGCTGTCTCTGTCCAAAATAAACAGTTATGGGTTACTGTCACTTTAATGCCGATGAGTAGAAAATCCATTTCCTGCATTTCAATGTGAGCGATCAATTTCAGGACACAGTGAAGGGTCCTGGAAGTCACACAGTAAATAACTAGTGCTGGATGTCAGCTCAGTAGGAGACAATCTCCTGCCTTACAAACTATTGGCTTTCACTAGACTATATGAATATTATCCCATCAACAGTCGGAAATGAGCGAATGGCTTCTAAGAAGCTGACTTGTATCCCATGGGATAATTCCACTACAAATCTACAATGGTCAAAAAGCAGGAACCCCTCTCAGGACGGCTCCTGGGAGACAAGGCGGGAGCGTTATCATTATGGGAGCTGTGAAAATCAGTTTTGATGGAGTCTGCATTGCTAGAATTTGTGTCAAATTTGTCAACTGTTACATGACGTTTGAGAACACTTCTGTCCTGAGGAAAATGGGAAATAAGTCACTGCCACTGAACATGTCGAAATCTCACCCCAACAAAAAATATATCCCCCAACTCCAGAGCTTCACTCATTCTGCAGGTGTTGTGAGATTTGCCATGTCATACATGTTAGGACTGCCCTGGAGTTGGATATAATCCTTACAGGCCTTCTCCTCCCACCGCAAGCTACGATCAACAATTTCTCAACTGTAGTGAATAGCGGGGTGGCAGGATGAAGCTTGTGGCAATATATATATATATATATATATATATATATATATATATATATATATATATATATATATATATGACTACTTTTCACTGGTAAAGATTAAAATCAAGACTCCCCTATCGCCTAGCTCCACTGTAAACATATAGGAGTTATCTTGTACTAACCCTGAATTATAGTCTGCATTACTTCAGACTTCTATTCACAATTCTGTTGGCTGTTATTAGAAACAGTCAGTAAGTTTGTGGACAGAACCCACAGAAGTCTCAAATTCATGGTAATCACAGAAAAAAATGTATTAATCACACAGTAAGAATGTACCCTAAAAACTCACCAGAAGACAACTAAATACAGGGATTTATTAAAATGGGGCAATGGGAAACAAAGCAGTTGTCCATCGGGTTGCTTGTTCCTCTGAAACATGTATAGGTGAGATATTATTGGTTGCCTCTGCTTGATAAATGGTACATCCATTCTGTCCAATAGTGGGCACAAGTAGCTTTCTGTGGGGGCTTAGAAGCCCTCAGTGTAAGAGGCCGAAGCATCCACTGACAACATAAACAAATAATCACGTGAAACGGTTTTCATTCATGAGGATGGCGCGGAGCAGCCGGCGGGGGACATCGAGCGGTCTTTGTTCTCTTCGCTGAATTGCTTTTGTATTCGATGGACACAGATTCCAGCGTCTCCTCCTCACATTCCTTCTCCATTGTGTGTGAACAAGGCCTCATTGTTGGATACTGCATTCTGGGTGACAGCAATGACTGGGATACGAGGGATTTCATGCTGCACGTCACAGCTGCACTATGGGTCTCTCCACCTCAGTGACTCGGTCTACAAATGACGCTCTGCAATGCACCAGTTCTAGGTAGGAAATTGGGTATAAACGCTGGCACACAGCAAGCTCCCTGGAGGTGTACTCCAAGCCTGTTAGCTTGTGTCCTGCTCATTTTACAAGAACTACAGAAGAAAATAACAGGAGTCCCATGGGAGCGCCAATCTCATGTGTAATATAGCAGACAAGTGTTATCTACAGTATCTGTATACAATCAATGAATCCCATTATCCTGTCGTAGTGAAGTCTCAGTATCCAGACAACTAGCCCTTACCGTAATATCCTTGTCTTGTCACAAGACAGATCTATGGCTACCCAGGACATTGTGACTACAGAACGGACTGCACCCCAGCAATCTTCATACAACACCCAATGAATCCTGCTTATCACACAGTATCACATATCCAATAGGAAGCATTGACATTATGGTGGGATTGTAGAGGCGACGTGATCTGGATTCACATAAGGTCTCCATGACCCCACTGCACTTAATACAGAACTAAACTTTGATTTTCTGACAGCTATTGTGCTGCAAAATACTTCTAACTATAACAGGTTTTGGCTCCTTTCTGGGGAATCCTGCACTTCTTTATTCTTTCCCTTGCTCCTTTACTGAGAGCTGTTCCCTATCTCTCACGGAGTATGGCGTATGGCCTTGTGTGTGTAAGGATAGGGGGCTAAGTGAGGGAGGGTCACTTCCAACATTAATATCTCAGACATTAAAAAAACATAGAAACTTGTGCTGCTGTACTACCTGCACTATTTCCAGAGATGATATCAGCTGAAAACACAATCAGGATTGGGATATTTATCTGCACTTGCTCCCACTACCGACCACTCACACAGCAGAAAACAAAGAGGAATTTGCGATGAACATCCACCTCGAATTTCTCTTCAATTTCCGCCCTTTGGCGCCGTGTGGCAGAATACCAATGCACAACATTGGCATCCAGTCACGGCTTAGGCCCAGATGAATGAGCCTATCCCGTTGGGAGTCTCAAGCCACGGACTCCCTGGCAAGAGGGAGAAGGACGCTTTTTATTTATATATTAAAAATTTTTTATATTGAAAACAATGGAAAACAGAATCTGACACATTTATATTGCCAGTATGGAGGAAGAGTGTCACTTCAGATCGCTGTATCACACTCCAATGCAAGTAAATGGATCCGGGGAAAAAACAATAACAAAAAATAAATAAACAGATGGCATCCACGTGTATATGGTATTTGATGGATTGAACTCAATAAGAAGTATAGCCTTTTTTTTTTTTTTTCCACAAAAATTTTGATTTGCTTTTCCACTGACAACACAATCATACATACAAAGCCACCTGTCTACTGACAGCGGAAAACACTGACAACACATATACATTAATCACTGACATGTGAATGAGGTCTTAAGCTGATGACATGAACAATCCCAGACAGACTGATTGCCAGGGACCTGTTGCTGTCAGACAGGACTCAGAAGTCACCCCAGGATAGTCCCCACTCTCATGCAGTAGGATTAATGATAGCTACAGCCCCAGTTCTGCTCACAGATTACAAGGCTTTAGAATGGTCACAGTTTCACATCAATTTCCTGCATGACAGGGGTTCCAGATTTTCAAGTCCCAAAACATTTGCAATCAGAGTCAGTTATAAAAGAGTTAAGTCTTCCTGCACCCCATGACCTGTGAGGGTAACAGTTTGCATCTCCTGGTAACCACACAGAACATTGGCACAGGGGATTTGTGGTTCACCACTGATTAATTGACATAATGCGCTACGAGAGAGGGCAATGCTATACTGCAGAGGTGTTAATTGCATTAGGAAAGTTTCCACACACATTAGATGGTGGAACGCTGCAGGTCACCCCCAGACTCCAGTATAATTATGACCCAGCTACGGCAGTCATTTACAGTCAATGAAAGGTGATGAACAATACCCAACATACAATAACAGCCATTACTGAGCACAAAGAGGTCTACACAGCCCTACATCCACAATATGCAAGGCAGTGAAGAAGAATGACAGAAGGCAGATAACATCCCCCCCCCCCCACTACACACACACAGTCGCAAGTCAAAACCTACTGCTAGACTAATTTCACGTCATTACCAACATTTGTTAGACCATTGGTCATAAATGTGACACATGCAGTAGTGCCTCTCGCCTCTCCATCCTTCTGAAAGGAACTATTTTGAATGGAGATTTTTGATTTTGACGTTGAAGCAAGTATAATTCCTGACCTAACCATAGGCAGCTCCTTTCTGCTCTCTATTATCACGGCTTCGTGGATGGCCAATGGTCAGAGACCCAGCTGGGGATTTCAGTGCCGAGAAGCTCCTGAGTTTCAGCAATGATAAGCTCTCTCCTCTCATGTGCTGACATGCAGCCGCCATTGTTACCCTGATTCACTAATTAAAGACTCGGCTCATCTGCTATTAGTCACAATAAATGACTACATCCAGCAGGAATCACGTTGTAGCCACATGGAGAGGGAAATTCTACACACCAAGGGCTAAAAAGCCACATACGCAGCTGAGGAGGGGGGCACACTGAAGAATAGACGGGCAGTGAAGAGAAGGGGACAACACTGTAGAAAGGAGGAGGGAGAGAACACAGAGGTGAAGGAGGACCATATTTACCCTACAGGGGAGATCCCTGTACTGCCTGTATGTAGGATTTCCAAGGCTAGTAATCATTGGTTAATAGCAATCCACCTAGCACAGTCTGCCATAGGTCATGGAGGTGCCTGTTATCTATACCTGTCCTCTAATACATCCTACCACAAAGAGGATATAGAATAATCCAAACCATTCAAAGATCAGCATAGCCAACACCCTCACGCTCCTCAACTCCCAACAGTCTACAAGTGGGCGCCCCTATATTTCTTGGAAAGAGATGAGTTGGCAGGTTACTGCCATTATTCAGATCATGAACTGACAACACCACCAGAACTTTATCAATGTTCTAGTCTAGTAATAAACTCAGTAGACATCAAAGCACTGATCATACCTGACAACCCCAACACTGCAGCCCTACATTCGCTACAGGTAAGTCTGAAACCCTCCAACACCGCCTCACATAGTCATTACACCTAAAACTGCCCAGCTACAGTCATTGTACCCACAATACTGGCCCCCCGACAGTAGCTACAGACAAATCTGAAACCCTCCAACACCTGATACAGTCATTGCACTGAATCTAACACCCCTTCTATTCCTCAGTTACAGTCATTACACCTGGTTCTGAAACCCCCAATACTGCCCACCTACAGTCCTTAAAAACTCAATAGACCCCTCTACAGTCATTATATCTGGATCCAACTGTCCAACTACATAAATCAGATGAGTGTCTGAACCCTTCCAATATCCCTCTACAGACGTTACACCTGGATCTAACACCCTGAGACCTACAGTATTTACAACTGGAATCTAACACCCCAATACTGCTCATCTACAGTCATTACAGGAAAGTCTCAATCCCTCCACAATACCACTGAATCTAACACCCTGGGACCTACAGCAATTACAACTGGATCTGACACTCCCAATACTACTCACCTACAATCATTACAAGTGACTCTAAATACCTCTAATACCAACCCCCCTACAATCATTACACCTGGATCTAACACCCCAATACTGCTCAACTATAGTCACTACACCAGTCTGGTCTGATACCCTAATGCAGCAATCTTTATACCCAGATCTGACACCCCCTACAGTCATTACACTCAGGACTAGCAACCCCAATCTTCATCAAAACTGGGTCAAAAAACCCTATATTGCCCCACTACAAATAATTTTGGTTTGACATCCTCAAGTCTGCTTTCTTAGACATCACACCTGGGTTTGACACCTCATATATCGTCATCCAGCTCTGGAGTGATGGTCAGACAGCCATTGCAGCCCTCACATAGTGGCACCTCAGTGCCAGGCTCTGCAGAGGCGGTAGCGCATCACACATAACGTCCTGTAGCCGCAATATGCTGCCTAGATGGACGATGCCGTGGTGCCCACACACAATGCCCGGGCCCGGCTGCCTCCCATGTGCACGGCCCCCGCACTGACCTCTCTAGCTCCTGCAGATCCTCGCCACTGCCGCCTGATGCCATCCTGATCGCAGAGGACGAGGTTGCCTGGAGAGCGGGGAGCGCCAGGAAGGCTCCGGTCCCTCCCTCCATGTTGCTGGCCACTATCCCCCGGGGCCGCTCATAGTGCGCTGCCGCCTGCTGGGCATCCAGGATCCAGGTGCGGGAGTCCCGAGCGCTCGAGAAGTGGAGGAAGCCGGGCTTCAGCTGTTCTGTGCAGGCGAAAGGAAGGGCAGAGTCAGGGGGCGGGGGGGAGGCTCGCGGGCCACATTGTTCTCCTATTACACGCCTCACACCATGCGTCCGGCCACACGGCTCAGGCAAAGGGAGACAGGCAGCGGCCGAACCGGGATCCTGCGCTCTAATGGCTCTGCCCCTCCGTCACATACCTGCCCACAACACCGCAAGCCCGGGCAGGCAGAGGCTGCTCCCTGTACTAACCCCTCCCGCCGGGATAACACGGGGGCTGCACGAGAGAAGGGGGGGTGAGTGTATAGAGGGCTGCAGGAGAGAAGGGGCTCAGTGTATACAGGCTATAGGAAAGAAGAGGATCAGTGCATGTGGGGTTGCGGGAGAGAAGGGGCTCAGTGTATAGGGGGCTGCAGGAGAGAAGGGGATCAGTGTATACAGGCTATAGGAAAGAAGAGGATTAGTGCATATGGGCTGCAGGAGAGAAGAGGCTCAGTGTATAGGGGGCTACAGAAGAGAAGGGGCTCAGTGTATACAGGCTATAGGAAAGAAGAGGATCAGTGCATGTGGGGCTGCGGGAGAGAAGGGGCTCAGTGTATAGGGGGCTGCAGGAGAGAAGGGGATCAGTGTATACAGGCTATAGGAAAGAAGAGGATCAGTGCATATGGGCTGTAGGAGATAAGGGGCTCAGTGCATGTGGGGCTGCAGGAGAGAAGGGGCTCAGTGCATGTGGGGCTGCAGGAGAGAAGGGGCTCAGTGCATGTGGGGCTGCAGGAGAGAAGGGGCTCAGTGTATGTGGGGCTGCAGGAGAGAAGGGGCTCAGTGCATGTGGGGCTGCAGGAGAGAAGGGGCTCAGTGCATGTGGGGCTGCAGGAGAGAAGGGTCTCAGTGCATGTGGGGCTGCAGGAGAGAAGGGGGGTGAGTGTATAGAGGGCTGCAGGAGAGAAGGGGCTCAGTGTATACAGGCTATAGGAAAGAAGAGGATCAGTGCATGTGGGGCTGCGGGAGAGAAGGGGCTCAGTGTATAGGGGGCTGCAGGAGAGAAGGGGCTCAATGTATAGGGGGCTGTAGGAGAGAAGGGGCTCAGTGCATGTGGGGCTGCAGGAGAGAAGGGGGGTGAGTGTATAGAGGGCTGCAGGAGAGAAGGGGCTCAGTGTATACAGGCTATAGGAAAGAAGAGGATCAGTGCATGTGGGGCTGCAGGGGAGAAGGGGCTCAGTGCATGTGGGGCTGTAGGAGAGAAGGGGCTCAGTGCATGTGGGGCTGCAGGAGAGAAGGGGGGTGAGTGTATAGAGGGCTGCAGGAGAGAAGGGGCTCAGTGTATACAGGCTATAGGAAAGAAGAGGATCAGTGCATGTGGGGCTGCTGGAGAGAAGGGGCTCAGTGTATAGGGGGCTGCAGGAGAGAAGGGGATCAGTGTATACAGGCTATAGGAAAGAAGAGGATTAGTGCATATGGGCTGCAGGAGAGAAGAGGCTCAGTGTATAGAGGGCTGTAGGAGATAAGGGGCTCAGTGTATAGGGGGCTGCAGGAGAGAAGGGGATCAGTGTATACAGGCTATAGGAAAGAAGAGGATCAGTGCATGTGGGGCTGCGGGAGAGAAGGGGCTCAGTGTATAGGGGGCTGCAGGAGAGAAGGGGATCAGTGTATACAGGCTATAGGAAAGAAGAGGATTAGTGCATATGGGCTGCAGGAGAGGAAGAGGCTCAGTGTATAGAGGGCTGTAGGAGATAAGGGGCTCAGTGTATAGGGGGCTGCAGGAGAGAAGGGGCTCAGTGTATACAGGCTATAGGAAAGAAGAGGATCAATGCATGTGGGGCTGCGGGAGAGAAGGGGCTCAGTGTATAGGGGGCTGCAGGAGAGAAGGGGCTCAATGTATAGGGGGCTGTAGGAGAGAAGGGGCTCAGTGCATGTGGGGCTGCAGGAGAGAAGGGGGGTGAGTGTATAGAGGGCTGCAGGAGAGAAGGGGCTCAGTGTATACAGGCTATAGGAAAGAAGAGGATCAATGCATGTGGGGCTGCGGGAGAGAAGGGGCTCAGTGTATAGGGGGCTGCAGGAGAGAAGGGGATCAGTGTATACAGGCTATAGGAAAGAAGAGGATTAGTGCATATGGGCTGCAGGATACAAGGGGGCTCATTGCATAGGGGTTGTAAGAGAGAAGGGCTCAGTGTATAGGGGGCTGCAGGAGAGAAGAGGATCAATGCATGTGGGGCTGCAGGAGACAAGGGCTCAGTGTATAAGGTACAAGGGGGCTCATTGCATAGAGATTGTAAGAGAGAGGGGCTCAGTGTATAGGGAGCTGCAGGAGAGAAGAGGATCAGTGCATGTGGGACTGCATGAGAGAAGGGGCTCAGAGTATAAGGGGCTGCAGGACAGAAGAGGGCTCAGTGCAGATGGAGCTGAAGGAGAGAAGGGGGCACAAGGTATAGGGGCTGCAAGGTTGAAGGGAATCAATACACAGGTGGTCCATGCATAGGAAAGTAGTAAAGAGGTGCTCTGTAAATAGATGCAGAAGAGAAGGAGGCTCCGTGCATAAGGGGCTGCAAGAGAGAAGGGAGCTTAGAGCATGTGAGGCTGCAGTACAGAAGGGGGGGGGCCTTAAGGCACAGGGGTTGCAAGAGAAAAGGGGATCAATGCATGTCGAACTGCAGAAGAGAAGGGGGGCTCAGGTTATGGGAACCTTCAAGACAGAAGGGCACTTAGTGCATGGGGAGCTGCATTAAAGAAGAGGCTCAGTACATGGGGTGCTCAGTGCATGGGAGGCTTTTTAACCCATTGATTTCAATGTGTAGTGCGCGTGAGCCGACACACGTTGAAATGAATGGCATCTGTTTTGAGCGCTCACACTCTGACACGTGTATAAAAGTCTGGGAACGGAGCCTAAGACTAAGTTCACACAGAGTACTTTTGGTCCAGAACCTGAGGCGGAGGCCGCCTCAGGTTTCAGACCGAAAGTTGGGTAGCCACGACTGAAAGCCAGTACACTGCACCGGCATCCAGCCGCACACACCGCTCCGGATTAGGCCCAATGAATGGGCCTAGTCCAGAGAAGGGCGTGTCTTCAGGCCAAATCACGAGGCAAAACAGCCTGATGAAAGAGCATCTCACTTCTTTTTTCCAGGAGCTGGAAGAAACGGCTCCCGTAAATAAGACCTTAGCGGCTCCCATTGATTTCAATGGAAGCCATCTTTTTGGTCAGGATTTTGAGGCGGAAATGGCCTCAAAATCCTTAAGAAAATACTCCATGTGAACTTGGCCTTAACATAGGATACCAAGCTAAAATGTATGTTTAGTTATCATTTCTGACAACCCGGCACAGACCTCCACTATTATTAAGAGGTATAAGACTCTTTAAGAGGACCTGCCGCCAAGTGTCGCCCCTCCATCCAATTGTAAATTAGGTCTTATTAACAAGTGGGCGGTGACTTTTTTGTATTCTCATAGAAAATAGAAGAATTTTTTTCATGGCGTTTCCGCCACATGGGACCCTGGCCTTATGGGAGCTTCTCTGCTTCTGCCTAACATCCATTTATGAAGGAATTGGAGCTGGACTGAAAAAACAAAGGAGTCAGAGTCAGTGGTTTAGCCTACCATCTCCACTACTCTGACCGCAATGCATGAACCTTACTACTGATGTACAGATTAAATCTATATGGTGGACATTGCAGGCCCAAGAACAGATGAGAAGCTCTTGCGAAACTTTATCTCTGGAAACCAGTTTGCTGTGGGGCCCATTTCACGACCCTTGTGGCAGTGGCAAATGACATTTTGCACAACAGAGTGAAGTATTACAGTTTCTCCGTTGGTTTAAGGTGAAGTTCCTGAGATAATCAGCTCAGAGTCACCTTGTCTTATGATTATCACAATCCCCTCATGACATCTCCTGGGGATATCAGCTCAGTGACAGGATAGCGCAGTACCTTCCTCCTTGTACAGTCTATTGGGGGCAGCTTCAGGTGACAATAATATCAATGCCTTGTGCCAGCCGTAAGCAGAGGACAATCAAGTCATCAGATTCCAGCGACACAATCGCCAACATGTCTGACTCCAATAACTGGAAATGTTGTTCACTGGTACAGATGTTCCAAGCTGTCCTGTTGTAAAGTCATATATGTTCACAATAAAAAAAAAAGCGCTTTATACTCCTCATGCCTCTGTACTCCTCACACCGGGCAATTCTTTACTGAAGTCAGAATCCACCTTGCATTTAATACATCCCAGCTTCACTGAAGAACGGCGCAGGCACTGGGAGCACCACAGAGGAGGAGACTCCGTGTTATGGGAACGCAGCTTTTTTTGTTGCACATTTTGCTGTGTTTTTTTGAGCCAAAGCCATGGGTGGATTAAGCAGAAGGTAAAGAAAGGTATAAGAACTTATACAACCTATAAGAACTTATAACCTATACATTTCCCATTCCTTTTGTAGCCATTCTTGGCTTTGGCTCATAAAAAGCGCAACAAAGTGTGCAAGCAAAAAAAAAAGCTGTGTTCAACGGTGGACTTTCTGCTTCAATTATACCTATAACCGACGGCGTTTCCATAGGTATAATTGACATGCTGCAAGTTCCAAAACCGTGATGGATTGCATTTTTCTGCAAAGTAGGGATGGGATTCGCTAGGTATTTTCCTCGGCGTTTCCACCACAGTTATGCCACGTGGGGCCCCAGGCTAAAGGCTTATTTTAGGCACAGATGTACCGTATTTTCCGGACTATAAGGCGCACATAAAAACCTACGATTTCCTCAGAAATCGTAAGTGCGGCTTATAGTCCGGTGCGGCTTATAGATGGATGGAAGCGGCGGCAAAGTCTGCGTGCCGCTTCCATACATACATAAAAGGCACCGTAAGGGTGCATTCACACTACAGAACGCCGGCGTGTATCACAGCCGTACACGCTGGCGTTACAGCAGGGCTGCCGGACACTTCCTATTCATTTCTATGGGAGCCGGCATGCGAGCGCTCCCCATAGAAATGAATGGAAAAAAGCAGTCCATTCATTTCTATAGGGAGCGCTCGCATGCCGGCTCCCATAGAAATGAATGGGAAGTGTCCGGCAGCCCTGCTGTCACGCCGGCCTGAAACAGAACGTGAAACTTACCCAGCGGTGGAGGGCGGGCATTCAGGCCTCCTCTTCCTCCGATGTTCCGTCCTTCTCCTCCGGCGCTCGCTGATAATGGCCGGGGCGCATGCGCAATATCATAATGCTTCTGCTACGGCTACGCATGCGCCCAGGCCATTATCAGTTAGCGAGCGGCGGAGGAGGAGGACGGAACATCGGAGGAAGAGGAGGCCTGAATGCCCGCCCGCCCTGCACCGCTCGGTAAGTTTCACATTCTGTTTCAGGCTTTTATTTTAAAACGGGGGGGTAGTTTAATCTAACTTTTACGGTTGGGCTCTATCAGCATGATTTTGCTGATAGAGCCCCTCCTCGCCTGCCGAGCGCTTCCAATAGAAGCGGCTGGCACGCGGGGGGTTAAGCGGCCGCTGGCAAAGTCTGCCTGCCGCCGCTTTCAATAACATATAATGCGCACCGGACTGCGGCTTATAGTCCGGTGCGCCTTATATATGAACCGAGACGGACTATAAGGCGCTCATGGGCAATGCGGCTTATAGTCCAGTGCGCCTTATAGTCCGTAAAATATGGTATTTTAAACAGGGTGATTTGGAACAATAAGGGAAAGTTCACATGGTGTTTTTTGGTCCGGAACCTGAGGCGAAGGCTGCCTCAGGTTCCTGACCAAAACATGCGTAGCTGCGACTGGATACCGGTGCACTGTACTGCAGTCGCGCACTCCACTCTGGATTAGGCCCAAATGAATGGGCCTAGTCGGAAGGAAGTGTCTTCAGGCAGATGTCGCGAAGCGAATCCACCTGAAAGAATGAGCATCTTGCTTCTTTTTTCCGGCTCCCGGAAAAAAGAACTGACCGGCTCCCATTGATTTCAATGGGAGCCATCTTTTTGGTCAGGATTTTGAGGCGGATATGGCCTCAAAATCCTGACCAAAAAACCTCGTGTGAACTTACCCTAAAACCCCTCTCTAAAAGGACCTGTGGGTGGTTTAGTGTCCCAAATAAACATGGTTATCTTTAAAAAGGGGTTGTCTCATGAAGAGTGGCGAAATATAAGAATCCCTGTATAGGAAATGTAGTATTACATGCTGACTAGAGATGAGCGAACACTGTTTGGATCAGCCGATCCGAACAGGACGCTCCCATAGAAATGAATGGAAGCACCTGTGATGCCGGCCAAGTCAGCGTCACAGGTGCTTCCATTCATTTCTATGGGAGCGTGCTGTTCGGATTGGCTGATCCGAACAGTATTCGCTCATCTCTAATGCTGACCATAAACAGTAAACAATGAATGTGATGAAACAAGTGGGCCGGAGCAGTTCTCTACTCTACTAAAAAAAAAAAAAAAAAAAAAACCTCATCTCTGCAACAGGAGGTGTTTGGGTTTTTTTTTTTTTGAAGTACAGTTCCTCCACATTACATTTACATTGAGATTTGATCCTGGCAAAATGTGTCGAGTAGCAAGGTTTGTGCAGTCAGTATTTCTTAGGCCCCATTCACACGGCAAAAAAGGAAGAGGAAATTTCTCTTCCTTTTTCGCTCAGCTAGCCTCAATGGGATGCTGCTGCAGTGCATCTGTATTCTGTCCTTGCATCCCGCTTCTGATTAGGCCTAGATCAGGGGTGCCCAATACGTCGATCACGATCTACCGGTCGAACGCAATGGACGTATGGGTCGATTGCGGGATGCAGCCAGGGATCCCCGCTGTCTGCTTGTTCACAGTGCAGGCTGAGAGTCGACTCTCAGCCTGAGCTGTGAACAAGCACTCCGGACACTTGCAGGCCGGGCAGCAGCAGCTCCGGGGGATGACGCGCTCCCCGCTCTTAGGCATGAAGGGAGCCAGGGTGCTGCTTGTTCACAGCGCAGGCTGAGAGTCGTCTGTGGACACTGGCAGGCGGGGCTGCTGCAGCCCCAGCCTGCCAGTGTCCAGAGATAACTCTCAGCCTGCGCTGTGAACAAGCAGACACCGGGGATCCCTGGGCGGCCACAGAACGCCACTGTCTCCTGCTCTCACGCTCCACCCGGCCCCGCCCACTGACACGCCTAGCCCCGCCCACAAGAAGTGGGTAGTAGATCTTTGGACTTGGTCATGTTATAAAGTAGCTCACATGCTGAAAAAGTGTGAGCACCCCTGGCCTAGATGAATGGGACTAATCAGGAAGGAGTCTTGAGACACGGAGGCCTGAATATAGGTCATATTACTTTTTTCCCCACAAGCTGAAAAAAAAATTGCCAGCGGGAAAAAATTACTGCTAGTGACTCCCATTGAAATGAACAGGAGGCCGATTTTTTTTTTTAAAGCAGATTCCGCCTCAAAATTCGCCTGCAAAAAACTCTGACCTTTATGTCATCAAGATGGGAACAAGTGGCACAATGCTTGAAGAGCAAGCATGGTACATGATCTGTGACTAGGTACTAGCAGGTGGCCATCTTGAAGGATCAGCAGTAGTGATCAGCTCGGGAACATTTCATGCATTATGAGAGTGATCCTTATGGGTGAGACCTCACTTTGGTACCTGAATTATGCTAATATGACATAGCTCTCTACTCAGAATGATGGGGTGCGGCAAAATTATTTACCTCCGTACAAATTACAACTTCATAGACCCAATTTCCGCCCAATTTACTTCTATTAAGTGTAACCAGCAATTGTTTTACGCCCGGCAGGGTGCAGCAGGCAGCCCAGAACATGTAGGACACTAGGGCGAGGTGCCTCACTGCATGTATCATAGGACACTATGCTAGGCTTCCTTCACACATTCTATTTCCAGGCCATTTTTTCTATTTCTTCTTTAAAAACAAAGCCTGTATTGCTCTGTGTTTTTCCTGTCTTTTTTATTCACACACCATTCTTACAGCTTTTTTCTGAAGTTTTTTTCCCTATAGTGAAATCAAAAGAAAAAAATGCCTTGAGAAAAGCACCAAAGAGATTATATATATAAAACTCCAAAAGAGGCAAAAAAACAAAACAAATCACCATCATGAAAAGTACATTAACATAAGCCCCCCAATATGCCATATATGTAAGGATATTCATAATTTGTTATTGAATAACCTGTAACATCTGGCTTCAGCATTTTTAATGGCAATTTTCGTGGTATTAAAGTCGGTGGTCCTAAAGTCGTGGTCGTGGTCCTAAAGTCTACAGTCTCTGCAGACTACAGTCTAAAGAGCTGCGGGAAGAACTGCGATGCATTGCCGCCGTGGTCTTTCCTGCAGCGCTTTTTTGCTGCGGGAGTCCACGTGGGGCCGTAGCCTTAAAGAGGATTGTGTGAAATCAGCCTAATGGAATCATTTAAGGGAACCTGTCACTAGGAAAATGCAGCACTATCTGCAAACAGCAGGTTATAGATCAGGAGCAGCTGAGCAGATTGATATATAGATTTTAGAGATGAGCGAGTATATTCGATCGAATACGTCTGCCACATAGTTCTTGATGTAAAAAAAAGCACAAGGGAAGGTGGGAGGGACAGTAAAAATTCAATGCCCCTCCCACCTTCCCTGGCGCTTTTTTTACACCAAGAACTATGCAGCAGAGGTATTCGATCGAATATACTCGCTCATCATTAAAATTCTGTGGTTAAAGATTCAGTATAACTTTACTGATTAAAGTCTCTGTTCTTTCTTTGGTATTAAGTCAAGAAGGTGGTCCTATCAGCGATTCACAGCCTTTGACATACAGAGACAGCTTGTCTGTCACTGATAGGACCATCTTCTTGACCTTATAGCCTAGACTGAGCAGATATATAAATGACATGCTATACTCAGTCTTTTCCCACCAAACTATGCATTATCCTGCTCAGATTTTCCTGCTCTATCTATAACCTGCAGATAGCACTGCAGTTTCCTGCTGACAGGTTCCCTTTAAACTCTTCCCTTACTGTGAAGATTTCAAGCTAGGAGAGCCCGTCACAGGGTGCTTTGCAAATTGCAGGTCAGAGCAAAAGTAGGAGTGGCCTTTTAAGGTGCATGACCTTTATAAGGGTAAGTTCACACTGGTTTTTTGGATCGGAACCTGAGGTGGAAGCCACGACTGAAAGCTGGTGCACTGCACCGGCATCCAGCCGCGCACTCCGCTCCAGATTAGCCACAATGAATAGGCCCAGTCCGGAGGAGGGTGTGTCTTCAGGCCTAATCACGAGGCGACTCGGCCTGAAGAATGTTCACCTCGCTTCTTTTTTCCGGGAGCCGAAAAAAAGACCTGAGCGGCTCCCATTGATTTCAATGGGACCCGTCTTTTTGGTCAGAGGTTTGAGGCGAATACGGCCTCAAAACCCTGACCAAAAAACTCTGTGTGAGCTTACCCTAAAAGGGCAGTTACATACACTGAGGAGCAAAAGGGTAACAATGTTTTGAACTTTTGATTTTCAGGCTCCATACCTCACCATCCACTACAATGTCGAACGTGAGACTACCATCATTTTATAGACAATCATCTTGGTTATCTCATAGATAAATTTGACTTTAACTATTTAGCATATGATTAGTTCTGAAGATTCTTGTCATGTAACTGCATTGTTACTGTTTTGTGCTGATTATTTTGTAAATCCACCTTTAGCTTTTAAACACTGCTTGCATCCTTCTGGGCATACTCTCGATCAGATTCAATCATGTTTCAACCAAAATCTGATCCCAGGTCTCTTCTAAACATTCCAAGTGTTGGTGCATACTGGTCAACTCACTTGGGTACAAGTACAGATTTTCTTCGATTCTACCCACAAGGGTTCGATTGGGTTGAGGTCTGGGGACTGTGAGGCCCAATCCAGCACCTCTACTTCATTGTCATTGACCCATTCTTTAGCTAATCTCGACATCTCGCTTCAGGTTGTTGTCCTGCTGGAACATTGTCAACTTTTTCATACCCATAGTATTCGAGTTTATGAAGTAGCTTGTCTTGTAGGATACTCACTTATAGCTCAGTACTGAAACCACCATCGATCCTGGTCAAGTATCCAACGCCTCTGGCTGTAAAACTACCCCATATCATGAGGCTTCCTCCAAACTTGACAGTTCCTTCAATTTCTCGATCTGTTAGCCCCCTTTTCCCTTGTTTCCTCCAAACTCATTTGCACCAGAGTATTGACTTACCGTATATACTCGAGTATAAGTCGACTTTTCCAGCACATTTTTCATGCTGATAAAGCTCTCCTTGGCTTATACATGAGTCAGGGTCCACGGAGCACAGAAAATTGGAAGGGGGAGGTCCGTAAGTGCTACTGCTCTGTGATTGGCTTGTCATAAAGTCTCGTGACTTTGATGTCATCAAGGGTCCTGTAGCCACTGGTATGTAACATCTGCAGATAAGGCTGAGTCTAAATCCTAGTAGCTCTGCCCACACCAGAGTCCGATCACATGGTCATGACGTCATCAGAGGTCCTTTAGCACACTAGGATTTAGCATCTACCCTGCAGATGAGTGGCCAGGATTCATTGTGTCTTATGGAAGATGTCTGTTGTATGGAGGAGAGGAAGCTACAGTAACGTGACACACACAGGTACCTTCCTTTAGTTACTCTGCCTATTAATGTCAGGCATTTGGGGTTATTAATTTAGTTTCAGTAACTCTATGTGCCTCACATTAATAACAGTTAACCCCATCATGTCCCTCATATTAACCCCTGTGTGCCCCATATAAGGGTTACTAATATGTGAGACACATGAGGATACTAATGAAGGACCTTAATTATGAAGATACCTAATTATTACCTCCATATGTCCCACATATCAGTAACTCTTATGTGAGGCACACAGGGGATTAATGTGAGGGACATGATGGGGTTAACCGCTATTACTATGATCCCCATGGAGTTACTAAGCTGTAATGCACATGACCAGACTTTTTATCTGCAAAGGTGGATTCTCCCCCCTCAGCTTATACTCGAGTCAATAAGTTTTCCCAGTTTTTTGTGGTAAAATTAGGGGTCTCGGCTTATATTCGGGTCGGCTTATACTCGAGTATATACGGTAATACCCAGAGTATTGACATTCATCTCATTGCTCAAAATCATCTGTTTCCAATCTTCTACTGCCCACTTTACATACTTTTTTGTAAACTAGAGCCGACGCTTTTTATGACTATATTGAAGTCGAGGCGTCTTCACCTTTTTGGGGGCAACCATTCCAGACTTGTGTAATGCATGTAGCACAGTGATTGCATGGACGTCTGTTATCTCACTATTACGAAGCATACAAACCCCCTCCACTGCTGTGTTTGTTGCGCCAGAACTGTTAGACCTTGTGAGGAGCCAACTTGTTGGCTCCAATATTTTGCCAAGATGTCCACTTCTTGGCTTTTGAATAGATGGATGGATGGACTTCATTTCGTATTCTTCCAACTTTCTTGGCATTCACATGAAGAAGTTTGGCAATTTTCTTGGCTGAGAGACCGCTGTCACTGAGCTGGATGATTCTCTTTTGTTTAGGAAATCTTCTTCATGGCTGATCCTCGATATGAGCCAGTGACCTTTCGCTTGTGAATCAACCTAATAATACACTAAGGTATTACGGAATGAGAGAACAGGGCGTATTTTGTAGTATACAAGAAGACAAAGATTTTTCCACCACCAGGAATAAAACAGTAACAATACAGTTACATAACAAGAATCTGCATGACTAATGATATGCTAAATAGTTGCAAGTCACATTTATGTATGAGACAACCAAGATGATTGTCTATAAAATGATGGCAGTCTCATGATCGAAGCTGTAGTGGATGGTGAGCTATGGAGCCTGAAAATCAAAAGTTCTAAACATTGTTACCCTTTTGCTCCTCAGTGTATGTAACTGCCCTTTTAGGGTAAGCTCACACAGAGTTTTTTGGTCAGGGTTTTGAGGCCGTATTCGCCTTACGTGTTCGTGTTACCCTTTTGCTTATATAGTGTATACAGTGTATACAGTGTATATAGTGTATACAGTGTATATCCAGGCTCCATATAATAATAATAAATTGTATTTATATAGCACCAACATATTCCGCAGCACTGTACAATTTGTAGGGCTCAAATACAGACAGAAAGATGCATTACAAAGAGAGTCATTTCACACAATGGGACTGAGGACCCTGCTCGCAAGAGCTTACAATCTATGAGGTAGAGGAGGTGACACGAGGTAGCAGGGGCGGCATTGCTTATACAGAGGTCAGACACTTTTGTAATAGAGGTTACTATCATTACACAAACATAAAACTTTATGAGCCATCACCAGTTGTGTCCTTTAACATGTGGATGGAGCTTGGACATATAGCGTTAGCCTGAAATGGCATCATATCATGTGGGAGCGGGGACAGAGGAGGGTAAATTTTGGGGATTCTAATTATAGTACGGAAGGGTTTGTGTTAGAAATTGTGATAGGCCTGTCTGAAAAGATGTGTCTTTCTTTAGTTTGCGTTTGAAACTGTAGAAATTGGGAGTTAATCTGATTGTCCGGGATAGAGCATTCCAGAGAAGTGCTGCAGCTCGGGAGAAGTCTTGTATACGAGCGTGGGAGGTTCTGATAATAGAGGATGTGTTAGGTCATTGAGTGAGCGGAGACCACGGGTTGGGCGGTAGACAGAGATGAGGGAGGAAATGTAGGGAGGTGCGGCATTATGGAGAGCCTTGTGGATGAGGGTGATAACTTTATATTATATTCTATAATGAATAGGCAGCCAGTGTAGTGACTGGCACAGACCAGAGGCATCATGTAGCGGCTGGACTGATAAATGAGCCTGGCTGCTGCATTCAGAATAGATTGTAGAGGGGAGAGTTTAGTGAGGGGAAGACCGATTAGTAAGGAATTACAGTAGTCAAGGCGAGAATGAATCAGAGAGACAATAAGTGTCTTTAGTGTATCTCTGGTGAGGAAAGGGCGTATTCTGGAGATGTTTTTGAGGTGGAGGTGACAATATGAGGGGTGAAGGAAAGGTCTGTGTCAAACATGACCCCGAGGCATTGGGCATGCTGCCTAGGAGTTATAGTAAGGCCTGAGACTACAATGGATATATCAGGGACAGATCTATTAGATGGTGGAAACAGTAGTATTTCAGTCTTAGAGAGATTTAGTTTCAGTTAGAGCGAGGACATGATATTAGAGACAGCAGAGAGACAGTCACTGGTGTTCTGTATGAGTGCAGGGGTGATGTCACGGGAAGATGTGTATAATTGGATGTCATCAGCATAAAGATGGTACCTGAAGCCAAATCTGGTGATGGTTTGTCCAATGAGGGCTGTGTAGAGTGAAAAGAGCAGGGGGCCTAGGACCAAGCCCTGAGGAGCACCAACTGCAAGGGAAAGAGGGGAGGAAACAGAGCCAGCAAATACACTGAAAGTGCGGTCTGAGAGATAAGAGGAGAACCAGGAGAGCGCAGTGTCGTTGAGGCCGACGGAGCGGAGCATAGTGAGGAGAAGTTGATGGTCAACAGTGTCAAAAGCTACAGAGAGGTCCAGAAGAATAAGAAGAGAGAAGTCACCATTGGATTTAGTCATTAGGAGATCATTGGAGACTTTTGTGAGGGCCGTTTCAGTAGAGTGCAGAGTGCAGAAACCAGATTGTAAGGGGTCAAGCAGAGAGTTAGCAGAGAGATAGCGGATTAAACGAAAATAGACCAGGTGTTCCAAGAGTTTAGAGATGAAGGGGCGGTTAGAAACGGGTCGATAGTTAGCAGCACAGGACGGTTCCAGGGAAGGTTTTTTCAATAGTGGAGTTATAACAGCATGCTTGAAGGAAGATGGGAAGATTCCAGAAGAGAGAGAGAGGTTAAATATTTTAGTAAGGTAAGTCGTGACAGCAGGCGACAGAGATTGGAGAAGGTGTGAGGGGAAGGGATCACTACTGCAGGTTGTAAGGCGAGATGAAGAAAGTAGCTGGGAGACTTCCTCTTCTGTAACAGGTTCAAAAGATGAGAATGGACAGTAGGAAGTGCAGTTGGTGGGGGGGGATCAGTACTATGGTAGGTGTGGGAATCAATGCCACCTGGGGATTGGGCAGTTATTTCCTGAATGATCTTATCAATTTTATCATGGAAATAAGTGGCCAGGTCATCAGCACTAAGGCCTGTGAATAGCGTCTGCACCTTGGGTGTGAGTAAGGAGTGAAAAGTTTCAAAAAGCCTTTTAGGGTTGCTGGAGAAGAGATGAGGGCGGTGAAATAGTCTTGTTTGGCGAGGTTAAGGGCAGAACTATAGGTTTTAATCATAAATTTGAAGTGGAGGAAATCTGCAGGTGAACGTGAATTTCTCCAGAAACATTCGGCACACCTAGAGCACCGCTGAAGAAATAGTGTCTGTGGCGTGTGCCAGGGTTGCTGCCTCCTATGTGGGACTTTACGAGTGGAGGGGGGAGCCACCTCATCCAATGCATTTTTAAGGGTTTCATTGTAGTGACTGGTGGCCAGATTGGGACAGTAGATTGAGGAGATGGGGGACAGAGAGGACTGTAGAGTATCTGAGAGGTGCTGGGTGTCGATAGCACGCAAATTCCTATGTGTGTGAGGGGTAGGGGTATCTTGTGAAGGGAAGAGGACACTGATGGTGAGAGATAGAAGGTTATGATCAGAGAGCGGCAGAGTAGAGTTAGTAAATTTAGAAACTGTGAGGAGTTGATGGAAGACCAGATCAATTGTGTTGCTATCTACATGTGTGGCAGAAGAAGAACATTGTGAAAGACCAAGAGAAGTGGTTAATGAGAGAAACTGTGAGGCAGCTGGGGAGTGTGGGGTGTCAATAAGGACATTATATATATATATATATATATATATATATATATATATATACATACACACACAATTTATAATCATTTAATAACAAAAGTATATCTTTAATAGTTGTTTTTTTTTTTATTTTTAGCAGGTATGTTTTTGTCATACCAAGCTTTTTCTTTCCGTGCATTTGTATGATATATAAAGAAATATCTCTATATGCCAGTACATTGTATTCATAAAAATATATTTTCTAAGCATACAATGTACTGGCATATAGAGATATTTCTTTATACATCATACATATGCAGGGAAAGAAAAAGCTTGGTATGACAAAAAGATACCTCCTACGATAGAGTTGTGTTTTATGTTCTCAACTGCACTCGCCAGAAAAAATAAATAATAAAATAAATCTGAGTTGCAGCACTTTTTCAGCCAACAATTTTCAGGAGTCACAGCTGGTGTGAACTCAGCCTTAGCTGTCTCTATGCTGTCTGAGAATAGGTGGGCACACTGTGATCACGGGGGATAGACTTTCTAACAAAATTACATTTCTAGGAGATCAAATTAATAATGGAGCAGGTCACATATATAGATATGGGTGTCCATACATCTGTGGGGCTTATCGTTCTTTACACGACAAACCCTGCTGCTCAGAGAACTTGACAAATGATCACTTCTTATATCTAACTCCTGATCAAATACCCAATCATTTAGCCCAAAATGGAAAACCATCACCACAGGGATCCCACCTGGAAGGTGATGCTGATATGTACTCAGAGTGCTGCCACTCACCTTTTCCAGACTCCTGAATGGTACAGTTGCCTATTGATATGGTGGTAAGTGGGGGCTCATGGAAGCTTAAGACCTTGGTCTTACATCTCCATTTTGCAGATATATGATTACCGTTATAATCAAATAACTGCAAACAGACTCGTTTCTTTTAATGGGCCCATGAAGACCATTCATTTTGCTCTATTTTGGTCCATTTTGTGGATCGCACAACGTCACTAAAGTCTGTGAAGATTATGGACAGCACACTGATGCCATCATGTGGATAGCACACAAGGCCAAAATAGCAGGGTGGAGAGGTGTTCATGATTATCATGGAGATCACAGATTTACAAAATGAGGATAAGGCCGTAAATAGGTTTTTCAGTCTATAGTTATTAATGACAAAGTCTAAAGATAGGTAAAAATGTCAGCTAGGTACCCACACCGATCAGCTATTCTCAGTTTCAGATACACAGAGAATGGAGCAGGATCCAGACAGCTCCATTCTGTGTGTAGTGGTGTAACTGAGTAACTGCAGCTTAGGTCCCAATTAAGTGAATGGGAGCTGCTATGTAGTAACCTTGTGTGGCCACTACATAGAGAAGATTGCTGTCCGCTTCCTGCTCTGTTCTCTTGGTAACATTTAATGAGAACAGCTAATACATTGAGGTGCCAGGTGTAGAACCCTCACTGGTCTGATATTCTTAGGTTAGGTCATCTATATTTTTAGCAGAACACCTCTTTAATCAGAACAAGTTTGCCGAGCCCCTGCCTTGACAGTGAAACTGGTCTTACCCAGCTATTCAAGGAACTGATATAAATCAATGGAATTTTGCACAACGTGACAAAGCGGTGACTCACGCCTCTACCAGAGATTTTTATTCATTTTGAAGACTATGTCTAGATAGGTGTCTATAGGTGACACGGACAAGTGGGCACAGCATGATAGCACTACTGTTCAGCTTCCCATCCCCACACCAGTAATCCAGAGCTACAAGATAATAACCCTTACTCACTAACCCAGTGCAGATACAAGTGTATAGAAACATAATGGCGTGATAATGAAGATAGACAAGTACACAGTGACATCGCGCCAGCCTACGTCACAGCCGCTGCCAGTCATACACACTATAGTAACACTAAGGATAAACCAGCTCTTCCTTTCATTACAACCTGGAACTAATTTAATGAGCAAGAAAAAAAAAAAAAAAAAAAAGGAGAAAGATGAAGAACGAGTGAAAGCAGCTGCACAAATTACCCTGAAAATACGAGGCTGCTGATTCATCCGTGAATCCATTGCATCCCGCCACACAAGACACCCACGTCCAGGGTCTTATTAACCGTCAGCCCTGGCAAGCCTCCAGCACCATAGAGCCTGTTACTATGACAATGTCAATATCTGTGTGGGCTCCCGTTAACCCCAGCAAGCCGGCAACACGACAAGAAAGGAGGCAAAAAGAGGTAAAGAAGCATGGCCAAAATATAAGAAGTTCATGAATTCTATTTATAACTGAATACACCGGAGAAAGGGTTTTCAATTGCGGACACATTATATTCAATGCAGCTTCTTACACCACCGGATATTTTATCCGTGGTGTGGCCGGGCAGCAACCGTGGTCCGCAATTTATAGGACATGTCCGTAATGGCCGTGAATTGCGGCACTGCACGGACTCGCCCATAGAACTCTATGGGCGAGTGCGGCAGGACACAGACATCTGCGGAGCCTATGTTGCCGATCAGCAACTAGTGTTGCTGATCAGCAACTTGCGGACCGTACATTCAATACGGTCGTGTAAGACCAGCCTAACCCTGTATAAGGCCATTGTCACATGGAATGTTTCCAGTATGCTGCTATCTCTGTTCAGATTACACTTGAAGCTTTGGTTTACAAATCCTAATGCAAAAACACTACCAGAGTACTGACTGTGTGAAAGCGGTCTAATAATCGTAGACCAAAAAGTATGCAATTGTGCCAAATACCTTACCCACACATATGCTTTTAGCAATGTGTGATGTCCGTATAGAGGTTAAACCCCGACGTGGGTTTAGCTTAAAACCGGATGATAAAATCCCTTTAAGGCTATTGCCTCACATGGAATCCTGCAGCAAAAAAGTGCAGCGGGAAAAACACAGCAGCAACACTTTGCTCCAATACGGGATTTTTAGAGCTTTTTAAGTAACAATATTCAAGGTGTTTTTCAGATCTATGGTGGATCCATAACCCCTAATACAGGACATCACAGCAGATTCTTGATGTGCCACTGGGCTCCATTAGCACACAGCGGTCCTACAATTCATGGATGTATCACTGAAGCCACACATTAGGACAGGTGCATCTCCCGTTCTGTGCCCAGTAGGATATAAGAAGAACCAGGAGGAGCAGAATCTAGTTCTGGACACTACTGTTCTCCTTTTCAAGGTATAGAGGATCATTATAGTGGAGAAGTGAGAATAATAGCAGAATGCATACATCGTATTGTGTCAGAACTCAGCGGGACAACCTGCCAGTCAGGAGCTGCTCAAACAACACGCACACGTCACTCCAGAGAAATTTCTATATATATCCACAATCTGCTTTTTTTTCCCCTTCCTCCATGTAGTGAAGATGAGAGGAAATACCAATGTGTGCGGGCAGCCTTGCTCATCACCCGCTTCAACACTCCCTGCAGCCCTTAGACATTAAAGAGGTTATCTAGGCAAATACATTATTTTTAAAATAGGCCATGGGAGGTTAAAAAAAAAAAAAAAAAAACACTCCACACACAACACCACACTCACCTGTCCAAGAGGCTCCAGTATCCTCCCAGCTCAGTCCAGTCCTGTAGCTCGGCTGCCTTCTTGCTGGCTGTGACATCCTGGTTCCCTTCCGCTGAGACCACAGCAAAAAAGCACTGCAGGGAAAACTGTGGCAGCAATGTATATCTGTTCTTCCCACAGTAATTTCCACAGAAAGTTCACAAAGGTTTCCTCTGCAGACTTTCTGCTTCAATTACACTTATATTCCGTAGATATAATTGACAGCGTGTCTGTTGCGTGTATTTTACTGCAGTGTGTGGATGGGATTCGCTAGAATCTCTTCTGCTATACAGTGACTGTAAAACCCGACTTTTTCTGTAGCGTTTCCACCATTGGCACACCACAGCGTTTACGTCAATTGGGGCCCTGTCCTTAGGTTGGAAGCCCACGTTACGAAAACTCTGTGATTTGGATGTGGCAAATACCACAACGTTTTACAGTATCTGCAAAGTGGATGGGATTCTGGTATATCTTGCATACAAATTTCTGCAGATCAAATGATGCGATTTAAGAAAAACTGTTGCATTTTTATCAATTACAGTATACCTAAAGCAAGGCTGGGTTTTTCTGTATAGGTATAATAAGAACAGAAAGTCCACAGAGGTAAACTGTAGAAAAATGCAATGAAAAATGCAGCAGGAAAAAAAACCCATGATGAGTTTCCACCACGTTTTTTTTTTCCGCAGCCTTTTTTGCTGCATTTTGCTACCTGAGGCCCCAGTCTTAGATATATATTGTGCCTGACTAGACAAGGGGCATGGTTCAGAGGAGAAATGGGACTAACATTCTAAGAAGTGGTATGTCTTAGGCTAAGTTCACACGGGGGACAGATTTTGGCACAGAGAGTGATGCGGGGAGCCGAGTCACTCTCGCCTGCCACGACTGTTGCGGCTTCCCCCTCAGGAGTCGGCTCAAATGAATGGGCTGACACCGGAGGTTGCTGCCGCCAGGCGGACGTCGCGGCTCCACGAGCCACGGAATCCGCCTGAAGAAAGGGCAACTCGCTTCTTTTTTCCGTGAGCGATAACATTCTGCTCACAGAAAAAAGAAGCCTGGCAGTCTCCATAGACCACCAATGTGAGGGGGGCGGATTATGATGTGGATTACGCACCATAATCCGCCCCGCCCCCTCTGTGCCCGTGTGAACGGGCCCTTAGGCCCCATTCACACGGGACATGGGAACGAGTATTTTGGGCCTGATTTTGACGTGGGAAGCCATGTCCGAATAGAACCAAAATGCGCTTGCCGTGGCTTCCAACAGTCGCGCCATCCTACTCCAGAATAGACCCAAATGAATGAGCCTAGTCCGGAGGGTGCTGTCGCGAGGCGGACGCCGCGGCTGAATCTGCCTGAAGAAAGGGCCGCTAGCGGAAAAAAGAACACTAGCGGTCTACATAGACTTCTATTGTGAGGGGACGGATATTGAGGAGGATTCAGCACCAAAATCCGGCCCCTCTTGACCCGTGTGAATGAGCCCTTATAATGTAAGGAGCTGCAGCAAAATTTATGCACGATAAAAAGTAAGCCAGCCAGGAGGGGGTATAACAAGCAAAACTATGTCGTTGGTTTAACATTGCACTTTTCACGGACCAATAATGGACCACAAAGCTCCATTGTTAGTCCGTGAAAATCCCAGACCGTGTCTATGGAACCCTGAAAATCACAGTCAGTGTCCAGATACCGTATGGTTAAATTAATATATAGATATGATTTTCACATATGTGGAAATGGATCACCCACAGACGCATAGCAGAAAGCTTCTTTTTTGTTACAGATTTTGCTGTGTTGTTTTGAGGCAAAGCCAAGACTGGCATCAAAAGAAATGGGAAATATAAAGGAAGCTCTGCATGCAGGACTTTTTCTTCCGTCAGAAAAAAAGAAAATCCGACAGAAGAAAGCTTCTGCCATGTTTCTTTACCATGGAGGTGAGTGCAGATATACACCACATGGAAGAGGCTCTGTCTGCTTCTGTCATTTAACGTCCATTGCTCTCATCACATGACGGCTAATTCTAATTCTGGCTAATCTCATCCACATATTGCAGAAACATATCAGCAACAGAAATGCTGCGATTTAAAAAAACGTTGCCTTTTTGTAATTCGCAGCATGTCAATCATACCTACGGCATCATTGGATTTTTCTGTATAGAAAGAATAACAAGGACAGAAAGTCCGCAGAGGAAAAGTGTGGTAATTTCTGGGAAAAGTGCTGTGGGAAAAAAACAGAGTGTATTTCCGCCACGGTCTTTTCCACATCGCTCTTTCACTGCAGCTCGCTACGTTGGGCCTTAGTCTCAGACAGTATTAGTAAACCTCCCCCAGCATCTACTCAGGTCTAATCTGAAGGTAACTGACCTGTGGTAAAAATGCACTGACAGAACAAATGGAAAGGAATAAATGTGAAATTCATGGTAAAAAATGTCAGAAGATTCTCTTCTTAGCCCAGTCCTTATACTTGTAGAATACATGCCAGCAGCTGCTCATTCATATGTAGCTTCAGTTTTTTCTACCTTCGGCTCCTTTACGCTCAGGCCCCATGTTGCAGAAATGCAGCTTTTTTTTCTTGCAGATTTTGCTGCAATTTTATGAGCAAAAGCCAAGAGGAATAGAAAAGGGAAATATATAGGAAGCTCTTATACGTCTACCTACTGCTCAATCCACTCTGGGCTTTGGATTAAAAAAAAATCAAAAAAAAATCTGCAACAACAAAAAAAAAAGTTACGTTTCTGCAGTGGGGCCTCAGTGTAACCTTGCCATCCACATTAGATTTGAGAATGCTATAGCAGCAGATTTTGGATTGTCTGATGGTGGTTGGTCGCGTTTCTGCAACGTGGGGCCTCGGCCTTACTATTGGCAGTTGCCACCGAGTTCTGAGCCCCAGCACTTGGTAATAGCTGTTCAAGCGCTAGGGCCAGCATGGAGATTTGCAGAGTATCACTGCCAGATGGCTCCTTTGTCAGGGTCATAGAACTGAAAATTGGTACTATGGCTTGTACTGGATATCTACAGAGTATTGTTGCCACTTGGCTTCTATGTAAAAATTATAGAAAAGATGTTTAGTACAGCAGCCAGGACTGGAGATCTGCAGAGTATCAAGCACATGTTAGTAGTTATTGAACGTCTTACGCTGGGTTCACACCAGCGCCTGAACTCAGTTTTCAGGTTTCCGTTTTCTGCATGCAGAAGACGGAAACCTGTCATGCAGAGTCTGGTCATGATCGCCGTTGAGCGTTTTATGCGCTCCGCGGCGAAACAGTTTTTTTTTTAAACCGGACACAGAGTACTGCATGTCCGACTCGGTGTCCAATTTTTTTAAAAAAAACTGTTTCACCACGGAGCGCATAAAACGCTCACCGGCGCACACGGCCGGAGACTTTTCTAGCCCATTCAAATGAATGGGATTGAAACATGCAGGTAGGTTTCCGTCTCCTGTCCCTGTTTTATGCAGGAAACGGAAACCTGCAGAACGGAGTACGGAGATGTGAACGAGCCCTTAGTGGTCAAGTTTTATTGTCATTTCTTTGATTTCATCTCTCTTCTGCAGATTATCATTTATATTTAGATGTGACTAGCCAGATAAATTTGAATCAGGTCAGGGAATCTTCCCCCTATTAGGATGGCTATATTGTATAAGTAAGCAGTAAAGAAGCCTACACACAGAAAGATCAGGGGCCACAGAGATCCCTGCTGCTGAATTTAGGGTCCAGGACACTTTATGTTCTGTATCTTGTGTGTAAATTGATATCTCCCAGTGCAAAGAAGCCATGAAATGTATTTCATCAGCAGGTAAACAAAGTATTTTGAGGAATGCGAGGCCCTGAGGGGAAAGGCCGCACCCTGAAGTCTTGTTAAGTGGTTTTGTCTAATGCTAGAAAGTCATTTCAATGACAACAGGCTCCTGGGAGTAACACAATATCTTTCCAAACCTCTAGTCACTGACACAAGTGAATTGACTTTGTCTAATGGACAGGAAGAATGACCGAATGCTGACTGCAGAGTCCACCATCTGTGGAGCAGGAAGGCTATACCTGATATGGTCCAGTCAATAGAAGGCACGGCCACAAAGTGCAGAGGACATACTGTAATATGCTCATAAGGGTAATAAATGTAGAATGGGCCTTTAAAAGGCAGGGACATAACAAGGACCAGAACAAAGCCTACTGTAGTGTCTGACATGCCTGATAACAGCGGCTGAAGAAAACAGCAATCCTCCTGAGATCAGTAAACTCACGGCACCCCCACCAACCAGCTCTAGCAGTGGCCAGCACTATGGCCTCTATATGGTTTACACGGGTCTGTACTGCCCAGAAGCTTTGCTTGGTATTGCAGCTTTGTCTCATTCAGTTGCCAGAAATCTAATACCGTGGTCTAGGATAGCTCAGATGCCTTGTTCTGTCTTCTGTAAATAAAGCTCCATTGCTGTTTGCAGAAAAGCTCGGAAACTCTCCAATATCCTTTATGTTTCAATGCTTTAGAACATGAATTATCTACATTTAGAGGCTGAAAATCTTTCCCGAATCCTGCTCACACAGCTGATGGGTTTTATAGTACGGTGACAGTACATCATCTATGCTGGAAGATATCGAAGGCTCCACGTAGCGGGCCACAGCAAAAAAGCGCTATGGGAAAAACTGTGGTGGCAACACATTGTGTTTTTCCCGCAGCACTTTTCACAGGAAGTCCGCAGAGGTTTCCTTCCTCTGCAGACTATCTGCTTCAATTATACCTAAAAGGAAACCACCGGCGTTTCTGTAGGTACAATTGATATGCAGCGAATTCTAAAACTGCAGTATATTTTCCCGCAATGTATGCATGGAATTCGCTAGAGTCCCATCCACTTTACAGGGGCTGTACAACGCTGCATTTTTTTTTCATGGCGTTTCTCCTCCCCAGAACTTCTATGCTAATATGCACACTGACACACTGTAAGAAGCTCAACAGTTGTGTGATCAAAAGTGGGATTAGACAAAAATAAGAATGATTCCGTTCATTGACAGCAAACCTAGATCTTGAAAATGGTAAGTAATAAGGGCCTATGCACATAAGTCCTGTCTGTGGAAAACTTTCCACATAGGAACCACTGCATTTTAGTCAGTTATGAGACCGTGCGCTCCCGAACAGCCCAATTGTTACAGTAATGAACTAATAGCGTTATGCTATTATGTAATTCATTGCCGTAACAATGGGGTCGATCGGGACCTCACTGCATCATAACTGACTATCACGTGGTGACGTCTATGCTTCAGTCCTAGTCTTACAGCCCATACAAGGACTGTTTTCCACGGACAGGACTCAATTGTGTGCAAGGTCCGTAAAGGAAAATGTCTTTTTAGAATGGTTCAAATGTCCAATTTGTGGATTATAAGCCTAGATTCAAACAAAAGTGGTCAAAAACAAAATTGGACGTGTGAATTGCCTCCATTCACATACAGTGAATTTAATGCAGCCATGTGACAGCCATTAAAATAGCATCCATCACACAACAATGTCATGTGTAGGTAGACTAATTCACTCCTGACTTTGAACCAGGCTACAGACGTTTGTGCGGGGGAAACAACATTGATATTACTTAGCAATGACACTAATACTGCAGCACTTCCCTTTAACAATAATAAAAGTTTATTTACCTGCTCCTATTAGAGTTGGCTGCACAGTAGGGTCATGTCTTGGCGTGTTAACTATATACAGTATATATATATATATATATATATATATATATATATATATATATATTTCTAGAATGTGAATTAAAAAGATTAAAAAATAAATAAATAGTTCAGAGATGTTTCTTATTCCTCAGGTGTTGACTTGCTCTAATCTCATTAGAATAGGTGAACCTCTTATATTCTGGAATATGTTGCTGGGGCTCAGCTCTTCTGTCATCACCAGGATCTCCTTGCAGCCATATTTCCAGGGATGCCTCTGCCCTTGTTTCACCTCTGTTAATGACATCTAATAGAGCAGATTTTCTGGGTCACGTGCTACAGACAAGAGCATTACGCATCACAAAGGCAGCTATTCACCGAGAGCAAACAGTTTCCACAAAGCGTCGGGGTCACATCACTCCCAAGAAAAGAGGGAGATTCTCCCAGATAAGTGCATATTCCCAGACAGCATGGAGGTAGAGAATTCTCACTCCATGACAGTAGAGAAAGTGAGCAATGGGCCCAGGGATGAGCCCGTCACGAAATACTTGAGGCAGAATGACAACCCCTACTAAAGTTTACATGGTAGGTATGCAGGTTGTCAAATAGGCTGAAGAGGCCACAACACGGACTTGTATTTATTGCTGGTTTGATGTATTATCTTGGTTATAAGCAGAAGAGTCCCAGTGGTCAGACATCAGGGGAACATGGATTCTGTAAGTCATCATTGTCTCTATGAGCTGGCTGTGTTACATCGACAGTAATTTAGTCTTCGGCATCTTCCTGCCTGGTTAGTGGTAGTAACACTGGAATTGCTCAGACGTGAGCTCCATGATGAAGATGTCCTGACAGTAATACCAGCTCAGCTACACAAACACCAATTCCATTTATTCCTCCATCTCCTCTCCCTCCCACAGCGAGAGGCTCCCTGAGCCCGAGACGAGAGGCAGAAGATGCTTCAGCATGCAAGAATCAAGCTCCGTCTCATCTGTTGCTATAGCAGCGCCCAGCAATGCACAAGCATGGTGAAAAGCTCTGCAAGAAAGCAGCAATAACGCTTGTCAGCCATGATGGCCTGCACTGGGCGAACACGGAAAATTTCCAGTAATCTCGTCCAGAGTACAATGTGAAGGCCAAACAACAACCAGTATCATCCAGTGATCTTACAATGGATGACCCAAGAACTACTACAGCATCATCCTCTTCTATTTATCTTTTACAGTGCCAGGGCAGGGCCACACAGCGCTAGTATTCCCCTCATTTCAGGGAGGTCTTTGTTACTGGGAAGTGGAGTGATAAAGCATGGATGCAGAATGGCTGTTATGTTCAGAGATCACCCTTCTGATAGTCAGACGCTCTCATTCTAGGCGATGGCCCTTGGACTGCACCTTCTGTCTCATGCCTACACTTACAGACCCGAGGAGACCAGAGCAGGGACTGCAATGCAGCAGGCTTCAAATATTCATCTGAAGGTGCGGCGATGGTTTCAGTTTTGCCTCGCTGTGCACTGTCATACCTGATCCCAGACACAAGACACATGCCGGCTTTTTTCTTCAGTTTTACCAACTGGAGCAAATAGTTAAAGGGGTGGTCATTGATTTTTTTTTTTTCCTTTTTATTTTTGGCCTATTTTAAAGGATAGGCTACAAATCACTGATTAGAGGGGGGCCTACAGCAAGCCCCCGCAGTGTTCAGAGGTGTGTTCGGTCTATGTACTACACAGTGCAAAGAGCCGGAGATGCACAGATTTGACTCCATGCCCTGTATAGTGGCGGCAGCACTTATAACCTATCCCACTGATGGGCCATGAATTTAATAAAAGCAATGACAGTCCCCTTAATAAATGTGTACCACAGCAGATAAACCACTCTCGGAGAATAAAATGAGCTGGAAGAAGATGCAAATAAATTGATACATTTTAGCCACAGAATTTCTGTATACGCGTCCAGCTAAGAATTCTGCAAGCAGGTTTCTCCCTTGATAGAAAAAAGAAAAGGTAGCTACTTATAGATCAATGCCTGGTTTTCTAAAACTTAACATGACCTGTGATAAAAGCCTCACTGACATATCTTAAAAGGATCTGAGAAACTCGCAACCCTACAAAAATAACAATCTCTAGAAATGTGCGGAACTAAACAAAGCCGAGATACTGTATGTAAAGAGCACAGGCAGCATTTTCACTTTATTAAACAGAACACCAGAAAACCCCTAAAATGCCATTTTAAATGGTGACATTTCCAAGGTGCAGATCTTGTAAAAGTTCTTCTGCTCTCCATATTACCATGGTAACATCTCGGAGCAGCGCTAAGAGCTGGCAGACCTTTTGGTACTTGAACCAATTGTGTGAGAATGGTGAAGATACTCGGTGCAGTGTGGAGACTCCAGGAGGAAGGAAAACCGACCTCCAACCTTATACAGTTGATCTCCCATGCAGTTGTGCTGGGAGATCAGACACCATTCATACTGCTAGATATGGAATCACACAGTAGTATTGTCCCCTATTTTACCATTTTATACTACAATGCATTTCTAGAAAATGAGATCTGTAGCATAAGCTTTAGACATAATCCAGTCAGCATCATAAAGTGCAATAATACAGGGATCCTCAGTGACCAGGTTTAGACTCTGTTCACACTCAGGTCATGATTTCCATTGAAAACAGAAAGAACAAACGATTGCCGTATCAAATTGGACACAATAGATCCCACTGTGCCCACTGACTTACAATGGGATACACTGGTCTAAACTGTCATTGTGATGGGAACAATTGTGATGTACAGCACTATTCTCATACTCCCCAACCTGTCCAAATTCAGACGCGCAAGCCTAGATTTCAGGGGCTAGAAAGTTGCCATAAATGATAAAAAAATGTGGCCGGGTCAATGACCTTGTCCACACCATAACCTTACAACACACCCCTTCACTAAAGTGCCTAAGGTTTGTAGAAAAGGCATTTAAAAGGATTTAACCCCTATTTATTGATTTTTTTTTTTTTTTTTACACCATAAAAGTGGAGTAGAAGAAAAATAATTCTCTCCCATAGTGCTTGTAACTAATGGTTGAGTGTAGTGAGAATATGTACCGTATATACTCGAGTATAAGCCAACCCGAATATAAGCCGAGACCCCTAATTTTACCACAAAAAAACTGGGAAAACGTATTAAGTCGAGTATAAGAAGAGGGGGGGAAATCCACCATTGCAGATAAAAAGTCTAGTCATGTGCATTGCAGCTTAGTAACTCCATGGGGATCATAGTAATAGCAGTTAACCCCATCATATCCCTCACATTAACCCCCTGTGTGCCTCACATAAGAGTTACTGATATGTGGGACATATGGAGGTAATAATTAGGTATCTTCATAATTAAAGGGGTATTCCCACGTCACATACTCACCATTCTTCGCTGCTGGAAAATCTTCTTTCTTCCGGCTTTGTTGCGTCATTGGTGGGCGGGGTTACATATGCAAAGCCAGCGGCTTTCTATGCCGCTGGCTCTGCGTGCACGCTCCCGATGCAGCATTGTGAAGACCAGTCAGTTCCCCAGCCTTCACAATGCCAATACAGACCCGGCATCCGCTGTAATAGAAAGGCGGATGCCGGGGGGTTAGACGCCGGCACATCGCTACGCTCCTGCCCTGCATGAAGCCAGCAGCGGCAGGAACGATGCTGCTATTCCGCCCCCCCTCCCCTCGTTCCTGACGCTGCTGACTTCATGCAGGGCAGGAGCGTGGCGATGTGCCGGCGTCTAACCCTCCCCGGCATCCGCTTTTCTATTACAGTGGATGGCGGGTCTATATTGGCGGCCACTTCCCCCCAAGGTGTATAATATAATAATGTAGCTTCCTCTCCTCCATACAACAGACATCTTCCATAAGACACAATGAATCGTGGCCACTCATCTGCAGGGTAGATGCTAAATACTAGTGTGCTAAAGGACCTCTGATGACGCCATGACCATGTGATCGGACTCTGGTGTGGGCGGAGCTACTAGGATTTAGACTCAACCTTATCCGCAGATGTTACATATCAGTGGCTACAGGACCTTTGATGACATCACAGTCACATTACCTCATGACAAGCCAATCACGGAGCAGTAGCACTAAAAGACCTCCCCCTTCCGGGTCCTTCCAGTTTTCTGTGCTCCATGGACCCTGACTCGTGTATAAGCCGAGGAGAGCTTTTTCAGCTTGAAAAATGTGCTGAAAAAGTCGGCCAGGGGTACACAGGTCTGGAAAACTCTGGAGCTTGCTAAATACCTTCTGCACTAATTTTTGTCAGCCAAGTTGGGAGTCTGTTACTACCAATATGATGTATGCCATGCCTGAACTACACAGAATACAGAATTGTTGTCAGAATTGCCATTCCTAGCTGGTTCTGTTTCAGAACTACAACTCTCAGCATTTCCTGGCATCTACAGAACTTTGTGGCATGCTAGGAGTTGTAGTTTTTCTAAAATCTCATGAGCCACTTAGGGGCAGGAGTGGCTGTTGCATGTGCGGTATTCCACATGACTTGCCCCACTTACCACTTTGTGATAATTACTAAGTAGTCTTCCTGCGGCAATGACAGGTTACTATTGTTCTCACTTTTACATTACACAAGATTGGGATACCCTCTTAAAGGGGTTGTCACGTTTTTGTGGGGTTTTTTTTAAAAAAAAATTCAGATAAGTGTAAAATAATAAAATACATTATCCGTTTATCAGTGCTGCCTGGATTCCCCACTGGTCTCTACTTTCTGGCCCCTCTCAACACACAGTAAATGACCGCTCAGCCAGTCACTGGCCACAGCAGCGACCCTCCATCAGCCAGTGCAAGGCTCAGTGTGGTCAGTGCAGGGTCATTTTCAGGGTATCAAGAGGGGGTCAGGAAGTAAAAATTGGTGGGAGAGGGGACTTGGGAATTATTGGAACTGGAAAAGCAAGGAAACGAGTAGAAAAAAAGTGATTGTATGATGGAAATTACTAAAATACGTTACAAAGCTTTAAAGGGATTCAATCATTAAAATGATATCTTTTTTCTCAATAACACATAGGAATAGCCTTAAGAAAGGCTATTCTTCTCCTATCTTTAGATGTCTTCTCTGCGCCGTTCGGTAGAAATCCCGGTTTTCTTCTGTATGCAAACAAGTTCTCTTGCAGCATTGAGGGTGGGCCCCAGGACTCAAACAGCACTTGGGGTGTCCCAAATGCTGTGAGAGAAATCTCCAGCACCGCCTCTATCTTCTTCTGGAATGGCCTCTCCCTGCGTCTTCTTCCAGCGCTGGCTTCAAACTTCTAGGCATGCGCAGTCGGCTATGCCATCAGGCCTTGGGAAGAGCTGACTGCGCATGCACCTGGCAATTTTCCTGTGGCCACTTACATAGTAAACTGGTATAAGTGGCTAATTTCTTGTGGCTTCTTACACAGTAAGCTGGGGTAAGGGGCCACAAGTAAATGGCCGCAGGCATGCGCAGTAGGCTCTGCCCGAGGCCTGACAGCATAGCCGACTGCGCATGCCCAGAAGTTTGAAGCCAGCGCAGGAAGAAAACACAAGGTGAGGCTGTTCCAGAAGAAGATGGTGACAGCGCTGGAGAGTTCTCTTGCAGCATTGAGGACCGCTCCCAGTGCTGCGAGAGAACTCATTTGCATACTGAAGAAAAGGATTTCTACCAAACGGCGGCGCGGAGAAGACATCTAAAGGTAGGAGAAGAATAGCCTTTCTTAAGGCTATTCCTACATGTTAGTGAGGAAAAATGTCATTTTAATTATTGAAAACCTTTAAGATAGTATAATCATCCTGACAATCCCTTTAACAACTCTGACAGACGCAAGTGGGAAATTGAGCCTGTATGGCCGGGTACCATAACAGACTCCATAGCCTGCAGACCAAGTATGTCACAGTCACAACGAAAAACAGAAACCAAACGGCACACAACAAAAATAAAGATCTTCAGAATTTGGTATTTCACATGAGCTGGCCCTTTAAATGAGCACAGCTTTCTACTGCACATGTGCATCTATGTATTGTGCTCCGATCAGTCTTCTGGCCTTCATGAACTCAGGCCTTGAACCTGTAAATGACAGTCCAGACCAGTGTGTGGGAATGTGATGCATCCTTCCATATGGTGGGAAATCTCTCCCCCTGTGAATCCCAGGATCCTGCCGAGCCCACAGGGGTTTCATACACAGCAGTGGATTCCTCTCCATGATGGATTATAGTAGACTGAGAATAAAACATATTTATGGAGAAACACTGATCTCCACTTTTCTGTTGTCTATAGCCCTCTATTCTTTATCCATATGTCTGTGCTGAAAATCTGTTCTGGTTTATGAGGTCAATCACAACACATCACTAGAAAGTAAGTTACTGTCACTTGGATTTCCAGGATGCACAGACAACAGTTCTGGTTTTATGTAGATAAAGCTTTGCAAGATTCATCTGACCGTCATTATTAAGATCTCTGCTTGCTGTCAGTGGATTTTTGTTGAGTAAATTCATCTATTCCTACTGATGTATTCGGTCACACGTTCCAAATTTTTCTATTGTAGCACACTGCAGTTCCTGGAGTCAGGACCAGCATTTCAATACAAATAAGAAGGTTCTGCTCCAGTTCACTGACAGCAAGAAGAGCAATAGACACTGGAAAGGCATCAAAGACAACATATATAATAAATCAGAAATTGTCATAAATACATAGCCAGTTAGATCTACAAAGATTACCAGTTCATATATAAATTTCAATATGTGAAATGGGGCCACTGTATGGCACAATAGAAGTAAGCCCAATGGCTTCTTTCAGGATCAGTGAGGTTATTAGAGGACTCTAAAGCATATGTAAATACTGTGACAACATACACACTATGACATCATATTTATATAGACATCAGAAATACTGTGACATCAAACACACTATGACATCATAGGAATCACTATGACATCATTGTGCCTGCTCTGTATACAGTCCTATGAAAAAGTTTGGGCACCCCTATTAATCTTAATCATTTTTAGTTCTAAATATTTTGGTATTTGCAACAGCCATTTCAGTTTGATATATCTAATAACTGATGGACACAGTAATATTTCAGGATTGAAATGAGGTTTATTGTACTAACAGAAAATGTGCAATATGCATTAAACCAAAATTTGACCGGTGCAAAAGTATGGGCACCTCAACAGAAAAGTGACATTAATATTTAGTAGATCCTCCTTTTGCAAAGATAACAGCCTCTAGTCACTTCCTGTAGCTTTTAATCAGTTCCTGGATCCTGGATAAAGGTATTTTGGACAAACAATTCAAGTTCAGTTAAGTTAGATGGTCGCCGAGCATGGACAGCCCGCTTCAAATCATCCCACAGATGTTCAATGATATTCAGGTCTGGGGACTGGGATGGCCATTCCAGAACATTGTAATTGTTCCTCTGCATGAATGCCTGAGGATTTGGAGCGGTGTTTTGGATCATTGTCTTGCTGAAATATCCATCCCCGGCGTAACTTCAACTTCGTCACTGATTCTTGAACATTATTCTCAAGAATCTGCTGATACTGAGTGGAATCCATGCGACTCTCAACTTTAACAAGATTCCCGATGCCGGCATTGGCCACACAGCCCCAAAGCATGATGGAACCTCCACCAAATTTTACAGTGGGTAGCATGTGTTTTTCTTGGAATGCTGTTTCTTTTTGGACGCCATGCATAATGCCTTTTTTTTATAACCAAACAACTCAATTTTTGTTTCCAAATGTGCTTTTTCATACCTCAGGCAACTCTATTTGTGGCGTACGTGCAGAAACGGCTTCTTTCTCATCACTCTCCCATACAGCTTCTATTTGTGCAAAGTGCGCTGTATAGTTGACCGATGCACAGTGACACCATCTGCAGCAAGATGATGCTGCAGCTCTTTGGAGGTGGTCTGTGGATTGTCCTTGACTGTTCTCACCATTCTTCTTCTCTGCCTTTCTGATATTTTTCTTGGCCTGCCACTTCTGGGCTTAACAAGAACTGTCCCTGTGGTCTTCCATTTCCTTACTATGTTCCTCACAGTGGAAACTGACAGGTTAAATCTCTGAGACAACGTTTTGTATCCTTCCCCTGAACAACTATGTTGAACAATCTTTGTTTTCAGATCATTTGAGAGCGGGCTGTCCATGTTCGGCGACCATCAAACTTAACTGAACTTGAATTGTTTTGTAGAAAGAAATGGTCCAAAATACCTTCATCCAGGATCCAGGAACTGATTAAAAGCTACAGGAAGCGACTAGAGGCTGTTATCTTTGCAAAAGGAGGATGTACTAAATATTAATGTCACTTTTCTGTTGAGGTGCCCATACTTTTGCACCGGTCAAATTTTGGTTTAATGCATATTGCGCATTTTCTGTTAGTACAATAAACCTCATTTCAATCCTGAAATATTACTGTGTCCATCAGTTATTAGATATATCAAACTGAAATGGCTGTTGCAAACACCAAAATATTTAGAACTAAAAATGATTAAGATTAATAGGGGTGCCCAAACTTTTTCATAGGACTGTATATACACTCACCGGCCACTTTATTAGGTACACCATGCTAGTAACGGGTTGGACCCCCTTTTGCCTTCAGAACTGCCTCAATTCTTCGTGGCATAGATACAACAAGGTGCTGGAAGCATTCCTCAGAGATTTTGGTCCATATTGACATGATGGCATCACACAGTTGCCGCAGATTTGTCGGCTGCACATCCATGATGCGAATCTCCCGTTCCACCACATCCCAAAGATGCTCTATTGGATTGAGATCTGGTGACTGTGGAGGCCATTGGAGTACAGTGAACTCATTGTCATGTTCAAGAAACCAGTCTGAGATGATTCCAGCTTTATGACATGGCATTGCATTATCCTGCTGAAAGTAGCCATCAGATGTTGGGTACATTGTGGTCATAAAGGGATGGACATGGTCAGCAACAATACTCAGGTAGGCTTTGGCGTTGCAACGATGCTCAATTGGTACCAAGGGGCCCAAAGAGTGCCAAGAAAATATTCCCTACACCATGACACCACCACCACCAGCCTGAACTGTTGATACAAGGCAGGATGGATCCATGCTTTCATGTTGTTGACGCCAAATTCTGACCCTACCATCCGAATGTCGCAGCAGAAATCGAGACTCATCAGACCAGGCAACGTTTTTCCAATCTTCAATTGTCCAATTTCGATGAGTTTGTGCAAATTGTAGCCTCAGTTTCCTGTTCTTAGCTGAAAGGAGTGGCACCCGGTGTGGTCTTCTGCTGCTGTAGCCCATCTGCCTCAAAGTTCGACGTACTGTGCGTTCAGAGATGCTCTTCTGGCTACCTTGGTTGTAACGGGTGGCTATTTGAGTCACTGTTGCCTTTCTATCAGCTCGAACCAGTCTGGCCATTCTCCTCTGACCTCTGGCATCAACAACGCATTTCCGCCCACAGAACTACCGCTCACTGGATGTTTTTTCTTTTTCGGACCATTCTCTGTAAACCCTAGAGATGGTTGTGCGTGAAAATCCCAGTAGATCAGCAGTTTCTGAAATACTCAGACCAGCCCTTCTGGCACCAACAACCATGCCACGTTCAAAGGCACTCAAATCACCTTTCTTCCCCATACTGATGCTCGGTTTGAACTGCAGGAGATTGTCTTGACCATGTCTACATGCCTAAATGCACTGAGTTGCCGCCATGTGATTGGCTGATTAGAAATTAAGTGTTAACGAGCAGTTGGACAGGTGTACCTAATAAAGTGGCCGGTGAGTGTATATGCTCCTTCAGAAATGTTTTTAAATTTACTTTGATAAAGGAGCCTAGCGTTCCGAAACGTCAGCCATTTGTCATCATTATGAGTTAGCCATTAAAAAGGTATCAACTACTGAAGATTATCAAGTTTTCTTGTTTTTTATATGACATCATATTTATAGACATCAAATATACTATATGATAGTTATATAAATATGTCATATTGTGTATGATATCATAAATACTATGATATCATACATCTAGTGAGATCATAGTTATGAGATATTGTCCACATATTCAAAAGAAATATCAAGCCCCGTGCCCCAGAATTCTAGCATCATAAAAGTTGTAGATTTGTTACTTTTTGGCCTTCTTTGCACATACATTTTGCTCTCATAGATTGTAAGCTCTTGCGAGCAGGGACCTCAATCCAATTGTGGGAACTGATTTACACCTCTGTAATGTCTCATTTTGTAAAGTGCTGTGCAATAGGTTAGTGCTATATAAATAAAATGTATTATTATTATTATTTGCATTTTACAACACTTATTCCACTTCCAAAAAGTGAGCGGGACAGTAGCGAAGTTAGTATTGTGAACTGATCTACCAAGTGGGATAAGTTGATGGTGAATACAGTAAATGCATTGGGGGAGAATAATCCTTTGAAATGCTGCAGATCTCTTGGAGAATAAACACCATAGTCAAGGATTTTATTATTGAGGCTAAGGCCCCGTGTAGCGAAATGCAGCAAAAACATTGTGGGTTTTTTCCCAGTATTTTTCATTGTGTTTTCCTCCGCTGATTTTTTTCCTTTATTATACCCATAGGGAAAATGCCAGGATATACAGTAACTGACATGCTGTGATTTTTGTAAACGCAACTTTTTCCACTACAGATTTTTTTCTACAATATGTGGAGGGGATTAGCCAGTATCCCGTTCACTTTGAAGGTATTTGTATAATGCAGCGGGTTTTTTTGCCACAATGTTTTAGCAAAATGGGGTTTCAGCCTAATGGTGGTTTTTGTGCCACTCTCACCACTTTTCTCAAAGTGTGTGGGGCCAGTAGCCATTTATGTCACAAAAATGATGATAGCAACATACACCAGTGGGGAACTTGCAAATATTTTAGTTGAGGCACACAAACGCCTGTAAAATGCACCTAAGGAAGCATATCCTCTGTGGCTGGAACGGATATCATGCCAGTCTCCATCTATCTACCACTCTTATTTTTTGGACAACTATACTCAGTGGCCAAAAGTCATGGAAAGGTACCGGATGTGCCATTAAGAGTGGGTCGCCCCTCCGCAAGCCCTGATAACTGCAGCAAGACGAGGCATGGACTCCACGAGGTGTTAGAAGAGTTCTGGAGGGATATTGATCCACACAGTCTGCACTGCAACCCACAATTGGTCCTGTGTAGTTGGCGCTGGGTCCCTGGAGCGGACACTGGTATCCACAGTATCCCATAAATGCTCTATGGGGTTGAGGTTGGGCGAGCGAGCAGGCCAATCAAGGGTCATGAAGTCACTGGTGTGTTCATTAAGCCAGTCCCGTGCCACCAACGAGCAATGACATGTTGCATTGACCTGTTGGTACACAGCATCCCCATCAGAGAACTTCAACACCAAAAAGGAGTGAAGATGGTCTGCCATAAGTTGCACGTATTGAGCACCTGCACCCGGACAATGGGGCCCAATTGCAACCATGTGAACGCGGCCCAGACCATGATGGAGCCACCTCCCGCCTAGACACGTCCCTGTTAGTATGCAGGATCCATGACTTCATGGGGCATAGCATACGCCACACTCTCACACACCCATCGGCTATGTACAACTGGAACCGTGATTCATCAGACCATGCCACATGCCGCCACTCTTCCATGGTCCAATGACGATGGTCACGGGCCCATGCCTGTCTTCGAGCTCTGTGTTGCGGCATCAGCAAAGGGACACGGGTCCAGCGTCAACTGTTGAAACCTATGTGTTGCAGTTTTCGGCGTACAGTCCTGGTGGAAATGGGGTCCTGGCGCCCCACATTGAAATTGGCAGTGATTTGATCCACAGTAGACAGTCGAGAGCCCCGTATAACTCTACGGAGGTGACGTGACGTCCATTCATCGAACACTCGTGGTCGACCGGCGTGCCGGTTTACGCTGTTGCCAATGTTGTTCCTGCAATATTGCAGGTCTACCCGAGACACTGTTGACCTCGGAAACCCAAATTCCCAGGTAATCTCCAAAATGATATGCCACATGCATCTTGTACCGATTATCATCCCACATTCAAAGTCACTTAAGTCACAACGTGCTGCCATGTTCACAAGACACATGCCTACATCAGTACGCTCAGGTATCCTGGCGACACTAGTGCCATAGGCCGCATCGAGTCACACTGTTTGAGCATCATATCCAACACAACCGGCAATGAGACATGCCTTCCCGTGACTTTTGGCCTCTGAGTGTATTTGAATGAGTTATTGTGTCTGGACTGGAATTTCAACTTGATTTGTCCTGGCAGGGCTGCTATTTGGCTTTATAGTGACATACACAGTGACATCATAAATAGTGTGGCATCATGTATAATTTTTAGAATATTGAGAGAGAGAGAGAGAGAGAGAGAGAGAGAGAGAGAGAGAGAGAGAGAGAGAGAATCCAATCTGACAGTAACTTGAGTATATAGATATACAGTTTCATCATATATATTGCAAAATCATACACAGTGAGATCACATATACTGTAAAATACATATTTATACTGTAAATGCTGTATACAGACATCTTATGTATTGTGATATTATATACATTGTTACAAGAAATGCATGGTGACACCATAAACATCATGAAATACACGTGGCAACATACAAATTTGTTACTGTTATGATACACTGTATCACACACACAGTAACATTATATATAGTGTATAGTGACATCATACCCCCAGTAACATCACACACATAGTGGTATAATATGAAGTGACCCATGATATCACCACATATAACGTCAGTATATATTATAAGCATTGTGACATCATACACATATTGACCATCCATACTTTATTTGTATGATACCACAGTAGTTATGCTGTCACTTTAGAGATTTCATACATGCCATACCGTGCCATAAATAAACTGACATCATACAATTTGTGAAAATACACACATAGAGATATCGTATATAGTAATATTATATGTACTGTATAATGACATCTTACATGAAATAATATTGTTATATCACACATATTGTGTACTGTACAGTACCTCATACATGCTGTATACAGAAACCACCAGCGTTTCCTCAAGTATAATGAACATGCTGCGATTTCGGCAGCACGTATTTTTTCACAAGGTGTGGAAGGGATTTGCTAGCCACCTTGCAGTGACTGTAATACACTGCGTTTTTTCCCACAGCGTTTACGCCCCATGGAGCCCCGACCTTTAAATGATTTCAAGTTTGAAAGATTCTCAACTTTATTCTTGATTTTCATGCTTTTGCTTGTACAAGTTAAAAGAAGTTGAGTGGGCTGGCACAGTAAGGAGGAGTCAGACATATTTGATGCAAACTTCCTCATTCTACCACCCAAAAGTGGTATTCAAAGTAAAATATTTTGGGGGAGGGAAGCCTCCAACAAGGCCAGTTCCACAAGGGCTTTTAGGCCGGGGATCTCATGTGATTTCAACAACGCAGAAAAAAAATACGGCATCTTACAGTCACTGCAAGGTGGATGGAATCCCATCCCCACACTGTGAGGGGGGGAGGGGAGTGCAGCAGACACTCTGGGGTTTCCAATACCATTGTGGTTTTGGAAACTGCAGCATGTCAATTATACTTACAGTTTTTTGCTGTGGCCAGCTACGTGGTGGTTTGAACCTTATAGTCTGCAAAAATCTCACTGTATCACAGCTTAGAATGGCGTAGTAAGTTACTGCCTCATCACAGGACTATTCTCCCATTATGAATACAGTGTGGACCAGTAGTCCTCCGATGATCATACTGCAAGTCTGGCTATTTGAACATTTTAGGAAAAACGGACTAAATATCCCAGCCTGTAAAAACCTGTGTGCAGCTAGCCTTAACCTGTCAAGAGATGAAAGTGAGTATGGGTGCAGTAGATGGATGAGAGCTGTTAGGGCCCCTTCACACAGAGGATACGCTGGCTGATTCTGAACGTGTAAACATTCTGAATCAGTAACGATTAAAGCAGATCCCATTGCTTTGTATGGGAGCCGGCATACGTGTGCTCCCCATAGAAATGAATGGGCTGCTTTTTTCCATTCATTTCTATGGGGAGCGCACGTATGCCGGCTCCCATAGAAAGCAATAGGATCTGTTTTAAACGCTGCTGATTCGGAACGTTTACACGTTCAGAATCAGCCAGCGTATACTCCGTGTGAAGGGGCCCTACACAGACTAGTGAGCGGTGGCTGCTCCTCTGGCAGGTGATGCCAATGTTCTGCACATAAAGGCCCAGCTGGAGGGCAGATTTCCACCAGCAATTAGCAGAATCGTTCCCTGTGAATTGTCTCCACTACAGGGAGTCTTTCTGAAACACTCATGATGAAAAGAAAAAGCAACTTCCTGATCAACAAGAAAATAAAATACTAACTCAGCTAGAAAAAAAGCCATGAAAAAATGTAAAAGGAAAAGCCACGTTTTTCCATTTCACAGTATATATTCTGTATAGCAGTATAGCTGTATATACTGATGCTGTGCTGGTCTTTGGTTATGTCAATCACCATTTTGTTGGAGTCATTAAAATATCATCTAAGTCCTTATTCCCATCACGGTCAAGGCTTCATCAGAAGTGTATCCCCTTAACACCACAGGTATTTTTTGGTTTTCGTTTTTGACTTCCTCCCTTCCAAAGGGCATAACTTTTTTTTTTATTTTTGTGTTCAAAGAGCCGTGTGATGGCTTAGTGCTTGGGGGACAAATTGTACTTTATAGTGGTACAATTTAATATTCTGTGTGATGTACGGGGAAGCTGGAAAAAAATTCTGAATGTGGTAGAGATGGACAAAAACTGCATCTTTCTGTTTTACAGGCTTTGTTTTTACGGTGTTCATTGTGCAACCAAAATGGCATGTCATCTGTGTTCTATGGGTCGGTACAATTCTCGGGATACCAGATGTATATCATTTTTACATTCGTTTCCCCCCTTTAAAAATAAATAAATAAAAATTCTTAAAGTCACCATATTCTGACACTAGTAACTTTGTTATATGTCTGTGTGCATAAGGCGTAATTTTTTTGAAGGGTCAGATGTACTTTGTATTGATACCAATTTGGGAAATGTCTATTGCTTTCTTCTCTTTTTATCCAATTTTGGCACTTGTGTTTTTTCCCCACTATGGCATTCCCCGTACAAGAAAAATATTTTTACACATTTGACCAGTTGTTTTTGGCAGAAGCCCGCTTTTTCTTCAGTGTCCCACTCCCCGGAGTATGCTTTTTGACTGAGAGTCTGCTGAAGGTCTATTGACCGAAAAACGTTTTACACCACTACATTGTATCATTTGGATTGTAGCATTTATTGATTTGAACCCATTGTATATTCTGACCTAAAGTACAGTACACTGACATTATTTGGATGTATTACCATAACTCTCATATACACCAATCCGGTGATTAATAAACTTGATTACTGCCCTTTTTGAGTGCGAAGTCTCTTATATGCTGTATTTGACGGGTTGGGACCTTACTACAGCAAACAGTGGGCCAACTACACAATCATCAACATAATTATATAGTACTTATGGTTCTATTTTGCAGTGCTCAGGAACTTTTTGGCACACAGGATATCTGCATCCTCTATTCTGCTCCCAGAACGATGATTCCAGCTCTATGGCACTGCCGGGAGAAGAAGAGAAGATGCGCACATCTTGTGTGCTAGAACAGGTCCTGGGCACCATAGAACAGTATGTAGCGGGTACTATTACCTGTGGAGGGACACTATTAAGCCACTATTACAATACTAGTGCCCCCAGCTAATAGTATTACTTATGTTGGGGAATTATATTACTGGAATAGTGCCCCCCACAGGTAAAAACATATATTATAGATCTGATCATAGGGTTGGGGCACCCCAAAGACGCCTCTAATACTGTTGGGGTGATGGGGTAATTATGCAGGTTGCGGCTCACAGGCAGACAGGGATGGAGATTGGCACTCATTGTCTGTATCCAACCTACTTGCCAAAGCCCCCTCAGGGATTCTGTGATCAGATATTCACCTGTATCTAGTGCTCAAAATGTAATACAATTGGGTAGAAATCCTTTGCTTTATCGTCTTATACTCCAGTCATATCCAAAACTACATTCATAGTTTTGTGGATTGCTACTAAAATGTTGAGTATCTTTGTAAGTGTTTTCCTTGTATAATCTAGTAGAAATCCGAAAATACAACATGTCTTATACCCCAACTAGAGCTAGAGCTGCATTCACAGTTCTGATGGTCACTGATATAAAGATCAGTAACTTCATAAAATATCTTGCTTGACTTATTTTGCAGTGATCCTGGGATACCTAATGTACTATACTCCAGTAATATCCAAAGCTGCATTCATAAAACATCATTTAGAATTTTATACAACATGTCATATTAAAATCTGCATTATCTGCATCCATAATGCACTGCAGTAATAAGCAAGCAGAAGAATTGTGACTGCAGCTCTGGATGTGTCTGGAGTTGGCTTCATTAGGCCAGTGGTTCCTAGGCTAAATCTAACGTAATGCATGGATGACTTGCAGCCAACAATCGCAGCCTCACATAACCACATATCATAACATAACCACAGCCAAGTGAGCGCACAACTGCAGAACATGACCCAAGATATCAGCCCCCTCATAGAAGTGAATGTCTTGCACTTACCGCAGCTGAAGGGTCCGGCCTAAATGCTACGTGTTATTCCTTCATAACCGCAAAAATATCTCACAGCTGTAAAATAAGTAAAGAAAGAATTAGACAAAGAACATTCCAGAGACACTGGCACAAATCTTCCTATCATAACTCCACATGTGAAAGCAAATCTAAAGCTGACCGTGCATATTACATTAATGTCAGCTGAACCAGACTGCCATCTGTATAAGGGGAGCAGTCTGACTTTTCCTTGATAGTAGATACAGAGAGAAAGAAGCAGCAAGTTGTGAATTTCAACATGCCCCATCCATTTGCATTAAGTGTAGATAAGCCAACACTAGATTTTTGTGTATGGGACCTGGGAAAAATAGCTGTTCCCAGCCAAAGAAATGGTATATTAGCATCTCAACCTCTCTTGGCTTAGAAGTGAATACCCGAGTCTCTGACCGCCTAAGGGGAGCGAGAGTTCTATTTTAGGTCAATCCTAAACCCCATAAAGGTAAATAGGAGTTACAAAATCAGGATAGCTTGATATGCTACATTGTTTCTGTAAACTTCTGTGTAATAGCCATGTTCGACTGTTTCTGTAACCCTCAGCCTTGTGTTCCAATCTCAACCATAACCAGATGACATAATACTGCTTTCAGTGTAAAACTACACACATCTAGGAGCAAAACCGTAGGAATCTACTGCCTGTCATTTCTGGTTGTTTGAGAGAAAGACAATACAGCTGCTCTGGATCTTCAGAGAACAGATCGGACATCAATCTCAGATTAGTAGGGGCAAGACTCCCAGCACCCCATCGATCAGCTGTGCAAGCACATTAGCCACTTCACTGCATACCAAGCATAGTGCCATTTATTGTATTGGATTAAACCCTAATCGGATATTGATGAACTTTTGAAAGGATACCTCATAAATATAGAGCAATAATCTCAGGAAATCCTTTAATATGTTAGATACATAAAGGGTCTGTAAGTAAATAGCAGAAGGGAATGGTTAATAGTAGTAATACCCTGCACCATACAAAAGTCATAGGGGTGCGGTGCTGACAAGCATATATCACGTCTATACGTGCATATGATCACAGGATGGATGCACGGTCATTGGCAACAGATGCCCAGTCAACAAGTCACATCATGGCAGCTTGCACCAGACTGCACTAGAAGATTCAGCCGGCCCCGAGCAGTTTCTGAACACCAACGTCACCCGTTTTTAGCTGCTTTACCCAATGCTCACATAAACCACTATTGATCCATGAGCTGGGGGATAATGCTACCATAGACAAAGCAATCAGGAATAGGAGATTTATTTGGTCGGCGGCTGAGCGTGCTGTTAATGTGTAAAAAACAGTCATAAAATATTTACTATATCTGGCACTATGTCCTCCAGTTTTTGGCCATAATGCAAAATCTAATCTCCTGAATGCTTTTAACCCCTTACACCCGTACCTTTATGTCTACACTCCACACAGGAGTTATTCCTTCATTGTCGGCATCTAACTCCAGTACATTGTGAATGTGTGAAGAGGTGACGTGCGGTGAGTTGGGTTGGTGGAGGCTCCTCCTCTCTGCTGGTCTTTAACAATAACCTTGTTCTTCAGACAGCAGATTTATCTGTGAGCGATCCATCTGCACAGAGGCGGAGAGGTTAAATGGATGCTTTTTCGTGGCAGCGCTTCAAATCCTCTTGGCTTGTGTCCACTTCAGCAGGCTCCGTCTTCTCATTCGATGACTGCCAAAGATTTGACTGTGATGTAATGTGGTGGACTAATACGAGGCCAGATTCTGGCAGTACTGAGCATCCTGTCTACAGATGGGGATTATTCTCTTGTTCTCTTGACCATCTTTTCTCACGCCCATAAGGTCAAATCTATGGTCCAGGAAAATAGTTTTGTCAAATCATCAGGGGGTTACTTGTCCTGAAACCACATCTGTTGGTTGAAAGATGAAAAAAGAAGATTCAAAGACCAAAATAAAAAAAAAAAACTAAAAACAAGCATAAAAACAACAACTTATAATAAAACATAAAGAAACCGCGGCTGTGGAGACCATAGGTCAAATCACCAACGCAGACTCCTTTAATTTTGCTCATCCTGACTCAGATTCCTTCATAAATGACTGCCAACCATGGGCAGTACAAAGCAGTAAAGATCTTCCGAATCAGTAAAAAGTCAGTGATTAAATTCCTATGGGAAATATGTAACACACTAGGCATCTCATTAATTATACAATATTAATAATCATATAATTAAAAATAATTTGACATTTTATTACGCTACTTTTTTGCCAGCTCCACTCAAAACTGGTCCAGACTAACACCACAGCCCTGAAGGGTACAAGTAGAAATCTCAGTCTGACTCTTATAAGTGTCCCTGTGACTTCTAAAGACTATACCTACTAACCAGTCTTTAAAAAAGGAACCCTGCTGAAAACAAATCCAATTGGGCAAAGGAGAAAAAGATGGAGCTGCAGTCTAAGGGTAAGTTCACACAAAGTTTTTTGGTCAGGGTTTTGAAGTCGTATTCGCCTCAAAACCCTGACCAAAAGGGAAAAAAGAAGCGAGGTGCTCATTCTTCAGGCCAAGTCGCCTCGTGAATTGGGCCTAATCTGGAGCAGAGAGTGCGGCTGGATGCCTCCGCCTCAGATTCCGATCCAAAAAACCCCGTGTGAACTTACCCTAAAGCTTACAATAAAAGGACAAAATGTTGTCAGACCAGCGCTCTGGCCCTGCTAGTGGACGATCCAACATGCATAGCTTATTCAGTTCAGACTACAGTGTCATCAAATATATACAGAATACGTCAGGGTCTTTTTTCAGGTTTATATTGGGTTACAGAAAAACTGTTTCCCGGTCTTGGTTGATAAAATCTGGCAGGATTTAGGCATAAAACAGCAGGGCACAAATGGAACCAGAATTCTTCTCATGTAGAAGAAGCTTCTTGCTGGCAAGAACCACTGACCTCCATGTCTGTATGTGAGACTGTTCCAGGGAGAAGACAACCTGTAAAGTCCTGGACATGTCTGGATGAGGTCACTGGGTGAGAGTGAACAACCCTCAATTTACAGATGATCATCATGAGCAGAGTCACATGTTAGGCCTTTGGCACTTCACCTCCAATCTAATAAGTGAAGGAGGCCGTGAGGGGGTAGTTAGAGGCAGGTCTGTAAAGGGACAATAACCTGCAATCTTTCTCCTCCACATTTTCGTGACCTGTGTGGGTTGGCAGTAGTTTATGGTTTCCTGGTATACAAGATATCCAATCCTTATACAAAACACTACTCCACATGACAGTACGTATATCACAGCATATTATTACAGTAAATACATTGTAATTAAGCTTCATGTATCCAATGAACAAGCAGAGAAAACTAGGACATTCAGATGCATTACACTGACAAGAAGTTGCATTACATGAAAGAAAGCACAAGAAAATAAAGATATTTGAAATCACAGATATAGGTTTGTTGTACCCTGTGTGCCCACCACAGAAAGGTGAGGGGAATACAGATGATGGGGAATCAATGGCGTGACATTCACAACTGTTCACGGACAGTCCAGAGATAGGAGGATTATTATTCAATCTGGTGACAATGTCCGGATAATACTCAAGCTGGGCTGAAATGAATGGGATATTCTTATGACAATCTGTGTAGGATTCACATCTGATAATGCAGGGTCCATACACTGGACCATTTATACTACATTACGGTATAGTACATCTCTCACGTATCTATATGGTCTAGATGTGGAGAACGCACTGCACTGATATTTACACATGGCTGCCACAATGTTTCCAGATTGCTGCACAGCAGGAGTCACAGATCAACAGAGTCACATTAGGCTCTGTTGCAGTGTTGCTAAATAACACATTTTTATAGTGTTGCATTTCCATTCAGAGGAAAGCCATCATGAATATATACAAATATTACAATTGTAAACCCAGCAAGTCGTAAACTAAATAGTAGTTGTCCACCATTTTGAATCCATTATGGTTGTGACGTCTCCCTATAAATACATTCCCCTTCAGTTTATACTACCTACACTGATATACTGTGTATATGACCGCCACAGTCTGTGTCAGCAGAACTACCTGACAGGGACATGCTTCTCTAATCCATGCCCTCAGTGTCCCTCCAATCATGTATCTATCACTATAGTCACACAGCCAGGAAGATTGATAACAAACATGACAGAAAATATTTAGAGCAATCTTCATCTTTGAGAAGTTCTATGCAGAGCTTCCCTTTAGTTAGTGGCTGAGACCTGCTAACCTCTGGCTGCACCAATGATGTGTTCTGTTCTATATTTGACATTTAGAAATCTGCTTTCTGCAATACGGCTAAAAATAAAGCCTAAGTGCTTGCTAAATAGTTAAACAGATGCGGAGACATTGTACACATATGACGGGTCAGTGCTGAGGCTCTATTGCTAGGGAGCGGCTTTACAAGGTGCACGGCTTTCAACGCTTGCTAAATACATCTTTTTTTTTTTTCTTTTTTTTCCTCCTTCCCTTTAGAAAAGATGTTGACATCTAAAAAAAAACCTCATTCAGAGCTCAGACCATATCTAGGAGCCAGAACAAGGTGCAGTGAAGCCCTATCAATAGAATAGACCTGACTAAAAGGATTACCGCCATGGCTACTCGTTCTATTTTCATGAAGTAAATGATGAAAAGAACAGCAAACAGGAGGAACAGACAAAGAACGCTGCACTGACACTAAGAAACACTAAGGAATAGACATAAAGAGACCATTGTCAAACATGTTTTGGTGAACATCTGCAGGCTGTAATATGCTGCAATGACTGACAATATACTGTTGCCCTAAGCTTCATTTACACAGCAGAGGACCATGGACAACAGTTCTCACCTAGAAGTATTCTTTACACCTCTGTACATACCAAGTTGGAGGGAACATGCCATGGTTACCCTCCTGTCAATACTGTACGTAAAGACTTGTGTAGGACGCTGCCTGAAGTCAGAAGAGTGGGTGGAGATGGATGGACCGTCTACACCAATACATCATACCAGACTAAGGGTATGTTCATACTACAGTTATTACAGAGAGAGCTCCACCCATCTGCAGCCATACCCACTGACTAAGGCGGAGTTCACACAGAGTTTTTTGGTCAGGATTTTGAGGCCGAAATCGCCTCAAAATCCTAAACAAAAAAAAAACGCCTCCCATTGATTTAAATTGGCGCCGGTTGTTTCTTTTTTTTCCGGGAGCAGTTTGTTCCGACTCCCTGAAAAAAGAATGGACATTCTCATTCTTCGGATTGCGCCTCGCGAGTCCGCCTGAAGGCACTCCCGACTAGGCCCATTCATTTGGGCCTAATCCACTGCACTGGCATCTAGTCGCTGCTACCCCGTATTTGGGATCGCCTCAGATTCTGATTCAAAATACTCCGTCTGAACTTAGCCTAAAATGTAAAAAAAAACATGGTGGACACTTCCTTCCATCAGGCTTGTGTATTTTCGTAATGGAAGAAAAAAGTACAGCCTGCAGGAATTTTTCTTTTGTCGGAAAAAATGAAAGACATGGAAAAAAAGTGCCCATCAGGTTTTTTTTTTACATTTTAGTCAATGGGAATTGATGCAGATGGGTGGATCTCCATCTGCATCTGCTACTCTACCACCAGTAATGTCTGTTGCATCTGTCATTTACTGTCCCTCACTCTCCTCTTGTGTCACATGAGAGCAAAGGATATAAAATAATGGTAGTGTGAACCTAGTCCTAAAAGGACAGAAGACAACTGTAGCACACTCTCAGCTATTAGATCAGAATGGTTTGTCATATATACTGAACTAGACACAAGGTCTGCACCACACGGCAGATGAAGTCTGCAGGAATCATCAGATTGTGTACAACACATTTTGCCATCTTCTCCACAAATACCGGTACATAGAAATTGAATGAGAGAGCGGGAAAGAACAACATAGCCTAGATGTGTGAGCAGTCACGGACTGTCCTCCAGAGAGTTGATCCTACCAAAATCAGGGTTAGGGACAGAGATACAAGCGCAGTCCCCACAGAACTGGTGGAGGCAAGATCTACTCATTAATGTCATATTCTGAATCCTGATAAGGATTGCTTCTACCACAGAGTACGTGAAAGGTCAGAAGACACAGAAGCTGCTTCATCCTTCCTGTCCCAGCAGCAGGATGAAGCTCAGGGTGACACAGACAATGATGGCCTGGGGCATCCTGAATAAGGTTAAATGTTACCTCACAAACAAGAGATCTTAAAGGAGCAGTAAATGTGAAGTCTGGAGCAACATTAAGAAGTGATACTGTATTCACCATTTCTATACTCAGGGAGCAGTAGGATATTTTAGCCTACTTCACAGTATGGCTTTCCCCAGTCTGGATGAACAGATAATAGGGGGGAACAGACTGTATTCTCCTGTCCTACTGTCAGACCTTAGAGCTTTAGATTGCTTTCAATGCGCAACAATTCTGGGTCCCATAGACTTTAGGTTTTGTTCCCCTTTAAAAAAGTTGCCCAGTTCCTGGAAAAAAGCAGCCATGTTTTCCTAAGGCTGGACGACCACAGCGCTCATACGGCTGCTTCACTTTCTGCTAATGGTCTTAGGAACCAGCTGTTTATTTTATTAGTAATATTTTTCCCATGAAGCATTGGCTGAAAAATAAACCTCCATACGAGACAGTCTATTGAATGAGAAACAATAGCCGTTGCGTTGCTATAGGTAGCAAGGCCACTTTGTGTCAGATGCAGTATAGACCTGTATTCATAGAATTATGTGGGTTTTGTTGTATTTCTATGGCTTCAGGTATCTAAATGATGTTATAGGGTTTGCAAACAACTGCCAATAAAAATCCATGGACTATATTGTGTCTGTAAATATTCATAGCATCTTACCTTGAGCACTCTCCAATGTGTCGCCAATGGGGGTTTACGCAGCTTTTGATGGGCTGACAGTGGCTGGAAACAAGCCTGGGGAGATGGCTATAAAAAGCTGCAAACCATACAATTCTGAAGTCACAATTAAGAGGATTTCAGAATTAGCGGCGGGTTGTACATTTCTTGCAGATTATCTGTGTGGGGCTCTGATCAACGTACTACATCAGGATGAAGATCTGCAACCGGCCCAGATATTCAGATCACTACAAAAACAATATCCACATAACCAAGCCCTGATGGACTCTTTATGGTACTAACATAACCAGCCAATGGGGCTCAATCTATAAAGAGGTTGAAATGCAGAAAAAAATTAAAGTTTTCTTCTACAGCAGTCTTCACATTTACCGCTAGGTAACAGGTTATATACAGATCCAGCGTCTGTAACCTGCACAGTCAATGGGGGAGATTTATGAAGACTGGAGTTTTTTTATATTCCTTGCACCAGCAGAGGGTGCGCCTCCTTTATGACAAGACACATCTCTCCTCATAAAGGAGCTGGAGCCTCTGGCAGGCCATGTGCCTAGAATGAACCCCAGATCATGGCTGGCATAGATTTCAAGCAACATTTATGGAGGTTTTACGACATAAATGATAATAAATCTCCCCTACTCTGTATGTACATGAGATCACTTATCCTATACTGATCCAGAGTAACATCCAGTAATATACTCTAGGGCTGACCTCCTATACTGCTGGTGGAGTCACTGTATATATTACATTACTTATTCTACACTGGTCCAGAGTTGCGGCCTGTATTACACTTCACAGCTGTAAGCCTATGCACAGACCGACTGCCTAAAAGAACCTCAGCACCAGCAGTGAACCAGGAGGCTGTAATGTTATAGCAGCTTTTACATCAATATAACAGGTAAAGTGTCCTGACAAGGAAGAGAAGCTAGGCATGGCTCCAGAGACTTAAAGTGACAGCTTTTTTTTTTTTTTTTGTAAAGCTATTTAAAGGTAGTCATCAATGTAGATTCAGAATCGGCCACTGCTGATGCTGTCACCCATGTCTAGTACCTGTACCTACTTCTAGTTTCATAGCAGAGCCCTCACAGCTGCCCCAGATTTCAGTAACTGGTAAGGCATAGAATATATTACATTTAGCACAACTCCTATACCATTTTGGCTTTCATGGTGTCACAACTGGCATTGAAAAGGGCTCACATCAAATATCTGGCATAAGTTAAGAATAAAACTCCCCCATTAAGTGCTGTGAACTGGACCAGCAATACGAAAAGTGTCACCATTTCCTACCAATCAACAGGGATCACCATGCTCTTCCATCGCGTGTTCTTCCTGTTCTCATCCCTCTCAATGACCAAATCATTTTCATTTATATTACCCAATCATCAATATTGTAGTATTAATTTGACATATAGTTTGTTACATATTAACTTTCATGGGAATTCAGTGACTGTCTTTACTTGTAAATTATCTTCTGACTGACTCGGACTGTCAGAGCTAGAGGCCTGCTGGGAGCGGTATGGGGTAGTAGTAGTAGTTGTCTTATCTCCAGTACAAAGCTAAGAGCTTGCGGGCAGTCCTCACACACAGTCCTCATGGAGATTCGGTCATGCAGAGGGACTAGCTGGACAACACCCCTCCTAACTGTGCTGTGAAGAATGTCAGGGAGGTCGGCAGACCACCACAGATGAGCCCCTCAGAGAGGATGACCAGTTAAGGCTATAGGACCCAGCTCACAGACTTCACTGGCATCAGGGATGACACTGGGCTCCAGCAAGTGATGATCAGCTGAAGCTGCTGTCCGGGGGGCTGCACAATACGGCCAGCAACAAGAGGATCACCCTGTCCTGGCTGGACACCTCCAACTGAGCACAGGTCATGACTGGCACCATGCAGTGTTATCATAATGCGTGCTGTGTAATTATTATCCCAATAACAGGTTTATCCAGAGATCCTATAATCACTGAGACTTAAAGGGGGATTCAACTCTCAGCAAATATCCACAGAATATCCCATAAATATTTGATAGATATAGACCCTACCTCTGGGACATACATCTGTGTTAAGAACGGGCCCCCGTTCAAGGCCCAAGGGAAAGAGAATGAAGTGTAACCCATATCAATCAGGTATTGGTGGCATATCCTATGAATAGGACTATAAATAGGGACTACCATTTTAAGGCACATGCTGTAACAATGGAAATAGATTGTTAGGACCTAAAAAGAAGAAATAGAAGGCACCTTGTAGTGGAATCGGCCTCAAAATCCGCCCCCTCACAATAGAGGTCTAATATAGACCGCTACCGTTCTTTTGTCCGCTAACGGTTTCTTCCCATTTGCGGAAAAAAGCAGTGAGCCACTTTTTCTTCAGGCAGAGTCCGCGGCTGATTCAGCTGCGGCGTCTCGCCTCTCGACAGCACCCTCCGGACTAGGCCCATTCATTTGGGCCTTATCCGTCGCTGAAAGCTGTGACAGAATGTGTTCACGCGGAACCCCGTTTGAACTAGGCCTTAAAACACACATAGGAGAGACTTTTACCCGGGTAAACTTGTATGATAGCATATGAAGCTGATGATATCAGTCCAGGGCTCTTTAGAAAGCTACCAAGTGCCGCAGCCACATCCAAGGAGGCACAGAGAATTATGATAAGATTGTTATCAAACAGACATATTATCATCAATGATGAAAGCGACCTCTTAAGTTTATTTATGGTCTTTACCGCAAATTTTGTACTCCTTCATAGCTTTAAAAAAAAAATAAAAAATACTCCTCAAAATGATAAGAGTAGTATTCTATACTGTATATTACATATGAACTAGCATCCGCTGGGAACACATCCCAGGATCTGTCCATGCATGACTCTCAAGCATCATGGAAACCCTATTTCATGCCTGATGAAGGGTGTTATCAACTGAAACTTTGCACTGGAAGCTATGCATAAGCAGTGTTTGCTGAGGAAATAACTTTAAGAAGCCAAACTATAGTATATCGACTTGCTGTTTCACTTTTTATATGAGTATTTTTAATCTGTCAGAAAAAAAAATGTAGTTCAATTTCTGGTTGCGTCTTCGTTGAGTCTGAGGTCAATTCTCAAGAGGATCTGCAGAGAGCGGAGAGAGACTTCTTGTTTGTACAGATATCCATGCTCAAAAAAGGAGGCCACATTGGTTAAGACTCATTGAAGAAGGTGAATGCAGGTAAGGAAAGACATTTTGAGTAGCTAAATTATACTGTTCAGGGGATGTTCTCTTGTGCAATAATATGAATTTAGGGAAAAAAAAATGACTAGTGTCCCTTTAAATAGCAACAATGGTGGCGTGATTCAAAGTTCAGACACTGCCCTCCGACTGGACAAATTGATTTCATTCAGCCAAAAAGCAGCAGAGAATGTTTTAGTGGTGCACTCTCCTTCATGTAGGGCCAACTGCTGCTGTATGAGGCGCGATGTTGATACGGCTGTGATTGTAATTGCAAGTTTATTTAATCCACTTCACGACAGAAAAACCACTTTAATGTTGCCGCTTATACAACGTCTGATTATGGTTCAGGGGCTTTTTACATGATTGCACGTTGCTGTAAGTGGATGAAATCGCATGATGGAAAAAAAAGCCAAACAGGTAATGAGCAAAGAACAGCTGGGAACAAAGTCCGCAGAGAGACACGAAAGGAGGGCAGGACGGTCAATCATGGCATCACTGGCACATTGTACCAACACCTAGTGTCACATAACCCCACAAAGAAACTGTAGTGGTTGGTCGGACAAAAGTAAGGTCCTGATACAAGAAAATCAGAAAGTCACCCACTCAGCATCACTGCCTTCTAATGTGGAACAGGGTTATCTAAATGGAAAAGAAAAAGGTCTAAGGCTGGTCTTACACGACAGTAAGTTTAGTCCGCAATTGTGGGTTCTTAATTGTGGACCATTTGCAGACATATTGTATTCAGTGCGGCCTCTTACACCACCAGATATTTTATCCGTAGTGTGTCATGCCGTGACTGGGGTCCACACTGAATACCGCAGGTCCACAAAGCCATGGACATCACGGCACGGCATGGACTGTCCCATAGAACTCTATGGTCGCGTGCCGATGGACACGGACGTCTGCTGAATGACTTTTTGGAGTGAAATTTAGTGTTGCTGATCAGCAAATTGCGGACCGCAAAAACCACTATGATTGTGTAAGACCAGCCTAAGGGGACGCTTTGCACTATGTAAGCTATACTTGTCACTATGCTTGTGCACTAAGCATTAGTCATGTTTTGTGCAAGACCAGTGGCAAATAAAAGAACACCTTTACTATGGTAGCATCATTTGCATTGATGCTGTGAAAATATCCGGAGCTTCTATGCCTAGCGGGGGTACATGCCTCATGATTATCTTTAACACTTTCATTACCCTAGGTCAACAGGGAGCTTATTATAAAGGGGAGTGGTTTACTGAAAATAGGACGGGGCTTAAGGTCTGGCGATGTGCAAAATTCTAGAGCAAAGTAAGCCAGCCAATAGGTGGTATGAGCCTAGACTAGGCAGATTAAACATATGCCATATTTATCAACCAGCATCAACCACTGATACAAATTTGGTGCATATTTTGTCTAAGATTTAGTGTAAACATTGGACAGAAATAGTAAATTTTCTCTATTGCATAAGTGTTAACAAAATAAACACAGGACACGTTCCTCTAATAATGGCCTGTAATTGGACACCAAACATACCATTGTGGTCTCAAACTAAAGAAGTAATACAGAGATAATAATCTTGTTATGGATAAACAAATCAGATTGCAAGTGCCTTGTGGGTGGACCCGATTTGCCAGGTTTTACGAATTGGGCCCATCCCCTATGCAATTGTGGGCTGATTTGCATATCCATAAAAAAAAAAAAAAAAAAAAAAAAAAAAGAGATTATTTTTGTATTACCCACAAAGGTAGGTTTTCCTTCTATCCCTAGGCCCCTACACTGCACTATTATTGTGTTGGAAGGCCAAGGCCCCACATTGCGTAAATGCCGAGTTACGTTTTACAGTACTTGAAAAGTGGATGAGATTCTGGCTACTCTCATCCACATATAGCAGGAAAAAAAACGCAGAGGAAATTGCTGTGATTTCAAGAACTATTTGAGTCAATTATACCTGCAGAAGTACTGGCGGTTTCCAGATGGGTATAATTGGGGAAAAAAACTCTGTGAAAAGCAATGTAGAAAAAAAACATGATGCGTTTCCACCACAGTCTTTTCTAAAGCACCTTTTGGCTGTGGCCCACTAGGTGGGGCATTAGCCTAAGTGACGGTGTGGGCAGTCCTGTGGCTGATCAAGCTATGTACATTATTTTGAAAGCAATGTTGTAGCCATGAACACATGAAAACTTTCCAAACTGAAGAACTGTATGTAATGGCTCTGGTTTTATGAAAGCACAGCACAGAGGAGACATCATATGTGATCTAACAGCTGAAGACAGTGGACGAAAGCTCGCAATGTCTGATATCATTCTTTGCCCCGTGTATGCACATGATTTCTGTACACGTTTATGGAGTCCGCCGTCTTCCCTGAGCTTCTCCTCTGCTCTGTTAACAGCATTTAATGATATGCTTTACAGCACATTCCCTGCCATAGGCAGCAATAGACTCATTGAGGTCTATAGTAGAATTTTCTAGAACTGATCTGTCCTGGAAAGAGGAGTACATAAACTGCACAAATAGAGACATGGAAAATTGAAATAGAATCATAACAAAAATTCTTCAAAAGTACATTTAAAATAAATACATTGTTTAAAAATAGGATTTTTTTTTATTTTTTTTTTATTTATTTTTTTTTGGGGGGGGGACACTATCCCTTTTAGTTACATTAGAAAGTTGAAAACCTTTCCATTAAATATTGATTAAACACAGAAACCCTTTATAATATAGCAGTCCTCCCCCAATTGCCATGGACCCATCAGATTACAGCCAGCAGGCACTATGCCAACACCACAAGCGGATCAAGAAATGAGAGCTGCCTCTCCCCCACTTTAATGTGCAACAATTCTGGGTTGCTGGTATAAACAGTGTGTGTGCCAGTCACTCAGTGCTGCCAGCGTCCACACCCTCCCACATTCCTGCCTCTATAGAATGGACACTGGTGAGAATGTGGGGGGATTTTCTCAGAGATCATTCAGAACCTCAGACTCTTAATCCATTTTACTTAAGTATTCTCTGTGATTAATATTCACACCCAGGGCGATCACACAAGAAACAAACATAGCACAAACCTTGTGACCCTGCAGCAAAATCATGAGATCCATCACTCACCTCCACCTGCTCCTTGCCAGCTGTAACTCCTAAAGACACATAGTTATCACCATGTGAATATGAGGGTATGCTTAAAGAGGACCTTTCACCACTTTTGGGCACATGCAGTGTTATATACTGCTGGAAAGCTGACAGTGCGCTGAATTCAGCGCACTGTCGGCTTTCCCGATCTGTGCCCGGTGTAAAGAGCTTACGGTGCCGGTACCGTAGTGCTCTATGGTCAGAAGGGCGTTTCTGACCATTAGCCAGAGATGTCCTTCTGCCTCGCGGCGCCTATCATGCTGTGCTGTGGAGCGGGGAGGAACTCCCCCCTCCCGCTCCTGATAATGCTCGTCTATGGACGAGCTGTGTGAGCAGAGGGAGGGGGCGTTCCTCACCGCTCCACAGCACAGCGCGATTGGCGCCGCGAGGCAGAAGGACGTCTCTGGCTAATGGTCAGAAACGCCCTTCTGACCATAGAGCACTACGGTACCGGCACCGTAAGCTCTTTACACCGGGCACAGATCGGGAAAGCCGACAGTGCGCTGAATTCAGCGCACTGTCAGCTTTCCAGCAGTATATAACACTGCATGTGCCCAAAAGTGGTGAAAGGTCCTCTTTAAAGGGGTTGTCCAGGATAACTATAAATCTCTACACTAATCCAAACACCCTCTCTCCTCCTACTTTCTAAATTGCATAATTAATCAAAAAATATATATTTACCATATCTCTGGGGCGACCACGTGGAAAAAAAAAAAAAAAAAGTCTAAACGACCAAGGGGAACAAAGGGGACGGAGGAACTACACAGGAAACACGCAGAGGACCACAAGTCAGGGAAAAGACAAGTAACGACAGAGGGCACAGGGGGAGCTACAAAGGGAAAGGAAAGGGCCAAAGGGTGCTAGGATAGCTAGTATCACAGAGGTTCACGAGAAGAGGGAGGAGAACTCCGCAGACTCCTGAAACATAACCCACGGCCGCCAGAGGGCTTCAAACTTGGACGGGTTGGGAGAGTCTTCCACGACCAAGTCCTCCATCTTCCTGATGAGAAGGAGCTCCTGAAGTCATTTCATCAGAGAAGGGGTGGTGGAGCTATGCCAATGGCGAGAGATAACCGTTCTGGCTGCCGTGAGGAAGTGGTCCAGGAGGTCATACTTCACCCCCAAGAGCATGCCCGGGATAAGGGAGAGGAGAGCCACATATAAAGAAAACACAGAGTAAGAGTAAGAGTAAGGAAAACTTGCGGAGGAAGGCGACCAGTTGGTTGTATTCAAGCTAGGAAAGAGAAATGTCAGAGGTGGCAGCGCGCAGCTGACTAAGAGATGGAAAAGGAGTTGACCCCGCTACCGAACCCAGCCTAACATCGTCGGAGGCTGACCAGCCGAGAATGCGGCAAGTAGAGAGGCCCGGCGGATCATAGGGTTCCGGAAAAGAGGGCTCAATGGGCCAGGACTCCTTGTCAGAGAGGCGGACTTGCATAGGCAGTCCCACGTGGACAGGAAGTGCACAGCAAGCGGAGAAAGACGGACCGAAGACGGGCGGTAATGGAAGGGGACCCAAGGCAGAGACAGAAGGTGAGCAGAGATGAGACCCTCCTCCAAGGAAACCCACTGTTTGTCCAGAGCCCTGTATCACCAGTCAAAGATGTGCAGTAAAACAGCCGACCGCTAGTATAGAAAAGGGTCAGGGAGACCCGCACCACCATTAAACTTGCGTCGAGTGAGGGTCCTGAATTTCAAACTGCTGCGAGAGGGCCACAGACAAAGCACCCAAAGAGCAGCTGAAAGGCTGAAAAGTAATTCCTAGGAAATGGGATCGGGAGGGCCTGGAACAGAGGGCCAGTTAGAAAAATCTGTGGACAACATCCATCTTTAGGGCATTTATGAGCCCGAACAAGGACAAGCTCAGTGAGCCATAGGATTTCAGGTCGGTGGAGGTCATCTCCAGCAGAGGAAAATAGTTCAGGCCAACAAGCTCCGGATCCCTAGATATAAGAAGTTCTTATACTCCTACCTTCTGCTTAATCCACTCCTGGATTTGGCTTAAAAAAAAAAAAAAAAAAAAAAAACACACAACAAAATCTGCAACAAAAAAAGCTGCGTTTCCGCAAATTGGGGCCTTAGCCTTATGAAGATTTTGTGGTCAAGAGAGGGAGTGAAAATATAGAGGACATGTGCTACTTCTCTTCATTTCAATTCATTCCTGGTTTTGGCTTCAAAAACTCCATCTAAAAACCAGAATGGGTGGGGGGGACTGTAGAAAGTTTTTGTTATTTTTATTTATCTCACCCACTATATATTTGTCGTGACTAAATGGATTTAGGTTCTCGCTATTCCCCACATGAACATAAACATGCTGGGAATTCTGTCAATGAACATCTACCCATGACTGCAAAGACTTATCAGATCATCACATGTAACACATGTGCTCACAGAGACTGAATGTTGACTGTCACCAAGATCAGGGATAAAGTCCAATGAACTAATACGTCCTGATCTGTTCCTCTGTTACAATTGGAAAAAACAGCAGAAAATGAGTGCAAGATCAAGAAGAATCCTAATACTTGTTGGCAGGAAAACGAGGAGATGTTAAAATGATGAATAAAGGAGGACGCGGCAGGAAACTACAGCAAGCTTTTTGTTTCAGGCAAGATAATAATAACTTTCCCTTGGATAAAAATTGAGATAGAAAAGCCAAGGCGTCAAGTGCGAGCAGCAGAAGAGTCTGCTGGGAATTATCATGGACAATAGGCGAACGAGTAAAGAGTAAGGACAGATCCACAGACAAGAAGGAAGACAGATGGAAGAGCCTGTCCAGTTTATGTACACAAGGTCTTATGGTTTAATAGATTTACAATAATGCCACAATTTCTTCAGCGGTGCTGAAGTTACTGGAATTATTGTGCTTGCTCTGGGGATGCCATGGCAGCATCACCAGACCTACAGTTTGTACACAGACTATCAAAATTTAATTCTGTCAATATGTGCTCATAAAGGAAGGTCAAATGACAGAAAAGCCATATGCCATACAGTTAGACCAGGGGTAGGGAACCTTTGGCTCTCCAGCTGCTGTGAAACTACAACTCCCAGCATGCTCCATTCACTTCCATGGGAGTTCCCAGAACAGCAGAGCCAGTATGCATGCTGGGAGTTGTAGTTTTGCAACAGCTGGAGCGCCGTGCGTTCCCTACCCCTGAGTTAGACTGTTGATAAGACCAGAGCAAGCGCAATGGCCACAGCAACCAATCACAATGCAGCTTTAGTTTATCAGGAGCAGAATCCAAAATGAAAACGGAGCTGTGATTTGTTGTTGTTGGCAACGAAGACATTTTAATAAATCTGCCCCATATTTTCCAATGAATACAGCAGTAAATAGATGAGGAGTTGGAGGGATATATGAAGCTTCATTCTAAGTCAAGGAGTCTGTATTCCCTGAGATGCAATTCTTAATAAATTTACAATCTTGCCTAAAAGCAAAACAAGAATCTCAAGGGCATCGAAAAAGTGCAGTTTTGCATGGAGCTACATTGCAAGTAGCATCTAATTGATTTTATTTTTTTATTAGTCTTGCCTGTAGTACAAGGAGATGTGGTAATTCACCTAGGATTACCAACCATGTACAGGCCTCGCTTGGCTTCCAGGCTTCTACTTAATTAAAACCACTCTGTGCTAAATCCACTAGGTAAAGAACACTGCGGTTTTGGTCTAACAGATTTTAAGCTATTTTTAGATCAATTTACCTTTGGTTCTAAAGTCACCTAATGAAAAAGTGAACCTGAGCTATTGTCAATCATCTCAGTAAGCCATGGGGTATGGTCTAAATGAAATGGCAGTCGAGAATGTTCTCTGCTGCTCCATGCAATGTCTACAGACTGACACTGATCAGACCCCCTGATCTGGTGATCACTGATAGGCCCAGACTGTGGGGTCCTTAGGGGTAATTTTTCACCTATCCTGTGGCTAGGAATTAACTTTCTTTTGTGGAATAACTTTAACGTGTACCTACAATTATACACCCAATTTTGATAAATGAATAGTACATGTGAATATAAGAAACTTTGTAATATATCTGACTGAAGAAATAGGTTTCCTTCTCCTCTTATTAGGCTGCTCTCCTCTTCCTTATAGTCACTCAGACAGTTTATTAACATGGAATCTGGCTCCAACAGAGAATTCTATGGAGATGGGAGGGGTAGGAGGAAGCTAGTAATGAATATCTTGCCTAAATCTGTACAGTGGTGTGGTGGTATTTTATTTTAAAACAGTGTTGGAAGGGTTCCTCTAATCACACAGTAGCAAAATACAGCAGCAACTGCTATTAGGGCAAGTTCACACTACTGATACGCTGCCTGATTCTGAACGTTAAAACACGGTCAGAATCAGCGCGTATAAAGCAGTTCCCATTAATTTCAATGGGAGCCGGCATACGAGCGCTCCCCATTGAAATGAATGGGCTGCTTTTTTCACTACGAGCGCTCCCATTGAAGTGAATGGGATGTGCTGCCTGCATTCACACTACGTAACGCCAGCGTGTATCACAGCCGTACACGCCGGCGTTACAGCAGGGCTGCCGAACACTTCCCATTCATTTCTATGGGAGTCGGCATGCGAGCACTCCCCATAGAAATGAATGGGCTGCTTCTTTCACTGCGAGCAGTCCCATTGAAGTAAATGGGAAGCGCTGCGTGTACGGCTCGGCATGAGCAGAGCTAGCCGTACATGCCAGCACATCCCATTCACTTCAATGGGACTGCTCGTAGTGAAAGAAGCAGCCCATTCATTTCTATGGGGAGTGCTCGTATCCCCGCTCCCATAGAAATGAATGGAGCTGCTTTATACGCCGCTTATTCTGAACGTGTTTTACGTTCAGAATAAGCTTCAGTATACGTAGTGTGAATGCCCCCTTAGTGTGCATTTTTCAGTAACTTCTTCCTCCCCTTTACCCTCTCCATAAATGAATATGTAACAAGTACTCAGTGTGATAATTTGAGAAGGAAACATACTGGTATTTCTTAAAGGGGCCCCATCAGTAAAATTATACTGCTAGAGCCCCACATATGCGTGAATAGGCTTTAGAAAGGCTATTCAGGCACAGCTAAAGTTACATTAAACTACCCCCCCCCTCCCCCCGTTATAAAATAAAACCCTAAAAAAGAATGTGTTAAGCTTATCTATCGTACACGGTGGGCGGGCATTCAGGGTCCGACGTCATCTTCAGCCACGCCTCCTCTTCCAGCGATGTCTTTGGGTCCCCTCTTCCTCTGGCGCTCGTGAACTGCCATTGATAAAAATTGGCAAGGGTGCATGCACAGTAGCAGCAGTAGTAGTAGTAGCAGCATGCTACTGTGCACTGTGCTACTGTTCGCGAGCACCGGAGGAAGACATCGCTGGAAGAGGAGGCGTGGCTGTAGATGACATCAGACCCTGAATGCCCGCCCACCGTGCTCGATAGATAAGTTTAACATTCTTTTTTTAGAGTTTTATTTTTTAAAACGGGGGGGGGGGGGGGGGAGTTTAATGTAACTTTAGCTGTGCCTGAATAGTCTTTTTAAAGGCTATTCACGCATATGTGGGGCTCTATCAGCATGATTTTGCTGTTAGAGCCCCTTTAAATATGGCATATTCAAAGTTTCTTGTATTGAACGCTACTATTCATTTATAAACAATTGTTTTATAATTACCCCTTAAGCATAACTTCTTCTCACCGGTGACTTTTTTTTGGTTTGTTTGTTTTTTATCCTACTTTCCAAACCCCATAACTTTTTTTTTATTTTTCTGTTCACAGACAAATATCAGGGCTAAATGTTTAAGGGACAAATTGTTCTTCATAATAGTATCTTTTTTTTTTTTTTTTTGGGGGGGGGGGGGGTACAATGTACTGGGGGGAAAAAAAATTCTGAATTGGTTGGAATTGTAAAAAAGGTGCACTTGTGTGACTTTCTTATGGGCTTCATTTTTATAGCATTCACTGTGCAAAATGATGTATCACCTGTATTCTGTGTTTTGGTATGATTCTAGGGATGTACTGGTAGTTTTATAAACCCCTCACTCACGTCTCCCCTCCCAGTACCACAATCTCCTAAGCCCCGCCTTCTCTATAATACTACTCTAGGGATGCGGAGGCGGGGGCGGGGCGCAGGGCATTCTGAAGCCACATGAAGGACAGAGGACCGGACCAGCAAAGGGCAGCGGCAGCAGGTACCGGTAAGTTGAGTGAAGTTCACGAGTAGATAGATATTACTGTACATAGACAAGTCAATGTACAGTAGTATCTACTCGTGAACCTGCCTCGTCGTCCTCACAGCAGCGCAGCACACAGTGATTTACTGCTGCATTTGGACTATAAGACGCACCCCCATTTTCCTCCCATATTTTTATAGTCCGAAAAATACAGATATTTCTGTTCTTCAGTGATACATAGGACATCTAATTTATTTTTTACAGGGCCTGATGTATTTATTAGTTACCCCATTTGGGCGAATGCTTTGATCACTTTCTATTCAAATTGTTATCAGAGCCAAAACCGTGAAACAAATAGTGGTTCGGCACATTTATTTTTTTTTCCCCCGCTACTGCGTTCACCATACTGGAAAAATATTTTTAAAAGTTTGTAGTATAGATCTGGCTTTTTCATACACAGGGATACCTAATGTGGATGTACAATGCTGATGCACTTCAATGCATTGCAAAATATCGGCCTTTGTATGACAGGCTGTGAAAGAGCAGCCTGTCATACAAATTTTAGCCAGACAAGTCTAGGAACCTTCAATAGGCTCCCAGCTGTCATGGCAACGACAGAACAATTACCCCGGATCTCGTTCCGGAGGCCAACAATTGTACACAAAATGGCGGAACCCATGAGCTGCCAGGAAAATGGCGCCTCAGTCTGCTTAGACCGATGAGCCAGGAGCCTTAATGCCCACGATCAGTGCAGGCACTGATTGTGGGCATTAGCGCATAGTCTCTGGTGTATAATACATGCTGCTAAGCAGTCACTATACATAAATACCCGACATCCACTGAACTATTATGCCAGATGTCAGGAAGAGGTTTCCCCCACCTCCCTCTCTCAGCAGCTTTGCCTACTCTGTCTTCTTCTCACTTTTTATAGTCTTCAACTAGCTGGTAGGCAGGCTTTGACTGTTTAATGGACAGCACACTATGAAGTACTTAACTAGATAAAGACATTACTTTTACCATGACAGATTATTTATGATGATTACTAGAAATCTATAAATAATGAAGATCAAAGAATAGGCATAATAAATGTAGATTACATGGTTACATATTACAGGTTTAGAGAGAAAATTAACTTAGATATGCTGCCAGGACTGACAACGGACTAGCAGTAAACATACTGTAATATTATCTTTTTGTCTACAGAGAGAGAACTCACACTGTCTGTGCCTTTATCAGCAAAATGAAATTGGCTGACTTGATTGTCTGAACAGAAGCGCAAGAGAAAACAGCTCTGAAAAAAAAGTGGGATCTGAGAACTCAGCCCCCCTCCCATCCAGAGAACAGTGAGTCACATCATCAGACCTTTTGGGTTCCTTGACAAGGTTGTGCAAACAATGGGTAGAATAATCTAACATAGCAGGGAAAGAAAGCAGCATTTCTAAAGCAACAATTTAGGAAAACTTTTGAATTTATTATAAGCTAGCAGTTTACATAGGATTCTTCAGATGTGAATGCCCCTTTAACTGTGTAAAACAAAGGTTTTCAAGTAACAAGAAACCAGCAGAATTTTTAAAGTAGCCTTAGACATCAATGGGGAGAAAAGCAGACACTCCACCAGTGGAATAGTGAGTGCAGCTCTGGAGTACAATACAGGCTGTAACTCATGATCAAGTAACACAGAACTGAAGAGTAACTTTGTAAAGAACATATGAAGCGTTGCTTATTCCCAGCAGCTGTCCAATTAGTTTGATTGTCAGTCTATGCAAATATTCTCATCAAGTGCAGATCTCTGAATGGTTGCTTCCTGGATTCAGGACGTCTCGCTTGTGATGCCAGCTACTCAGCTTTCTTTTGTTTTCATTCTTCTGGCAAAAGCAAAATTCAGAGACTTTTATAAAATGAAAGACGTGGTTTCCTGTAACACTGCTCCCTTGGATTTGGAGGACAAGAATAAATTGCATGAATGATGCAGCTATAAATCGATCATTTATGTCTTCTCCAAGTCAAGAGTATTTCACAATAAATGCAAGTTCTTGAGGCGGTTTCTGTAAAGTTATTACAAAATCATTTCAAATGTACCTAAGGCATTAACTGTATGTGGGTGAAGACCAATACCAACATCGTTTCCTATAAGGCTTAGTTCACACATAAATAACGTGTGGCTTATTTTGGCACCGGAAAAAAACGTTTTGCAAAAAACGCTTCCCATTCACTTCTATTGCTTTCTTCAGGCGGAAGAAAGGTCATGTCGCTTCTTTTTCTCTGCTAGCAGAAAAATCTGCTAGCAGAAAAAAAAGCTAGCAGTCTAGGATTATGACCTGGATTCCGCTGTCAAAATCCTCCTCCATATCCCCGTGTGAACTAGCCCTGAGGCAGAATTCGCAAAAAAAAAAAAAAAAAAAACAACAAAAAAAAAAAAAACTAGTAACTGAATCCCTATGAAAGCAAATATACTACAAACTATACATCTAATTATCTATACAATAATGATAACGGTATAATATAATTTAAAATAATCATTTTATTCTGAATCGGCAACTTTTTCTAAGGCTCCGTCCAAAACTGGTCCCAACTCTGACTCTGGTTCCACAGTGCTGAAAAATAGACCCGCCATTTTGGAGTTTGGGCATATTGTGTATAAATCCTATAGGAGCAACTAATGCCAGACATAATGTGTCATTCAGCTTTCCCAGGAACAAATTTCACTAAGAAACACGTTACTATGAACATCTTACAGAAGAAGATCACACAAGAATTTGAATCTACTCGTGAAAATCACCTGATCGCATAAGGAAATGCACAAAAAAATGAGAAGTAGCAGAAATGAGAGATGAACCGCGATGAACATGGTAATGAAATGTGCGGTGTAAAACGTCATGCACTAGTCACGCATGTAAAGCGCAGAGTTAAACGCAATGGAATGATAATGCAATGTGAAGTCAGAGCATGAAATGTAAATGAATTAATAGCTTGAAGCAGAAACTGCAAAGGGAGGAGAAGGGAGATTTCAGCTGTGGGAGAACAAGAGACAAATGAGGCAGAAAAAAAGAAGTATCTTGAGCAGATTGAGAGCCGAGACGTGGATAAAGATAGCGAGCCAAGGAAACTCTAAGGCTAGCCAATATCTGAAGTCATCAGCATGAATATTCGTTCTGGTGTCGAACAACCCCTTTAAGGACCTTCTCAGTACAAGTCTGCCAGAACTTTTTTTTTTTAAAGCAGATGACAATCTTCCAGAGAAGGTACCACATTTGCATGTCTAAAACTTGCTCTTCAGTTTATGTGATCCATCCATATCTCCCTATAAAACATAGGGAGATAAACTGATAGGTCCTACTCCACTTTCCATGGGTGGAGTCCCTGTTACCAGACTTACTGGGATGGTGACCACAGCTGGTTCCACAGACTTGAAGTGAGCAGGAGCAGGCGTAGGAGCTGTAGAGGTAGCGGTAATAATGATACTCCTGCCAGGCATTATAGCAGTAGACAAGTTACCGTGACAAGTGGACTTTCTGCACCAGAATCAAACTTTGCCTCAGCCAACGAAAGGCACTGCTTCCCATCCAAGGAAGTCAATAGGGATATGAAGAATTACAGGTTTTGTAGAGCACGTTGTGTCCAAGAACTTCAACCTACAACAACCCACCTCTGGATCAAGCTGGCGCTCACGAGGAGAGTCCAAAAGCGATTAGTGAAGGTTCTGTTTATGTTTGTTATCATCTACCTCAGTGATATGTGGGGAAAGGGGGGGGGGGGGGGGTCAGAGGTGAAATTGCAAATTGCTTGTCCAGTTTATTGTTTTTACAACATGATGGTAAAGCAGACACAGAGGATAACAGAGATAACCTCCAGAGCCTAAGAGGGACACAGCTCTCCAAGGTAAAGAAAGATATTCTTTCCTAGAGTGCCTGAAGACACTCTTTCCTGACTAGGCCCATTCATTTGGGCCTAATCCAGAGCGGAGTGCACGACTTGATGCCGGTGCACGGCAACGGCATGCAGTCGCGCCTACCTGTATTTTGGTCCGGAACCGCCTCAGGTTCTGTACCAAAAACCCCCGTGTGAACCCGGCCTTAGTGTTCAACTTAAGTTCAATTTGCAGTCTGAGTGCAAGATTGAATGAGTAGAGAGTTGAGCCCAGACAGCCACACTCGTGCCACGTACTAGGACGGCCCGTATGTAACAGATGGCAACACAGAAAAATCGAAGCTCTCTCTCTCTACAATCTCCCAGGTTAGCCAAAGCACTACAGGAAGAGGGGTTTCACAGTAGGAAGAGTACACAGTGGGCCAAAGCGATTTACATGCTGTGGTAAGGAGAGAAGTTTCCCTTAAGCTTTCTGCAGAAGTAGTTTTATACCTTTCTGTTCATGCCCCGAGGGACAGAAAATCACTGGTGGGTGAAGGGGAGATGTGCCCTTTAAAACTTTTCTGTTTCCCATCTCTGTGAGGTCATCATGTCAACCTCCTTTGGTGCTGTTATAAAGGAAGATACAGGAAAAATCATGCTGCTCTATTTACAGTATGCCACGGACTCCCGCTGCCAATCCTAACTCATATTCATATGCAAGATTTATTACTTAATAAGAGGGAATGATCGACTACATTAGAAGTAACTTGAAAGCAGACACTAAGGGCTAATACACCTGATACATGCTGCATGGATAGGATTGCGAGGATATCCGATGAAACATGCAATGTTCCCATTACAAAGTATCTTTATCTCGTGAGCCTTCCCTGACCCTGAGAAATTACACACAGCCAGTGAGAAGACTTTTGATAACATTAAAAATTCTCTATTCTTCTTTTCAGTGCATTCTCACATGTACCTAAAGCTAGAAACCATTGAAAATCATTGAAGAGAAGAATTCTGCACAGAACCTGACAGACACATAGTGGACCCAGTTATAGCCTTTGGGTATCCATGGGTAACCGCTCTTTAAGCAGTCTGGAGCTCCGGGATTCAGGTCCCCTGGCAAACCTGAACGATGGAGAGCCCAAGACAAATTTCTGCTATCATTCACAGAAATTACGGGGGGGGGGGGGGGGGGGGGGGGGGGGGGGGGGGGGGGGAGCAGAGAGCTGGTGAAATAATTCAGCAGATGAGCAGTGTCCGATGCAACAATATGCTCAAAAATTGAGAAAATCTTAGAAGACAATACAAGCCAACCCACGTGTGTAGTAAAGTTAGACACAAGTGTTTAAAACATGAAAACCAATTGGGAAATTTTATGTACGACAGTCTTAATAAATGGCCAGACTGGCACAAGGACTGAGTCAGATATGAACTGTCAGATTTCCATTCTAACTGATGCAAAGCCACATTTGACACAAGAAAGTGCATTGCGTCAAACGTGCACCATAACGTCATCCCTCTTTGCCCTTTTTCTGGGGTAGAGGGACTGATGAATAAGTCCCAATGTATCTGGGAAACATTTCTAATAAATGTAAAAGCAGCACAAACACCTGTCTACTGGCTGCCCCCTCCAGCGACAAAGTCACAAAAGAGAGAGGGCTTTAGTACCAGCGCTAAAAATCTCTTTTGTCAGGAGCATGTTAGATAGTGACAATGAGTGATGATGTCTGTAAGGTACTACATATACGCTGACACTATAGAAAAAAGAGAAATACTAGTAATGAAACAACATTCCTTCTTACAGGTCAATTATATAAACCAGCCGCTTATAGAGCCAGCACAGTGCTGTCAATTGTTTGTAGAACTGCCATTTGATTTTGACAAAAAAAAAAGAAAAGCTTTTTATTTTATTCTTGTACAAATTGGCGAATTCATGGTGTGTGTGTGTGGGGGGGGGGGGGGGATGAGCTCTGCAGCAAAATCTTCCTCTCACTTTAAATCCATTCCAAACCTGAAAAGTACAAGCGACTACAGATTAGGTCAAAATCCCATGCCTCTTCCCCTCCTTCCAATCCTGGGGCTTCAGGAGACCAATGCTGCTTTCCTGCAGGCTCCTTATACTATAAAGCCGATTTTATAACCATCCTAATGGTGATGTTCTTGACATGATATTCTTTTTATCACTATACCTACCCGTCATACTGAGAACAAGGATAATGCTATTGACACTGTTGAGTTTTTGACCCCAATCTTGTTCCCTTTGTTTAAGAAGCAGCCTACAGACAGCTATATCATGTCTACAATGTGTACCCTGTGAACGGCTCCCAATTAAAGGGGTTTTCACATCTCAGTGTCTCAGCATGCTGCTTGCAGTGTCGGTTTCTCACTTCCTGTATTTCTCTCCCCCCTCCTCCCTATGACCTGAATGGGACACACAATACTTATGCAGATCAGATAATATGCACATGCTTGTAGAGAACAGACTCCGTGTTATCTGTGTGATTACATAGAGAAATAACAGACTAACAGATTGTCCTGCCAAGAGCAGTGAGTAAGACGTCACTTGTCCTATAGGTCTGTGGTTATAACAACGCAGTGTAAACAATGGAAGGAGTAAATTTCCATACCAGGCAATGCAATATATTTAGGAAAAGGCTTTTATTTACATAAGCTACCAGTATAGATAAGATCCTTGAGATAGGACAACCCCTTTAATAAATGGTAATTACAGTAAAGTAGGACCAGCACGGAGGCACTGTAGCTAGCACCGTTATAGCTCCGGGGTCTTAGGCTTTAGGTTCTTCTGTATTTTTGTGGGTTTTGTCCAGGTATTCCAGTTTACTGCCACACTACAAAGACATACTGATAGGAAATTTACATTGTGAGCCCTACGAGGGACAGTGACTGATGAAGAATATGTTGGCGCGTTATAAGCAAAAGAAATAAGCAGCCACCTGAGGATTCACATAGCTCCAGCTACTAAACTTTATGATTTCCTGTTATTCTTCTTAGACCAGTTTCAGAGGAACGCGGTATTCACAGATTTGTACACACAAATTACAGCCACAAGTTCTAGCTGTAATACAGGTGCACAAATGCGCTTGTCTTAACATTGCCTGAAATTAGCCTTAGACAAGAAGGTTGATAGAGTAATGCTAGTCATCTCAGCACAAGGAACAGATAACAGAATTCAGCTTGGTCACAACATTTTGCAATATTCATCTATTTAGCCTTCAGGGTGAAGCCACCACACAGGTACAAGCTGCTCTGCATAATGACAATACTGGAGGTGTTTTGGGGACAAATAACCAGTTTAAGATGACATATCTAGATGGATCATGTCTATGGACACACAAGACTATATGGTGGTGTCCTGCCCATACACAAGATGAATCGCTCCTTGCAGGAGGAGGTGGAAACATAAAATACACTGGTATATACTATGTAATGCATACCAAGGATCCCACATGTATTTATGAGAAGATCCATCAGAAGAGTTTCCGGATCTCCAGCTTCTCTCATAGAAAAATTTGTCTTATGAAAGGTCAAAACTGACTGTACCTTTTATGTGAAAGAGACAAAGCATCCCGGGAGCTCTGTCCTAGAAACTCTCTGTAACCCCACCATGTGGAGACTGATCAGAGGCGGACGGGTAAAAATATCCAATTAATTAAGATGGTTCCTGTGGGAGATGCTGAATGAGAGCACAAAGAGGGGAGACTGGTTCCGGCAAATCCTTAACTATTGCTTAACTCTTGTCCTGCAGGGTAGTAAAACTCAGTAGTCAGTTGTCACCGATGCCTGAACTTGACTTATGACCTGGAGCCAAGAACTAAACACAGAAGATGCCAGAAGTCAAGCCCACATGAATCCCCAATCTCATGAAATGAAACATTTGACCTTATGACAAGATCTGCAGGTGGTGTTAATAGTAATGCAAAGATGTATATACTTGCTTATATGCGTTTCATTCCTCTACCCATTTCCATGTTAACAGTGACAGGCAGTAAGATATAAAGACTATAAATGTGTGCTATTACGTGTATTTGTGGCAGAAGTTTCAGTGCAGAGTGTGTAAAGATGTCGCTTACAGTCTATAGGCAGATAGTAGCACAATTACATGACTGGGAGGGGCAGCGACATTTCCTGGAGACATTCCAGTACGACTTATCAACATGATACTAAAGGTCAGTGATAAGGGACACCATATTGTGTCACTGACATCCAATCCATGCACAGGGATTCTTCAGCTTTCTAATAAACTTTTGTTTATTTCCTCATCATTGTGGTCTTTGCTTGCTGTCAGTATATGATAACATTGCAAGAGATTTACTAACACCTTAAGGATGCAAACAGTTTTGGCCCTAAAGAGGTTGCTCAGTTATAGACACTTTACCCCTGTTTACAGGACAGAGAATAAGTGTCACATTACTGAAGGTCCAATTTCTAGGACCCCCAGCATGCAGAAAAACGAGGTGCTGAAAGTGCCCCTGCATGCCCCCTATGAATGAAGTGCCGAGAGCACAAGGAGGACTCGAGTGACTTACTCACTCTCCCCCCCCCCCCAACTCCTCTCCATGTCAGTGCTCAGCCTTAAGTACCTTTACCTTTTGTCACTTTTTGCCTCTCACTGGACAAGGGGTTGCAGCTCAGCGGGAAAGATTTGTACTTTAGTGGCAAAGAGGTGCAAAGTAAGACAACCATTAAAGGGGTTCTCCCATCACAAGGATCCTATCTATACTGCTTGTTAATGTGGATGTAAGACTTTTCCTAAATACACTGTTTCAACAAAACGGCTTTGTTTGTCCACCATCTTAGGGCTCGTTCACACGTGGGCAAAGGGGCGGATTTTGACAGCGGATTTCGCTTCAAAGTCCGCCCCTTTACAATGGTGGTCTATACAGACCGCCGGGCTTCTTTTTTCCACTAGTGGCGGGCTGCTGCTAGCAGAGAAAAGAAGCGAAATGTCCTATCTTCAGGCGGAAACCGCAGCGCGCTGGACCATGGCTTCCGCCTAGCGGCAGCACCCTCCTATGTCGGCTCATTCATTTGAGCCGACATAAGAGGGGAAAGCCACGACCGCAATGGTCGCGGCAGGCGGGTTTTGACCAGAGAGAGACGCGGCTCGACGTGTCTCTCTCTGTGTCAAAACCCGCACGGATGGTTCACATGTGAACTGACCCTTACTTTATTCAATTCATTGTTGACACAGCCCTTGACTTATCTGCTCAAAAGTCAAGTGATGTATCTGCTGCTCTCAGGGGGGAGGGAGGAGGGGCTAAGTGCAGGGGAGCGAGCCTGTGTATCTAGCTATTCCTGTGTCTACACCACATGACCTTCCTGCTATCAGATAGGGGAGAGGAGCTGCTTTCATTTCTTAACACGTCTTCTGTTCTCCCAGTTATCAGGCTAGCTAATTCAATTGTGTTCATTATGGCAGAGACAGTCAGTCTCTGCCTGTAACACAGAATGGAGTTGCTCCTGCCTGTACTTCATAGTCCAATATTGTGCATATAGTGTTGTTTGAGGACCTTTAATGACATCACAGGCCCTTCAGCCGCCCCATAGGATCACGCTATGTGGTGGGTGGAGCTACACACTAATTTGGGGGCGGAGATAAACGTCAGGTTGCATATGAAACCCCGCCACCTAAATGACGCAAAAAACCAGGAAGAAAAAAGATTTTACAGCAGTGAAGACTGGTGAATATGCGACGTGGGAATATCCCTTTAAGTGATAACATATCTCCAAATACACTAAAGTTATCATCCATCATAAGCCACTGTGACAACTCTGGTGTATTGTTATGCCGTGTAGAATAGAGCAGACCACTCATATTAAATGTGCATCAGCTGAATTCACCGATTTTAAAAGGACTGGCTGACCAAGTAATCTGAATAAGGACCTCCAGAGGCATAATCTGGCGGCAGATGGCAGAGAACATAAGGATCGGCTAGCTCTATTTCTACTGCTCATTCCTTTTGTTCTCAGGGAAAAGTCAGTGCCAGAGAAGTCATTCAGGCCAGTTATCAGATTCTGAAACTCATGACCTAAGGGTTGGGAAGATGAGCACTGTTCAACCATCTTGGCCATGTTTAGCTGAGATAGGGACACCACTTTAATTTAAAAGAGGACCATTCACCACTTCCATCAGGTCCAGCTCTTTACTTCAATTAATAAGTGCCCCTCCACTAACTGCAGCACAGGTGGAAAGTTTTCTCTAGCCTCCACCATTTACAAGCATTAATACGCTTCGTTTTGGTGCTTCATATACTATTTAGGCTCTGTACTATCAGGAGGGCGGTGTCAGGCAGGAGCAGACAGGGCATGAGTCTGAGCGACGACACTGGACACATCTGATTGGATCTCTGAATCAGCCCCCCCCCCTTCCCCCGACACTTCCGACCTGAGGCACCATTCACATCTGCATTCAGGTTTCCGTTCGGGGACTCCACTTGGGGACCCCCCAAACGGAAACCTATACACATTAAAAAGCGAGCACCTAGGAAACCTGCAGACCCCATAGACTACAATGGGATCCACGTGGTTTACGCTTGGTGCCCACACGAATCATGCGGAGTGAAAAGTACTGCAACCCAAACGCAGATATGAATGAGGCCTGACATTAAAGATCTTAAGTAACACATTAGGCTCCAAAACTAACTGCACTTGTTGCTCCGGAACAGTGGGGGGGATAGAGAAAAAATTCCAACTGTGGCGAAATCAGTGGAGTGGCGCCTATTAACAGATGCTAAGAACACAAATTGTTGGCAGTGGTGAAAGGTCCTCTTTAATACACACATGACTGGATGGACTTTACATTCAGAGTTTTAGGATTTCAATTTTGTCCCAAGCTCCCAAGAAGAGTCTGGAACTCACTTTCTTACACCATGGTATTGCTACTATCCCAATTAGGTCACCTTGCATTGTCTAAGATGCGGAGCTTCTACTCTGCTGAAAGGAAAACATGCAAATGAAGGTTTAGACTGGTAGGAGCAAGCACAGAGTTGTCAATAGGCCATTATCCAGTCCCAAGCCCCTCCACAAAGTCTGACTGTGCAGAATAATTCATTATCAATACTATCATTGTGGACTGAGGCCAGCTCCTTGTCCAGTCTTAATGCTGGAGGGGTTCACACAGTGAATAGGCCTGAAGGAACCAGCGATTCACACAGTGGAACATTGTCTACTTCTGGGTTATTGTATATTACAGCTAAAACTACTGTTTGTTCCAGTGTGAAACAAGCCTTAGAACTGTATGGGAAGGTCATCAGAGTTTAGAATAAGTCTGAGAATAATTGGGGGAGGGGGGTATTTTTTTTGTTATACTGCTAAATACACCAAATACTTTCAGGCCAAAAAAACATTACTACTTTCCTTCTTAAAGGGAAATATTAGGTTCTTCAAGTATCTAGACGGGTCATATTAGTACTAAACAGTATCACCGTCCCTCACATCCACAAACGACACACACACACACACATATATATATATTTATATATATATATATATATACACACATATACACACACACACACAGTCGTATATATAAAAGACATCAAAAATTGCAGCGCACTCCGCACACAGCATAAGGGTATGTGAATACCTTACAGGGCAATACTAGTGTAAAAACACCTAACATGCTATATAATATAATATAATATAGAGGTACTTAGTTATACAAATTTGATCAAATAGTATGGAAGCCCACCTGCCACGACAAGGTGACCTTATTTAGATGGGAACCTACACTAAACAGACATAACTCTCTCAGACCTGGAACAGGTCTACAGTGCGAACAAAGGGTGAGTAGGGTCCAGAGCACACTCTACTTCAAACTAGCCTAAGGCAGATGGGGGAACTGGAGAATATATATACTATATCAATTGGATAAACCTGTGCAATTGGATGGGAGTGCTAGTCAAACCGTGGATTTTTGATGTTTTTACATATTGCTTCGCAGTGAGCACCTGTTCATACTGGGATGTGCAGTCTTAACCATTTTAGTTGTGTATTACATAGTGAGGGGTGGCTACCTCCACGGTTTGACCAGCACTCCCATCCAATTGCACAGGTTTATCCAATTGATATAGAATATATATTCTCCACTTCCCCCATCTGCCTTAGGCTAGTTTGAAGTAGAGTGTGCTCTGGACCCTACTCACCCGGTGTTCACACTGTAGACCTGTTCCAGGTCCAAGAGAGGTAGTTTGCCCTGTGTTCACACTGTAGACCTGTCTAGGTCCAAGAGAGTTATGTCTGTTTAGTGTAGGTTCCCATCTAAATGAGGTCGCCTTGTCATGGCAGGTGGGCTTCCATAGTATTTGATCAAATTTGTATAACTAAGTACCTCTCTGTTATATAGTATGTTAGGTGTTTTTACACTAGTATTGCCCTGTAGGGTTTTCACATGCCCTTGTGCTATGCGTGGAGTGCCCTGCAATTTTTGATGTTTTTACATATTGCTTCGCAGTGAGCACCTGTTCACACTGGGATGTGCAGTCTTAACCATTTTTATTGTGTGTGTGTGTGTGTGTGTGTGTGTGTGTATGTGTATATATATATATATATATATATATGTATATATATATATATCTCAATCATAGTCACAGGTCTCATACACTGCTTATTTATTAGTGAAGTGTATTAGACTATTGATAAAAGACTGAACAAGCCCTGCAGTAGTACATAGTCAGACATCCAATATGGCAGTAATACATCCATCAATGTGGAGGTCTGTAGTCCTGAGGTTTGTGAGAGAGAGTACTTCATGTTATATACTAATGACTGCTGTCACTTACCTGTAACCTAAGGTGCTCATTCATAATTTACAACCATTATCCATTCCCAGCCCAGGGGTATGCAGTGAAATCAGCAGCAGTGCTAGGAAAGATAGGGTTGGTTGCCTCCTTTTAATTTAAAAAAAAAAAAAAAAAAAAGTATGCCACTAAGGGTAGGTAACATCTCATGTTTACTATGGTGCTCATGCAACAGTTAAAAATAAATGGATACAAGCAGATGCCATGGAAAGAGACATAAACTTTAAGGATAACAATAAAAAAAATAAACCTGTATGTTTTTGCAAGACAGGAAAGCATTGACTGAGATGTTTTCCTATCCAGAAAAAATAATGTAGGACTGGGCGATTTATCTAATTAATTTGATTACTTCACCATCTGGGAACTTCACCATTCAGTTTTTTTAACAAAATTGTAAAATCAATTGAATTAGCATAAGCCCCGCCTACCATGCCCTGTGGCAGTGTTGTGCTGCTGATGTCTGCCAGGTTCAAGGTGCAGCTGTTGTTCCACCCTGTACAACAGTGTCTGTGTGTTTTTTTTGTTTTTATTTTATTAAATATATCTCCTGAACGGACCTTACCAATGGTGCAACCATTGTGGGGTCTAGTGAGCCGCGAAGGTGCGCCTGCTGGTGACCCTATCCCCTTGTCAACAATGCAATAAGCAGAGAGCAGGAGGATAAGAAAAAAAAAAGGAGTTTAAAAATCAGAAATTGCTCATAAGCTTAAGAACACCTAGATTTCTCATTTTAGCCAAAATTGCCAAGCGCTACCTCAATGATAATAAAAACATATGAGTCTGTCTTTTTTTTGGGGGGGGAGGACAGAAAAACATGACATTCCAGTCAAAGATGTACTGTATACTTGTTTCTTATAATTTAAGACTATCTTAACATGGATACCCTTTCCATTTTTTTTTTTTTATTATTATTTTTTTTTTTTTTAATATCCCAACAGAGCTACTATTCACTAAACACTTCCAACCCTCAGCCGAGACTGGGCCGAATCATGTGTCCAGGGCTCAGAGCGCAGAATTTCATGCAACGATGACCAGCTGAAAGGCACATCAAATTGGGGACATTCCCCTACAATTCACTTGGGGATATCAGTGAACAAACTGTATCCAGAGAAAACAATAAGTCACAATTTTCCTAGAACTTTATCTCATTGATAAAACATTGAAGACTTCCACCTGATTTTCACATGACGCTGCCGGTGATTGTAATTACAGGCAATTATCACTATTAGAGGTGTGAATCCTCGCACTGTCACACATTATCAGGGGGTCCCTGTATGAAGAGATGAGGGAGCAGAACACACAGACTACGTTAAAGGGGTATTCCCACAATAACTATCAGATTTAATATAAAACTAAGTAAGGGCTCGTTCACATCTGCGCTCCGCTTTCAGGTTTCCGTTTCCTGTCCGAAACTGATCAGGAGACAGAAACCTGCAGGCATTTTTCAAACCCATTCAAATGAATGGTTTGAAATTGTCCGGCCGTGAGCACCCGTGAGCGTTTTGTGCTCTCCGCGGCGAAACAGTTTTTTTTTGTATTAATTGGACACAAAGTCAGACACGCAGGACTTTGTGTCCGGTTAAAAAACCGGTTTCGCCGCGGAGAGCACAAAAAACTCACCGGCGCTCACGGCCGGACACAGTCTGACAGGTCTCCGTTTTCTGCCTTCAGAAGACGGAAACCTGAGAATGGAGAACGAACGCATGTGTGAAGCCAGCGTCACAAAAAAAAAAAAAAAAAAGAGCTAAGGTGAGTATGTCACTAGAAAAAGAAAAGTAGTGTCATTTATGGAGCACATAAGAGACAGGTGAAGTCGCAGGAACCGTGCAGATGCTTTATCTGAATGGTTGTTCAAGTTTTTAAAAAAACATTGTATGGGAAAACTTCTTTAGGCTGGAGTCCCACATGGCATAAATTCCACAGTTTGCCTGTGGATGAAACAAGCTGCGGTTTTGGAAATCGTAGCATGTCAATTTTACATACGGAATTGCCAGCGGTTATTCTATAAGTAAAATTGAAGCAGAAAGTCTGCAGTCTTCTGTGAGAAGCACTGTGGGAAGAGACACGTTGCGTTGCTGCTATGACTTTTCTAGCAGCCCTTTTTTGCTGCAGACAACAAGCACGCAGCACTTGTTCTGTCGGTAGATCACAACTTTAATACCAGCTGAAATAGTACTGTTGGCGGTACATCTTCCTGTGTAAACATGGCATGTGTTTCCAGATGCAAACATACAGTGTGGATGCATATACTGTAGTTCCAAGCTGCACCTGTAAATCTTATTCTGTATGTAAACTGTACGGGTGCAATTGTATAGACAATACCTTGTGCCATATACACTCTATTGGGCTGTGAGACTGTAAACTGGCACTGATTAGTGCATGTTGTGGGCATGATATCAGCATGTATAAAAGTGTCACACCATTTTAGGTCACCCTACATTCTAAGAAATCTTGCATAGTAGCAGATAATCCCACTCTCACCAGTATACAGCTGAGACCTGTAATGGCAGTAGCCACACTGTATACAAACAGAGCAGCAGAGGTGATGAAATTCCTACCCAGAGGATGACAGAAAATACAAGTGCTTTTATATTTTCTACATTTCTTTTGCTGGTTTCATTCAAATTCCTGACCTGGACAAACATGTTAAAGGGAACTTGTCACCATGAAAATGCAGTCTAATCTGAAAGCAGCATGTTATAGAGCAGGTGGAGCCGAGCAGAGTGATATGTAGTTACAATATAACTTGTCATATATGCAGCTGTTTTTTGTGTGCTTAGAAACAGGTATTGAGTCATGTAGGCGGTGCTGTCAGGGATTAACAGCCCTCCCTGTGTGAGTGTACATACAGAGATAGCTGTCAATAACTTATGAGACCGCCTACATGACTCAATAACTGTTTCGAAGCATAGAAAAAAAATATATATATATAAATGAATGAATAAATGACAGGTTATACTGAATCTTCTCCCATAACATTACATATTTCTCTGCTCTATAACATCCTACCTACAGATTATACTGCATTTTCACAGTGACATGTTCACTTTGAGGCCCCTTTAGGTGTGTGTATAATTCATGCAAACATGCGATAAGTGAGCATCTAAGTGAACCATTAACATGCAGACCCTTTTATAGGAGTAGGTTATCATATACAATCATGGCCGTATTGGCACCCCTGAAATTTTTCCAGAAAATTATTGCAAATGTTTCGTTATACACATGGTTATTTCTTTTGTGTGTGTGTGTGTGTGTTGCAACAAAACAAAAAACTGAGGGGGGAGAAAAAAAAGCCATAATATCATTTTACACAAAACTTCATAAGGGTATGTTCCTGCGGCGGAAAATGGATTCCGTGTGTGAACATATCGTGCGGCTAGCCGCAAGGGAATGCCAATGTAGTGCACCGGCATCCAGCCACAGCATTTCGCTCCGGATTAGGACCAAATGAATGGGCCTAATCGGGAGGGAGCTCACGCAGTGGATGCCGCGGCTGAGTCAGCCACGGAATCCACAGCAAGATAGCCGTTTTGGCAGGTGGATTTGATGCGGATTCCACGTCAAAATCTGCTGCCAAAAAATCTCCGCATGAGCTAGCCCTAAATGGGCCAGTCAAAATTACAGCCAGCCTCAACTTAATATTTGGTTGCCCACTATTTGAAAAAAATAAATAAAATAACTGAAATCAATTTTTTCTTATAACCATCAACAAGCCTCTTAACCTCTCAACTGGAACTTTGGACCACTCTTAAGTCTCGTTCACAACTGCGTTCGGTATTCCATTCGGGAATTGGGGAATACTGAACGCATTAAAAAGCAGTTAGTAGAGAAACCACTTGGACCCCATAGACTATAATGTTTTCCATGCGGTGTTCACAGGAATCATGCGGAGAAAAAGTGCTGCTTGAGGTATTTTTCTCTCCATATGATTCGTGCAGAAAACACAGACGGTTTCATTACTTACCACTTTTTAATGTGTTTGGTATTCCGTTCAGGGTCCCAAAGCGCACTCCCCGAATGGAATACCGAACGCAGATATGAACTGCGCCTTAGTCTCATGTTTGGAGGGTGTCTTCCTCCAACTGCAATTTTAAGATCTCTCGACAGGTGTTCAATGGGATTTAGATCCAGACTCATTGCTGGCCACTTTAGAACTCTTCAATACTTTGTTTCTATCCATTTCTCAGTGCCTTTTCAAGTATGTTTGTGGCCATTGTCCTGCTGGACCCATGACCTAGGACGAAAACTCAGCTTTCTGACACTGGGCCCTAAATTGCGACATAAATCCTTTGGTAATCTTGAGATTTCATGATGCCTTGCACACAGCCAAGGCACTCAGTGCCAGAGGCAGCCAAACAACCACACAACATCTTTGAACCTCCACCATATGTGACTGTTGATACTGTGTTCTTCTCTCTGTAGGCCTCATTTCATTTTCGGTAAACAGTAGAAACATGTGCTTTACCAAAAGCTCCATCTTGGTCTCATCTGTTCATAAGACATTTTCCCAGGAAGATTCTGGCTTACTCACGTACATTTTGGTAAACTGCAGTCTAGCCTTTTATATCTCTGTGTCAGCAGTGGGGTCCTCCTGGGTCTCTTCATTTCATTGAAATGTCAACAGATAGTTGGTGCTGACACCGATGCACCCAGAGCCAGTAGGACAGCTTGAATCTCTTTGGAACTTGATTGGGGCTGCATATCCACCATCCGGACTATCCTCAGTTGCAACCTTTCATGTACAGGGCGATTAGATACAGTGCCATGGATTGTAAACTTTTTGATTATGTTTCACACAGTGGGCAAAGAAACATCAAGATCTCTGGAGATTTGTAACCTTGAGATTGTTGAAAACAAAAATTGTCAAGTCCTCAGACAGTTCTCTTCTCTTTTAGTTAGTGCTTAGTGTGGAACACACAGATACACAATACAAACATTGAGTCAACTTCTCTTCTATTTCTCTGGGATTAGGTGAGATTTTTATATTGCTCACACCTGTTATTTGCCACAGGTGAGTTTGAAGGAGCATTACATGCTTGAAATGAATATTTACCCACAATTTTGAAAAGGTGCCAACATCCACATATACTTACATTTTTTTTTCAGTTTTTTTGTGTTGTTCCAAAACAGGCAAATACTTTATTTTAGGGAAAAATTTCAGGGGTACCAACACTTACAGCCATTCTATGATTATATGTTCTCTTCATTCAAGAGCTTAGAGGAGTTGTCCAAACACACTATGTGGCACATTTATTAAAGGGGCTCTATCAGCAAAATCACGCTGATAGAGCCCCACATATGCGTGAATAGCCTTTAAAAAGGCTATTCAGGCACCGTAAAAGTTATATTAAACTATCCCCCCCCCCCCCCGTTTTAAAATAATACCCTAAAAAAGAATATGATCTACTTACGCATCGTGCACGCTGGGCGGGCATTCAGGGTGTGTCTTCATCTTCATCCACGCCTCTTCTTCCTCCGATGTCCTCGGGTCCAGTCTTCCTCCGGCGCTCGCGAACGGACATTGATAAAAAAAAAAATAGCCTGGGCGCATGCGCAGTAGTAGAAACCGCATGCTACTGCGCATGCGCCCAGGCCAATTTTTTTTATCAATGTCCATTCGCGAGCGCCGGAGGACGGGACCCGAGGACATCGGAGGAAGAAGAGGCGTGGATGAAGATGAAGACACACCCTGAATAGCGTGCACGATGCGTAAGTAGATCATATTCTTTTTTAGGGTATTATTTTAAAACGGGGGGGGGGGGGGAGTTTAATATAACTTTTACGGTGCCTGAATAGCCTTTTTAAAGGCTATTTACGCATATGTGGGGCTCTATCAGCATGATTTTGCTGATCGAGCCCCTTTAAGCTACTTGCACCTATTGTTGGAGTAAATTGTGCCTTTTGTGGTCTTTTTCTGACCTGCATTTTATTTATGAAGCTTTTAAGCCTTTTCGGATCCAGATGTGATGCTGCCCTCACCACTTTTGCTTTTTTTATGGAAAAAGGGGCCATGGCCTTAATGGAGATCCTTTTCACGCTGTATTTATGAACTGAGCCTTTTTAAAAACCTATATGCACTCAGGTACAGAGAGAGTATAAAAAAAGCCTCTCCAAACATATAATCAAGTGATGCAAGAAGGACCAATTACAATTGATGGAAAAAAGATCAGCGCTTACCCAAAGAATATGTAGAAGATTCCTTTATTCTATCAAAGCACAACGCGTTTCGGAGCACATCAACTCCTTTTTCAAGGAAAGATGCTTAGCTGTGAAGAATGCCCCCCAGTACTATTCTATGGACGAGTACAGTCAGTGGGGGAAGAGGGGGCATATTCTTACCATCAGTGGGATGACAACACCTGCAGCACATGCCTGAATCAGCTTGGCTTGCAGAGATCGATAAATCCCTGGCACCCGCTGCTGTTACTATGGATGCGCGGGCTAGGTCAATACAGAGTGCCCATGCATGTAGTCATCTTTTGTCCAGAACCAAGAGGGTCTGTACCACACGATTTCCCCGTGCAAAAGTGTGTTTGTACTTTCACTAACATCCAGCGAGTGCATCTGTGCACTGGGTTATTCCAATGTGCACAATCTAAACAGCCGAATTGGTGATATTTACAAGGCTCATTCGCAATTGATATTGATGCTATTGGAATTGTGTGTTTGAGGACGTTAAAATTATCTATAGTTATTATCGGACTATAAAAAAAAGTTTATCTTTATAGGTTACCTGTATATTCCGAAAACTGGACCATTTGTTTTTTACACTTATTTTGTGTTTGAATGCTGTAACTCTATTCTAAACCAGTGTATGTTAATTGTATTTTCTAACAGATCTATTAGGTATCAGTCTGTTTTATGAAAACCACCACTTATATACTTGACAAAGGAGTTGATGTGCTCCGAAAAGCGTTGTGTTTTGGTAAGGCATAAAGGAGTCTTTTTTGGGGCAAGCGCTGATCTTATTTCCATCAATTGGAATTGGTCCTTCTTGCATCACCTCATGATATGGAGTGGCAGAGATCGATCGGATGAAACAAACCCATCATTATAACTCTTTGTCTGCCTATACGGGAGTTTTGGCTCATTTACGACTCACAAAAGGTAAGGGCCCACTCTTTTGGTTATTTTGGATCATTTTCATTATACCTAAACGGTATCACACAAGGTGCTGGTCAGTGCTGTCTTTTATTCTGTTGTTTTAGAGTAAAAAATCCTGATAGCATTAAATTGGGTATTGCTGCCTTTTCAATAAAAAAAAAATTGGCAAAGTGCACATAGCATATAAAGGCACATCTAAACTGTAAATATCTAACTAACACATGCATAACATTTAAAGGGATTCTATCATTGGGAAAACTCATTTTTAGCTAACCATATATTTGCATATCAATAAAAGCGGGCTAATTCAAAAACGGCTGGGAGGATTAATGAATACAGGGTATGTCTAGAATAGCCTTTCTAAAGGGTATGCGTATATATGCTTACTTAAAAATTACTTTTGCCAATGATAGAGCCCCTTTAAAGGGGCTCTATCAACAAAGTCATGCTGATAGAGCCCCACATATGCGTGAATAACCTTTGAAAAGGCCATTCAGGCACCGCTACAGTTATATTAAACTAACCCCCCCCCCCCGTTTTAAAAATAAAACCCTAAAAAAGATTATCTACCTACGGTTCGTGCACGCTGGGCGGGCATTCAGGGTGCGCCGTCTTCTTCAACCACGCCTCTTCATTCTCCGATGTCCTCCGGTCCCGTCCTCCTTCGGCGCTCGCGAGCGGACACTAATATAAAAAACAAATGGCCTGGGCGCCTGCGCAGTAGCCGTAGTAGCAGCCGCATGCTACTGCGCATGCGCCCAGGCCATTTTTTTTATATCAGTGTCCGCTCGCGAGCGCCGGAGGACGGGACCGGAGGACATCGGAGGAAGAAGAGGCGTGGATGAAGATGAAGACACACCCTGAATGCCCGCCCATCGTGCACGATGCATAAGTAGATCATATTCTTTTTTAGGGTATTATTTTAAAACGGGGGGGGGGGGGGGAGTAGTTTAATATAACTTTTACGGTGCCTGAATAGCCTTTTTAAAGGCTATTCACGCATATGTGGGGCTCTATCAGCATGATTTTGCTGAAAGAGCCCCTTTAAAGGGGCTCTATCATTGGCAAAAGTCATTTTTAACTAATCAAATCCTTGCATAGCCTTTAGAAAGGCTACTTCACACCTACCTTTTGTATGTAAATCGCCTCAGTAATGTTTGAATAAGTCTGTTTTTATTCATATGTTAATTGCTTCCAGCCAGCACAGGAAGTTGTCAGCCAGCTCTCCTCTCTATGCTGTGTCCTATGTATGAGAGCAGGGAGGAGGAGTCAGAAGCAGCAGCCTGTGCTGTATATACAGAAGACAGTCCACAAACAGACTTCCGGGGTGCACGGAGAAGCTAATTAGCATATGAATAAAAACGGACTACTTCAAAATCTACTGAGGCAATTTACAAACAAAAGGTAGGTGTGGAATAGACTTTCTGAAGGCTATGCAAGGATGTGATTACTTAAAAATGACTTTTCCCAACGATAAAGCCCCTTTAAAGCAGAATACTGTTGGGCTGTGTAATAGAGCAGGCAGAGGTTTGGCCTACCGACTCCACAACCCTGGATGTACCCACGTATTATAAAAAGTCTTATCCTGTAGCGTTCTGGTCCTCACCCTGTACTGTAATAGATCTACCCATGTTTTATTACGTCTCACACTATAGCATTACAGATCTCAGACTTTTGCATTACAGAAATCACATAGAAAAAATATTTAGCTGCAGTAACAGAAGAGGAAACTATAAGATACCAGGACAGGCAAGCCCATTATTAACTCTTCAGTACATTAAGGCTTTTCCAGCTGCTAGTCTTACATATACAGTCCAATTTACTAGGTCAGTTCACACAGTAATAAACAGATACTGTAGACCACAAAGAAGCTACAGATTACATCACTGGATGATAAAAAATAGGGAGGACTGCTTATTATAAAGCAAAGAGTTCCCTCGCTGATCAGACAGGACTAATGGGGGAGGGATACAGCACTGAGATTCTGCAGAGGATGCGGTAGGGGCTGCCCGGGGCACTCTATATGCCAGTCTGATCGATATCTATTTAGCAATGAGGAGGAGGATGAGGCATTGCTTCCTTAAAGAGGCTTTTAAAAGTCAATGCAAGTAAATGAGCGGTCAACAAAATGCAGCTTTGAGGTCAGTGAAGCGAGGCCGCTCTGCAGCTATTAAACGCTCACTAAATGATGCTCTGGAAGCAAGAAATAGGACGAAGCTCAACTCCTGCCAAGAAGAAGAAGCTTTTATTTTCTCATTCCATGTCTCTGTAGAGGGTTTTCCTCAAAATTATACAATCTTTCTCTTTTTCTATCCTCAGGAGACAATAAGTGGAGCGAGAACAAGCCAGCAAAGCCCTACCTGTAACGCTTCACCTGCCTGATGCTTTCTGCTTTTTAGCTTTTATATCAGAAGGTTACCCATTCACTGCTCTCTGGATGCCAATAAGATTCTATCATTGATAGACATTTACAATCAGTGCTGAGCAAAGAGCAGGGAAATAGTGCAGAAGCAAAGGAAGAACCGTCTGCACAGTCTCACCACTACCATGTTGACCAAACTAATCCTCCAAGATGGACCAAAAACTTCCTGGAGTTGGCAAGAAAATAAAAGAGTATTGTAAGGTAGTGTCAAAGTCAGGAAGAGATGGGCCAACTCTGTGCAGAACAACGGTCATGATAATTCAGGAGTCTCCCACCCCACTCCTTCCACCATTGCCATTAATTCACACTGAAAGACACTACGAACAAGACTAAATCTGTTATCGTATTCTGTCTGGGAAACACTGACAGCAGTAATAGCAGTCATGAGCAGACATCTGCATAGTGCATTTAACCCCAAGGCAAACAGGTACCATAACAATGACTACTAGAACAGTATAATAACACATCTACATCATACTCCATCACAGAGACAGAGAACCAGCAATCCATAGAGCAGAAAAAAAAAATAAGGCAAACAAGTCAAAGAGGCAAGACTGTCCCAAGAAAACACAAGAACTTATGACGATAAAAAAGCTTTCAATGTCACTGCAATGGTGTAAGGGCTATATACCAAACGTGGCCAGCACCACTCTCCTACTTCAGCCATTGCTCCTTTTCGCTGTCCAGCCTTTACAGAGCTGTCATCCAGACACCACCCCCTGCAGGTCACCTGGAGTCTCGCACATGTGATGCCTGGCTTTAAAGCTGTACATCTCCACAGGGTTAACACACTGTTAGGGGGAGTTGACACGGAGGAAAGTGGAGCGCAATCTGGCACGTATACACATTACCGGCAGATGACACGCTCAAAATGCTTCCATTCATTTGAATGGGAGTTAGGAGTGTATACGCTGCGTTATTTTGCGGCCGTGGTTTTGCATCCGCAAAATCACGGCCGCAAAATAACGCGGCGTATACGCTCCTAACTCCCATTGAAATGAATGGGAGCATTTTGAGCGCGCCATCTGCCGGCCCGTCTATACGTGCCAGATTGTGCTCCACTTTCCTCCGTGTGAACTTTCCCTTAGGATTGGGTCCCGCAGGTTGCTATCGTAGCGCACAGCGCTAACCATCCAGCTTCCACCTTACTGAGCATGCTCAGACGTATTGGAGCTGCTCACAAGCTAAGTGCCATTTCTCCCCTATTGAGAATGAGCGGTGAGGTCATGGCCACCGGCCCTATTGGGCGGGGACTTCCCTTTAAAGAGTGTGAGCCGACGCCTGCCGAGAGCTCACACTTTGTCTAAAATTTCCTCAAAGTCCACGGAGTGAATGACAGTAGTCAGGGATAGGCCCCAGTATTCAGGCAGGTTGTCAGACTAGGCCTCTGTGTGGGGTTTCTCTGCTTCAATCTGGGTGCTGTTAGTTAGGACCTGTAAGCCCTGAACTGTCAGCTCCACACCAGGGCTAGGAGCGGTAGACGCCTGTCACGGGATGGTTAGAGTCTATACTATAGGCAATGTGTAATATATATTTCATGTGGAATGTATTCTCTAACCTGTTGTAAACATCAATGTGTAGTTGGCTGATTAGGGTCTAGTGTGTTAGCACATTGTATGCAAATACCTCTAACTAGTGAGGACCAGTGAGGACAATGGGTGGAGATAATCTGATCAGTGTCTCCAAGAAGATGTTGGATGGTGCATTGTCCATAGTAGACAGGGAGTCTGCTCTCCTTGGTATAGGTGAGGGGGGAAGGATCTGTGACTCAGCCCTTCCCACCCACAGATAGAGGAAGTAACAGTTTAGTATATAGTTGTAGCTTGCAGTTAGTATGTGTTAGCCGGCCTGTGCACAGCTCTGCAGAGAGCCAGGACTTAGTTACAGGACCAAGGAACCAAAGTTATCATTGGATTGTGACTTCTGTGGACTTATTGTTATTACGGTTGATGTGACCGCCGCCGGCTACTAACTTTGTGGATTACAATAAATTGCTGTTGTCTCCCGACCTCTTGCGTCCCTGTTGATTCAAAAGACCATCCGGAGGAAGACGTATACCTTTGCTCCGTGACAACTGGTTGGCAGCAGTGGGATCAACAGCGGACAGCGAGATGGACTACAGCAGCCCAGCGATTAATGGAGCCACAACCTCAGAATACAGGAACTGGACTATGGCACGTCTACAAGTAAGGGCCCGGGAACTAAACCTGAGTTACCAGGGAAGAACGAAAGATCAACTGATCGAGGCACTGGAGGAGATGACCCTGCAAAGCGACCATGAGGAGGGCTGCCCCCAGGAGACAGGAGAGATACGGGAGTGGCAGGTACAGACCCAAAAGAGCAGATGGGTTGTTTTGTATGAGGAGGAGTTGGCAGTGCTGGGGCTAGGAGCAACTGCAGAGCAAAGGAGTAGAGCATTACAGAGGGCTCAGGAAACGGAGAAGGAGGAACAGAGAATGGCGCATGAAAAGGAAAGAATGGCGCATGAAATGCGAATGGCTGAGATAACTACGCGGAATTATAATCAAACGTCGGCCCCCAGCCCAACAGTGAGAGAACCACCATATGTCTCCCATAAACACTTCAAGACCTTTGATGAAGCGGCTGGGGATGTTGATGGATATTTTCAGGACTTTGAACACCAGTGCCACCTGATGGAAGTCCCAGAGAAGGATTGGGTCCGGTATCTGGTGGGGCACCTACGAGATGGGGCTGCGGAAGCTCTCAGAGCCATGGACCCTAGTGATCAGCGGGACTATGAGGCCATTAAAAGAGCGGTGCAGAAGTATTATGCCGTCACTCCAGAGACCTACCGAGTTCAATTCCGCTCTTTGTCTTACAATGGGGGAAGCTCCTTCCACATGTTCGCCCACAAGTTGAAGCAAGCATGCAAGCGCTGGCTAGAAGGAGAGGAGGCTGTCACAGTCGATAAGATCCTCCAAGTCATACTTAAGGAACAGTTCTTTTCCCAGTGCCCCGCTGAGATCCGTGAGTGGGTGCTGGAACGGAACCCAGCCACAGTGGAGCAAGCTGCTTCCCTTGCAGATGAGGGCCTGACCATCAAGCCGCAGTGGAAGAGGTTGTTTGCAGAGGAGCGGAAAACTACCACAGTCCGCCAGACACCCTTCATCCAGCCACCCACCTTTCGTGCCCGGCCTCAGGATTACAATTCCCCCTCTACCCCTGCCCCAGCCCATCGGCCTCCAGCTATGAACAACCCTGTCCCTAGACAACGACCTACTGGAAGAATGCTAGAGCGCAGATGTTTTGGGTGCGGGCGGCCTGGACATTTGCAAGCTAGTTGCCCTGTTAACATGGGGGCACGGGCCACCGTGGCATCCCGGCCTATTCACTACCTGGGAACCACCCCTAGGACTGAAAGTTTGGCCCCATTTCCAGATGACTCCATGAATGACCCATCTGTTCCACCTCCAGGGGTCTATGGGATTCAGCCTTCCGCCACACATCCCGCAAACCTTCAGCGGAAGCACTTGCAGGAGGTCCTACTGGATGGCCGAACAGTTGTTGGATTCCGGGACTCGGGAGCTTTCCTAACGGTAGCGGACCCCCGAGTGGTTCGACCCGAGGCCCTAGAGGAGGGCCCTGGCCTTTCTATCGAGTTGGCAGGAGGTACTCGGAAACGTATTCCTAAAGCTACCGTGGAACTCGACTATGGTTATGGACCAAAACGATGCACAATTGGTGTGATGAGCGGGCTGCCGGCCGATGTTCTGTTAGGCAACGATGTTGGAAATCTACAGTGCCACTTTGTGGGAGCAGTGACCCGAAGCCAAGCTCAGAGAGACGCCAACATGGATCGACCGGATTTTTTGCCAGATGCCAGCCCTTCAACTCTACAACTTTACCATTCAGTACCGCCGAGGGAACCAACACCAGAACGCAGATGGGTTATCCCGGCAGGAGGACATATGAGCTATAGAGACTGATGTGCATTCCCCAATTTACCTGTGTAGGCCAATTGTGTCATGCACATGTTTTGAGAGGGGGAGGGGTTGTCACGGGATGGTTAGAGTCTATACTATAGGCAATGTGTAATATATATTTCATGTGGAATGTATTCTCTAACCTGTTGTAAACATCAATGTGTAGTTGGCTGATTAGGGTCTAGTGTGTTAGCACATTGTATGCAAATACCTCTAACTAGTGAGGACCAGTGAGGACAATGGGTGGAGATAATCTGATCAGTGTCTCCAAGAAGATGTTGGATGGTGCATTGTCCATAGTAGACAGGGAGTCTGCTCTCCTTGGTATAGGTGAGGGGGGAAGGATCTGTGACTCAGCCCTTCCCACCCACAGATAGAGGAAGTAACAGTTTAGTATATAGTTGTAGCTTGCAGTTAGTATGTGTTAGCCGGCCTGTGCACAGCTCTGCAGAGAGCCAGGACTTAGTTACAGGACCAAGGAACCAAAGTTATCATTGGATTGTGACTTCTGTGGACTTATTGTTATTACGGTTGATGTGACCGCCGCCGGCTACTAACTTTGTGGATTACAATAAATTGCTGTTGTCTCCCGACCTCTTGCGTCCCTGTTGATTCAAAAGACCATCCGGAGGAAGACGTATACCTTTGCTCCGTGACAACGCCGTTCCAGCTTGTGGAGCTGCAGCAGGCTTGGCCTCTGAGATAGCCTATGTGTTACTGTCTGACTTCAAGTATGGCTCCTAGCTGTGTGCGGGACCATGGGTGCTTGATGGCTCCAAGCTGTGTGCAGGAGCATGCAAACTCTCCTGGTAACTCCAAGCTGTGTGCAGGAGAATGTTCTAAACTTCCGTGGTGGCCCCTAGCTGACGCAGGGGTAAGTGTGTGTTTGCTGGCCTGGGGTGAGTGTTAACCCTTGGCAGCTGTGTATTTCACTTGTTCTGGTGCACCTGGCCAGTGAGCTAAACTGGCAGGATTTTAGTTGCACCTTGTTCACATGGAGTGTCGCACAGAACACACTGTTCACTTTGAGTTCAGGCTGCAGTGTCTTGCAGTAGTTCACATTTAGTTTGTAATGTCTTATGAAACTAAATTAAACATGAAGTTTTAATGCATTGGAAGAGTGTTGCGGATCCATCTCTCATGTGAATTTGGATTTATATCATCTTGGCCTTTAAGTCCCGAAGGCAGCGGATCGTGAACCTCATTTGAAAATTAAGAAGGTGAGCTATTTTTGACCAAAGTTTTTTGTATTGGACATTAGTTCACATTTAGTCCAGGCTGCAGTGTCTTGCAGTAGTTCACATTGAGTCCATGCTGCAGTGTCTTTGCAGTAGTTCACATTGATTTTCACGCTGCCGTGTCTTTGCAGTAGTTCACATTGAGTTCAGACATACAGCCTCCCACCATTGGGCCTATGGACCTCGCTGTAGTGTTCTACAGCTAAAAGGTTCTGTAGTTTAAAATTTTTTATATATATATATATATATATATATATATATATATATATATATATATATATATATATATACACAGAACCATAACACACACAGTGTTGCTAGTGAGGAACTGTGCACGCCTGAGGACTGTGGCGACAAGTAACACGCTTCTGGTGTCACAGTGGATACAGCCACGGTCCCGCTCATCAACATCTGATCTCAGTCCTATGGATGTAAGTGGAGTCATTGCTTGGGCATGGACTTGGGATCACTGTAGTGATGATCAGCGGGGGGTCCTGGCGATGTGACTTCTAGTGATCAAATGCTTAGGCCAAGGCTACTTTGCAATTAATAGCGCAACCAATTGGTTTTAATTACTGAGCTACAGTCCAAATTAATACATGTCCTATGCAATTCTTTTGCCTGCAGCTGCCACTCAATAGCTAAAAATCAATCAGTTGTGCTACAAAAAGTCATTGAGTAGCCCTACCTTACAGCTTAACACAGGGATCAACAACCTTTGGTGGGCTTGTTGCGAAACCATCACTCCAAAATCTATTCACTTCTGGGGGGAGGGGGTTCTGTGAACAGATGAGCAAGTGTGCCTGCTGGGATCAGTGGTATCAAAACAGTTGGAATGCCGAAAGTTGCTGATCCTTGCCTTAACCTTTTTGATAGGGCATAAGTGTTTAGGTAAAAATCCCTTTAAGTAGCAGAACCTACAAATGGAGCTGACTGCTGTGAGAAGAGACAATATGTACATATATACACACACATATATTATATATGACATAATATATATTATAAATATACTGTGTATATATATATATATATATATATATATATATATATATATATATATATACACACACGCATAAACACAAACTGAAGCCAACAGCCTTGTAGAAATCTGACAAAGAGGGAGGGGTTTATTCAAGGGCCTAACTATAGGGGGACAGAGGTAGCAGTCACTCCCAGGCCCTGAACTCTGAGTGGGCCCCAAAGGTCCTTCTGCCAAATAAACCACAGCACTATACCAATTGGCACTTGGTAAGTAGAGGCCGTATTACAGATTCTGCATTGGGACCCAGGAAGTTCAAGGTACACTTAGCTGCTCTCCATCTTTGGCTGGAGAATATTTGGCATGAGAACTAAGCCAAAGGGCTGGAGTTACCGTAACTTGTACAGGCAAAGTGGGGAACATTTTAAACGCTGCAAGCTGCCTCCCAGCTAGAGAATAGTGAACCTTGGCATTTATAAGATTTTAATGTTATATTTTATGACTGTGATAGGAGACAGCAGAGGTCAATGTTACATTTGCATATCAAACTCAAGATATAAAAGCAAAGAACGAAGCACCTGCTAACAACATGGTGATCACTGGATTCAGTTCCCTTGTAATATAGCAGATGTACAGGATCAAGGAGCATCTTACTCTGCAGAGCCACCAGTCCGGATCATGCAGTGTAGGTGCTGGGGCAATATGATAATAGCAAGCAGTGCCACAGGGATATCTTATGGCTCCCCATATAGATTAGTAATAACATTTTTGGAAACCATGGAGATGCATCATCTTATATATCTAGAATGTCTGTCTTTAATTAAAGACCTAAATATTGTGGCACCTACTGATGTCAGAATTCTCTCAATTTGCAGAACTCTCCACTTTTGGCACAGCATGTAATAGGTTAATGGTGGCCATTGAAGTTACTCTTAATAAGCACAATATCCACTACAAGAAGTGAAGGAAACTTCCCCCTACTAGGCCTGGGAGCTGCACAGCCACCGAGGCAGTCTGGATAAATCACTTCAAGTTCCCAGATCTTTGGAAACAGGCAAATGATTTCAGAGTATCTGTACTGAATGCAGCAAGTGGCGGTGCTAACCCTCTGCACTGGCCCTGATCCCTGGTCTCCTGTCACGGTTTCTATGTCCACCTCCCTTGCCTCTGTCCAGAGTGCTGCATTCTGCTGCTACTGCCCTCACTGGAACTGCTTTGTTATTGGATTTCTCATTTCAGTAACAGCAAGTGAAAAGAGACTGGGGGGGACGGACGTGTTATAAAATGGGGTCAGAAGAAGAGTGAGGTCAGGTCAGCCAAGAACTGTATTATCAACAACCAAGTGATGGTAACAAATAGGGATTAAAGACATTGGTTCCCACAAACGGCAGCTATGGAGCACTGTACAAAACAAGAGGAGGCGGTGCGTGTAATGCAACATAACAAAACAGAATAAATGTTTGCAAAGCTAGTACTAGGAGTTCTGCCTGAAACACACACGAAATACAGAGTCACTACCACTAAGAATGAACTGGAGTATAAGATAGGATGGAACAAACTAGAAGATAGCAAAAAGCAGAGTAAAAATGGCGCATATAGATGCATGAAGTATTTACACCTAACGCTTACCCTTGTGGTTTACATTGACGTAGACTCCCCAGAAGCTTCTATAAAACCAGTTTTCTGGCTCTTGGCAGCAGATCCTCCCTGGAGGCAGCAGGCGCAGTGCAGGGATGGCAGGAGAGCAGCTGTGAGCGCACATGTCATACATGACAAGCAGCAGGGTCCCTAGCACAGCACTCATCACAATTCCCGAACTCCTCCATCCCCTACAAATGAGCCTGTAATAGGTTGATTTCCCCAGTCACTGCCCACACATTGCCTATGCTGGACTGTTCAGGGAGAGAATGGAAACAATGGACAAGCAACAGTTCTGCAGCAAATTCCTGTAGGACGGAGGCTCAGGTGACAGCTAAAGCAAATGCTCCACACCTCTGTTTATCTTCAACGTTTCACCTCTGCTCGATAGGAAATGAGCACTCTTGTGCCTTCCTACAGAATCTAGCCCCATCATTATCACTACATCCTGGGGACAGAGAGAAAATACAGTCTATACAGATGCAGCGTGCATGCGCGTGAGAGTGTGTGTGTATATATATATATATATATATATATGTGTGTGTGTGTGTGTGTGTAGTCTCAGAAAAATGGGAAATTGAGTACAATTTGAAAAAAAAATGCTGGCTCAAAACCAACTGAAAGGTGACATACTGTAAAATGTAGACTAGACAATGTAAAGGTACTATGGTAAGGCTCAGTTCCAAACTGCGTCTGGGGAATCCTCATGAAACTGAACGGAAATCACGCAGACCCCATCATAGTCTATGGGGTCTGCAGGTTTCTTTAGATAAACACTTATTTATGTTGATTAGGTTTCTGTTCGGGGGGTCCTCAAGTGCCAAGCACAGATGTCAACCTAGCTTCATTCTGTCTATTAGTAAATCTGGGCCACTGTATTCTTCTCTTAAAGAGGACCTTTCACCACCTACACCAACTCTACTTCTTTGCATCATTTAATAGGTTCCGCTCCACTGATCCCAGCACTGTTGGGATTTTTTCTCTAGCTCCCACCTTTCCCGAACAATCAGAGCACTTATTTGTGGTGCCTGATATACTACATAAAGGGAACTTTTCACCACCTCCAACAAGTCTATTTAACATCATTTCAATTGCATCATTTAATAACTGCTGCTCCACCGATTCCAGTGTAGTTGGAATTTTCTCTCTAGGCTCCAACATTTTTTAGCAATCAATGCTGTTAGCTTTGGTGCCTGATGTGCTATTTCGACTCTGTAATGCAAGAAGGGTCAGAAAAGCAGTGTCAGTGTAATTCAATCAACATCCTCCCCCTCTTCCCAACACTGCACTTGTGAGATATCAGATAAGACACCAAAACTACATGCACATGTGGCTCAGGAATGGGAGAAGCTAAAGAAAAAAATTCTAACTATGCTGGAAAAATTAGAGCGGCTCCTATTAACAGATGCTAAGAACCTGATAGGGTGGAGGTGGTGAAAGTCCTCTTTCATTCAAAGCTCTAGCCTGACAATGCGCACCTGACAGTAGAGAGTCTAAATAGCATACAAGGCACCAAAACTAACAGAACTTATTTGCTCAGGTAAGGTGTTAACTAGAGAATGTAACACCACCAACAACACACAGCAATAACTCTGTATATTGATAATGAAATAGATAAGATAACACACACTGATCACTTTCTGAGTACAGATAATATAGTAGATGTTACTACTAGTCCTATGTACCACCACAGATAACACACAAGTATAACTCTCTGAATATAGATCATGTAGTAGGCGTAACCTGCAGTCCTATGTAACATCTCATATAATACACAGGGATAATGCTTTAGATATATAACATGTAGTAGTTATCACATGCAGTCCTATGTAACATCTCATGTAATACACAGGGAAAATGGTGTATATACAATCATGTAGTATATATCACCTGCAGTCCTATGTAACATCACATCTAATACACAGGGATAATGCTTTAGATATATAACATGTAGTAGGTATCACCTGCAGTCCCATGTAACATCTCATATAATACACAGGGATAATGGTGTATATACAATCATCTATGTATCACTTGCAGTCCTATGTAACATCACATATAATATACAGGGATAATGCTTTAGATATATAACATGTAGTATATATCACCTGCAGTCCTATGTAACATCTCTTATAATACACAGGGATAATGGTGTATATACAATCATGTAGGTATCACTTGCAGTCCTATGTAACATCTCTTATAATACACAGGGATAATGGTGTATATACAATCATGTAGGTATCACCTGCAGTCCTATGTAACATATCTTATAATACACAGGGATAATGGTGTATATACAATCATGTAGGTATCACCTGCAGTCCTATGTAACATCTCTTATAATACACAGGGATAATGGTGTATATACAATCATGTAGGTATCACCTACAGTCCTATGTAACATATCTTATAATACACAGGGATAATGGTGTATATACAATCATGAAGGTATCACCTGCAGTCCTATGTAACATCTCTTATAATACACAGGGATAATGGTGTATATACAATCATGAAGGTATCACCTGCAGTCCTATGTAACATATCTTATAATACACAGGGATAATGGTGTATATACAATCATGTAGGTATCACTTGCAGTCCTATGTAACATCTCTTATAATACACAGGGATAATGGTGTATATACAATCATGAAGGTATCACCTGCAGTCCTATGTAACATCTCTTATAATACACAGGGATAATGGTGTATATACAATCATGAAGGTATCACCTGCAGTCCTATGTAACATCTCTTATAATACACAGGGATAATGGTGTATATACAATCATGTAGGTATCACTTGCAGTCCTATGTAACATCACATATAATATACAGGGATAATGCTTTAGATATATAACATGTAGTATATATCACCTGCAGTCCTATGTAACATCTCTTATAATACACAGGGATAATGGTGTATACACAATCATGTAGGTATCACTTGCAGTCCTATGTAACATCTCAGATAAAACACAAGGAGTAAACCTCCAGCCCTTTCTGTGGTGATTTTGGCGGCCATCACAATTACATTGTACCCCCCCACTGACTGGAGACATGCTGAGGAGCTGCGCGCCCATTACTGAGGAGCCTGAACTAAACCTACAAAAACTGCTGAGGAAGTGTCCGAGGGGCGCACTCTATGCGGGGGAGCAGCTAAAGGGGCGATAAACTCCATTCTGTTATTACTGCCCGACATTGCGGACTGTCACCCGAGAAGGGGAGGAGCCGGCTCAGTGCACTGATACACCGGGAGTTCTATGGAACACGACGTTATCCGGCTAGTGTGCAGCAGGGCCTGTACAGGTACCCGTGTGGAGCTCTCACCTGAGACCGGCAGCGAGTAACTCTCCTGTGGGAAGCAGGCTGTGCTCCGGATGCTGCAGCGTCGTCACCGCCTCATCTCCCCCGTACTCCCGGTAACACGATATCAGAGAACCCGACTCACGTTAGAAGGAGGATCCGCGGCTCAAATCCTCCCCAAGGGCGCGGCCACTATCCCGGGACACTCCCACAGCGGCGCCCAGTGAGCACCGGACCGGTGGACGGAGTTAACACCGGGCACCGGGAGCTTCTCACTGCGGCCGATGAATCCCCGCCTCTGGGAGCGTCACCTGCGGGGGCCGGAGGCGGTTACCTAGCAACAACCCCCCTTCCCCAACTGCGAATACCAAGCGTCTGTCATCTACTCTGTCCTCTGCATATAATGTACAGCAGCCCTCATCATCACTGCCTCTGTATATAATGTACAGCAGCCCTCATCATCACTGCCTCTGTATATAATGTACAGCAGCCCTCATCATCACTGCTCCCTGTATATAATGTACAGCAGCCCTCATCATCACTGCTCCCTGTATATAATGTACAGCAGCCCTCATCATCACTGCTCCTGTATATAATGTACAGCAGCCCTCATCATCACTGCTCCCTGTATATAATGTACAGCAGCCCTCATCATCACTGCTCCTGTATATAATGTACAGTAGCCCTCATCATCACTGCCTCTGTATATAATGTACAGCAGCCCTCATCATCACTGCCTCTGTATATAATGTACAGCAGCCCTCATCCTCACTGCTCCCTGTATATAATGTACAGCAGCCCTCATCATCACTGCTCCTGTATATAATGTACAGCAGCCCTCATCATCACTGCTCCCTGTATATAATGTACAGCAGCCCTCATCATCACTGCTCCTGTATATAATGTACAGCAGCCCTCATCATCACTGCCTCTGTATATAATGTACAGCAGCCCTCATCATCACTGCTCCCTGTATATAATGTACAGCAGCCTTCATCATCACTGCCTCTGTATATAATGTACAGCAGCCCTCATCATCACTGCTCCCTGTATATAATGTACAGCAGCCCTCATCATCACTGCTCCTGTATATAATGTACAGCAGCCTTCATCCCCACTGCCTCTGTATATAATGTACAGCAGCCCTCATCATCACTGCTCCCTGTATATAATGTATAGCAGCCCTCATCCCCACTGCCTCTGTATATAATGTACAGCAGCCCTCATCATCACTGCTCCCTGTATATAATGTACAGCAGCCCTCATCATCACTGCTCCTGTATATAATGTACAGCAGCCCTCATCATCACTGCTCCCTGTATATAATGTACAGCAGCCCTCATCATCACTGCTCCTGTATATAATGTACAGCAGCCCTCATCATCACTGCCTCTGTATATAATGTACAGCAGCCCTCATCATCACTGCTCCCTGTATATAATGTACAGCAGCCTTCATCATCACTGCCTCTGTATATAATGTACAGCAGCCCTCATCATCACTGCTCCCTGTATATAATGTACAGCAGCCCTCATCATCACTGCTCCTGTATATAATGTACAGCAGCCTTCATCCCCACTGCCTCTGTATATAATGTACAGCAGCCCTCATCATCACTGCTCCCTGTATATAATGTATAGCAGCCCTCATCCCCACTGCCTCTGTATATAATGTACAGCAGCCCTCATCATCACTGCCTCTGTATATAATGTACAGCAGCCCTCATCATCACTGCTCCCTGTATATAATGTACAGCAGCCTTCATCATCACTGCTCCCTGTATATAATGTACAGCAGCCATCATCATCACTGCCTCTGTATATAATGTACAGCAGCCCTCATCATCACTGCTCCCTGTATATAATGTACAGCAGCCCTCATCATCACTGCTCCTGTATATAATGTACAGCAGCCCTCATCATCACTGCCTCTGTATATAATGTACAGCAGCCCTCATCATCACTGCTCCCTGTATATAATGTACAGCAGCCCTCATCATCACTGCTCCTGTATATAATGTACAGCAGCCCTCATCATCACTGCCTCTGTATATAATGTACAGCAGCCCTCATCATCACTGCTCCCTGTATATAATGTACAGCAGCCTTCATCATCACTGCCTCTGTATATAATGTACAGCAGCCCTCATCATCACTGCTCCCTGTATATAATGTACAGCAGCCCTCATCATCACTGCTCCTGTATATAATGTACAGCAGCCTTCATCCCCACTGCCTCTGTATATAATGTACAGCAGCCCTCATCATCACTGCTCCCTGTATATAATGTATAGCAGCCCTCATCCCCACTGCCTCTGTATATAATGTACAGCAGCCCTCATCATCACTGCTCCTGTATATAATGTACAGCAGCCCTCATCATCACTGCTCCCTGTATATAATGTACAGCAGCCCTCATCATCACTGCTCCTGTATATAATGTACAGCAGCCCTCATCATCACTGCCTCTGTATATAATGTACAGCAGCCCTCATCATCACTGCTCCCTGTATATAATGTACAGCAGCCCTCATCATCACTGCTCCTGTATATAATGTACAGCAGCCTTCATCCCCACTGCCTCTGTATATAATGTACAGCAGCCCTCATCATCACTGCTCCCTGTATATAATGTACAGCAGCCCTCATCCCCACTGCCTCTGTATATAATGTACAGCAGCCCTCATCATCACTGCTCCCTGTATATAATGTACAGCAGCCCTCATCCCCACTGCCTCTGTATATAATGTACAGCAGCCCTCATCATCACTGCTCCCTGTATATAATGTACAGCAGCCTTCATCATCACTGCCTCTGTATATAATGTACAGCAGCCCTCATCATCACTGCTCCCTGTATATAATGTACAGCAGCCCTCATCCCCACTGCCTCTGTATATAATGTACAGCAGCCTTCATAATCACTGCCTCTGTATATAATGTACAGCAGCCCTCATCATCACTGCTCCCTGTATATAATGTACAGCAGCCTTCATCATCACTGCCTCTGTATATAATGTACAGCAGCCCTCATCATCACTGCTCCCTGTATATAATGTACAGCAGCCCTCATCTTCACTGCTCCCTGTATATAATGTACAGCAGCCCTCATCATCACTGCTCCCTGTATATAATGTACAGCAGCCCTCATCCTCACTGCTCCCTGTATATAATGTACAGCAGCCCTCATCATCACTGCTCCCTGTATATAATGTACAGCAGCCCTCATCATCACTGCCTCTGTATATAATGTACAGCAGCCCTCATCATCACTGCTCCCTGCATATAATGTACAGCAGCCTTCATCATCACTGCTCCCTGTATATAATGTACAGCAGCCCTCATCATCACTGCTCCCTGTATATAATGTACAGCAGCCCTCATCATTACTGCTCCCTGTATATAATGTACAGCAGCCCTCATCATCACTGCCCCTGTATATAATGTACAGCAGCCTTCATCATCACTGCTCCCTGTATATAATGTACAGCAGCCCTCATCATCACTGCTCCCTGTATATAATGTACAGCAGCCCTCATCATCACTGCTCCCTGTATATAATGTACAGCAGCCCTCATCATCACTGCCTCTGTATATAATGTACAGCAGCCCTCATCATCACTGTTCCCTGCATATAATGTACAGCAGCCTTCATCATCACTGCTCACTGTATATAATGTACAGCAGCCCTCATCATCACTGCTCCCTGTATATAATGTACAGCAGCCCTCATCATCACTGCTCCCTGTATATAATGTACATCAGCCCTCATCATCACTGCTCCCTGTATATAATGTACAGCAGCCTTCATAATCACTGCCTCTGTATATAATGTACAGCAGCCCTCATCATCACTGCTCCCTGTATATAATGTACAGCAGCCTTCATCATCACTGCCTCTGTATATAATGTACAGCAGCCCTCATCATCACTGCTCCCTGTATATAATGTACAGCAGCCCTCATCCCCACTGCCTCTGTATATAATGTACAGCAGCCCTCATCATCACTGCCTCTGCATATAATGTACAGCAGCCCTCATCCTCACTGCTCCCTGCATATAATGTACAGCAGCCCTCATCATCACTGCTCCCTATATATAATGTACAGCAGCCTTCATAATCACTGCCTCTGTGTATAATGTACAGCAGCCCTCATCATCACTGCTCCGTGTATATAATGTACAGCAGCCTTCATCATCACTGCCTCTGTATATAATGTACAGCAGCCCTCATCATCACTGCCTCTGTATATAATGTACAGCAGCCCTCATCCCCACTGCCTCCGTATATAATGTACAGCAGCCCTCATCATCACTGCCTCTGCATATAATGTACAGCAGCCCTCATCCTCACTGCTCCCTGTATATAATGTACAGCAGCCCTCATCATCACTGCTCCCTGTACATAATGTACAGCAGCCCTCATCATCACTGCCTCTGTATATAATGTACAGCAGCCCTCATCATCACTGCTCCCTGTATATAATGTACAGCAGCCCTCATCATCACTGCCCCTGTATATAATGTACAGCAGCCCTCATCATCACTGCTCCCTATATATAATGTACAGCAGCCCTCATCATCACTGCTCCCTGTATATAATGTACAGCAGCCCTCATCATCACTGCTCCCTGTATATAATGTACAGCAGCCCTCATCATCACTGCTCCTGTATATAATGTACAGCAGCCCTCATCATCACTGCTCCCTGCATATAATGTACAGCAGCCTTCATCATCACTGCTCCCTGTATATAATGTACAGCAGCCCTCATCATCACTGCTCCTGTATATAATGTACAGCAGCCCTCATCATCACTGCTCCCTGTATATAATGTACAGCAGCCCTCATCATCACTGCTCCCTATATATAATGTACAGCAGCCCTCATCATCACTGCTCCTGTATATAATGTACAGCAGCCCTCATCCTCACTGCCTCTGCATATAATGTACAGCATCCCTCATCATCACTGCTCCCTGCATATAATGTACAGCAGCCTTCATCATCACTGCTCCCTGTATATAATGTACAGCAGCCCTCATCATCACTGCTCCCTGTATATAATGTACAGCAGCCCTCATCATCACTGCTCCCTCTATATAATGTACATCAGCCCTCATCATCACTGCTCCCTGTATATAATGTACAGTAGCCCTCATCATCACTGTTCCCTGTATATAATGTACAGCAGCCCTCATTCTCACTGCCTCTGCATATAATGTACAGCAGCCCTCATCATCACTGCTCCCTGTATATAATGTACAGCAGCCCTCATCATCACTACTCCTGTATATAATGTACAGCAGCCCTCATCCTCACTGCCTCTGCATATAATGTACAGCAGCCCTCATCATCACTGCTCCCTGTATATAATGTACAGCAGCCCTCATCATCACTGCTCCTCTATATAATGTACAGTAGCCCTCATCATCACTGCCTCTGTATATAATGTACAGCAGCCTTCATCATCACTGCCTCTGTATAAAATGTACAGCAGCCCTCATCATCACTGCTCCTGTATATAATGTACAGCAGCCCTCATCATCACTGCTCCCTGTATATAATGTACAGCAGCCCTCATCATCACTGCTCCTGTATATAATGTACAGCAGCCCTCATCATCACTGCTCCCTGTATATAATGTACAGCAGCCCTCATCATCACTGCTCCCTGTATATAATGTACAGCAGCCCTCATCATCACTGCTCCCTGTATATAATGTACAGAAGCCCTCATCATCACTGCTCCCTGTGTATAATGTACAGCAGCCCTCATCATCACTGCCCCTGTATATAATGTACAGCATCCCTCATCATCACTGCTCCCTGTATATAATGTACAGCAGCCCTCATCATCACTGCTCCCTGTATATAATGTACAGCAGCCCTCATCATCTCTGCTCCCTTTATATAATGTACAGCAGCCCTCATCATCACTGCTCCCTGTATATAATGTACAGCAGCCCTCATCATCACTGCTCCCTGTATATAATGTACAGCAGCCCTCATCATCACTGCCTCTGTATATAATGTACAGCAGCCCTCATCATCACTGCTCCCTGCATATAATGTACAGCAGCCTTCATCATCACTGCTCCCTGTATATGATGTACAGCAGCCCTCATCATCACTGCTCCCTGTATATAATGTACAGAAGCCCTCATCATCACTGCTCCCTGTGTATAATGTACAGCAGCCCTCATCATCACTGCCCCTGTATATAATGTACAGCATCCCTCATCTTCACTGCTCCCTGTATATAATGTACAGCAGCCCTCATCATCACTGCTCCCTGTATATAATGTACAGCAGCCCTCATCATCTCTGCTCCCTTTATATAATGTACAGCAGCCCTCATCATCACTGCCCCTGTATATAATGTACAGCATCCCTCATCATCACTGCTCCCTGTATATAATGTACAGCAGCCCTCATCATCACTGCTCCCTGTATATAATGTACAGCAGCCCTCATCATCTCTGCTCCCTTTATATAATGTACAGCAGCCCTCATCATCACTGCTCCCTATATATAATGTACAGCAGCCCTCATCATCACTACTCCTGTATATAATGTACAGCAGCCCTCATCCTCACTGCCTCTGCATATAATGTACAGCAGCCCTCATCATCACTGCTCCCTGTATATAATGTACAGCAGCCCTCATCATCACTGCTCCTCTATATAATGTACATTAGCCCTCATCATCACTGCTCCCTGTATATAATGTACAGCAGCCCTCATCATCACTGCTCCTGTATATAATGTACAGTAGCCCTCATCATCACTGCCTCTGTATATAATGTACAGCAGCCTTCATCATCACTGCCTCTGTATATAATGTACAGCAGCCCTCATCATCACTGCTCCTGTATATAATGTACAGCAGCCCTCATCATCACTGCTCCCTGTATATAATGTACAGCAGCCCTCATCATCACTGCTCCTGTATATAATGTACAGCAGCCCTCATCATCACTGCTCCCTATATATAATGTACAGCAGCCCTCATCATCACTGCTCCCTGTATATAATGTACAGCAGCCCTCATCATCACTGCCTCTGTATATAATGTACAGCAGCCCTCATCATCACTGCTCCCTGCATATAATGTACAGCAGCCTTCATCATCACTGCTCCCTGTATATAATGTACAGCAGCCCTCATCATCACTGCTCCCTGTGTATAATGTACAGCAGTCCTCATCATCACTGCTCCCTGTATATAATGTACATCAGCCCTAATCATCACTGCTCCCTTTATATAATGTACAGTAGCCCTCATCATCACTGCTCCCTGTATATAATGTACCGCAACCCTCATCCTCACTGCCTCTGCATATAATGTACAGCAGCCCTCATCATCACTGCTCCCTATATATAATGTACAGCAGCCCTCATCATCACTGCTCCTGTATATAATGTATAGCAGCCCTCATCCTCACTGCCTCTGCATATAATGTACAGCAGCCCTCATCATCACTGCTCCCTGCATATAATGTACAGCAGCCTTCATCCTCGCTGCCTCTGCATATAATGTACAGCAGCCCTCATCATCACTGCTCCCTGTATATAATGTACAGCAGCCTTCATCATCACTGCTCCCTGTATATAATGTAGAGCAGCCCTCATCACTGCTCCCTGTATATAATGTACAGCAGCCCTCATCATCACTGCTCCCTGTATATAATGTACAGCAGCCCTCATCATCACTGCTCCCCGTATATAATGTACAGCAGCCCTCATCATCACTGCTCCCTGTATATAATGTACAGCAGCCCTCATCATCACTGCCTCTGTATATAATGTACAGCAGCCCTCATCATCACTGCTCCCTGCATATAATGTACAGCAGCCTTCATCATCACTGCTCCCTGTATATAATGTACAGCAGCCCTCATCATCACTGCTCCCTGTATATAATGTACAGAAGCCCTCATCACTGCTCCCTGTGTATAATGTACAGCAGCCCTCATCATCACTGCCCCTGTATATAATGTACAGCATCCCTCATCATCACTGCTCCCTGTATATAATGTACAGCAGCCCTCATCATCACTGCTCCCTGTATATAATGTACAGCAGCCCTCATCATCTCTGCTCCCTTTATATAATGTACAGCAGCCCTCATCATCACTGCTCCCTGTATATAATGTACAGCAGCCCTCATCATCAATGCCTCTGTATATAATGTACAGCAGCCCTCTTCATCACTGCTCCCTGCATATAATGTACAGCAGCCTTCATCATCACTGCTCCCTGTATATAATGTACAGCAGCCCTCATCATCACTGCTCCCTGTATATAATGTAGAGCAGCCCTCACCATCACTGCTCTCTGTATATAATGTACATCAGCCCTCATCATCACTGCTCCCTGTATATAATGTACAGTAGCCCTCATCATCACTGCTCCCTGTATATAATGTACAGCAGCCCTCATCCTCACTGCCTCTGCATATAATGTACAGCAGCCCTCATCATCACTGCTCCCTATATATAATGTACAGCAGCCCTCATCATCACTGCTCCTGTATATAATGTACAGCAGCCCTCATCCTCACTGCCTCTGCATATAATGTACAGCAGCCCTCATCATCACTGCTCCCTGCATATAACGTACAGCAGCCTTCATCATCACTGCTCCCTGTATATAATGTAGAGCAGCCCTCATCATCACTGCTCCCTGTATATAATGTACAGCAGCCCTCATCATCACTGCTCCCTGTATATAATGTACAGCAGCCCTCATCATCACTGCTCCCTGTATATAATGTAGAGCAGCCCTCATCATCACTGCTCCCTGTATACAATGTACAGCAGCCCTCATCATCACTGCTCCCTGTATATAATGTACAGCAGCCCTCATCATCACTGCCTCTGTATATAATGTACAGCAGCCCTCATCATCACTGCTCCCTATATATAATGTACAGCAGCCATTATCATCACTGCTCCTGTATATAATGTACAGCAGCCCTCATCCTCACTGCCTCTGCATATAATGTACAGCAGCCCTCATCATCACTGCTCCCTGTATATAATGTACAGCAGCCCTCATCATCACTTCTCCTGTATATAATGTACAGTAGCCCTCATCATCACTGCTCCCTGTATATAATGTACAGCAGCCCTCATCATCACTGCTCCTGTATATAATGTACAGTAGCCCTCATCATCACTGCCTCTGTATATAATGTACAGCAGCCTTCATAATCACTGCCTCTGTATATAATGTACAGCAGCCTTCATCATCACTGCTCCTGTATATAATGTACAGCAGCCCTCATCATCACTGCTCCTGTATATAATGTACAGCAGCCCTCATCATCACTGCTCCCTGTATATAATGTACAGCAGCCCTCATCCCCACTGCCTCTGTATATAATGTACAGCAGCCCTCATCATCACTGCTCCCTGTATATAATGTACAGCAGCCCTCATCCCCACTGCCTCTGTATATAATGTACAGCAGCCCTCATCATCACTGCTCCCTGTATATAATGTACAGCAGCCTTCATCATCACTGCCTCTGTATATAATGTACAGCAGCCCTCATCATCACTGCTCCCTGTATATAATGTACAGCAGCCCTCATCCCCACTGCCTCTGTATATAATGTACAGCAGCCCTCATCATCACTGCTCCCTGTATATAATGTACAGCAGCCCTCATCCCCACTGCCTCTGTATATAATGTACAGCAGCCTTCATAATCACTGCCTCTGTATATAATGTACAGCAGCCCTCATCATCACTGCTCCCTGTATATAATGTACAGCAGCCTTCATCATCACTGCCTCTGTATATAATGTACAGCAGCCCTCATCATCACTGCTCCCTGTATATAATGTACAGCAGCCCTCATCTTCACTGCTCCCTGTATATAATGTACAGCAGCCCTCATCATCACTGCTCCCTGTATATAATGTACAGCAGCCCTCATCCTCACTGCTCCCTGTATATAATGTACAGCAGCCCTCATCATCACTGCTCCCTGTATATAATGTACAGCAGCCGTCATCATCACTGCTCCCTGTATATAATGTACAGCAGCCCTCATCATCACTGCCTCTGTATATAATGTACAGCAGCCCTCATCATCACTGCTCCCTGCATATAATGTACAGCAGCCTTCATCATCACTGCTCCCTGTATATAATGTACAGCAGCCCTCATCATCACTGCTCCCTGTATATAATGTACAGCAGCCCTCATCATTACTGCTCCCTGTATATAATGTACAGCAGCCCTCATCATCACTGCCCCTGTATATAATGTACAGCAGCCTTCATCATCACTGCTCCCTGTATATAATGTACAGCAGCCCTCATCATCACTGCTCCCTGTATATAATGTACAGCAGCCCTCATCATCACTGCTCCCTGTATATAATGTACAGCAGCCCTCATCATCACTGCCTCTGTATATAATGTACAGCAGCCCTCATCATCACTGTTCCCTGCATATAATGTACAGCAGCCTTCATCATCACTGCTCACTGTATATAATGTACAGCAGCCCTCATCATCACTGCTCCCTGTATATAATGTACAGCAGCCCTCATCATCACTGCTCCCTGTATATAATGTACATCAGCCCTCATCATCACTGCTCCCTGTATATAATGTACAGCAGCCTTCATAATCACTGCCTCTGTATATAATGTACAGCAGCCCTCATCATCACTGCTCCCTGTATATAATGTACAGCAGCCTTCATCATCACTGCCTCTGTATATAATGTACAGCAGCCCTCATCATCACTGCTCCCTGTATATAATGTACAGCAGCCCTCATCCCCACTGCCTCTGTATATAATGTACAGCAGCCCTCATCATCACTGCCTCTGCATATAATGTACAGCAGCCCTCATCCTCACTGCTCCCTGCATATAATGTACAGCAGCCCTCATCATCACTGCTCCCTATATATAATGTACAGCAGCCTTCATAATCACTGCCTCTGTGTATAATGTACAGCAGCCCTCATCATCACTGCTCCGTGTATATAATGTACAGCAGCCTTCATCATCACTGCCTCTGTATATAATGTACAGCAGCCCTCATCATCACTGCCTCTGTATATAATGTGCAGCAGCCCTCATCCCCACTGCCTCTGTATATAATGTACAGCAGCCCTCATCATCACTGCCTCTGCATATAATGTACAGCAGCCCTCATCCTCACTGCTCCCTGTATATAATGTACAGCAGCCCTCATCATCACTGCTCCCTGTACATAATGTACAGCAGCCCTCATCATCACTGCCTCTGTATATAATGTACAGCAGCCCTCATCATCACTGCTCCCTGTATATAATGTACAGCAGCCCTCATCATCACTGCCCCTGTATATAATGTACAGCAGCCCTCATCATCACTGCTCCCTATATATAATGTACAGCAGCCCTCATCATCACTGCTCCCTGTATATAATGTACAGCAGCCCTCATCATCACTGCTCCCTGTATATAATGTACAGCAGCCCTCATCATCACTGCTCCTGTATATAATGTACAGCAGCCCTCATCATCACTGCTCCCTGCATATAATGTACAGCAGCCTTCATCATCACTGCTCCCTGTATATAATGTACAGCAGCCCTCATCATCACTGCTCCTGTATATAATGTACAGCAGCCCTCATCATCACTGCTCCCTGTATATAATGTACAGCAGCCCTCATCATCACTGCTCCCTATATATAATGTACAGCAGCCCTCATCATCACTGCTCCTGTATATAATGTACAGCAGCCCTCATCCTCACTGCGTCTGCATATAATGTACAGCATCCCTCATCATCACTGCTCCCTGCATATAATGTACAGCAGCCTTCATCATCACTGCTCCCTGTATATAATGTACAGCAGCCCCCATCATCACTGCTCCCTGTATATAATGTACAGCAGCCCTGATCCTCACTGCTCCCTGTATATAATGTACAGCAGCCCTCATCATCACTGCTCCCTGTATATAATGTACAGCAGCCCTCATCATCACTGCTCCCTGTATATAATGTACAGCAGCCCTCATCATCACTGCCTCTGTATATAATGTACAGCAGCCCTCATCATCACTGCTCCCTGCATATAATGTACAGCAGCCTTCATCATCACTGCTCCCTGTATATAATGTACAGCAGCCCTCATCATCACTGCTCCCTGTATATAATGTACAGCAGCCCTCATCATTACTGCTCCCTGTATATAATGTACAGCAGCCCTCATCATCACTGTCCCTGTATATAATGTACAGCAGCCTTCATCATCACTGCTCCCTGTATATAATGTACAGCAGCCCTCATCATCACTGCTCCCTGTATATAATGTACAGCAGCCCTCATCATTACTGCTCCCTGTATATAATGTACAGCAGCCCTCATCATCACTGCCCCTGTATATAATGTACAGCAGCCCTCATCATCACTGCTCCCTGTATATAATGTAGAGCAGCCCTCATCATCACTGCTCCCTGTATATAATTTACAGCAGCCCTCATCATCACTGCTCCCTGTATATAATGTACAGCAGCCCTCATCTTCACTGCCTCTGTATATAATGTACAGCAGCCCTCATCATCACTGCTCCCTGCATATAATGTACAGCAGCCTTCATCATCACTGCTCCCTGTATATAATGTACAGCAGCCCTCATCATCACTGCTCCCTGTATATAATGTACAGCAGCCCTCATCATCACTGCTCCCTCTATATAATGTACATCAGCCCTCATCATCACTGCTCCCTGTATATAATGTACAGTAGCCCTCATCATCACTGTTCCCTGTATATAATGTACAGCAGCCCTCATTCTCACTGCCTCTGCATATAATGTACAGCAGCCCTCATCATCACTGCTCCCTGTATATAATGTACAGCAGCCCTCATCATCACTACTCCTGTATATAATGTACAGCAGCCCTCATCCTCACTGCCTCTGCATATAATGTACAGCAGCCCTCATCATCACTGCTCCCTGTATATAATGTACAGCAGCCCTCATCATCACTGCTCCTCTATATAATGTACAGTAGCCCTCATCATCACTGCTCCCTGTATATAATGTACAGCAGCCCTCATCATCACTGCTCCTGTATATAATGTACAGTAGCCCTCATCATCACTGCCTCTGTATATAATGTACAGCAGCTTTCATCATCACTGCCTCTGTATATAATGTACAGCAGCCCTCATCATCACTGCTCCTGTATATAATGTACAGCAGCCCTCATCATCACTGCTCCCTGTATATAATGTACAGCAGCCCTCATCATCACTGCTCCTGTATATAATGTACAGCAGCCCTCATCATCACTGCTCCCTGTATATAATGTACAGCAGCCCTCATCATCACTGCTCCCTGTATATAATGTACAGCAGCCCTCATCATCACTGCCTCTGCATATAATGTACAGCAGCCCTCATCATCACTGCTCCCTGCATATAATGTACAGCAGCCTTCATCATCACTGCTCCCTGTATATAATGTACAGCAGCCCTCATCATCACTGCTCCCTGTGTATAATGTACAGCAGTCCTCATCATCACTGCTCCCTGTATATAATGTACATCAGCCCTAATCATCACTGCTCCCTTTATATAATGTACAGTAGCCCTCATCATCACTGCTCCCTGTATATAATGTACAGCAGCCCTCATCCTCACTGCCTCTGCATATAATGTACAGCAGCCCTCATCATCACTGCTCCCTATATATAATGTACAGCAGCCCTCATCATCACTGCTCCTGTATATAATGTATAGCAGCCCTCATCCTCACTGCCTCTGCATATAATGTACAGCAGCCCTAATCATCACTGCTCCCTGCATATAATGTACAGCAGCCTTCATCATCACTGCTCCCTGTATATAATGTAGAGCAGCCCTCATCATCACTGCTCCCTGTATATAATGTACAGCAGCCCTCATCACTGCTCCCTGTATATAATGTACAGCAGCCCTCATCATCACTGCTCCCTGTATATAATGTACAGCAGCCCTCATCATCACTGCTCCCTGTATATAATGTACAGCAGCCCTCATCATCACTGCTCCCTGTATATAATGTACAGCAGCCCTCATCATCACTGCTCCCTGTATATAATGTGCAGCAGCCCTCATCATCACTGCCTCTGTATATAATGTACAGCAGCCCTCATCATCACTGCTCCCTGCATATAATGTACAGCAGCCTTCATCATCACTGCTCCCTGTATATAATGTACAGCAGCCCTCATCATCACTGCTCCCTGTATATAATGTACAGAAGCCCTCATCATCACTGCTCCCTGTGTATAATGTACAGCAGCCCTCATCATCACTGCCCCTGTATATAATGTACAGCATCCCTCATCATCACTGCTCCCTGTATATAATGTACAGCAGCCCTCATCATCACTGCTCCCTGTATATAATGTACAGCAGCCCTCATCATCTCTGCTCCCTTTATATAATGTACAGCAGCCCTCATCATCACTGCTCCCTGTATATAATGTACAGCAGCCCTCATCATCACTGCTCCCTGTATATAATGTACAGCAGCCCTCATCATCACTGCCTCTGTATATAATGTACAGCAGCCCTCATCATCACTGCTCCCTGCATATAATGTACAGCAGCCTTCATCATCACTGCTCCCTGTATATAATGTACAGCAGCCCTCATCATCACTGCTCCCTGTATATAATGTACAGAAGCCCTCATCATCACTGCTCCCTGTGTATAATGTACAGCAGCCCTCATCATCACTGCCCCTGTATATAATGTACAGCATCCCTCATCATCACTGCTCCCTGTATATAATGTACAGCAGCCCTCATCATCACTGCTCCCTGTATATAATGTACAGCAGCCCTCATCATCTCTGCTCCCTTTATATAATGTACAGCAGCCCTCATCATCACTGCCCCTGTATATAATGTACAGCATCCCTCATCATCACTGCTCCCTGTATATAATGTACAGCAGCCCTCATCATCACTGCTCCCTGTATATAATGTACAGCAGCCCTCATCATCTCTGCTCCCTTTATATAATGTACAGCAGCCCTCATCATCACTGCTCCCTATATATAATGTACAGCAGCCCTCATCATCACTACTCCTGTATATAATGTACAGCAGCCCTCATCCTCACTGCCTCTGCATATAATGTACAGCAGCCCTCATCATCACTGCTCCCTGTATATAATGTACAGCAGCCCTCATCATCACTGCTCCTCTATATAATGTACATTAGCCCTCATCATCACTGCTCCCTGTATATAATGTACAGCAGCCCTCATCATCACTGCTCCTGTATATAATGTACAGTAGCCCTCATCATCACTGCCTCTGTATATAATGTACAGCAGCCTTCATCATCACTGCCTCTGTATATAATGTACAGCAGCCCTCATCATCACTGCTCCTGTATATAATGTACAGCAGCCCTCATCATCACTGCTCCCTGTATATAATGTACAGCAGCCCTCATCATCACTGCTCCTGTATATAATGTACAGCAGCCCTCATCATCACTGCTCCCTATATATAATGTACAGCAGCCCTCATCATCACTGCTCCCTGTATATAATGTACAGCAGCCCTCATCATCACTGCCTCTGTATATAATGTACAGCAGCCCTCATCATCACTGCTCCCTGCATATAATGTACAGCAGCCTTCATCATCACTGCTCCCTGTATATAATGTACAGCAGCCCTCATCATCACTGCTCCCTGTGTATAATGTACAGCAGTCCTCATCATCACTGCTCCCTGTATATAATGTACATCAGCCCTAATCATCACTGCTCCCTTTATATAATGTACAGTAGCCCTCATCATCACTGCTCCCTGTATATAATGTACAGCAGCCCTCATCCTCACTGCCTCTGCATATAATGTACAGCAGCCCTCATCATCACTGCTCCCTATATATAATGTACAGCAGCCCTCATCATCACTGCTCCTGTATATAATGTATAGCAGCCCTCATCCTCACTGCCTCTGCATATAATGTACAGCAGCCCTCATCATCACTGCTCCCTGCATATAATGTACAGCAGCCTTCATCCTCGCTGCCTCTGCATATAATGTACAGCAGCCCTCATCATCACTGCTCCCTGTATATAATGTACAGCAGCCTTCATCATCACTGCTCCCTGTATATAATGTAGAGCAGCCCTCATCACTGCTCCCTGTATATAATGTACAGCAGCCCTCATCATCACTGCTCCCTGTATATAATGTACAGCAGCCCTCATCATCACTGCTCCCCGTATATAATGTACAGCAGCCCTCATCATCACTGCTCCCTGTATATAATGTACAGCAGCCCTCATCATCACTGCCTCTGTATATAATGTACAGCAGCCCTCATCATCACTGCTCCCTGCATATAATGTACAGCAGCCTTCATCATCACTGCTCCCTGTATATAATGTACAGCAGCCCTCATCATCACTGCTCCCTGTATATAATGTACAGAAGCACTCATCACTGCTCCCTGTGTATAATGTACAGCAGCCCTCATCATCACTGCCCCTGTATATAATGTACAGCATCCCTCATCATCACTGCTCCCTGTATATAATGTACAGCAGCCCTCATCATCACTGCTCCCTGTATATAATGTACAACAGCCCTCATCATCTCTGCTCCCTTTATATAATGTACAGCAGCCCTCATCATCACTGCTCCCTGTATATAATGTACAGCAGCCCTCATCATCACTGCCTCTGTATATAATGTACAGCAGCCCTCTTCATCACTGCTCCCTGCATATAATGTACAGCAGCCTTCATCATCACTGCTCCCTGTATATAATGTACAGCAGCCCTCATCATCACTGCTCCCTGTATATAATGTAGAGCAGCCCTCATCATCACTGCTCTCTGTATATAATGTACATCAGCCCTCATCATCACTGCTCCCTGTATATAATGTACAGTAGCCCTCATCATCACTGCTCCCTGTATATAATGTACAGCAGCCCTCATCCTCACTGCCTCTGCATATAATGTACAGCAGCCCTCATCATCACTGCTCCCTATATATAATGTACAGCAGCCCTCATCATCACTGCTCCTGTATATAATGTACAGCAGCCCTCATCCTCACTGCCTCTGCATATAATGTACAGCAGCCCTCATCATCACTGCTCCCTGCATATAATGTACAGCAGCCTTCATCATCACTGCTCCCTGTATATAATGTAGAGCAGCCCTCATCATCACTGCTCCCTGTATATAATGTACAGCAGCCCTCATCATCACTGCTCCCTGTATATAATGTACAGCAGCCCTCATCATCACTGCCTCTGTATATAATGTACAGCAGCCCTCATCATCACTGCTCCCTATATATAATGTACAGCAGCCATTATCATCACTGCTCCTGTATATAATGTACAGCAGCCCTCATCCTCACTGCCTCTGCATATAATGTACAGCAGCCCTCATCATCACTGCTCCCTGTATATAATGTACAGCAGCCCTCATCATCACTGCTCCTGTATATAATGTACAGTAGCCCTCATCATCACTGCTCCCTGTATATAATGTACAGCAGCCCTCATCATCACAGCTCCTGTATATAATGTACAGTAGCCCTCATCATCACTGCCTCTGTATATAATGTACAGCAGCCTTCATAATCACTGCCTCTGTATATAATGTACAGCAGCCTTCATCATCACTGCTCCTGTATATAATGTACAGCAGCCCTCATCATCACTGCTCCCTGTATATAATGTACAGCAGCCCTCATCATCACTGCTCCTGTATATAATGTACAGCAGCCCTCATCATCACTGCTCCCTGTATATAATGTACAGCAGCCCTCATCATCACTGCTCCCTGTATATAATGTACAGCAGCCCTCATCATCACTGCCTCTGTATATAATGTACATCAGCCCTCATCATCACTGCCTCTGTATATAATGTACAGCAGCCCTCATCATCACTGCCTCTGTATATAATGTACATCAGCCCTCATCATCACTGCCTCTGTATATAATGTACAGCAGCCCTCATCTTCACTGCTCCTGTATATAATGTACAGCAGCCCTCATCCTCACTGCTCCCTATATATAATGTACAGCAGCCCTCATCATCACTGCCCCTGTATATAATGTACAGCAGCCCTCATCATCACTGCCCCTGTATATAATGTACAGCAGCCCTCATCATCACTGCCCCTGTATATAATGTACAGCAGCCCTCATCATCACTGCTCCTGTATATAATGTACAGTAGCCCTCATCATCACTGCCTCTGTATATAATGTACAGCAGCCTTCATAATCACTGCCTCTGTATATAATGTACAGCAGCCCTCATCATCACTGCTCCTGTATATAATGTACAGTAGCCCTCATCATCACTGCCCCTGTATATAATGTACAGCAGCCCTCATCATCACTGCCCCTGTATATAATGTACAGCAGCCCTCATCATCACTGCTCCCTGTATATAATGTAAAGCAGCCCTCATCATCACTGCCCCTGTATATAATGTACAGCAGCCCTCATCCTCACTGCTCCCTGTATATAATGTACAGCAGCCCTCATCATCACTGCTCCTGTATATAATGTACAGCAGCCCTCATCATTACTGCTCCCTGTATATAATGTACAGCAGCCCTCATCATCACTGCTCCCTGTATATAAGGTACAGCATCCCTCATCATCACTGCCTCTGTATATAATGTACAGCAGCCCTCATCCTCACTGCCCCTGTATATAATGTACAGCAGCCCTCATCATCACTGCCTCTGTATATAATGTACAGCAGCCCTCATCATCACTGCCTCTGTATATAATGTACAGCAGCCCTCATCAACACTGCCTCTGTATATAATGTACAGCAGCACTCATCATCACTGCTCCCTGTATATAATGTACAGCAGCCCTCATCATCACTGCCTCTGCATATAATGTACAGCAGCCCTCATCATCACTGCCTCTGTATATAATGTACAGCAGCCCTCATCATCACTGCTCCCTGTATATAATGTACAGCAGCCCTCATCATCACTGCTCCCTGTATATAATGTACAGCAGCCCTCATCATCACTGCCTCTGCATATAATGTACAGCAGCCCTCATCATCACTGCCTCTGTATATAATGTACAGCAGCCCTCATCATCACTGCTCCCTGTATATAATGTACAGCAGCCCTCATCATCACTGCTCCCTGTATATAATGTACAGCAGCCCTCATCCTCACTGCTCCCTGTATATATTGTACAGCAGCCCTCATCATCACTGCTCCTGTATATAATGTACAGCAGCCCTCATCATCACTGCCTCTGTATATAATGTACATCAGCCCTCATCATCACTGCTCCCTGTATATAATGTACAGCAGCCCTCATCCTCACTGCCTCTGTATATAATGTACATCAGCCCTCATCCTCACTGCTCCCTCTATATAATGTACAGCAGCCCTCGTCATAACTGCTCCCTGTATATAATGTACAGCACCCCTCATCATCACTGCCCCCTGTATATAATGTACAGCAGCCCTCATCATCACTGCCTCTGTATATAATGTACATCAGCCCTCATCCTCACTGCTCCTGTATATAATGAACAGCAGCCCTCATCCTCACTGCTCCCTGTATATAATGTACAACAGCCCTCATCATCACTGCCTCTGTATATAATGTACAGCAGTCCTCATCACTGCCCCTGTATATAATGTACAGCAGCCCTCATCATCACTGCTCCCTGTATATAATGTACAGCAGCCCTCATCATCACTGCCTCTGTATATAATGTACAGCAGCCCTCATCCTCACTGCTCCCTGTATATAATGTACGACTGCCCTCATCATCACTGCTCCCTGTATATAATGTACATCAGCCCTCATCATCACTGCTCCCTGTACATAATATACAGCAGCCCTCATCTTCACTGCTCCCTGTATACAATGTACAGCAGCCTTCATCATCACTGCCTCTGTATATAATGTACAGTAGCCCTCATCATCACTGCTCCCTGTATATAATGTACAGCAGCCCTCATCATCACTGCTCCTGTATATAATGTACAGTAGCCCTCATCATCACTGCCTCTGTATATAATGTACAGCAGCCTTCATAATCACTGCCTCTGTATATAATGTACAGCAGCCTTCATCATCACTGCTCCTGTATATAATGTACAGCAGCCCTCATCATCACTGCTCCCTGTTTATAATGTACAGCAGCCCTCATCATCACTGCTCCTGTATATAATGTACAGCAGCCCTCATCATCACTGCTCCCTGTATATAATGTACAGCAGCCCTCATCATCACTGCTCCCTGTATATAATGTACAGCAGCCCTCATCATCACTGCCTCTGTATATAATGTACATCAGCCCTCATCATCACTGCCTCTGTATATAATGTACAGCAGCCCTCATCATCACTGCCTCTGTATATAATGTACATCAGCCCTCATCATCACTGCCTCTGTATATAATGTACAGCAGCCCTCATCTTCACTGCTCCTGTATATAATGTACAGCAGCCCTCATCCTCACTGCTCCCTATATATAATGTACAGCAGCCCTCATCATCACTGCCCCTGTATATAATGTACAGCAGCCCTCATCATCACTGCCCCTGTATATAATGTACAGCAGCCCTCATCATCACTGCCCCTGTATATAATGTACAGCAGCCCTCATCATCACTGCTCCTGTATATAATGTACAGTAGCCCTCATCATCACTGCCTCTGTATATAATGTACAGCAGCCTTCATAATCACTGCCTCTGTATATAATGTACAGCAGCCCTCATCATCACTGCTCCTGTATATAATGTACAGTAGCCCTCATCATCACTGCCCCTGTATATAATGTACAGCAGCCCTCATCATCACTGCCCCTGTATATAATGTACAGCAGCCCTCATCATCACTGCTCCCTGTATATAATGTACAGCAGCCCTCATCATCACTGCCCCTGTATATAATGTACAGCAGCCCTCATCCTCACTGCTCCCTGTATATAATGTACAGCAGCCCTCATCATCACTGCTCCTGTATATAATGTACAGCAGCCCTCATCATTACTGCTCCCTGTATATAATGTACAGCAGCCCTCATCATCACTGCTCCCTGTATATAATGTACAGCATCCCTCATCATCACTGCCTCTGTATATAATGTACAGCAGCCCTCATCCTCACTGCCCCTGTATATAATGTACAGCAGCCCTCATCATCACTGCCTCTGTATATAATGTACAGCAGCCCTCATCATCACTGCCTCTATATATAATGTACAGCAGCCCTCATCAACACTGCCTCTGTATATAATGTACAGCAGCCCTCATCATCACTGCTCCCTGTATATAATGTACAGCAGCCCTCATCATCACTGCCTCTGCATATAATGTACAGCAGCCCTCATCATCACTGCCTCTGTATATAATGTACAGCAGCCCTCATCATCACTGCCTCTGTATATAATGTACAGCAGCCCTCATCATCACTTCTCCCTGTATATAATGTACAGCAGCCCTCATCATCACTGCCTCTGCATATATTGTACAGCAGCCCTCATCATCACTGCCTCTGTATATAATGTACAGCAGCCCTCATCATCACTGCTCCCTGTATATAATGTACAGCAGCCCTCATCATCACTGCTCCCTGTATATAATGTACAGCAGCCCTCATCCTCACTGCTCCCTGTATATATTGTACAGCAGCCCTCATCATCACTGCTCCTGTATATAATGTACAGCAGCCCTCATCATCACTGCCTCTGTATATAATGTACATCAGCCCTCATCATCACTGCTCCCTGTATATAATGTACAGCAGCCCTCATCCTCACTGCCTCTGTATATAATGTACATCAGCCCTCATCCTCACTGCTCCCTCTATATAATGTACAGCAGCCCTCGTCATAACTGCTCCCTGTATATAATGTACAGCACCCCTCATCATCACTGCCCCCTGTATATAATGTACAGCAGCCCTCATCATCACTGCCTCTGTATATAATGTACATCAGCCCTCATCCTCACTGCTCCTGTATATAATGAACAGCAGCCCTCATCCTCACTGCTCCCTGTATATAATGTACAACAGCCCTCATCATCACTGCCTCTGTATATAATGTACAGCAGTCCTCATCACTGCCCCTGTATATAATGTACAGCAGCCCTCATCATCACTGCTCCCTGTATATAATGTACAGCAGCCCTCATCATCACTGCCTCTGTATATAATGTACAGCAGCCCTCATCCTCACTGCTCCCTGTATATAATGTACGACTGCCCTCATCATCACTGCTCCCTGTATATAATGTACATCAGCCCTCATCATCACTGCTCCCTGTATATAATATACAGCAGCCCTCATCTTCACTGCTCCCTGTATACAATGTACAGCAGCCTTCATCATCACTGCCTCTGTATATAATGTACAGCAGCCCTCATCATCACTGCTCCCTGTATATAATGTACAGCAGCCCTCATCATCACTGCTCCCTGTATATAATGTACAGCAGCCCTCATCACTGCCCCTGTATATAATGTACAGCAGCCCTCATGATCACTGCTCCCTGTATATAATGTACAGCAGCCCTCATCATCACTGCCTCTGTATATAATGTACAGCAGCCCTCATCCTCACTGCTCCCTGTATATGATGTACGACTGCCCTCATCATCACTGCTCCCTGTATATAATGTACATCAGCCCTCATCATCACTGCTCCCTGTATATAATATACAGCAGCCCTCATCTTCACTGCTCCCTGTATATAATGTACAGCAGCCTTCATCATCACTGCCTCTGTATATAATGTAAAGCAGCCCTCATCATCACTGCTCCCTGTATATAATGTACAGCAGCCCTCATCATCACTGCTCCCTGTATATAATGTACAGCAGCCCTCATCATCACTGCTCCCTGTATATAATGTACAGCAGCCCTCATCTTCACTGCTCCTGTATATAATGTACAGCAGCCCTCATCCTCACTGCTCCCTGTATATAATGTACAGCAGCCCTCATCATCACTGCTCCCTGTATATAATGTGCAGCAGCCCTCATCATCACTGCTCCCTGTATATGATGTACAGCAGCCCTCATCCTCACTGCTCCCTGTATATAATGTACAGCAGCCCTCATCATCACTGCCTCTGTACATAATGTACAGCAGCCCTCATCCTCACTGCTCCTGTATATAATGTACAGCAGCCCTCATATTCACTGCTCCCTGTATATAATGTACAGCAGCCCTCATCATCACTGCCTCTGTATATAATGTACAGCAGCCCTCATCATCACTGCTCCCTGTATATAATGTACAGCAGCCCTCATCATCACTGCTCCCTGTATATAATGTACAGCAGCCTTTATCCTCACTGCTCCCTGTATATAATGTACAGCAGCCCTCATCCTCACTGCTCCCTGTATATAATGTACAGCAGCCCTCATCATCACTGCCCTGTATATAATGCTCCCTGTATACAGTATAATGTATCATCACTCATCATCACTGCCTCTGCATATAATGTACAGCAGCCCTCATCCTCATTGCTCCCTGCATATAATGTACAGCAGCCCTCATCATCACTGCTCCCTATATATAATGTACAGCAGCCTTCATAATCACTGCCTCTGTGTATAATGTACAGCAGCCCTCATCATCACTGCTCCGTGTATATAATGTACAGCAGCCTTCATCATCACTGCCTCTGTATATAATGTACAGCAGCCCTCATCATCACTGCCTCTGTATATAATGTACAGCAGCCCTCATCCCCACTGCCTCTGTATATAATGTACAGCAGCCCTCATCATCACTGCCTCTGCATATAATGTACAGCAGCCCTCATCCTCACTGCTCCCTGTATATAATGTACAGCAGCCCTCATCATCACTGCTCCCTGTACATAATGTACAGCAGCCCTCATCATCACTGCCCCTGTATATAATATACAGCAGCCCTCATCATCACTGCTCCCTGTATATAATGTACAGCAGCCCTCATCATCACTGCCCCTGTATATAATGTACAGCAGCCCTCATCATCACTGCTCCCTGTATATAATGTACAGCAGCCCTCATCATCACTGCTCCCTGTATATAATGTACAGCAGCCCTCATCATCACTGCTCCCTGTATATAATGTACAGCAGCCCTCATCATCACTGCTCCTGTATATAATGTACAGCAGCCCTCATCATCACTGCTCCCTGCATATAATGTACAGCAGCCTTCATCATCACTGCTCCCTGTATATAATGTACAGCAGCCCTCATCATCACTGCTCCTGTATATAATGTACAGCAGCCCTCATCATCACTGCTCCCTGTATATAATGTACAGCAGCCCTCATCTTCACTGCTCCCTGTATATAATGTACAGCAGCCTTCATCATCACTGCCTCTGTATATAATGTAAAACAGCCCTCATCATCACTGCTCCCTGTATATAATGTACATCAGCCCTCATCATCACTGCTCCCTGTATATAATATACAGCAGCCCTCATCTTCACTGCTCCCTGTATATAATGTACAGCAGCCTTCATCATCACTGCCTCTGTATATAATGTAAAGCAGCCCTCATCATCACTGCTCCCTGTATATAATGTACAGCAGCCCTCATCATCACTGCTCCCTGTATATAATGTACAGCAGCCCTCATCATCACTGCTCCCTGTATATAATGTACAGCAGCCCTCATCTTCACTGCTCCTGTATATAATGTACAGCAGCCCTCATCCTCACTGCTCCCTGTATATAATGTACAGCAGCCCTCATCATCACTGCTCCCTGTATATAATGTACAGCAGCCCTCATCATCACTGCTCCCTGTATATGATGTACAGCAGCCCTCATCCTCACTGCTCCCTGTATATAATGTACAGCAGCCCTGATCATCACTGCCTCTGTACATAATGTACAGCAGCCCTCATCCTCACTGCTCCTGTATATAATGTACAGCAGCCCTCATATTCACTGCTCCCTGTATATAATGTACAGCAGCCCTCATCATCACTGCCTCTGTATATAATGTACAGCAGCCCTCATCATCACTGCTCCCTGTATATAATGTACAGCAGCCCTCATCATCACTGCTCCCTGTATATAATGTACAGCAGCCTTCATCCTCACTGCTCCCTGTATATAATGTACAGCAGCCCTCATCCTCACTGCTCCCTGTATATAATGTACAGCATCCCTCATCCTCACTGCTCCCTGTATATAATGTACGACTGCCCTCATCCTCACTGCCCCTGTATATAATATACAGCAGCCCTCATCTTCACTGCTCCCTGTATATAATGTACAGCATCCCTCATCCTCACTGCTCCCTGTATACAGTATAATGTACATCAGCCCTCATCCTCACTGCTCCCTGTATATAATGTATAACTGCCCTCATCCTCACTGCTCCTGTATATAATGTACAGCAGCCCTCATCCCCCCTGCTCCCTGTATATAATGTACAGCAGCCCTCATCCTCACTGCTCCCTGTATTTAATGTACAACTGCCCTCATCCTCACTGCTCCTGTATATAATGTACAACAGCCCTCATCCTCACTGCTCCTGTATATAATGTACAGTAGCCCTCATATTCACTGCTCCCTGTATATAATGTACAACTGCCCTCATCATCACTGCCTCTGTATATAATGTACAACTACCCTTATCGTCACTGCCTCTGTATATAGTGTACAACTGCCCTCATCATCACTGCTCCCTGTATATAATGTACAGCAGCCCTCATTACTGCCCCTGTATATAATGTACAGCAGCCCTCATCATCACTGCTCCCTGTATATAATGTACAGCAGCCCTCATCCTCACTGCTCCCTGTATATAGTGTACGACTGCCCTCATCCTCACTGCCCCTGTATATAATATACAGCAGCCCTCATCTTCACTGCTCCCTGTATATAATGTACAGCAGCCTTCATCATCACTGCCTCTGTATATAATGTACAGCAGCCCTCATCATCACTGTTCCCTGCATATAATGTACAGCAGCCTTCATCATCACTGCTCACTGTATATAATGTACAGCAGCCCTCATCATCACTGCTCCCTGTATATAATGTACAGCAGCCCTCATCATCACTGCTCCCTGTATATAATGTACAGCAGCCCTCATCATCACTGCTCCCTGTATATAATGTACAGCAGCCCTCATCATCACTGCCTCTGTATATAATGTACAGCAGCCCTCATCATCACTGTTCCCTGCATATAATGTACAGCAGCCTTCATCATCACTGCTCACTGTATATAATGTACAGCAGCCCTCATCATCACTGCTCCCTGTATATAATGTACAGCAGCCCTCATCATCACTGCTCCCTGTATATAATGTACATCAGCCCTCATCATCACTGCTCCCTGTATATAATGTACAGCAGCCTTCATAATCACTGCCTCTGTATATAATGTACAGCAGCCCTCATCATCACTGCTCCCTGTATATAATGTACAGCAGCCTTCATCATCACTGCCTCTGTATATAATGTACAGCAGCCCTCATCATCACTGCTCCCTGTATATAATGTACAGCAGCCCTCATCCCCACTGCCTCTGTATATAATGTACAGCAGCCCTCATCATCACTGCCTCTGCATATAATGTACAGCAGCCCTCATCCTCACTGCTCCCTGCATATAATGTACAGCAGCCCTCATCATCACTGCTCCCTATATATAATGTACAGCAGCCTTCATAATCACTGCCTCTGTGTATAATGTACAGCAGCCCTCATCATCACTACTCCGTGTATATAATGTACAGCAGCCTTCATCATCACTGCCTCTGTATATAATGTACAGCAGCCCTCATCATCACTGCCTCTGTATATAATGTACAGCAGCCCTCATCCCCACTGCCTCTGTATATAATGTACAGCAGCCCTCATCATCACTGCCTCTGCATATAATGTACAGCAGCCCTCATCCTCACTGCTCCCTGTATATAATGTACAGCAGCCCTCATCATCACTGCTCCCTGTACATAATGTACAGCAGCCCTCATCATCACTGCCTCTGTATATAATGTACAGCAGCCCTCATCATCACTGCTCCCTGTATATAATGTACAGCAGCCCTCATCATCACTGCCCCTGTATATAATGTACAGCAGCCCTCATCATCACTGCTCCCTGTATATAATGTACAGCAGCCCTCATCATCACTGCTCCCTGTATATAATGTACAGCAGCCCTCATCATCACTGCTCCCTGTATATAATGTACAGCAGCCCTCATCATCACTGCTCCTGTATATAATGTACAGCAGCCCTCATCATCACTGCTCCCTGCATATAATGTACAGCAGCCTTCATCATCACTGCTCCCTGTATATAATGTACAGCAGCCCTCATCATCACTGCTCCTGTATATAATGTACAGCAACCCTCATCATCACTGCTCCCTGTATATAATGTACAGCAGCCCTCATCATCACTGCTCCCTATATATAATGTACAGCAGCCCTCATCATCACTGCTTCTGTATATAATGTACAGCAGCCCTCATCCTCACTGCCTCTGCATATAATGTACAGCATCCCTCATCATCACTGCTCCCTGCATATAATGTACAGCAGCCTTCATCATCACTGCTCCCTGTATATAATGTACAGCAGCCCCCATCATCACTGCTCCCTGTATATAATGTACAGCAGCCCTCATCCTCACTGCTCCCTGTATATAATGTACAGCAGCCCTCATCATCACTGCTCCCTGTATATAATGTACAGCAGCCCTCATCATCACTGCTCCCTGTATATAATGTACAGCAGCCCTCATCATCACTGCCTCTGTATATAATGTACAGCAGCCCTCATCCTCACTGCTCCCTGTATACAGTATAATGTACATCAGCCCTCATCCTCACTGCTCCCTGTATATAATGTATAACTGCCCTCATCCTCACTGCTCCTGTATATAATGTACAGCAGCCCTCATCCTCACTGCTCCCTGTATATAATGTACAGCAGCCCTCATCCTCACTGCTCCCTGTATTTAATGTACAACTGCCCTCATCCTCACTGCTCCTGTATATAATGTACAACAGCCCTCATCCTCACTGCTCCTGTATATAATGTACAGTAGCCCTCATATTCACTGCTCCCTGTATATAATGTACAACTGCCCTCATCATCACTGCCTCTGTATATAATGTACAACTACCCTTATCGTCACTGCCTCTGTATATAGTGTACAACTGCCCTCATCATCACTGCTCCCTGTATATATTTTACAGCAGCCCTCATCACTGCCCCTGTATATAATGTACAGCAGCCCTCATCATCACTGCTCCCTGTATATAATGTACAGCAGCCCTCATCCTCACTGCTCCCTGTATATAGTGTACGACTGCCCTCATCCTCACTGCCCCTGTATATAATATACAGCAGCCCTCATCTTCACTGCTCCCTGTATATAATGTACAGCAGCCTTCATCATCACTGCCTCTGTATATAATGTACAGCAGCCCTCATCATCACTGCTCCCTGTATATAATGTACAGCAGCCTTCATCATCACTGCTCCCTGTATATAATGTACAGCAGCCCTCATCATCACTGCTCCCTGTATATAATGTACAGCAGCCCTCATCTTCACTGCTCCCTGTATATAATGTACAACTGCCCTCATCATCACTGCTCCCTGTATATAATGTAGAGCAGCCCTCATCATCACTGCTCCCTGTATATAATGTACAGTAGCCCTCATCCTCACTGCTCCCTCTATATAATGTACAGCAGCCCTCATCATCACTGCTCCCTGTATATAATGTACAGCAGCCCTCATCATCACTGCTCCCTGTATATAATGTACAGCAGCCCTCATCATCACTGCTCCCTGTATATAATGTACAGCAGCCCTCATCACTGCCCCTGTATATAATGTACAGCAGCCCTCATCATCACTGCTCCCTGTATATAATGTACAGCAGCCCTCATCATCACTGCCCCTGTATATAATGTACAGCAGCCCTCATCATCACTGCCTCTGTATATAATGTACAGCAGCCCTCATCCTCACTGCTCCCTGTATATAATGTACGACTGCCCTCATCATCACTGCCTCTGTATATAATGTACAGCAGCCCTCATCCTCACTGCTCCTGTATATAATGTACAGCAGCCCTCATATTCACTGCTCCCTGTATATAATGTACAGCAGCCCTCATCATCACTGCCTCTGTATATAATGTACAGCAGCCCTCATCATCACTGCTCCCTGTATATAATGTACAGCAGCCCTCATCATCACTGCTCCCTGTATATAATGTACAGCAGCCCTCATCATCACTGCTCCCTGTATATAATGTACAGTGTCACGGAGCAAAGGTATACGTCTTCCTCCGGAAGGTCTTTTGAATCAACACGGACGCAAGAGGTCGGGAGACAACAGCAATTTATTGTAATCCACAAAGTTAGTATCCGGCGGCGGTCACATCAACCGTAATAACAATAAGTCCACAGAAGTCACAATCCAATGATAGCTTTGGTTCCTTGGTCCTGTAACTAAATCCTGGCTCTCTACAGAGCTGTGCACAGGCCGGCTAACACATACTAACTGCAAGCTACAACTATATACTAAACTGTTACTTCCTCTATCTGTGGGTGGGAAGGGCTGAGTCACAGATCCTTCCCCCCTCAGCTATACCAAGGAGAGCAGACTCCCTGTCTCTTTTGAACAATGCACAGTCCAACATCTTCTTGGAGACACTGATCAGATTATCTCCACCCATTGTCCTCACTGGTCCTCACTAGTTAGAGGGATTTGCATACAATGTGCTAACACACTAGACCCTAATCAGCCAACTACACACTGATGTTTACAACAGGTTAGAGAATACATTCCACATGAAATATATATTACACATTGCCTATAGTATAGACTCTAACCATCCCGTGACAACCCCTCCCCCTCTCAAAACATGTGCATGACACAATTGGCCTACACAGGTAAATTGGGGAATGCACATCAGTCTCTATAGCTCATATGTCCTCCTGCCGGGATAACCCATCTGTGTTCTGGTGTTGGTTCCCTCGGCGGTGCTGAATGGTAAAGTTGTAGGGTTGAAGGGCTGGCATCTGTCAGAAAATCCGGTGGATCCATGCTGGCTTCTCCCTGAGCTTGGCTTCGGGTCACTGCTCCCACAAAGTGGCACTGTAGATTTCCAACATCGTTGCCTAACAGAACATCGGCCGGCAGCCCGCTCATCACACCAATTGTGCATCGTTTTGGTCCATAACCATAGTCGAGTTCCACGGTAGCTTTAGGAATACGTCTTTGAGTACCCCCTGCCAACTTGATAGAAATGCCAGGGCCCTCCTCTAGGGCCTCGGGTCGCACAACTCGGGGGTCCGCTACCGTTAGGAAAGCTCCCGAGTCCCTGAATCCAACAACTGTTCGGCCATCCAGTAGGACCTCCTGCAAGTGCTTCCTCTGAAGGTTTGCGGGATGTGTGGCGGAAGGCTGAATCCCATAGACCCCTGGAGGTGGAACAGATGGGTCATTCATGGAGTCATCTGGAAATGGGGCCAAACTTTCTGTCCTAGGGGTGGTTCCCAGGTAGTGAATAGGCCGAGATGCCACGGTGGCCCGTGCCCCCATGTTAACAGGGCAACTAGCTTGCAAATGTCCAGGCTGCCCGCAACCAAAACATCTGCGCTCTAGCATTCTTCCAGTAGGTCGTTGTCTAGGGACAGGGTTGTTCATAGCTGGAGGCCAATGGGCTGGGGCAAGGGTAGAGGGGGAATTGTAATCCTGAGGCCGGGCACGAAAGGTGGGTGGCTGGCTGAAGGGTGTCTGGCGGACTGTGGTAGTTTTCCGCTCCTCTGCAAACAACCTCTTCCACTGCGGCTTGATGGTCAGGCCCTCATCTGCAAGAGAAGCAGCTTGCTCAACTGTGGCTGGGTTCCGTTCCAGCACCCACTCACGGATCTCAGCGGGGCACTGGGAAAAGAACTGTTCCTTAAGTATGACTTGGAGGATCTTATCGACTGTGACAGCCTCCTCTCCTTCTAGCCAGCGCTTGCATGCTTGCTTCAACTTGTGGGCGAACATGTGGAAGGAGCTTCCCCCATTGTAAGACAAAGAGCGGAACTGAACTCGGTAGGTCTCTGGAGTGACTGCATAATACTTCTGCACCGCTCTTTTAATGGCCTCATAGTCCCGCTGATCACTAGGGTCCATGGCTCTGAGAGCTTCCGCAGCCCCATCTCGTAGGTGCCCCACCAGATACCGGACCCAATCCTTCTCTGGGACTTCCATCAGGCGGCACTGGTGTTCGAAGTCCTGAAAATATCCATCAACATCCCCAGCCACTTCATCAAAGGTCTTGAAGTGTTTATGGGAGACATATGGTGGTTCTCTCACTGTTGGGCTGGGGGTCGACGTTTGATTATAATTCCGTGCAGTTATCTCAGCCATTCGCATTTCATGCGCCATTCTTTCCTTTTCATACGCCATTCTCTGTTCCTCCTTCTCCGTTTCCTGAGCCCTCTGTAATGCTCTACTCCTTTGCTCTGCAGTTGCTCCTAGCCCCAGCACTGCCAATTCCTCCTCATACAAAACAACCCATCTGCTCTTTTGGGTCTGTACCTGCCACTCCCGTATCTCTCCAGTCTCCTGGGGGCAGCCCTCCTCATGGTCGCTTTGCAGGGTCATCTCCTCCAGTGCCTCGATCAGTTGCTCTTTCGTTCTTCCCTGGTAACTCAGGTTTAGTTCCCGGGCTCTTACTTGTAGACTTGCCATAGTCCAGTTCCTGTATTCTGAGGTTGTGGCTCCATTAATCGCTGGGCTGCTGTAGTCCATCTCGCTGTCCGCTGTTGATCCCACCGCTGCCAACCAGTTGTCACGGAGCAAAGGTATACGTCTTCCTCCGGAAGGTCTTTTGAATCAACACGGACGCAAGAGGTCGGGAGACAACAGCAATTTATTGTAATCCACAAAGTTAGAAGCCGGCGGCGGTCACATCAACCGTAATAACAATAAGTCCACAGAAGTCACAATCCAATGATAGCTTTGGTTCCTTGGTCCTGTAACTAAATCCTGGCTCTCTACAGAGCTGTGCACAGGCCGGCTAACACATACTAACTGCAAGCTACAACTATATACTAAACTGTTACTTCCTCTATCTGTGGGTGGGAAGGGCTGAGTCACAGATCCTTCCCCCCTCACCTATACCAAGGAGAGCAGACTCCCTGTCTCTTTTGAACAATGCACAGTCCAACATCTTCTTGGAGACACTGATCAGATTATCTCCACCCATTGTCCTCACTGGTCCTCACTAGTTAGAGGGATTTGCATACAATGTGCTAACACACTAGACCCGAATCAGCCAACTACACACTGATGTTTACAACAGGTTAGAGAATACATTCCACATGAAATATATATTACACATTGCCTATAGTATAGACTTTAACCATCCCGTGACATACAGCAGCCCTCATCCTCACTGCTCCCTGTATATAATGTACAGCAGCCCTCATCATCACTGCCTCTGTATATAATGTACAGCAGCCCTCATCCTCACTGCTCCTGTATATAATGTACAGCAGCCCTCATATTCACTGCTCCCTGTATATAATGTACAGCAGCCCTCATCATCACTGCCTCTGTATATAATGTACAGCAGCCCTCATCATCACTGCTCCCTGTATATAATGTACAGCAGCCCTCATCATCACTGCTCCCTGTATATAATGTACAGCAGCTCTCATCATCACTGCCCCTGTATATAATGTACAGCAGCCCTCATCATCACTGCTCCCTGTATATAATGTACAGCAGCCTTCATCCTCACTGCTCCCTGTAAATAATGTACAGCAGCCCTCATCCTCACTGCTCCCTGTATATAATGTACAGCATCCCTCATCCTCACTGCTCCCTGTATATAATGTACGATTGCCCTCATCCTCACTGCCCCTGTATATAATATACAGCAGCCCTCATCTTCACTGCTCCCTGTATATAATGTACAGCAGCCCTCATCCTCACTGCTCCCTGTATACAGTATAATGTACATCAGCCCTCATCCTCACTGCTCCCTGTATATAATGTATAACTGCCCTCATCCTCACTGCTCCTGTATATAATGTACAGCAGCCCTCATCCTCACTGCTCCCTGTATATAATGTACAGCAGCCCTCATCCTCACTGTTCCCTGTATTTAATGTACAACTGCCCTCATCCTCACTGCTCCTGTATATAATGTACAACAGCCCTCATCCTCACTGCTCCTGTATATAATGTACAGTAGCCCTCATATTCACTGCTACCTGTATATAATGTACAACTGCCCTCATCATCACTGCCTCTGTATATAATGTACAACTACCCTTATCATCACTGCCTCTGTATATAGTGTACAACTGCCCTCATCATCACTGCTCCCTGTATATAATGTACAGCAGCCCTCATCACTGCCCCTGTATATAATGTACAGCAGCCCTCATCCTCACTGCCTCTGTATATAATGTACATCAGCCCTCATCCTCACTGTTCCTGTATATAATGTACAACAGCCCTCATCATCACTACCTCTGTATATAATGTACAGCAGCCCTCATCATCACTGCTCCCTGTATATAATGTACAGCAGCCCTCATCATCACTGCTCCCTGAATATAATGTACAGCAGCCCTCATCATCACTGCTCCCTGTATATAATGTACAGCAGCCCTCATCCTCACTGCTCCCTGTATATAATGTACAGCAGCCCTCATCCTCACTGCTCCCTGTATACAGTATAATGTACATCAGCCCTCATCCTCACTGCTCCCTGTATATAATGTACAACTGCCCTCATCCTCACTGCTCCTGTATATAATGTACAGCAGCCCTCATCCTCACTGCTCCCTGTATATAATGTACAACAGCCTTCATCATCACTGCCTCTGTATATAATGTACAGCAGCCCTCATCATCACTGCTCCCTGTATATAATGTACAGCAGCCCTCATCATCACTGCTCCCTGTATATAATGTACAGCAGCCCTCATCCTCAGTGCTCCCTGTATATAATGTACAGCAGCCCTCATCTTCACTGCTCCCTGTATATAATGTACAACTGCCCTCGTCATCACTGCTCCCTGTATATAATGTACAGTAGCCCTCATCTTCACTGCTCCCTGTATATAATGTACAACTGCCCTCATCATCACTGCTCCCTGTATATAATGTAGAGCAGCCCTCATCATCACTGCTCCCTGTATATAATGTACAGTAGCCCTCATCCTCACTGCTCCCTCTATATAATGTACAGCAGCCCTCATAATCACTGCTCCCTGTATATAATGTACAGCAGCCCTCATCATCACTGCTCCCTGTATATAATGTACAGCAGCCCTCATCACTGCCCCTGTATATAATGTACAGCAGCTCTCATCATCACTGCTCCCTGTATATAATGTACAGCAGCCCTCATCATCACTGCCCTGTATATAATGTACAGCAGCCCTCATCATCACTGCCTCTGTATATAATGTACAGCAGCCCTCATCATCACTGCTCCCTGTATATAATGTACAGCAGCCCTCATCATCACTGCTCCCTGTATATAATGTACAGCAGCTCTCATCATCACTGCCCCTGTATATAATGTACAGCAGCCCTCATCATCACTGCTCCCTGTATATAATGTACAGCAGCCTTCATCCTCACTGCTCCCTGTAAATAATGTACAGCAGCCCTCATCCTCACTGCTCCCTGTATATAATGTACAGCATCCCTCATCCTCACTGCTCCCTGTATATAATGTACGACTGCCCTCATCCTCACTGCCCCTGTATATAATATACAGCAGCCCTCATCTTCACTGCTCCCTGTATATAATGTACAGCAGCCCTCATCCTCACTGCTCCATGTAAACAGTATAATGTACATCAGCCCTCATCCTCACTGCTCCCTGTATATAATGTATAACTGCCCTCATCCTCACTGCTCCTGTATATAATGTACAGCAGCCCTCATCCTCACTGCTCCCTGTATATAATATACAGAAGCCCTCATCCTCACTGTTCCCTGTATTTAATGTACAACTGCCCTCATCCTCACTGCTCCTGTATATAATGTACAACAGCCCTCATCCTCACTGCTCCTGTATATAATGTACAGTAGCCTTCATATTCACTGCTCCCTGTATATAATGTACAACTGCCCTCATCATCACTGCCTCTGTATATGATGTACAACTACCCTCATCATCACTGCCTCTGTATATAGTGTACAACTGCCCTCATCATCACTGCTCCCTGTATATAATGTACAGCAGCCCTCATCACTGCCCCTGTATATAATGTACAGCAGCCCTCATCCTCACTGCCTCTGAATAAAATGTACATCAGCCCTCATCCTCACTGTTCCTGTATATAATGTACAACGGACCTCATCATCACTACCTCTGTATATAATGTACAGCAGCCCTCATCATCACTGCTCCCTGTATATAATGTACAGCAGCCCTCATCATCACTGCTCCCTGTATATAATGTACAGTAGCCCTCATCATCACTGCTCCCTGTATATAATGTACAGCAGCCCTCATCCTCACTGCTCCATGTATATAATGTACAGCAGCCCTCATCCTCACTGCTCCCTGTATACAGTATAATGTACATCAGCCCTCATCCTCACTGCTCCCTGTATATAATGTACAACTGCCCTCATCCTCACTGCTCCTGTATATAATGTACAGCAGCCCTCATCCTCACTGCTCCCTGTATATAATGTACAACAGCCTTCATCATCACTGCCTCTGTATATAATGTACAGCAGCCCTCATCATCACTGCTCCCTGTATATAATGTACAGCAGCCCTCATCATCACTGCTCCCTGTATATAATGTACAGCAGCCCTCATCCTCAGTGCTCCCTGTATATAATGTACAGCAGCCCTCATCCTCACTGCTCCCTGTATATAATGTACAACTGCCCTCGTCATCACTGCTCCCTGTATATAATGTACAGCAGCCCTCATCATCACTGCCCCTGTATATAATGTACAGCAGCCCTCATCATCACTGCCTCTGTATATAGTGTACAGCAGCCCTCATCCTCACTGCTCCCTGTATATAATGTACGACTGCCCTCATCATCACTGCTCCCTGTATATAATGTACATCAGCCCTCATCATCACTGCTCCCTGTATATAATATACAGCAGCCCTCATCTTCACTGCTCCTGTATATAATGTACAGCAGCCTTCATCATCACTGCCTCTGTATATAATGTACAGCAGCCCTCATCATCACTGCTCCCTGTATATAATGTACAGCAGCCCTCATCATCACTGCTCCCTGTATATAATGTACAGCAGCCCTCATCATCACTGCTCCCTGTATATAATGTACAGCAGCCCTCATCTTCACTGCTCCTGTATATAATGTACAGCAGCCCTCATCATCACTGCTCCCTGTATATAATGTACAGCAGCCCTCATCATCACTGCTCCCTGTATATAATGTACAGCAGCCCTCATCTTCACTGCTCCTGTATATAATGTACAGCAGCCCTCATCCTCACTGCTCCCTGTATATAATGTACAGCAGCCCTCATCATCACTGCTCCCTGTATATAATGTACAGCAGCCCTTATCATCACTGCTCCCTGTATATAATGTACAGCAGCCCTTATCATCACTGCTCCCTGTATATAATGTACAGTAGCCCTCATCTTCACTGCTCCCTGTATATAATGTACAACTGCCCTCATCATCACTGCTCCCTGTATATAATGTAGAGCAGCCCTCATCATCACTGCTCCCTGTATATAATGTACAGTAGCCCTCATCCTCACTGCTCCCTCTATATAATGTACAGCAGCCCTCATCATCACTGCTCCCTGTATATAATGTACAGCAGCCCTCATCATCACTGCTCCCTGTATATAATGTACAGCAGCCCTCATCACTGCCCCTGTATATAATGTACAGCAGCCCTCATCATCACTGCTCCCTGTATATAATGTACAGCAGCCCTCATCATCACTGCCCCTGTATATAATGTACAGCAGCCCTCATCATCACTGCCTCTGTATATAATGTACAGCAGCCCTCATCCTCACTGCTCCCTGTATATAATGTACGACTGCCCTCATCATCACTGCTCCCTGTATATAATGTACATCAGCCCTCATCATCACTGCTCCCTGTATATAATATACAGCAGCCCTCATCTTCACTGCTCCCTGTATATAATGTACAGCAGCCTTCATCATCACTGCCTCTGTATTAAATGTACAGCAGCCCTCATCATCACTGCTCCCTGTATATAATGTACAGCAGCCCTCATCTTCACTGCTCCTGTATATAATGTACAGCAGCCCTCATCATCACTGCTCCCTGTATATAATGTACAGCAGCCCTCATCATCACTGCTCCCTGTATATAATGTACAGCAGCCCTCATCATCACTGCTCCCTGTATATAATGTACAGCAGCCCTCATCCTCACTGCTCCCTGTATATAATGTACAGCAGCCCTCATCATCACTGCCTCTGTATATAATGTACAGCAGCCCTCATCCTCACTGCTCCTGTATATAATGTACAGCAGCCCTCATCATCACTGCTCCCTGTATATAATGTACAGCAGCCCTCATCATCACTGCCTCTGTATATAATGTACAGCAGCCCTCATCATCACTGCTCCCTGTATATAATGTACAGCAGCCCTCATCATCAATGCTCCCTGTATATAATGTACAGCGGCTCTCATCATCACTGCCCCTGTATATAATGTACAGCAGCCCTCATCATCACTGCTCCCTGTATATAATGTACAGCAGCCTTCATCCTCACTGCTCCCTGTAAATAATGTACAGCAGCCCTCATCCTCACTGCTCCCTGTATATAATGTACAGCATCCCTCATCCTCACTGCTCCCTGTATATAATGTACGACTGCCCTCATCCTCACTGCCCCTGTATATAATATACAGCAGCCCTCATCTTCACTGCTCCCTGTATATAATGTACAGCAGCCCTCATCCTCACTGCTCCCTGTATACAGTATAAAGTACATCAGCCCTCATCCTCACTGCTCCCTGTATATAATGTATAACTGCCCTCATCCTCACTGCTCCTGTATATAATGTACAGCAGCCCTCATCATCACTGCTCCCTGTATATAATGTACAGCAGCCCTCATCCTCACTGTTCCCTTTATTTAATGTACAACTGCCCTCATCCTCACTGCTCCTGTATATAATGTACAACAGCCCTTATCCTCACTGCTCCTGTATATAATGTACAGTAGCCCTCATATTCACTGCTCCCTGTATATAATGTACAACTGCCCTCATCATCACTGCCTCTGTATATAATGTACAACTACCCTTATCATCACTGCCTCTGTATATAGTGTACAACTGCCCTCATCATCACTGCTCCCTGTATATAATGTACAGCAGCCCTCATCACTGCCCCTGTATATAATGTACAGCAGCCCTCATCCTCACTGCCTCTGTATATAATGTACATCAGCCCTCATCCTCACTGTTCCTGTATATAATGTACAACAGCCCTCATCATCACTACCTCTGTATATAATGTACAGCAGCCCTCATCATCACTGCTCCCTGTATATAATGTACAGCAGCCCTCATCATCACTGCTCCCTGTATATAATGTACAGCAGCCCTCATCATCACTGCTCCCTGTATATAATGTACAGCAGCCCTCATCCTCACTGCTCCCTGTATATAATGTACAGCAGCCCTCATCCTCACTTCTCCCTGTATATAATGAACAGCAGCCCTCATCATCACTGCCTCTGTATATAATGTACAGCAGCCCTCATCCTCACTGCTCCCTGTATATAATGTACAGCAGCCCTCATAATCACTTCTCCCTGTATATAATGTACAGCAGCCCTCATCATCACTGCCTCTGTATATAATGTACATCAGCCCTCATCCTCACTGCTCCTGTATATAATGTACAGCAGCCCTCATCATCACTGCTCCCTGTATATAATGTACAGCAGCCCTCATCATCACTGCTCCCTGTATATAATGTACAGCAGCCCTCATCATCACTGCTCCCTGTATATAATGTACAGTAGCCCTCATCCTCACTGCTCCCTCTATATAATGTACAGCAACCCTCATCATCACTGCTCCCTGTATATAATGTACAGCAGCCCTCATCATCACTGCTCCCTGTATATAATGTACAGCAGCCCTCATCGTCACTGCTCCCTGTATATCATGTACAGCAGCCCTCATCATCACTGCCTCTGCATATAATGTACAGCAGCCCTCATCATCACTGCCCCTGTATATAATCTACAGCAGTCCTCATCCTCACTGCCTCTTTATATAATGTACATCAGCCCTCATCCTCACTGTTCCTGTATATAATGTACAACAGCCCTCATCATCACTGCCTCTGTATATAATGTACAGCAGCCCTCATCATCACTGCTCCCTGTATATAATGTGCAGCAGCCCTCATCATCACTGCTCCCTGTATATAATGTACAGCAGCCCTCATCATCAGTGCTCCCTGTATATAATGTACAGCAGCCCTCATCATCACTGCCTCTGTACATAATGTACAGCAGCCCTCATCATCACTGCTCCCTGTATATAATGTACAGCAGCCCTCATCATCACTGCTCCCTGTATATAATGTACAGCAGCCCTCATCACTGCCCCTGTATATAATGTACAGCAGCCCTCATCATCACTGCTCCCTGTATATAATGTACAGCAGCCCTCATCATCACTGCCCTGTATATAATGTACAGCAGCCCTCATCATCACTGCCTCTGTATATAATGTACAGCAGCCCTCATCATCACTGCTCCCTGTATATAATGTACAGCAGCCCTCATCATCACTGCTCCCTGTATATAATGTACAGCAGCTCTCATCATCACTGCCCCTGTATATAATGTACAGCAGCCCTCATCATCACTGCTCCCTGTATATAATGTACAGCAGCCTTCATCCTCACTGCTCCCTGTAAATAATGTACAGCAGCCCTCATCCTCACTGCTCCCTGTATATAATGTACAGCATCCCTCATCCTCACTGCTCCCTGTATATAATGTACGACTGCCCTCATCCTCACTGCCCCTGTATATAATATACAGCAGCCCTCATCTTCACTGCTCCCTGTATATAATGTACAGCAGCCCTCATCCTCACTGCTCCATGTAAACAGTATAATGTACATCAGCCCTCATCCTCACTGCTCCCTGTATATAATGTATAACTGCCCTCATCCTCACTGCTTCTGTATATAATGTACAGCAGCCCTCATCCTCACTGCTCCCTGTATATAATATACAGAAGCCCTCATCCTCACTGTTCCCTGTATTTAATGTACAACTGCCCTCATCCTCACTGCTCCTGTATATAATGTACAACAGCCCTCATCCTCACTGCTCCTGTATATAATGTACAGTAGCCTTCATATTCACTGCTCCCTGTATATAATGTACAACTGCCCTCATCATCACTGCCTCTGTATATGATGTACAACTACCCTCATCATCACTGCCTCTGTATATAGTGTACAACTGCCCTCATCATCACTGCTCCCTGTATATAATGTACAGCAGCCCTCATCACTGCCCCTGTATATAATGTACAGCAGCCCTCATCCTCACTGCCTCTGAATAAAATGTACATCAGCCCTCATCCTCACTGTTCCTGTATATAATGTACAACGGACCTCATCATCACTACCTCTGTATATAATGTACAGCAGCCCTCATCATCACTGCTCCCTGTATATAATGTACAGCAGCCCTCATCATCACTGCTCCCTGTATATAATGTACAGTAGCCCTCATCATCACTGCTCCCTGTATATAATGTACAGCAGCCCTCATCCTCACTGCTCCATGTATATAATGTACAGCAGCCCTCATCCTCACTGCTCCCTGTATACAGTATAATGTACATCAGCCCTCATCCTCACTGCTCCCTGTATATAATGTACAACTGCCCTCATCCTCACTGCTCCTGTATATAATGTACAGCAGCCCTCATCCTCACTGCTCCCTGTATATAATGTACAACAGCCTTCATCATCACTGCCTCTGTATATAATGTACAGCAGCCCTCATCATCACTGCTCCCTGTATATAATGTACAGCAGCCCTCATCATCACTGCTCCCTGTATATAATGTACAGCAGCCCTCATCCTCAGTGCTCCCTGTATATAATGTACAGCAGCCCTCATCCTCACTGCTCCCTGTATATAATGTACAACTGCCCTCGTCATCACTGCTCCCTGTATATAATGTACAGCAGCCCTCATCATCACTGCCCCTGTATATAATGTACAGCAGCCCTCATCATCACTGCCTCTGTATATAGTGTACAGCAGCCCTCATCCTCACTGCTCCCTGTATATAATGTACGACTGCCCTCATCATCACTGCTCCCTGTATATAATGTACATCAGCCCTCATCATCACTGCTCCCTGTATATAATATACAGCAGCCCTCATCTTCACTGCTCCTGTATATAATGTACAGCAGCCTTCATCATCACTGCCTCTGTATATAATGTACAGCAGCCCTCATCATCACTGCTCCCTGTATATAATGTACAGCAGCCCTCATCATCACTGCTCCCAGTATATAATGTACAGCAGCCCTCATCATCACTGCTCCCTGTATATAATGTACAGCAGCCCTCATCTTCACTGCTCCTGTATATAATGTACAGCAGCCCTCATCATCACTGCTCCCTGTATATAATGTACAGCAGCCCTCATCATCACTGCTCCCTGTATATAATGTACAGCAGCCCTCATCTTCACTGCTCCTGTATATAATGTACAGCAGCCCTCATCCTCACTGCTCCCTGTATATAATGTACAGCAGCCCTCATCATCACTGCTCCCTGTATATAATGTACAGCAGCCCTTATCATCACTGCTCCCTGTATATAATGTACAGCAGCCCTTATCATCACTGCTCCCTGTATATAATGTACAGTAGCCCTCATCTTCACTGCTCCCTGTATATAATGTACAACTGCCCTCATCATCACTGCTCCCTGTATATAATGTAGAGCAGCCCTCATCATCACTGCTCCCTGTATATAATGTACAGTAGCCCTCATCCTCACTGCTCCCTCTATATAATGTACAGCAGCCCTCATCATCACTGCTCCCTGTATATAATGTACAGCAGCCCTCATCATCACTGCTCCCTGTATATAATGTACAGCAGCCCTCATCACTGCCCCTGTATATAATGTACAGCAGCCCTCATCATCACTGCTCCCTGTATATAATGTACAGCAGCCCTCATCATCACTGCCCCTGTATATAATGTACAGCAGCCCTCATCATCACTGCCTCTGTATATAATGTACAGCAGCCCTCATCCTCACTGCTCCCTGTATATAATGTACGACTGCCCTCATCATCACTGCTCCCTGTATATAATGTACATCAGCCCTCATCATCACTGCTCCCTGTATATAATATACAGCAGCCCTCATCTTCACTGCTCCCTGTATATAATGTACAGCAGCCTTCATCATCACTGCCTCTGTATTAAATGTACAGCAGCCCTCATCATCACTGCTCCCTGTATATAATGTACAGCAGCCCTCATCTTCACTGCTCCTGTATATAATGTACAGCAGCCCTCATCATCACTGCTCCCTGTATATAATGTACAGCAGCCCTCATCATCACTGCTCCCTGTATATAATGTACAGCAGCCCTCATCATCACTGCTCCCTGTATATAATGTACAGCAGCCCTCATCCTCACTGCTCCCTGTATATAATGTACAGCAGCCCTCATCATCACTGCCTCTGTATATAATGTACAGCAGCCCTCATCCTCACTGCTCCTGTATATAATGTACAGCAGCCCTCATCATCACTGCTCCCTGTATATAATGTACAGCAGCCCTCATCATCACTGCCTCTGTATATAATGTACAGCAGCCCTCATCATCACTGCTCCCTGTATATAATGTACAGCAGCCCTCATCATCAATGCTCCCTGTATATAATGTACAGCGGCTCTCATCATCACTGCCCCTGTATATAATGTACAGCAGCCCTCATCATCACTGCTCCCTGTATATAATGTACAGCAGCCTTCATCCTCACTGCTCCCTGTAAATAATGTACAGCAGCCCTCATCCTCACTGCTCCCTGTATATAATGTACAGCATCCCTCATCCTCACTGCTCCCTGTATATAATGTACGACTGCCCTCATCCTCACTGCCCCTGTATATAATATACAGCAGCCCTCATCTTCACTGCTCCCTGTATATAATGTACAGCAGCCCTCATCCTCACTGCTCCCTGTATTCAGTATAAAGTACATCAGCCCTCATCCTCACTGCTCCCTGTATATAATGTATAACTGCCCTCATCCTCACTGCTCCTGTATATGATGTACAGCAGCCCTCATCATCACTGCTCCCTGTATATAATGTACAGCAGCCCTCATCCTCACTGTTCCCTTTATTTAATGTACAACTGCCCTCATCCTCACTGCTCCTGTATATAATGTACAACAGCCCTTATCCTCACTGCTCCTGTATATAATGTACAGTAGCCCTCATATTCACTGCTCCCTGTATATAATGTACAACTGCCCTCATCATCACTGCCTCTGTATATAATGTACAACTACCCTTATCATCACTGCCTCTGTATATAGTGTACAACTGCCCTCATCATCACTGCTCCCTGTATATAATGTACAGCAGCCCTCATCACTGCCCCTGTATATAATGTACAGCAGCCCTCATCCTCACTGCCTCTGTATATAATGTACATCAGCCCTCATCCTCACTGTTCCTGTATATAATGTACAACAGCCCTCATCATCACTACCTCTGTATATAATGTACAGCAGCCCTCATCATCACTGCTTCCTGTATATAATGTACAGCAGCCCTCATCATCACTGCTCCCTGTATATAATGTACAGCAGCCCTCATCATCACTGCTCCCTGTATATAATGTACAGCAGCCCTCATCCTCACTGCTCCCTGTATATAATGTACAGCAGCCCTCATCCTCACTTCTCCCTGTATATAATGAACAGCAGCCCTCATCATCACTGCCTCTGTATATAATGTACAGCAGCCCTCATCCTCACTGCTCCCTGTATATAATGTACAGCAGCCCTCATAATCACTGCTCCCTGTATATAATGTACAGCAGCCCTCATCATCACTGCCTCTGTATATAATGTACATCAGCCCTCATCCTCACTGCTCCTGTATATAATGTACAGCAGCCCTCATCATCACTGCTCCCTGTATATAATGTACAGCAGCCCTCATCATCACTGCTCCCTGTATATAATGTACAGCAGCCCTCATCATCACTGCTCCCTGTATATAATGTACAGTAGCCCTCATCCTCACTGCTCCCTCTATATAATGTACAGCAACCCTCATCATCACTGCTCCCTGTATATAATGTACAGCAGCCCTCATCATCACTGCTCCCTGTATATAATGTACAGCAGCCCTCATCGTCACTGCTCCCTGTATATCATGTACAGCAGCCCTCATCATCACTGCCTCTGCATATAATGTACAGCAGCCCTCATCATCACTGCCCCTGTATATAATCTACAGCAGTCCTCATCCTCACTGCCTCTTTATATAATGTACATCAGCCCTCATCCTCACTGTTCCTGTATATAATGTACAACAGCCCTCATCATCACTGCCTCTGTATATAATGTACAGCAGCCCTCATCATCACTGCTCCCTGTATATAATGTGCAGCAGCCCTCATCATCACTGCTCCCTGTATATAATGTACAGCAGCCCTCATCATCAGTGCTCCCTGTATATAATGTACAGCAGCCCTCATCATCACTGCCTCTGTACATAATGTACAGCAGCCCTCATCATCACTGCTCCCTGTATATAATGTACAGCAGCCCTCATCATCACTGCTCCCTGTATATAATGTACAGCAGCCCTCATCACTGCCCCTGTATATAATGTACAGCAGCCCTCATCATCACTGCTCCCTGTATATAATGTACAGCAGCCCTCATCATCACTGCCCTGTATATAATGTACAGCAGCCCTCATCATCACTGCCTCTGTATATAATGTACAGCAGCCCTCATCATCACTGCTCCCTGTATATAATGTACAGCAGCCCTCATCATCACTGCTCCCTGTATATAATGTACAGCAGCTCTCATCATCACTGCCCCTGTATATAATGTACAGCAGCCCTCATCATCACTGCTCCCTGTATATAATGTACAGCAGCCTTCATCCTCACTGCTCCCTGTAAATAATGTACAGCAGCCCTCATCCTCACTGCTCCCTGTATATAATGTACAGCATCCCTCATCCTCACTGCTCCCTGTATATAATGTACGACTGCCCTCATCCTCACTGCCCCTGTATATAATATACAGCAGCCCTCATCTTCACTGCTCCCTGTATATAATGTACAGCAGCCCTCATCCTCACTGCTCCATGTAAACAGTATAATGTACATCAGCCCTCATCCTCACTGCTCCCTGTATATAATGTATAACTGCCCTCATCCTCACTGCTCCTGTATATAATGTACAGCAGCCCTCATCCTCACTGCTCCCTGTATATAATATACAGAAGCCCTCATCCTCACTGTTCCCTGTATTTAATGTACAACTGCCCTCATCCTCACTGCTCCTGTATATAATGTACAACAGCCCTCATCCTCACTGCTCCTGTATATAATGTACAGTAGCCTTCATATTCACTGCTCCCTGTATATAATGTACAACTGCCCTCATCATCACTGCCTCTGTATATGATGTACAACTACCCTCATCATCACTGCCTCTGTATATAGTGTACAACTGCCCTCATCATCACTGCTCCCTGTATATAATGTACAGCAGCCCTCATCACTGCCCCTGTATATAATGTACAGCAGCCCTCATCCTCACTGCCTCTGAATAAAATGTACATCAGCCCTCATCCTCACTGTTCCTGTATATAATGTACAACGGACCTCATCATCACTACCTCTGTATATAATGTACAGCAGCCCTCATCATCACTGCTCCCTGTATATAATGTACAGCAGCCCTCATCATCACTGCTCCCTGTATATAATGTACAGTAGCCCTCATCATCACTGCTCCCTGTATATAATGTACAGCAGCCCTCATCCTCACTGCTCCATGTATATAATGTACAGCAGCCCTCATCCTCACTGCTCCCTGTATACAGTATAATGTACATCAGCCCTCATCCTCACTGCTCCCTGTATATAATGTACAACTGCCCTCATCCTCACTGCTCCTGTATATAATGTACAGCAGCCCTCATCCTCACTGCTCCCTGTATATAATGTACAACAGCCTTCATCATCACTGCCTCTGTATATAATGTACAGCAGCCCTCATCATCACTGCTCCCTGTATATAATGTACAGCAGCCCTCATCATCACTGCTCCCTGTATATAATGTACAGCAGCCCTCATCCTCAGTGCTCCCTGTATATAATGTACAGCAGCCCTCATCCTCACTGCTCCCTGTATATAATGTACAACTGCCCTCGTCATCACTGCTCCCTGTATATAATGTACAGCAGCCCTCATCATCACTGCCCCTGTATATAATGTACAGCAGCCCTCATCATCACTGCCTCTGTATATAGTGTACAGCAGCCCTCATCCTCACTGCTCCCTGTATATAATGTACGACTGCCCTCATCATCACTGCTCCCTGTATATAATGTACATCAGCCCTCATCATCACTGCTCCCTGTATATAATATACAGCAGCCCTCATCTTCACTGCTCCTGTATATAATGTACAGCAGCCTTCATCATCACTGCCTCTGTATATAATGTACAGCAGCCCTCATCATCACTGCTCCCTGTATATAATGTACAGCAGCCCTCATCATCACTGCTCCCTGTATATAATGTACAGCAGCCCTCATCATCACTGCTCCCTGTATATAATGTACAGCAGCCCTCATCTTCACTGCTCCTGTATATAATGTACAGCAGCCCTCATCATCACTGCTCCCTGTATATAATGTACAGCAGCCCTCATCATCACTGCTCCCTGTATATAATGTACAGCAGCCCTCATCTTCACTGCTCCTGTATATAATGTACAGCAGCCCTCATCCTCACTGCTCCCTGTATATAATGTACAGCAGCCCTCATCATCACTGCTCCCTGTATATAATGTACAGCAGCCCTTATCATCACTGCTCCCTGTATATAATGTACAGCAGCCCTTATCATCACTGCTCCCTGTATATAATGTACAGTAGCCCTCATCTTCACTGCTCCCTGTATATAATGTACAACTGCCCTCATCATCACTGCTCCCTGTATATAATGTAGAGCAGCCCTCATCATCACTGCTCCCTGTATATAATGTACAGTAGCCCTCATCCTCACTGCTCCCTCTATATAATGTACAGCAGCCCTCATCATCACTGCTCCCTGTATATAATGTACAGCAGCCCTCATCATCACTGCTCCCTGTATATAATGTACAGCAGCCCTCATCACTGCCCCTGTATATAATGTACAGCAGCCCTCATCATCACTGCTCCCTGTATATAATGTACAGCAGCCCTCATCATCACTGCCCCTGTATATAATGTACAGCAGCCCTCATCATCACTGCCTCTGTATATAATGTACAGCAGCCCTCATCCTCACTGCTCCCTGTATATAATGTACGACTGCCCTCATCATCACTGCTCCCTGTATATAATGTACATCAGCCCTCATCATCACTGCTCCCTGTATATAATATACAGCAGCCCTCATCTTCACTGCTCCCTGTATATAATGTACAGCAGCCTTCATCATCACTGCCTCTGTATTAAATGTACAGCAGCCCTCATCATCACTGCTCCCTGTATATAATGTACAGCAGCCCTCATCTTCACTGCTCCTGTATATAATGTACAGCAGCCCTCATCATCACTGCTCCCTGTATATAATGTACAGCAGCCCTCATCATCACTGCTCCCTGTATATAATGTACAGCAGCCCTCATCATCACTGCTCCCTGTATATAATGTACAGCAGCCCTCATCCTCACTGCTCCCTGTATATAATGTACAGCAGCCCTCATCATCACTGCCTCTGTATATAATGTACAGCAGCCCTCATCCTCACTGCTCCTGTATATAATGTACAGCAGCCCTCATCATCACTGCTCCCTGTATATAATGTACAGCAGCCCTCATCATCACTGCCTCTGTATATAATGTACAGCAGCCCTCATCTTCACTGCTCCTGTATATAATGTACAGCAGCCCTCATCATCACTGCTCCCTGTATATAATGTACAGCAGCCCTCATCATCACTGCTCCCTGTATATAATGTACAGCAGCCCTCATCATCACTGCTCCCTGTATATAATGTACAGCAGCCCTCATCCTCACTGCTCCCTGTATATAATGTACAGCAGCCCTCATCATCACTGCCTCTGTATATAATGTACAGCAGCCCTCATCCTCACTGCTCCTGTATATAATGTACAGCAGCCCTCATCATCACTGCTCCCTGTATATAATGTACAGCAGCCCTCATCATCACTGCCTCTGTATATAATGTACAGCAGCCCTCATCATCACTGCTCCCTGTATATAATGTACAGCAGCCCTCATCATCAATGCTCCCTGTATATAATGTACAGCGGCTCTCATCATCACTGCCCCTGTATATAATGTACAGCAGCCCTCATCATCACTGCTCCCTGTATATAATGTACAGCAGCCTTCATCCTCACTGCTCCCTGTAAATAATGTACAGCAGCCCTCATCCTCACTGCTCCCTGTATATAATGTACAGCATCCCTCATCCTCACTGCTCCCTGTATATAATGTACGACTGCCCTCATCCTCACAGCCCCTGTATATAATATACAGCAGCCCTCATCTTCACTGCTCCCTGTATATAATGTACAGCAGCCCTCATCCTCACTGCTCCCTGTATACAGTATAAAGTACATCAGCCCTCATCCTCACTGCTCCCTGTATATAATGTATAACTGCCCTCATCCTCACTGCTCCTGTATATAATGTACAGCAGCCCTCATCATCACTGCTCCCTGTATATAATGTACAGCAGCCCTCATCCTCACTGTTCCCTTTATTTAATGTACAACTGCCCTCATCCTCACTGCTCCTGTATATAATGTACAACAGCCCTTATCCTCACTGCTCCTGTATATAATGTACAGTAGCCCTCATATTCACTGCTCCCTGTATATAATGTACAACTGCCCTCATCATCACTGCCTCTGTATATAATGTACAACTACCCTTATCATCACTGCCTCTGTATATAGTGTACAACTGCCCTCATCATCACTGCTCCCTGTATATAATGTACAGCAGCCCTCATCACTGCCCCTGTATATAATGTACAGCAGCCCTCATCCTCACTGCCTCTGTATATAATGTACATCAGCCCTCATCCTCACTGTTCCTGTATATAATGTACAACAGCCCTCATCATCACTACCTCTGTATATAATGTACAGCAGCCCTCATCATCACTGCTCCCTGTATATAATGTACAGCAGCCCTCATCATCACTGCTCCCTGTATATAATGTACAGCAGCCCTCATCATCACTGCTCCCTGTATATAATGTACAGCAGCCCTCATCCTCACTGCTCCCTGTATATAATGTACAGCAGCCCTCATCCTCACTTCTCCCTGTATATAATGAAAAGCAGCCCTCATCATCACTGCCTCTGTATATAATGTACAGCAGCCCTCATCCTCACTGCTCCCTGTATATAATGTACAGCAGCCCTCATAATCACTGCTCCCTGTATATAATGTACAGCAGCCCTCATCATCACTGCCTCTGTATATAATGTACATCAGCCCTCATCCTCACTGCTCCTGTATATAATGTACAGCAGCCCTCATCATCACTGCTCCCTGTATATAATGTACAGCAGCCCTCATCATCACTGCTCCCTGTATATAATGTACAGCAGCCCTCATCATCACTGCTCCCTGTATATAATGTACAGTAGCCCTCATCCTCACTGCTCCCTCTATATAATGTACAGCAACCCTCATCATCACTGCTCCCTGTATATAATGTACAGCAGCCCTCATCATCACTGCTCCCTGTATATAATGTACAGCAGCCCTCATCGTCACTGCTCCCTGTATATCATGTACAGCAGCCCTCATCATCACTGCCTCTGCATATAATGTACAGCAGCCCTCATCATCACTGCCCCTGTATATAATCTACAGCAGTCCTCATCCTCACTGCCTCTTTATATAATGTACATCAGCCCTCATCCTCACTGTTCCTGTATATAATGTACAACAGCCCTCATCATCACTGCCTCTGTATATAATGTACAGCAGCCCTCATCATCACTGCTCCCTGTATATAATGTACAGCAGCCCTCATCATCACTGCTCCCTGTATATAATGTACAGCAGCCCTCATCATCAGTGCTCCCTGTATATAATGTACAGCAGCCCTCATCCTCACTGCTCCCTGTATACAGTATAATGTACAGCAGCCCTCATCATCACTGCTCCCTGTATATAATGTACAGCAGCCCTCATCCTCAGTGCTTCCTGTATATAATGTACAGCAGCCCTCATCCTCACTGCTCCCTGTATATAATGTACAACTGCCCTCGTCATCACTGCTCCCTGTATATAATGTACAGTAGCCCTCATCTTCACTGCTCCCTGTATATAATGTACAACTGCCCTCATCATCACTGCTCCCTGTATATAATGTACAGCAGCCCTCATCACTGCCCCTGTATATAATGTACAGCAGCCCTCATCATCACTGCTCCCTGTATATAATGTACAGCAGCCCTCATCATCACTGCCCCTGTATATAATGTACAGCAGCCCTCATCATCACTGCCTCTGTATATAATGTACAGCAGCCCTCATCCTCACTGCTCCCTGTATATAATGTACGACTGCCCTCATCATCACTGCTCCCTGTATATAATGTACATCAGCCCTCATCATCACTGCTCCCTGTATATAATGTACAGCAGCCCTCATCATCACTGCTCCCTGTATATAATGTACAGCAGCCCTCATCCTCACTGCTCCCTGTATACAGTATAATGTACATCAGCCCTCATCCTCACTGTTCCTGTATATAATGTACAACTGCCCTCATCCTCACTGCTCCTGTATATAATGTACAGCAGCCCTCATCCTCACTGCTCCCTGTATATAATGTACAGCAGCCTTCATCATCACTGCCTCTGTATATAATGTACATCAGCCCTCATCATCACTGCTCCCTGTATATAATGTACAGCAGCCCTCATCATCACTGCTCCCTGTATATAATGTACAGCAGCCCTCATCCTCAGTGCTTCCTGTATATAATGTACAGCAGCCCTCATCCTCACTGCTCCCTGTATATAATGTACAACTGCCCTCGTCATCACTGCTCCCTGTATATAATGTACAGTAGCCCTCATCTTCACTGCTCCCTGTATATAATGTACAACTGCCCTCATCATCACTGCCTCTGTATATAGTGTACAGCTGCCCTCATCCTCACTGCTCCCTGTATATATATGTACGACAGCCTTCATCATCACTGCTCCCTGTATATAGTGTACAACTGCCCTCATCATCACTGCCTCTGTATATAATGTACAATTGCCCTCATCCTCACTGCTCCCTGTATATAATGTACAACTGCCCTCATCATCACTGCCTCTGTATATAATGTACAACTGCCCTCATCCTCACTGCTCCCTGTATATAATGTACAGCAACCCTCATCATCACTTCCCCTGTATATAATGTACAGCAGCGCTCATCATCACTGCTCCCTGTATATAATGTACAGCAGCCCTCATCATCAATGCTCCCTGTATATAATGTACAGCGGCTCTCATCATCACTGCCCCTGTATATAATGTACAGCAGCCCTCATCATCACTGCTCCCTGTATATAATGTACAGCAGCCTTCATCCTCACTGCTCCCTGTAAATAATGTACAGCAGCCCTCATCCTCACTGCTCCCTGTATATAATGTACAGCATCCCTCATCCTCACTGCTCCCTGTATATAATGTACGACTGCCCTCATCCTCACTGCCCCTGTATATAATATACAGCAGCCCTCATCTTCACTGCTCCCTGTATATAATGTACAGCAGCCCTCATCCTCACTGCTCCCTGTATACAGTATAAAGTACATCAGCCCTCATCCTCACTGCTCCCTGTATATAATGTACAGCAGCCCTCATCCTCACTTCTCCCTGTATATAATGAACAGCAGCCCTCATCATCACTGCCTCTGTATATAATGTACAGCAGCCCTCATCCTCACTGCTCCCTGTATATAATGTACAGCAGCCCTCATAATCACTGCTCCCTGTATATAATGTACAGCAGCCCTCATCATCACTGCCTCTGTATATAATGTACATCAGCCCTCATCCTCACTGCTCCTGTATATAATGTACAGCAGCCCTCATCATCACTGCTCCCTGTATATAATGTACAGCAGCCCTCATCATCACTGCTCCCTGTATATAATGTACAGCAGCCCTCATCATCACTGCTCCCTGTATATAATGTACAGTAGCCCTCATCCTCACTGCTCCCTCTATATAATGTACAGCAACCCTCATCATCACTGCTCCCTGTATATAATGTACAGCAGCCCTCATCATCACTGCTCCCTGTATATAATGTACAGCAGCCCTCATCGTCACTGCTCCCTGTATATCATGTACAGCAGCCCTCATCATCACTGCCTCTGCATATAATGTACAGCAGCCCTCATCATCACTGCCCCTGTATATTATCTACAGCAGCCCTCATCCTCACTGCCTCTTTATATAATGTACATCAGCCCTCATCCTCACTGTTCCTGTATATAATGTACAACAGCCCTCATCATCACTGCCTCTGTATATAATGTACAGCAGCCCTCATCATCACTGCTCCCTGTATATAATGTACAGCAGCCCTCATCATCACTGCTCCCTGTATATAATGTACAGCAGCCCTCATCATCAGTGCTCCCTGTATATAATGTACAGCAGCCCTCATCCTCACTGCTCCCTGTATATAATGTACATGAGCCCTCATCCTCACTGCTCCCTGTATACAGTATAATGTACATCAGCCCTCATCCTCACTGCTCCCTGTATATAATGTACAACTGCCCTCATCCTTACTGCTCCTGTATATAATGTACAGCAGCCCTCATCCTCACTGCTCCCTGTATATAATGTACAACAGCCTTCATCATCACTGCCTCTGTATATAATGTACAGCAGCCCTCATCATCACTGCTCCCTGTATATAATGTACAGCAGCCCTCATCATCACTGCTCCCTGTATATAATGTACAGCAGCCCTCATCCTCAGTGCTCCCTGTATATAATGTACAGCAGCCCTCATCCTCACTGCTCCCTGTATATAATGTACAACTGCCCTCGTCATCACTGCTCCCTGTATATAATGTACAGAAGCCCTCATCTTCACTGCTCCCTGTATATAATGTACAATTGCCCTCATCATCACTGCTCCCTGTATATAATGTAGAGCAGCCCTCATCATCACTGCTCCCTGTATATAATGTACAGTAGCCCTCATCCTCACTGCTCCCTCTATATAATGTACAGCAGCCCTCATCATCACTGCTCCCTGTATATAATGTACAGCAGCCCTCATCATCACTGCTCCCTGTATATAATGTACAGCAGCCCTCATCATCACTGCTCCCTGTATATAATGTACAGCAGCCCTCATCATCACTGCCTCTGCATATAATGTACAGCAGCTCTCATCATCACTGCCCCTGTATATAATCTACAGCAGCCCTCATCCTCACTGTTCCTGTATATAATGTACAACAGCCCTCATCATCACTGCCTCTGTATATAATGTACAGCAGCCCTCATCATCACTGCTCCCTGTATATAATGTACAGCAGCCCTCATCATCACTGCTCCCTGTATATAATGTACAGCAGCCCTCATCATCACTGCTCCCTGTATATAATGTACAGCAGCCCTCATCCTCACTGCTCCCTGTATATAATGTACAGCAGCCCTCATCCTCACTGCTCCCTGTATACAGTATAATGTACATCAGCCCTCATCCTCACTGCTCCTGTATATAATGTACAGCAGCCCTCATCCTCACTGCTCCCTGTATATAATGTACAACAGCCTTCATCATCACTGCCTCTGTATATAATGTACAGCAGCCCTCATCATCACTGCTCCCTGTATATAATGTACAGCAGCCCTCATCCTCAGTGCTCCCTGTATATAATGTACAGCAGCCCTCATCCTCACTGCTCCCTGTATATAATGTACAACTGCCCTCGTCATCACTGCTCCCTGTATATAATGTACAGTAGCCCTCATCTTCACTGCTCCCTGTATATAATGTACAACTGCCCTCATCATCACTGCCTCTGTATATAATGTACATCAGCCCTCATCCTCACTGCTCCTGTATATAATGTACAGCAGCCCTCATCATCACTGCTCCCTGTATATAATGTACAGCAGCCCTCATCATCACTGCTCCCTGTATATAATGTACAGCAGCCCTCATCATCACTGCTCCCTGTATATAATGTACAGCAGCCCTCATCCTCACTGCTCCCTGTATATAATGTACAGCAGCCCTCATCCTCACTGCTCCCTGTATATAATGTACAGCAGCCCTCATCCTCACTGCTCCCTGTATATAATGTACAGCAGCCCTCATCCTCACTGCTCCCTGTATATAATGTACGACTGCCCTCATCCTCACTGCCCCTGTATATAATATACAGCAGCCCTCATCTTCACTGCTTCCTGTATATAATGTACAGCAGCCCTCATCCTCACTGCTCCCTGTATACAGTATAATGTACATCAGCCCTCATCCTCACTGTTCCTGTATATAATGTACAACTGCCCTCATCCTCACTGCTCCTGTATATAATGTACAGCAGCCCTCATCCTCACTGCTCCCTGTATATAATGTACAGCAGCCTTCATCATCACTGCCTCTGTATATAATGTACATCAGCCCTCATCATCACTGCTCCCTGTATATAATGTACAGCAGCCCTCATCATCACTGCTCCCTGTATATAATGTACAGCAGCCCTCATCCTCAGTGCTTCCTGTATATAATGTACAGCAGCCCTCATCCTCACTGCTCCCTGTATATAATGTACAACTGCCCTCGTCATCACTGCTCCCTGTATATAATGTACAGTAGCCCTCATCTTCACTGCTCCCTGTATATAATGTACAACTGCCCTCATCATCACTGCCTCTGTATATAGTGTACAGCTGCCCTCATCCTCACTGCTCCCTGTATATATATGTACGACAGCCTTCATCATCACTGCTCCCTGTATATAGTGTACAACTGCCCTCATCATCACTGCCTCTGTATATAATGTACAATTGCCCTCATCCTCACTGCTCCCTGTATATAATGTACAACTGCCCTCATCATCACTGCCTCTGTATATAATGTACAACTGCCCTCATCCTCACTGCTCCCTGTATATAATGTACAGCAACCCTCATCATCACTTCCCCTGTATATAATGTACAGCAGCGCTCATCATCACTGCTCCCTGTATATAATGTACAAAAACCCAAATCATCTCTGCTCCCCAGCGCCGAACCTCTAACGAGGCGAGGTGAGGTGCCCGTCTCGGGCAGCAGACTGGAGGGGGCTAGGCGATTTAATTTTTTTTTTTACTTTTGTTTTTTTATTTGAACCAGCGCAGGAGAGCTGCCGCTCAACTTGCGCTGTTTCAGACGTCTACACAGATGTCTGCCAGGAGTGAAGATGCGGCGGGAGCAGCATCAGCATCGAGGTCGGTAAGTATAATAACTTTTTTTTTTGTTTTATAATAGGCCGCTAACTGTTGGAGTATCTCCAGCAGGTAGCAGCCTATTTACCAATCTACCCGGACCTGCTCACTGCCGCCCCCGCTTCCCCTTATACTATAGGCCGCGGTGGCAAGGCCGCGATGCCACTACTACTATTATTATACTCGGGGGGTCTTTTCAGACCCCCGAGTATAATAATCGGAGCCCCAGGGGAGGTGAGAGAACATAATAAACAATGTTACTTACCTCTACCTGTTACTCCTAGGAGGCTTCGGGCCTATATGGTAATGCCCAGACCTCACGTGGTATGGGATATTACCATATAGGCCCAAAGTTTGTGGTAGCAGTACCATATAGGCCCGAAGCCTGTGCTAGTAGTAATAGCCTGTTACTGCTAGCACAGGCTTTGGGCCTGTATGGCAACAGGCTGTTACTGCTAGCACAGGCGTTGGGCCTATATGGTAATATCCCAGACCACGTGACATCTGGGCATTACCATATAGGCCCGAAGCCTGCTATATATATATTGTCAGGGTCTGGGGTTGCTAGGTGGGGTGGCATAGACACAAAAGTCCAGTTTCTTTTAGTCCAAAACAAAGGTAGAGTTTGTTTTCACTCAAAAATATAGTGCAGCAACAAAAGAAAACAATACAAAAATAAATACCTGCCCGGCTAGGCTCTAACTAAACATAGAATAGGTTACCTCACCTAGAATAACAGAAATCCAAAAGCCAGTAGAATCATTCAGGACACAGCTCCAAAAATAGGACCTCTTTCTTTGGCTCTCTAGCCAAGTCTGCTGCTGGAGCTGGCCTCTTAAGCCTCCTTGATGAGGAGACTCTTAACAGCTGAGTCGCTGCCGGAACATCCCCAAAGTGTGGACTGGAATGACAGGTAACCCTAGCATTTCTGTCCTTATTCATTTTCATCCATGTAAGAGGAGAATGGTCAGTTATTAACTTAAATTTTCTGCCCAGGAGGTAGTACCTCAGGGCATCCAGTGCCCACTTAATGGCCAAAAGCATTCCCTTTCCACAATGTTGTAATTGTTCTCTGCATGGGACAGCTTCCTGCTCATGTACATTACTGGATGCTCCTCACCGTTTACCACCTGGGACAGCACCGCTCCTAAACCTGCATTTGAGTCATCTGTCTGCACCAGGAACTCCTTCCTGAAGTCAGGGGCTATCAGCACTGGCTGCTGGCATAGAGCTTGCTTTAACCTCTGGAACGCCTCCTCTGCCTCTGCTGTCCAGTGTATTATCACTGACTTCCCACCTTTCGTCAGGTCAGTGAGAGGAGCTGCAATAGAGGCAAAGTTTGGCACAAACCTCCGATAGTAGCCCGCAATGCCAAGAAATGCCCTGACTTGCTTCTTGGTAAGTGGTCTTGGCCAGTTCTGTATTGCCTCAACTTTACTGATTTGGGGTTTTATTACCCCTTTGCCAATGACATAACCCAGGTACTTGGCTTCCTCCAGCCCTAAAGCACATTTCTCAGGGTTGATAGTAAGGCCTGCCTCACTTATGGAGTCCAATACTGCCTGCACCTTACAGAGGTGACTTCCCCAGTCTGGGCTATGAATGACCACATCGTCCAGGTAAGCCTCTGTCTAGTCACGATGTGGCCGCAAGATCTAGTCCATCAACCTCTGAACGGTTGCAGGAGCTCCATGCAACCCAAATGGCATAACCCTGTACTGGAACAGCCCTTCGGGAACAACAAAGGCTGTTTTCTCCTTGGCTTCCTTAGACAAAGGTATTTGCCAGTAACCTTTTGTAAGGTCCAGTGTGGTTATGTACCTGGCATTACCCAACTTCTCAATCAGCTCATCAACCCTGGGCATGGGATAAGCGTCAAACTTTGAAATCTCATTCAATTTTCTAAAGTCATTGCAGAACCTCCAAGTACCATTGGACTTTGCTATCAATACAATTGGGTTAGATCACTCACTTTTGGATTCCTCAATCACTCCCAACTCAAGCATGTGTTTAACCTCAGCTAACGCCACCTCCCTATGTGCCTCTGGTATTCTGTTGGGTTTGAGGTTTACTTTTCTCCCAGGTTCTGTCTCTACATGGTGCTCTATCAGGTGTGTACGCCCTGGTAGATCAGAGAACTTGTGTCTATTTTTCTGCAGGAACTCTCTTGCCTCCTGTTGCTGGGGCACTGAGAGGGTCTCATTCACAAGGACTGGAGGCATTGGTGGCAACGAATCACCCACCTCTGTATTTAAGGCCACCAAGGATTCCCTCTGGTTCCTGGGCTTAATCAAGTTCACATGGTAGATTTGAAAAGACTTCCTTTTCCCTGGTTGGTGAACTTTATAGTTTACTGGCCCTATATTTTCCACAATTTCATATGGGCTTTGCCATTTCGCTAAGAACTTGCTCTCCACAGTAGGCACCAAAATAAAGACTCTGTCCCCTGGGTTAAACTCTCGGACTCTGGCAGAACGATTGTAAATTCTGCTTTGGTCCTCTTGTGCTCTTTGCAGATGTTCTTTTACAATTGGCTTGACTGTTGAAATGCGGTCAGGCATTTGAGCTACATGCTCTATGACAATACGGTATGGGGAAGCCTCAGTTTCCCAGGTTTCTTTAGCTATATCAAGTAAGCCCCTGGGGTGTCTACCATAGACTAATTCAAAAGGGGAAAAACCTGTAGACGCTTGTTGAACCTCTCTGATAGAGAACATCAGGTATGGCAACAGGCAATCCCAGTCACGACCATCTTTTTCTACCACCTTTTTAAGCATATGCTTGAGAGTCTTATTAAAGCGCTCCACTAACCCATCTGTCAGGGGGTGATACACAGAGGTCCGTATGTGGGTAATTTTAAACAGTTTGCATAGCTCTTTCATCACCTTTGACATGAACGGTGTGCCTTGGTCAGTCAGTATCTCTTTAGGTATGCCTGTTCTTGAAAACGTATAGAATAACTCACGGGTAATACTCTTTGATGTCGTATTACGCAAGGGAACCATCTCAGGATAGCGAGTAGCGTAATCTAAGACAACCAGAATATATTAGTGACCTCTACCTGACTTGACTATTGGACCGACCAAGTCCATGCCAATCCTATCAAATGGCACTTCAATGATGGGCAGGGGATCCAAAGGACTATGGAAATGTGGGGCTGGGGCATGTACCTGACACGTGGGACAGGACACACAGTAGTCCTTCACTTCCCTGTACTCGCCTGGCCAATAAAATCTTTGGAGAATCCTCTCCTGTGTTTTCTCCGCCCCTAGGTGTCCCCCAAGCACATGATTATGGGCCATATCAAGTACCACATGACGGTATGGCTTTGGTACGAGAAGCTGCTCTACCATTTCCCCATTACTTTTTGCAACCCGATACAAGAGGTTATAGCAAAATGTGGGAATTGGTGGTCAGTATCAGGTTCCAGAGGCACATTGTTAACAACTGTCACATTATCACGAGCATTAGCAAGAGTGGGATCTCTCAATTGTACAGTATAAAAATTATCCAGTGAGACCTCTAATTCAGGTATGTTAGGCTCAGGAGCTGGGCAAGAAGCATCATCTTCTTCTCCAGCTAGGACCTGTAATGGAAAGCGGTCGCTCTCCTCATGCACTTTGGGCATAGGCGGGGTTTCCACCTTTGGCTGTGTGGTTGTACCTTTTCCCCACAAATACCAGAACAAAGGGAAATCACGTACCAAAATCACATTATGCATAAGGTTTTTTACAACACCCACTTCATAATAAACAGGTCCTAATATAGTCTCTATTGTGACCTTGGACATGGGATACTCCTTGACATCCCCATGGATGCAACAAACACTCATACTTTTGTCCGGGATAAAGTCCCTAGCTATCAAGCTGGCATGTACCAGAGTGACCAGGCTACCAGAGTCCAACAACGCCTGGACAGAATGGCCGTTCACCACGACTTTGCAGACCTGAGGCCCAGTCTCTAGTCCCAGTGCCGTAGCACACACAGGTTTGGCAAATAATGATCGACGCCCACCAGCATCACAGTCCATTGGCTCAGAGGTGAATGAGCACTGGGCAGCAATATGTCCCCACTCATGGCATCTCCAACACTGTACCAGCCCTGGTTTCTCCAACAGAGAGTCCCTTCTTGGGCTGGTGGGCTGCCTAGAAAACACATCTCGAACTCTTTTCCCTCCGTTCTCAAATAACGGAACAGTCTTACCGGGAGGTGCCCTCTGCTGGGTGTTCCTGGGGGATGGTCGCGCTGTAGGGTCATCACAGAGTTTCGCCTCAGTCGCCAGGTAACCCTCTCGAGAAGGCTGACGAACTGGTTGGCATCTATGGGGTTTCCATGTCCAACCCAGCGTTGCAATGCAGGAGGAAGAGCTCTGGTGAACTGGTCTAGGACCATCTTCTCCACCAGCTTTGCAGGGGTACAGATGTCTGGTTCCAGCCACTTTTACACCAGGTGAATCAGGTCGTGCATCTGGGATCTGGCAGGCTTGTCCATATGGTAGCTCCAGGTATGCACCCACCGGGCACAGACAGCAGTGGTTAACCCCAGCCGAGCAAGAATTTCCGCCTTTAGTTTGTCATAGTCCTGGACATGTTGCTGGCAGAGGTCATAATAGGCCTTCTGGGGTTCACTGGTCAAATAGGGTGCAATGATATCTGCCTAGTCAGCAGCTGGCAGTTTCTCCGGCACTCTCTCAAACCCAGTCAGGAAGGCCTCCACGTCATTATCTGGGGTCATCTTTTGCAAAGCTCTTTGCACAGCCCGCTTCTCATCTCTGAGCTCCACAGGTCTTTGCAGGCTAGTGACAACAGTCTCTTTAAGGAGCGCAACAGCAAACAATTCGTTTCTTGTTGCTGCACATTGGACTATACACGATGCTTCAGTAGCTCCTCCATAGTCTGGGTCTGTATAGCGGCAGCAGCCTTCACCCAGGACATTAAAAAAAAAAAATTTCTCAAGCAAGGAGTGGACGTGTTGTTGCCCCTAGCAACCGCTGAATGCCCGCGCCCTCCACCAATTGTCAGGGTCTGGGGTTGCTAGGTGGGGTGGCATAGACACAAGAGTCCAGTTTCTTTTACTCCAAAACAGAGGTAGAGTTTATTTTCACTCAAAAAGGTAGTGCAGCAACAAAAGGAAACAATACAAAAATAAATACCTGCCCGGCTAGGCTCTAACTAAACATAGAATAGGTTACTGTTATGGTCAGCAGGGTTTATTAAAAAAAACAACTTAAATGAAAACCCTACGGAGCCCTCTGGGCCATTACTGCAACCAACCTGGTGTGAATACAGACTAACAGTTCCTGTCACTGCCAGCTAAATTAAATGACCAGGTGCGCTCTGTTAATATTCACAGAGCTCTGTGCAGTCAAAGCAGCCACACAAATAAATAAACTGGCTAGCCTGAACTCCAGGACTAGCCAGAGACCAAGTAACCCTGTGTGTGGTAGTTCCACCCAACCACCCAGGCAACTATTGCCAAGCCCACTCCCAGTCACCCTGTCTGGGAATTACTGCTAGCTGACCCTACAGAGTTTTACCACAAACACACACATACAGGGCAGCATGCTGCCTGACAAACAGTGGCATTGCTATCTCAGGGGTCTTTTGCTAACTAGGGCAATGTTTACAGGCTGGAACCCAAACATACACACACACACATCATTTCGGGTTTGGAATGCGATCATAGAGCGCCGGGCGTCCAGACCAGCCCCCTTATATAGGCAAGGGTCGGTCAACAGCAAATAGCCCAGCTGCCCAATCCGAGCGTCCATTGGTTGATATACATGTCGATCAACCAGTCGACCACGCCCAGCTGTTGCAAGGCAGGTTAACCCTTGCAACCCTGGATTTTGCAGAGGAACAGACAGCGACGCCCATATCATGGCCGCAGTCTCTGCATAATCCTAACAGTTACCTCACCTAGAATAACAGAAATCAAAAGCCAGTTGTATCATTCAGGACACAGCTCTAAAAAATACGACCTCTGTTTGACTCTCCAGCTAAGCTATGCCCAAAGTCTGCTGCTTCAGCTGACTTCTTAAGCTCCCTTGATGAACAGACTCTCTGCAGCTGAGTCGCTGCCGGAATATCCTCAAAGTGTGGACTGGAGGGGGGTGGAATGACAGGTCCCACTGCCAACCTACCTGCCATTCCTAAAAATCCAGCCCAGTAACCAGAACTTTGAAATAATCCTCAGCAGACAATAGTTATCTATGGAAGAAAGTGGTCAGTTGGAAACTCTATATATTTTGCAGAGGTCATTTTCACACCATCAGAGATTCTAAAGGGGGATACCACCATGATTCGGCCCAAACATCATTAGCTACCTCCTTGCTGATATCATAGCTTTATTGGCACATGGTGGCCATCCACTACCCAGCTGGACCATCCAGGGTTGCAGGGCACTCATCAGTAAATAAGACTGTTTCAAAATATGTTTCTTGATATATGTCTGAGCCCACTGCAACCATTTTTGCTTGTGAACCCTGTTTAAGGGTGGCCAAATAGTAGATGTATGCACAACTGCAAACCTGTGGAGGATCCTACACTATGAGGTTCATGGGACTCCAGAGGTATCAACAGCTTCAAATGCCTGTTTACTTCATTGTAATGGTATTTTAGCAGCTGCTCTCTTAATCCAATTAATTTGTCTGGCTGAACCCTTCCTTATTATGCCTTTATCTGCACAAACCCATCTGTGCTCTGAATTGACCACAAATCTCTTCCCAGTGCGATGATCACGCTTAAGTTTTTATGAATTATGTAATGTTTTCATACCTTGACCAGGGCATTGCACTGTTTGACACTTTTCGACAGCAGAAAGATATAGTGTGTGAACTGAAGTAAAGCATAAGTGCCTGCTATATATCTTCCATTCTTTTTGCCGCCAGTTTTGGCTGTAAAAACTGTAACAAAAAAGCTGCGTTTCTGCAAAGTGGGGCCTCAGCCTTAAAGTTAGGCTCACATCACTATTTGGGTTTCCACCCAATGGGACCCGAAAGACAGAAACCCTATCCTCTTAAAAAGCGGTTACATAATATGTACACTTTAACGGGGTGTGACGGGTCTATTTTACTTCGGCTTACCTGGCACATTAATAATCACGTGTTTGAGACTGATTTCAGTGACCCAAGAGCCCTGAGGCACAATACGATCCATGAGTTTAATTGAAAAGTTATATATATATATATATATATATATATATATATGCACTAGCATATACCCAAGTTGGTGTTGGCACTGAGCCACTTGTATTTAGCCAATTGCTGTTGTGGATGATTCACCTGCTCCTGTGTCTCGGCTCTGCTACATTACAGCATATGCGCAGCATACTCAGTTGTATGTATATCTCTGCATATGGAGAGCGTACTGAGCTGTGCTGCAGCGCTGCTTAAGCTCTGCTACATCTGGCCATTTGGATTATAGGGGTGTTCTTATGTCAGTGTGTGAGCAGCTTCTGTGTTACAAAGGGCTGAACGGATGTTGCTGAAATGTGCCAAAGTTCTCCCCCCTCCCCCATCAGAGGCACAACAACACATTCCCCATCGTACTGACTGAAACTCTACATCCGATATACTTCTCTTGCCCACACACTGACTGCATGTTCTGTAACCTCCCGATCTTCCATAAGACTCCATTTTCATCAGCTTTCACACTCTCCAGCTTCATCCTATATAGCTCCGCCCACAAAATAGTGTGTAGCTCCGCCCACTGCCTAGCATGATCCTATCCTAGAATGGCTCAAGGACCTAGTGTTGTGTGAACCTATATTCCTTTACTGCAGTCGTGAAGTTATGTCATTTACCGGGATAAAAAGTAGCCTATGTTTTAATCGGGGTTCCTATCTATGAATGTGGCAAGTTTTGTGCAAATCCGTAATAAAATTAATATCCCCTCCAATAGCCCCCACATTATTCCCCGTGCCCCTTCAGTGACCAATCAAATATATTGCTTATACATTTTTTTTTTTTTTTTTTTTTTAAGTATACTCACCTAAACCCATTCTGATGGAGCTGACTGCAGGCTCCGACTGTAGTAATGTCTCTGGCTCAACGCTCATCACGCCTCCCTGCCGCAGACTTCATCAGCTGAAACCTGAATGGTGGAGCAGGCAGCAGATAGTAATACAGAATGGATCATTATACATAACTCTTACATTCAGATGAACCGTCCATGCAGAGTTTTGCCTCCAAGCACCTCATGCTGTCACTCCAGATTGTCGTTCTCACAACAACTGGGACACACAATGTTGAACTGTCCTGACATCTCGGCCTAGGCGTGTAGCGATCTGCTGCAGTGATAATCCAAGGTCTTGCAGTTCAAGGATTCTGTCCTTCTCAGTTTGCGACAAGTTACGTTGACTGGCATGTCAATGAACAGAAGGCATCATACAATCATCCCCGTCACTTGATCCAATTTTTGAGATTTCATGTGACTAAAAAAATTTGTTTTCATTCTGGCTTTTATGTCCATCCCACATGTCACAGATTGAAGCTAAATGCTTTTAAAATGTGATCACTATTTCATCATGTTGCAGATCTTACTGACACCTGATACTTCCTTAATTTGCACAACCTTACGTCTTGTCCTTCTTGGTGATGCAATTTCAATGTTGAGTGTGGCATACAAAAATCTTCATCGTTAGTGCTCTCTATATACATAGTATATAAGCCTCATAGTCAGTGCTCGCTATATATAGTATACTAGCCCCTACCCGCGACTTCGTCTGCATGTTGTTGGTGTCAATGATCTGCCTATATTCAGCAAATTGCTGCTGTCAGTGATCCGCATGCTTCGGCGTTTTGGCAGCTCTTAATCTTTCCTGCTGCTAAACTTGTTCCTCACACCGTGCCTGTGATTGTTCCGGCATCTCAGCAGCTCGCTGGGACACCATATAATGAGCATGTTGTTGGGCGTCTATTGCGCTGTACTGTGAGAGGGGGCGTTCCTTACTGACCAGCGATGACGCTGAGAGGTGAGGAACGCCTCCCCCCCCCCCCCCCCCCAGTAATTGTCTAAGGACTTGTACTGTCTGGAGAAGGGGAGGCGTTCCTCACCGTTCAGCGCCATCGCTGATCGGTAAGGAACGCCCACTCTCATGGTACAGCACAATAGATGCTACTGTGAGAAGGGGCGTTCCTGATAGACTGTCAGAAACGCCCTTCCGACACAGAAGAGCTACGGTAACAGTACTGATAGCTCTTCAGCGGGGGCACAGAACAGGAAAGCCGATAGTACGCTGAATTCAGCACACTGTCTGCTTTCTGAATTCAGCACACTGTGAGCTTTCTAGCGGTGTCTTACACCGCATGTTCCCTGAGGACATGAAAGGTCCTCTTTAATATATACTATGCAATGCCAATGTCCTTTATGCTTCATGCTCACGACCATAGTTTGGTCCGTGTGTTAACCATTGTGAATCCATAATAATGGATAGCCCATTGACTCATTCATTTCTATGACCCTTGTGGGGATTCACTCAGGTAGATGCTTGTAGCAGTGCAAGAAACAGGGACACAGACACTGGATTGCACCCAAGTTCAGGCTTTATTCACTTGTAGTGCATACACTGCCTTTACAAAGGCACAAATAACAAAAACAAACACCTTCTCAGCTGAGAACTGACTTAAACATAGGAACACTTTTCCCTGACTATACAGGAGACTGGCTACCAGTCTCCCACCTTGGCAACAACAACGGGTGGCACAGTACCTGCTCTGTAGGTTTGGTATGGAGAGATCAGCTCTGTCAGTGTGGTGCCACCCTGCTAGTCTTCACACTCAGACTATCATTAGGGCCTGATTAGTCAGCTGACCTCCCTGGTGTGGGTCTTTAGCATACACTTTAGGTGCCTGGCTGGAATGTACCTGTCTTCCCAGACCACACCCTTCACTCTCTAACATACCCCCCTCCCCCTTCTTCAGTTCTGACCCCTCGGGGCGAACTCCAGCCACCAAACAATAAGTTCGGGACAAGGCATCCACATTGCCTTGCAGTTTCCCGGCTCTGTGCTCCACTGTGAACCTAAAGTTCTGAAGTGACAAGAACCGCCTAGTCACCCTGGTATTCTTGTCCTTGGTCCTGCTCATTCAAGTGAGGGGCAAGTGGTCGGTCACCAGGCGGAACTGCCTCCCTAGCAAGTAGTACCTCAGGGACTCTAATGCCCATTTTATGGCCAGGCACTCTTTCTCCACTATGTACTACTACTGTAGTTCTTTTCTGCTGGTGTGAGTTTCCTGCTCAGGTAGGTGACTGGATGTTCTTCTCCATTCACCTCCTGAGACAGGACAGCTCCCAGCCCTACATCTGATGTGTCCGTCTGGACCACAAACTCCCTCCTGAAGTTGGGCGTAATTAGGACAGGCGATCCACACAAGGCCACCTTTAGCGCCTGAAAAGCACTTTCGGCCTGGTCATTCCACTGCATCACAATGGACCTTTTACCCTTTAGAAGATCTGTCAGGGGAGCAGATACCGTGGGAAAGTTGGGTAGAAACCGCCTGTAATACCCAACTATGCCCAGGAATGACCTAACTTGTTTGGTGCTCAGAGGTCGAGGCCATTCCCGGATAGCGTCGACCTTGTAGACCTGGGGTTTGATTATACCATGGCCAATCACATACCCCAAATAGCGTGTCGCCTCCATCCCCAAAGCACACTTTTTGGGGTTGGCAGTCAGACCGGCTGCTCTCAAAGAATCCACTACAGTCTGTACCTTAGACAAATGACTCTCCCATTCATTGCTGAAAATGATGATGTCATCCAGATACACTGAGGTATACTTTCTTTGAGGTTTCAACACTAAGTCCATTAACCGTTGGAGCCTGAACGTTAACACGACATAGTGAAAAAGTCCCTCGGGGTGATAAAGGCAGTCTTTTCTTTGGTGCCATCTGTCAGGGGTACCTGCCAATATCCCTTAGTGAGATCAAGTGTAGAGAAGTACCAGGCCACTCCCAGTCTTTCAATAAGTTTGTCTACCCGAGGCATGGGGTAGGCATCAAACTTAGACACCTCATTTAGTTTCTTGTAGTCATTGCAGAAACGCAATGTCCCATCTGGTTTGGGTACTAGAACAATGGGACTGGCCCATTCACTTTTGGACTCCTCAATGACTCCTAATTTTAACATTTTCTGCACCTCCCCTGAAATGGCTTGTCGGCGAGCCTCGGGGACCCGGTAAGGCCTCATCCACACTTTCACATGGGGCTCAGTAACAATATCATGCTTGATTAGAGATGTATGCCCGGGTTGCTCAGAGAACACATCTGTATTCCTAGCTACAAACTCTTTGCACTCTTGTTGCTGTTTTTTTTTGTGAGGGTCTCTGATATTCCTACCCCTGCTGCTACCTCTTTAGTCCCAACTACAGTCTGTGGGGATTTCATGGGAGACAGTTTAGCTGGAGACCTTTCTGTAAGCAGACTCTCTCTGTCTTTCCACACCTTTAGCAGGTTTACATGGTAAACCTCTGTTCAGGTTTTCTCCTACCTGGCTGACGAACCTTGTAGTTCACTTCCCCTATCTTTTCCATTACCTCATAGGGCCCCTGCCCTTTGGCAAGAAACTTACTCTCCACTGTGGGAGTACTCGGTCACCGGGTTTAAAGGTCCTTACCCTCGCCGACCTATTGTAAACACGCCTTTGAGCCCTTTGGGCCTTCTGCAGATGTTCTCTAACCCTGGGCATGACTGCCGCTATCCTGTCCTGCATACCAGCAATATGTTCAATAACACTTTTGTGGGGGGTGGGTTCTTGCTCCCACGTCTCTTTGGCGGTTTGCCATAAACCAACTTGAAAGGGGAAAACCCAGTGGAAACCTGTGGTACCTCACGGATGGCAAACATCAAATAGAGTAACAAAACATCCCAGTCTTTTCCATCCTTGCTCACCACCTTTTTCAGCATATTTTTTAAGGTTTCGTTAAACTGTTCTACTAAGCCATCTGTGGATGGTAAACAGATGTACGCAACTGTTTGATATTAAAAAGTTTACACAATTCCCTGGTGACTTTAGACATGAACGGGGTACCCTGATCTGTGAGGATCTCCTTGGGTTGTCCCACTCGGCAAAACATGGCAAATAATTCTTTGGCTATCAATTTTGCTGACGTGTGCTGTATAGAGGGATGGCTTCAGGATATCGGGTATGATAGTCCCTGACTACCAGAATATGCTGATGCCCTCGAGCGGACTTAACTAAAGGACCTACCAAGTCCATGACAATCCTTTCAAAGGGCAGATCAATAATGGGCAATGGTACAAAGGGGCTTAAAAAATATGCCATGGGGACATGCAACTGGCACTCTGGAAATGTTTCACAAAACACTTTAACCTCATGGTATACCCCCGGCCAATTAAAACGCTGCAATATGCGGTCCAGCGTTTTTGTGGCACCTAGGTGACCCCCTAGCACATGTTTATGTGCCAACTCCAGCACTGTCCGTTGATAAGGCTGGGGTACCAGTAATTGCTCTAAGGTCTCGCCTCGCACTCTGTCAACTCGGTATAACAACTCCTCTTTGACAACCATGCAGGGGAACAATTCATCAGCGCCTGGGCGCTGAGACACACCATTGATAACACTAACATTTTCCCAGGCCCTTTACAGAGTGGGATCATGGTGTTGTGCAGTACCAAAGTTATTATGAGACACTTTCAGATCTGACATCTGAAGTTCAGTACCAGCCTCCTCGGCTTCTCCTGTTATTACCTCTAGGGGAGACATAGAGCGACAACCCTCTTTTAACATCATCACCCCTATGACAGGAACCCTAGAGTGCTGGTCATTAGGTTCAGGCTCAAGGACCTGACCAGACAACACTTGTGGTATTCTTGGGGCTGTATCCTCTAACCCTTGCGTTTTCCGCCAAAATAGGGGAAAGTCCTGTCCCAGAATGAGGTCATGGTGCAAATTCTTAACAACCTCTACCTCATGTCGGCTCTCTCCACAGGGGGTCTGGATGGAGACAATCATGGTTGGGTAGTCCCTTATATCTCCATGTATGCACAGGACCCCGACTGTGCATCCAGTGACAGTCCAGTGGTCAACATAGTTCCCATTAACAAGGGTCACCCGAATGCCAGAATCCAGTAGTGCCACCACTAAGCACCCAGCCATGGTCACCTGGCTCGTGGCACTCCCAGCAGATGACAGTCCTTCTCCCCTGGGTCACTACCTTATCCTGGGGAGCCCGAGATAAATTGGCCCTCTGGGCCTTGGGAGTTTGTGGGATTTGGGGACGCCCCTTCCCAAGGGACAGTGCAGTGCAATATCACTCCACCAACCCCACCAATGCATTGGCGTTTCCTGGATCACCATACCCGCATCCTCCACCATATGTGGGGATTCGCTCAGGTATATGCTTGTAGCAGTGCAGGAAACAGGGACACAGACTCTGGGTTGCACACAAGTTCAGGCTTTATTCACTTGTAGTGCATACACTGCCTTTGCAAAGGCACAAATAACAAAAATAAACACCTTCTCGGCTGAGTACTGACTTAAACATAAGAACACTTTTCCCTGATTATACAGGAGACTGGCTACCAGTCTCCCACCTTGGCAACAACAACGGGTGGCACAGTACCTGCTCTGTAGGTTTAGTAAAGAGAGATCAGCTCTGTCAGTGTGTTGCCACACTCCTAGTCTTCACACTCAGACTGTTATTAGGGCCTGATTAGTCAGATGACCCCCCCCCCCTTCACTCTCTGACACCCTGTATGCACATTCAAGCAGGTCCTACTGCTATCTATTTTTGTGCTTTAGTCTGTATACTCTATTGTGGCCATGGAAAATATAAACCGAACAGGGATGGCAGCCAAGTACTGCCCATCCCAATTTCCACAGTCTCAGGCACGGCTATGCTCATGTACATCATTGCACCCTGAATAATATGTACAACCCTCATAATCAGTGCACCCTGTAAATAATGTAATAACACCCCTATCATGACCACCACTGCACCCTGAGTAATATGTACATCTCCAATCCCTAAACTCTGTATATAACATACACATTGTATCTACCTGCTTTACATTCTGCCTGATAACAGAGAGCAAGTATTATATATTCTGTTCTACAGTCAATTCCTATTCAGTCTGAAATGGCTGATAACAGAGATCAATAGATTTTACTTGTCCTACAGTCAGCCTCTCTCCAACATGAAATGGCTGATAACAGGCAACAAGTTTTAATTGTCCTGCACAGCACATCACAAGATGCTTACTGTAAGTTTTGTGCATATTCCCATAGTGACCTTATATATTAGGTTTGGAAGGGAGGAGTTCAGCTGACATCAATCTTATATAACTGCATTGCCTGCTGGCTACAATCAACCTTATCTGCCTCCTTCTAGCTGATACTTACTGACGGTCCATACAGAAGGAATGGATCTTCTGCTCATTGCATGCACCTGTCACCCCTGGATCTGACAGGTGACTCCCCGCATATTTATTCCTGATTCATTCACCAAGTTCCCCTCTATAATTTTTTTATACTATTTTCAGGCCCGTATACATTAACTTACTTAGAGATCTCATGTCTCCAAAGGCTTAGGGTTACAAAAGCACAAATGGGAAAGTTATTTCACTTGGTTTGTTAGTCAGGTGAGGCTCAGTGAAGAAACAAAAAAAATACAAGAGACAACAATAGCAAGTCGCTACCTAAGGCCCCATTCACACGGGGCAAGAGGAGGCATATTTTGGGGCAGAATCCACGTCATAATCCACCCCCTCACAATGGTGGTCTATGTAGACCACTAGCGTTCTTTTTTCCACTAGCGGCAACATGCAAAAAAAGAAACGAGCTGCCCTTTCTTCAGGTGGATCACTTGCGGTGTCCGCCTCGCGACAGCACCTTCTGGACTAGGCCCATTCATTTGGGCTTAATCCGGAGTGGAAAGCTGTGACGGGATGCCGTGCACTGCATCGGCATCCCATCGCGGCAGCCGCAACAGAATTTGCACACATGTAATCACGTGTGAACTAGCCCTAAACCGTGGAGCCATTACTGAAAGGAAGAATGTTCCATAGTTTCCCCTGCACACAGTATTATGCCCCATAGTGGCCCTTGCACACGGTATTATGCCCACTGTGGACACCCATGAACAATTATTGTACTCTGGGGCATTTTCATACCTCAGAGTATAATGATCAGAGACCTAGGAGGGGATACAAATATAAAAAAAACACTGTCTGTTACCTATCCCCGGCTCCGCTGCAGTCCTCGGTGGTGTCGGCCGTCTTCCTTGACGTTCGGACATCACATGACCCAAGACGCAGGCCCCAGTCATGTGACGTCAGGGACGTGACACAACTAGGCCTGAAGCCTGCCAGGAGCGTGGAAAGGTAAGTAACACAGTTTTTTATGTTACCTTACCTTACCTCTCCCGGGCCTCCGATCATTATACTTGGGGGTCTGAAAAGACCCCCGAATATAGTGATAGTGTTTGTGGGGCCCGCGGCGTCACTTACCGTTCCCAGCCCCTGCCAGGATCGATAAGTAATTAAGGCCCGTTACCGGCTGGAGTAACTCCAGCTTATTAAAAAAAAAAGTAGCAGTAGCAGTTGTCGCTGGGCCCCTGATGTCTCGGGCCCTGTGGCAGCTGCTACCCCGGTAATTACGCCACTGGGGTTTGCCCTGCAGTTTAAAGGGTTTTTCTGAGTTTGGCAAACACCGTATTTTTCTGACTATAACACACACCGAGGTTTTAGAGGAGGAAAATAGGGAAAAAATTTTGAAGCAAAAAATGTGGGAAAATATTTAATAACATAAATAACATATGGTAGTTGTAGTTTTGCAACAGGTGGCCCTGCAGCTGTATGGGGATCCATAGGGCATCTTTATTTGCGGGGGCAGGTGTACTTTTTAGTCATACCATTTTGGGGAATGTCTATTGCTTTAAGACACCCTCTCCTCCAAGCCCAGGGCCTGCAATATTGCGATGCTGCGACCCTGCTCCTCCACCTACATTCATACTATAAGACTTGCCCGCCATTTTCCTCCCAAATCTGGGGCAAAATAAGTGCGCCTTACCGTCCACAAAATATGGTAATTGCCCTAAGGGGAAAATGTCATGAAAGTAAAATCTATAGGTGTCCAGAGGTAGCCGTTGCTACCAGGCCCTGGACCCTGAGGGAGGCCCTGAAGGCCTGTATGGAGGCCCATATACCAGTATTTTAAATAGTGCAGGTTTGTCAGGGGCCCCATTACAGATTTTGCATTGGGTCCCAGGAGTTTCTAGTTACGCCTCTGGCCACATGAAATATAAAAATATGTTACAGCTGCACACAGGTAAACATACATCAGGGAGAAGACCAGAGTAGTGATGCTAAAATACAGGGAAATAAATGGGTAATTTATACCTCTCTTATTATTTTATTTTATCCAACCCTTGAGCAATTTTTTCTGGCCAACTGCAAAATCATCTTTAAGAAATGAATCTGGCCGCAAAAATCTTATAAAAGTAATAAAAAAATAGAACATCAGTAGTAGCTCAGTAAGTGTCTAACTTTCAGCATTTCCGCAAATCAACTATTAGAATGGGCCTGCAGAACTGCGGCCTCCTCAGTGTTTTCAGTGCTCAGTACACTCAGCATGATGTACATGAGTTCTGTCTATTACTGTACTTTGGGAAGAAGAAATTTCCACGAGAGTAGGAATCGAAGTTATGTCATAGTGAAGGTGACATGTATGTCTATGGAAAAATGGGGAGAGAATTATTTTCTATTTACAGTCATGGGCTTAATTGTTAATTGTTGACACCCTTGAAATTTTTCTAGACAATTAAGTATTTCTCCTAGAAAATTATTGCAATTACACATGTTTATTTCCTTTGTGTGTATTGGAACAACATAAAAGAAACAGAGAAAAAAAAAAGGCAAGTTGGACATAATTTTACACAAAATTCCAAAAATGGGCCAGACAAAATTGTTGGTACCTTTTCAAAATTGTGAGTAAATAACTTTACTACAAGCATGTGATGCTCATTCAGCAAATAACAGGTGTGGGCAATATAAACATCACACCTGAAAGCAAACTAAAATTAGAGAAGTTGACTCAAGTTACAAATCCATCTTCAGGGATCTTGATGTTTCTTTGTCTATGGTGCGCAACATAATAAAGAATTTTACAACCCATGGCACTGTACCTAAAACCCTGGACATGAAAGGTTGCAACACAGGATAGTCCGGATGTTGGATAAGCAGCTCTATTCAAGTTCCAAAGAAATTCAAGCTGTTCTGCTGGCTCAGGGTGCATCAGTGTCAGCACCAACTATCCGTTGACATTTGAATGAAATGAAACGCTATGGCAGGAGACCAAGGAGGACCTAACTGCTGACACAAAAACATAAAAAATCTAAACTGCAGTTTGCCAAAAAGTACGTTAGTAAGCCAAATTCCTTCTGGAAAAACTTCTTATGGACAGATAAGACCAAGATAGAGTTTTTTGGTATAGCACATCATTCTACTGTTAACCGAAACGGAATGAAGCCTAAAAAGAAAAAAAAAACAGTACCAAGAGTCAAATATGGTGGCGGTACAAAAATGTTTTGGGATTGATTAGCTGGCACTGGGTGCCTTGACTGTGTGCAAGGCATCATGAAATCTGATGATTACCAAAGGATGTTGGGTAGAAATGTATGGTCCAGTGTCAAAAAGCTGGGTTTGCATCCTAAGTCACAGGACAATGACCCCAAACATACTTCAAAAAGCACCCAGAAATAGATGGAAACAAAGTACATAATCAGATCTATATTTGTAGATAATTAAAAGTTAAACATTTTTGCAAATATAAGTAATTAAAAATTCTGCAGAGTTTTAAAGATTTTCTCTAACTTTCTTAGTAATGACAGTCTTTTGTCTTGATCAGTTGCCATGGATATGACAACTAATGCAGAAACTTTCTATGGTCTGGGACTTGTCAGGAACCCAGCCATGATTTTCTTATTGTAGCTGGGTTATCAGGCAGGGACACTACATGTATCAGAAGATATCCCGGCCACAATAAGGAAATCATGGCTGATTTTCTGACCTTAGAAAGTTCCTGCATTCATAGTCATATCCACTGGCAACCGATCAAGACAACAAGACTATGACCACTAAGAAAGTTAGAGAAAATCTTTAAAACTCTGCAGAATTTTTAATTACTTACATTTGCAAAAATGTTTAACTTTTAATCATCTACAAATTAAAAAATAATCATGTAGATGAGAATACCCCTTTAAGTGGCTAGCAGTGAGACCGGATCTAAATCCCATTAAACACCTATCAAAAGATATTAAAATTGCTGTTGAAAAAAACACCCTTCAAATATGAGAGACCTGGAGCAGTATGTAATGGAGTGGTCCAAAATTCCATTTGAGAGGTGTAAGAATCTTGTTGATAAATATAGGAAGCGATTGAATTATTATTTTTTCCAAAGAGTATGCAACCAAATATTAAGTTGAGGGTACTAGTAATTTTATACAGCCCATTTTTGGAGCTTTGAGTGAAATTATATAATTTTGGTGTTTTTTCGTCTGCTTTTTTGTGTTGTTCCAATAAATACAAAGGAAATAAACATGTTTATATTATATACAGTACGCTCGTGTAAGCGGCCATAAGAAAATGGCCACAGACATGCACAGTTGGCTCCGCCCGAAGCCTGATGGCAGAGCTGACTGTGCATGCCTGGGATTTAGATTCCCGAATATACCAGCGCTGGAAGAAGACATCGCCGAGGACACAGCGGAGAGACGTGCCAGAAGATGAGGCGGCGCTGGAGAGTTTTCAGGCAGCACAGGGTGCTTGCAATTTGAAAAGTAATAAAGAATTGAGTGTTGAAAAAAGCCACCAAAAATGACCCCTTTATGGTTGCACATTGGCTCCAAGCAGTGACAATTTACAGAATTTCAAGAAAAAATTGTGGCACAGTGTGCTTAACCTCCAGATGAAAAAACTGGACTATCTTTCAAAAGTATATCCAAGAAGAGAAAAAGACATGGACCGCACAGCCCAATCTTATACATTGACCTAGTGCTTCCCAGCAAATTCTACAATACTGAACATGAGGTTCTAAGTATACATATTGATCAAGGTGTATAAGCCCATTAGCCACTGCATGCGACCTCTTTATAGTGAGTCCCTACTCTACTGGGTTTCCCCTAGAGCTCCCACCAGCATACTTCTTGACACTACTACCTCCACCAACACTCTGTCTTCCATCTCTACCTTCTCTACATTCAATAAACACTGGCTGTTCTCATTCAACTTATCAAGAAGGGGATGTCTTGGGCTATGAGGAATATCTCTCTCAGCAGATGTCACATGATTACTTAAGAATGGGATCTGTGCCAGTGAAAAAGACATGGTTGACAGTACAGAAAGACAGTATGGTCAATTATGTGTTACAACAGATGAGGAGGAAGAAAGCACCCTGACCCTGACTCAACATTTGTGTTTCTCTGCTTTCAAAAAGTTCTTTATACTTGGAAAGTATTACAATACTGATGCTACTGGTGGGCCTGTGAAGACCAGAAGTGGTGTTGTTGTTGCCACCCACATTTTTATTGTTAGCACTTGCACAACTGTTTTCTCCTCATCCTCCTTTTGCCTGGCCTCCTGCCCCATTTTTTCCAGTCATTTTACTCCACACTATATTATTATAAAAGTGATTGCCAACAATTCTGACTCCGTGTTCTGTTTTTGTTTAACTAAAAGCTATTTCAAGAGAAATAGTAAAGCACTAACAGTGTAACTACAATGTGTAACCCGCTAACAAACATAGATTTTTCAGATTAGAAGGTTGTGTCACACTGTTTATCGTGTGAGCAACAATAAACCTTTATATAACAGAGCTTTATATAACAGAGCTTTTTAGATTAAGGGTGCGTTCACACAATATAAAATGGAGCGCAAGATGGCACGTATACGTGTGTCAGCATTTTGCGCGCTGAAAAAGATCCTATTGATTTCAATGGGAGTTACGAGCGTACACGCTGCGTTATTTTGCGCCCCTTTGCTATGTATTACTTAAAAAATAATTGGAGTAATAATTGTTTTGGATCATGCAGTGATGAATAACACATCCATCCCCTACTTCCGCCATCACTGAAATTCCTTGCGTCCCTGCCACAGTATCTTATATACTGTATGTGACATCAGCTCTGCAGGGTGCTGACTACCTGCTGAAAGGCTGTCAGGCAATGTCAACTAATGCCAGAAAGTCACAGTGTCACACATCGTCTGTATTTTTACCGAGCATGTCATGGTGGCCATTTTATTTTGTTCAAAATGAATTGACATTTATTCAATTTAGTTAAAAATCAAACAATTCAGAATATACAGGTTGAACCCGGTTCAGAATAAATCAGTTCATCCATCTATAGCCAAGATGCCCATTCACATTCAAAAAAATCCAGGAATAAAACTGAGGAAATTGTTCAAAAACAGTGATGCCTCTCAATGTGACTGATGGTGTAAATGATGGTAGATTTTCCACAAAATCTTAGCAATATGAAAGTTTTTTCTTAGATTGAAAATAATATGTAAGTCTATGTAGATATTTTGTAGCGAAGGGAATCAGATTTGATGTGCTTTTAGAAAAATGTATTTCAGGTAAATCCCCAATTTACTCAAGGCTGATATTGATGACCTATCCAAAGGAGAGGTGGCAGACAATTTGGGGATTTTCTGCACATGCTACAGTGGTCTCTATAGGTCTCGGCTATCTAAATCAGCTGTGCAGATTTTGACATTTTTAATGCCAGATGATGCCCTGCTGATGTTGAGAGTTGCAGGATGCTGCTCACTGTCTGAGCTTGCATAAGCAATCTGAAGAGTTAAAGGCCTTGGCCATACGTCTTCAGAGGTAATTAGTGTTCTGATACATTCAAACCAATCTGGTTTCAAGGCAGAGACGTCAACAGTTATAAATCCATGGCGATTACACTTGAATTTACACATTTCACTAGACAATCTGGGTCATAGGGAAATTTGCTCTATAAATGCATTCAAGGCCTTTGATAGTGTGCAATGGTATTTTCTATGGGGAGTGTTGAGCCACATGGACCTTAATAATAACTTTATCTCATCTTTACAATTGGTACAATGGCCCCCTAGACCTAGGGAAAGGGTAAATGGAGCTTTATAGAACGATTGGGCTAAGGCCTTTGATAGTGTGGAGTGGTAGTTTTTATGGGAATGTTGAGCTGCATGGGCCTTGGTAACAACTTTATCTCATCTTTACAATTGGTATAATGGGCCCCTAGAGCTAGGGAAAGGGTCAATGGAGCTTTATGGAATTATTGGGCATGACTCCATTGGCAGCCTGTATAGGATCACATATGGGAATAGTTGGCTGTCGGTGGATGAGATGGAAATAAAACTGCCCTCAATGCTGATGACACCCTTCTATTTTTGTGAGAGCCTGAGAGTAAGGCTGTCTGCCTTTATAGGACATTAGGAAAAATGAAATATGAAGCCCCTGTTGTAAAGATCCAGCAGAAGCTACATTTCTGGTGTAGTTTCCCACTGTCTGTGGTAAGGCAGATGAATCTACTTAAAAAGGACATTTCACCACTGCTGCTAAGTCCAGCTGTTTGCATCATATAATGGAGGCACTGCTCCACTGATTCTGGTACAGTAGATATTTTTTCTTGAGTCCCCATTATTTCCAAGCAACAAATACTGTTAGTTTTGGTACCTGATATGTTATTTAGTCTCAGTACTGTCAGAACAGCAGTGTCAGTCAATAGAAAGCAATGGGTGTGATCAGGGTCAGACTGGGATGTCTAGGGCCCACCAGTGGAATTGTTTCTAGGGGCCCACCGCCAGGACCCTGCAGATCAGCGGTACCGAGACAGGGCGGTTAAAGGTAATAACATGTTGGGAGCCATGCTACTCACGCACTATACCATGTGCACTACATATACCTACTGCTACAGCCTGTATGGCAAGTGAACAGCATGGCTCCTAGAAATGTTAGCATTACCCGTAGCTGAAGTGTCCTGGAAAAGCTGATCTGCAGAGGTCCTGGCTGTTGTATCATCGCAGATGTAATATTGATGGCCTATCCTAAGGACAGACCATCAATATTATAAAGATGGATAAATCCTTTAAAGTGGTTGTCCAGGAATTGGAGCAACTCATGTGGTGGGCGGAAGGTAAAATAAAAAACAAATAAATAAAAAAGAATACTCATCTGTCCTTGGTGCTCCGTTGTCTGCCACTAGTGTCCATTCAGTCTCGTACTGGCACTACTTGCTGGGAGTCCTGCACCTCATGTGATCGCTGAGACCAATTAGGTACAGGAACTCCAGAAATGAGGCCATGAGACCAAACAGAGGCGGGGACAACGGGGGCTGGGGACAGGTGAGAAGGCTCTTTAAAAAAAATATATATATATGAACAGTGACGGGGCCATTATATTGTGTGGGAGCAGTGATGGGGCTAACATATTGTGCAGAAGGGGGATGTTAAAATATGTGGGGCATATTAAAGGGGTTTCCAGGGTTAAACTTTTTTTATGGCCTATACTCTGGATAAGCCATAAATACAGTCCTATGAAAAAGTTTGGGCACCCCTATTAATCTTAATCATTTTTAGTTCTAAATATTTTGGTATTTGCAACAGCCATTTCAGTTTGATATATCTAATAACTGATGGACACAGTAATATTTCAGGATTGAAATGAGGTTTATTGTACTAACAGAAAATGCGCAATATGCATTAAACCAAAATTTGACTGGTGCAAAAGTATGGGCACCTCAACAGAAAAGTGACATTAATATTTAGTACATCCTCCTTTTGCAAAGATAACAGCCTCTAGTCACTTCCTGTAGCTTTTAATCAGTTCCTGGATCCTGGATAAAGGTATTTTGGACAAACAATTCAAGTTCAGTTAAGTTAGATGGTCGCCGAGCATGGACAGCCCGCTTCAAATCATCCCACAGATGTTCAATGATATTCAGGTCTGGGGACTGGGATGGCCATTCCAGAACATTGTAATTGTTCCTCTGCATGAATGCCTGAGGATTTGGAGTGGTGTTTTGGATCATTGTCTTGCTGAAATATCCATCCCCGGCGTAACTTCAACTTCGTCACTGATTCTTGAACATTATTCTCAAGAATCTGCTGATACTGAGTGGAATCCATGCGACTCTCAACTTTAACAAGATTCCCGATGCCGGCATTGGCCACACAGCACCAAAGCATGATGGAACCTCCACCAAATTTTACAGTGGGTAGCATGTGTTTTTCTTGGAATGCTGTTTCTTTTTGGACGCCATGCATAACGTCTTTTTTTATAACCAAACAACTCAATTTTTGTTTCCAAAATGAAGCTGCCTTGTCCAAATGTGCTTTTTCATACCTCAGGCAACTCTATTTGTGGCGTACGTGCAGAAACGGCTTCTTTCTCATCACTCTCCCATACAGCTTCTATTTGTGCAAAGTGCGCTGTATTGCTGACCGATGCACAGTGACACCATCTGCAGCAAGATGATGCTGCAGCTCTTTGGAGGTGGTCTGTGGATTGTCCTTGACTGTTCTCACCATTCTTCTTCTCTGCCTTTCTGATATTTTTCTTGGCCTGCCACTTCTGGGCTTAACAAGAACTGTCCCTGTGGTCTTCCATTTCCTTACTATGTTCCTCACAGTGGAAACTGACAGGTTAAATCTCTGAGACAACTTTTTGTATCCTTCCCCTGAACAACTATGTTGAACAATCTTTGTTTTCAGATCATTTGAGAGTTGTTTTGAGTAGCCCATGATGCCACTCTTCAGAGGAGATTCAAATAGGAGATCAACTTGCAATTGGCCACCTTAAATACCTTTTCTTATGATTGGATACATCTGGCTATGAAGTTCAAAGCTCACTGAGGTTACAAAACCAATTTTGTGCTTCAGTAAGTCAGTAAAAAGTAGTTAGAGGAATTCAAATCAATAAAATGATAAGGGTGCCCATACTTTTGCACCGGTCAAATTTTGGTTTAATGCATATTGCACATTTTCTGTTAGTACAATAAACCTCATTTCAATCCTGAAATATTACTGTGTCCATCAGTTATTAGATATATCAAACTGAAATGGCTGTTGCAAACACCAAAATATTTAGAACAAAAAATGATTAAGATTAATAGGGGTGCCCAAACTTTTTCATAGGACTGTACCTCAAACCCCACATTGCAGAAACACAACGTCTTTGGCTACTACAGAAAAAACAGCAAAGTGAATGAAATATAATCAAATTTACCTCATCCGCACACTGCAGGAAAAAAAGATGTGGAACAGCCACAAACTCTAAAATGTGAGCGCTTCTAAAAACATGGCCGGTTACTTTCAGCTGCGCAATTGGGAGAAAGTGCGGGGAAAAAAACACTGTGGAAAAAATACATTGAGATTCGCCGCTATTTTTTTCCACAGCTATTTTTTTAACCGCGTCTCACTGTTGGGCCTCATCCTTATTATCTCAATAGAATGAGCATTATACTATAAGGCTGAGTTCACACAGAGTTTTCTGGTCAGGAATTTGGTTCTATTGGGTTAGAGTTCTATTGGGAGGCTTTTTTGGAGGATGATTTTGAGGTGGATTCCTGACCAAACAACTCCGTGTGAACTCAGCCTTAGGGCTCGTTCACATCTGCGCCCGGTCTCCGTTCTGCAGGTTTCCGCCTCAGGTTCCGGACCAAAAAACCCCGTGTGAACTTAGCCTTATACCTATAGGGAAACTGCAGATGTTTCTGTAGATATAAGTGATATGCTGCAATTTCCAAAACCGCAACAGTTTTGGAAATTGCAGTGTGTCCGCCATGTGTGTTTTTCTGCAATGTGTGGATGGGATTGCACTCACTGCGTTCAGTAATGCATTCGGGGAGTCCGGATGGGGACCCTCCCAAACAGACTACCGAACACATTAGCAGACGGTGTGCAGTGAAAGCACACATAGACTATAATGGGGTCCATGTGCTTTCCGTGCGGTGTCCGCATAGAACATGCGGACATAAAGGTACATTACAATCTACTTTCCCGTCCACATGACTCATGCGGACACCGCGCGGAAAGCACACGAACCCCATTATAGTCTATGGGGTCCGCGTACTTTCACTGCACACCGCTTGCTAATGCGTTTGGTAATCCGTTCGGGGGGAAGGGGGAGGGGGTTCCCATGCAGACTCCCCAAACAGATCACCGAACGCAGATGTGAACCAGGCCTTATACATATACCATATATACTCACACATATACAATACAATATACAATATACACATACAATACTATAGCACATATGCATTTATATACATTCATATACCATATAAGTCATATATATACTTGTATGAATACTATATATACACACACACACACACACATATATACATACACATTATTATAGCATACTGTATATACTCACACATACCTGTATACAAACATACAGTACTCACACAGTATACAGGACACATTTTTTACACAAATGTACATATATACATATTAAACATACAGATTTTACAAAAAGAGTTTACTCACCTATTCCAGCAGTAGTGAACTCAGCAGACGGCTCCTGTCCTCCCCACACGCTGCGATGTAAGAGGACTCCGTGTGAGGAGGAGGGGGAGGGGGAGAGAGGAAGTGCGTGCGGGCAGCAGGGGGAGACCTCACAGGACAGCAGCTGCAGGTAAGTGAAGGGAGAGCTGATGCTGAAGAAAGACACGTTGTCCTCCGATGTGTACTTTTTCAGCATCAGCTAATGGGGGCCCCTGTGTGTGGAGGCAGATGCATTGGCCAGGTGCCCGGTTGGGGCCCCTGGCCATCCCGATCGGGCCCTGACCAATGCATCTGCATTGGTAAAAATCAAAACTTTAAGTCAGGGCTCGGGGGCCCACCGGGGGATTCCCCGGTACACCGGTGGGCCAGTCCGAGCCTGGGTGTGATTCTAAGATTTTATATTGTCTATTACTGATTGAAGCTCTGAATCACAACCCCTTGCCTGCCCTTGCCTAACAGCCCACCTGACCCTACATAGCCTATCATATCAGGCACCAAAACTAACAGCACTTATCGATCGAGAATGGTGAAAACTAGAGAAAAAAATGGCAACTTAATTTCAGTCAGCTACAATAGTAAGACTTCCATCCAATGTGCAGTTCAAACATCCAAAAATCTGCCTGGGGTAGGTCTAAGGCCTGTTTGGGTGGTGGTAGAACTGATGACACTGACAGACATGTCTCCATTGCTGCTCATGTTGATGTCAGCAGCTACATTAGGGAATTTGGGAATGTTGTTGTACATTACCAAATGACAAATCCATGGCAAGGTGCAGCATGTCCAAGCAGAACGTTACTCATGGCCATGCAGGAACACATGTAGGAACTAGATCTCTGCATATTCACATGAAATGGCATCACCATCTCATTGGGCAAAATAGAATTGGCAGAGTGGCAGGCAAAGTGAGCAAGACTGTCCTACTCTTTCTCCCCATGATCTTCTTTGTAGGTAGGCCACATCTAACACATGGTCATTATTGTTATCATTATTACCACCATCTACTTCTCCTCCTCTTCCACACCACTGACAGTCAACCATAAAGGAATGTGTGTCCAGTAAACAGCAATATGCACCCAGTTAACCATCTGATCTGCAAATGAGGGAGGGGAAGAGCAGCCACAGAGACATCAAAGATTTTGCAATGTGCAGTAAGTGTCCCACGTGGCCTAATAGTACAGCTTTTCAAGTTGGCACACTAGGCACATCAAGGGTGTGCTGCAAATTTTTCTTGAAATTTTGCTCAGTGCCGATGTGTTCCCATAAAGGAATAATTTTTGGTATCTTATTTTAGGTCAATTCTTTATCATTTCACTTTTCAACTGACAGGCACATTGATTGTGTGGTAAATTCTATAGTCGCCACTTCCCAGTGCCACACTATTGGCAACAATGACAATAACAACAAAATAAAACAAATAAAACCACACCATTGCTTCTTCAAATACCAACAACATGATGCAGCGTTCTGCTCACACAAAGGAATCATTTTGTCTGTTTTTTTTCCCCCAGAAATCCACTTTGTCATCACTTTTCAATCACAGACAATCATCTTACCCTAAAAAAGGCACATTTTTGGAACATTTGAAATATCAAAATTGCATAAAAGTGTGTGGCAGTACAGTGAATGGTTAAAGGGATTCTACCATTAAAACCTCTTTTTTTGTAGATAGCCTTTAGAAAGGCTATTCGTCTCTTACCTTTAGATGTGATCTCCGCTGCGCCGTTCCTTAGAAATACTGGTTTTTACCAGTATGTAAATTACTTCTCTGGCAGCGATGGGGGCGGGCCCAATGCTGAAAATGTGATGGGGGTGTCCCCACTGCTGCTCGAGAACACGATCCTGCGACGCCTCTATCTTCGGCTGGATCCTCCCCTTCTCTGTCGTCTTCCTCCTGCGTCATCTTCGACGCCTGCGCAGTTGGCTCTGCCAGTGAGACACTAGTAGAGCTGACTGCGCATGGCGGCCGGCGGCCATTTTTGCTATGCCGCTCTTGCTCTTGAAGTTCAATGCAGAGACGAATAGCCTTTCTAAAGGCTATTCCGACATCTTATCCACAAAAGAAGAAGTTTTAATGGTAGAATCCCTTTAAACTAGTCCTAGGAGCCCTGACAGTGTCATACATTATGTTTAAAATGAATTTAAGCTCTTGAATGAATGAATTTAAGCTTAAGTTTTTACCAAACTTATTCGACCCAAAACACATTTTTGGAACAAATTGTCCAAGCCCAAAACTAATCTTCAGAGGTTTAGCAATCTCTATTGGAGAGCTTGAGGCTGTTACTGGATGCTCGTAAGTTACAATTTGGGACAATCCCTGGCTCCCTAAATTGTCCTCTCTATAGGGGTTTGGAGAGGGAGATTAAGGGAGATATGCTTTTTGGTGTACATCGTGGACTTTCTGGTCTCAGACCTAATCAAGGTGGCCATATTTGAAATGCACTATATGAAAGAAAAACTAATTTCTCAAAAATGACCCCAGAATTCTCCTCCCAACTGGTTTATAGATAAAGTAAACTGGTTTATCACTATGGAAAATATGTATATGTTAAAAGGGCTACCATTAAAAAGTATGAAGATATGTGGGCAAATGGCTTGATGAATCTGAACTGATTTTCTTGGTGCTGGTCAGGGATGCAATTTTATTTTCTGGTCTCTCATAACGGATATAAATGGTTTGACTGATATAACATGATAATGGTTCATTTATATGCTTTCCTGTGGTTATTTGTATGCAACACTCTGGAAACTGTATATAACTCATTCTTCAGATGTGAAATATTTGGACTTCTATTGACTACCAAACAGAATCTATTAATGGGCAGGATAGCTAGGCTAGTGAGACAGGGAGGGGAAAGAGAGAGGAGGGGGAGGGGACTGAATGAGACAGAACTAGTGTAGAGGCTAGAGGAAGCTGGACATCAGGAAGTTACACCAGTAAACAAATGCATAGGATGCCAGCAGAAACCAGAAACACCCAGAAATAACGCCAAACACTGCTAAAGATATATGGGTGTACTTATTAACCAATTATTAGCACTGACAGACCTTTCTAAAAAAAAAAAAAAAGATTTTCTGCCCAGAAAACCCCTTTAAAGGAAGTCTATCAGCAAAAAACTCAATTTTAAAGTAATGATTGTACTGAAATTATGCTAGCAGAAAAAAGAACCCATTGAAGTCAATGGGAGGCTTTTTTTTCAGCGCTGAAATTCCACACCAAATTCCTCACGGTTTTCCTCCGTGTGAATGCACCCTAAAATACCTTCTTTCCCCTTTAGATAGAACTCTTTCTAAACGCAATACAACTGTAAAATCCCTCAGCTGCCCATAGAAATAATGATTTTAATGGCCTGAGTAATTTTATGACTGATCTTCCCCAAGGATCTGATCTTATCATTGATGGCTGAGGATGAGAAATCTATTAGCTCACCTCTAGTGCAGGCAGCCATATAGAAAAATTATAACCTGAGCAGAATGAGCTGCTTTTTGGAGAAGGATCCATGTAAGAATATGACATGCATTTCCCCCCCATCACCACATGACCGTGATAGGAATCTGAGTGATGGAGCAGCGGCTGCGATGTGGCAGAGGAATCACATTATAATGAGTCATATACAGCACACAGGATCTCTGCCCACAGATGAGGCTTCCCAGCCGCAGCAAAGATGATTCCACACAAGGGACTCTGAGGACAGGAGATGAATGGCATCATGTAGAGCACTGCTCACAAACACACTGACATCAACCCATCCCAAGGGAGACTGTACCATGACTCTGCCAAATCGTCTCATCACACAGACAATACATACTGTAAAAAACCCTTTACTAAAGCAACTGGGTGTGATAGTCTGACAATTTAGACATTCCTAGAAAGGACAGAAAACCTCAAGAAAAAAGGTAAAATAAAAATAGTTTATTTGGTCATGTGCTTATTCACATGACCAAACAAATTCTTGGCCATATGTCTCATAGATCCGTATGTGATCTATTATTTTCAAGGACAGATTCTTCTCAACTGGCTCAATGAGGTTAAAATAGAGCAAGTCCTATTTTTTCACTCAAACCACACGGCTGAGCTCAGTTGTGTGAATAATCTCTAATAATCTTGATAATCTCTGCCCCCTGGAGTTTGCACCCAATTTTTGATGAGATGCACGATTCATAAATAAATTAGGCACATCCTCTAGGGTTTGTGGTCCTTAAAAGAAATCTATACCAACTCCTTGCTGGCATAGATATCTGGAATTATTCACGCAAGTGATGATAAATCTGACAGAAGGAAACCCCAGAGTGTAATAGTGAATGGTGGATGACGACCCTTAAAAACTTTCATGTTTGGATGAACACAAAACTTTGGAAATTTTGGGTAAAATCTGGTTCTAAAATAATTTTCTCCCATCCTTATTCATTGGTTAGCATTATAATACCTTATTCACACAAGTGAGCAGAGACTGGGCTGTGTATTTAATGCATCTGTGCTGCACTTATTTCCTTAATGGACCTATTCACAGTGCAAATGGTGGCGGTTTTAAGGCTAAGGCCCCATGTAGCGAGCCACAGGCGAAAAGTGCTGTAGAAAAGACTATGGCGGAAACACATTGAGTATAATTGAAATGCTGCAAATTACAAAAATACTTTTTTTTATAAATACCAAAATTTTTCTGCTATGTGTGGATGTGACTAGCCAGAATTCCATCCACTTTGTAGGTACTGTAAAACGCTGCTCTTTCGCAATGTGGGGCCCTGGCCTAAGTGTGTTTATGTATGGACATTAATGTGGATAATGATTTGGATTCACACAAGTTATTCACACTGTATTCTTGGTGGATTCCTTCTGAAGGCTGTAACGTCCTTCTACCCATGTCTTGCAGCATGTTCCTAGTCACTGCCTCTTCACATGGATAGAGATTCCTGTGGGAATGGCTGGTTATAGAGCGCTCTATACAGATCACACTCCTATACATGAATTATTTCGTTTGCAGCGTTGTCTTGATCTCTTCTCACTGATTGCTTTCATATTTCAGCCTGGTTGGCAATGCTCGGTTTCTTGACATGCAAAATGAGCAGGAAAAAAAATGCGAGCAGACGATGTCTCAAGTGGCAAAGCATAAATGGAGTGGAGGTGATGTCATTCCCATCTGCGAGGAGATTGCTCTGCATCCATCTGTACAACTGGCCCCGAGCTGCCATAATTGTCCTACAGAAGAGCGGGACACCCACGTGACACGAGTGCTCTCCGGCTATAATTGTCAGAGCCTGCATTCCCTTGGGTAATGAGTAGAAATAAAATTGGTATACTAATTGCTATTATTAACACACAAAAAGAAGAAATAATGTTCAGTAGAGAAAAGAACAAAAATGCGGTGTGGAGAATAAAACGTGAAAGCCTTCCATCAATGACCTTCACATTCAGCTAGTTTCAAGAGTCAGGTAGTGGCCTTCAAATATAGCTAGACTCTAGAATCAGATGGTGGCCTTCATGTACAGCTAATTTCTAGAATAAGGTGGTGATCTTTATATACAGCTAATCTGCAGAATCAGGTTGTAGTTTTCATATACACCTAGACTCTAGAATAAGATGGTAGCCTTTACATCCAGCTAGTCTATAGAATCAAATGGTAGCCTTCATATACAAATAATCTGTATAATGAGGCGGAATCTTTTATATACAGCTAGACTCTAAAATCACATGGTGGCCTTCATACACAGCTAGTGTATAGAATCAGGTGGTATCCTTCACGTACAACTAGACTCTACAATCAGATGAAGGTCTCTATATACAGCTAGCATTATGAGTCAGGTGATGGCCTCCATATAGTGCTAATGTCTGAAGTCAGGTAATAGTCTTTATGTACAACTAGACTCTTGGCTTCCATACACACCAAATCTTGAGAGTTAGGTTATGACCTCTACACACAGCTACCCTCTAGAGCCCGGTAATGACTCCTATATAAAGCCAATCTCTAAAATCAGGTGGCTGTCTTCAAATACAGTTAACCCCTGGAATCAGATGAGGGCCTCCATACAGTGGCGTAACTACCAGGGTAGCAGGGGTAGCAGCTGCCACAGGGCCCGGGACATCAGGGGCCTGGCGACAGCCGCTACCCCTGCAGGTTTTTTTACCTTAATAGGTTGTTACCGGTTGGAGTTACACCAGCCAGTAACGGGTCCCAGGGCCGGCGTTGGGGGTGGGGCAAACTGGGCAATTGCCTAGAGGCCCAGAGAAATCATCTGCAGATGCAGGGGCTGCTGATCGCTTCTTGTAAAATTTCCCTGCACTAAGCAGCTTCCTGTGTCGCCCCTCCCCCTCCTCAGCATCGGAGTGTGAGAGGAGAAGTCGATTAGCTGCTCTATTTACTGCCAGATAGAGCTGCACAGAAGTTTCCTCCATGTCCTGGGCACCCAGCCATTCTGCCAAATGTAAGTATGTTTTGGGGTAAAATATGTATAGATGTGAATATGTGTTAACATTATGTGTTTTATATACTGTGTGAGTCCTGTATGTGTGTAGATAGGTGTGTGTATATGTTGTATATGAATGTATGTGTGATTATGGGGATAATGTCACTCCATAAGGAGAAACCATCTATTAGGTGTATGGAGACTTATACAGCCATAGTCGCTCCTCTGTAAGGGATCATGGGAGGAATATGCAAATCTGTCTCCCAAGATGTAAATAGGGAAACAGTGCCTCTGTTATGCTGCCCTCTATAGGAAGCACCCTGAACATCATGACCGACTTTCCCAGAAGCCTTTACTGCATAATGTGGGATTTTTACCAAGTCAGTTTCTCAGCTACGGACGGCCGTTTCGGTCTGGTTGGATCTCGTCAGCACAGCGTAGAGAGAACTGACTTGGTAGAAGTGAGAGGCTGAGACCACTGACACCACCGAAGACTGCAGTGGAGCCGGAGATAGATAAGTAACAGTGTTTTTTATGTTTCTATCCTCCTCTGGGTATCCGATTATTATATTCTGGGATCTGAAAAGACCCTGTTGCGGACATTAAAGAGTCCTCATAGTATGTTGCAGAGCTCCAAATTAAATAATTAATTAACAGGCCTAGATGGGCTACCACCCATTGGGCCTGGAGAAGCCACACAGACACGCAGGTGATTGTGTATCAAGTGAGTTCTCATTTATTATAAGAAAAAGGTAGTTTAAATACATTACAGACAAAGAGCTGGCTTGGCTATTCTAATCAGGTACAACACGATTGGTTATAGAGATATAAGACAAGCCTGGCACATGACTATTGGCTGAGGTCTGCATATCATTATTACACTCCAACCTGGGATGACCTTTCTCATGACATGAAAAAGAATCTAAGATATTTATGTGTAAGCCAACATCATACACTAGTTCTAGATGTATATCACAGAAAGAGAGATAATGATCACGTACTGGTCCGCTCCGGCCTTGGGGCTAACGACCAAACAGGTTATTTGAACCGGTTTCTACAGCCACTCTCAAAGATGACCACAAATAGATAAGGAGTTATAACCCAACCATTAACATTCCACACGCCTTATCCCCTAAAGCGGTCTCTTAGACTCTAAACAGACATCCTTATGAAGCTTAGAACAGAAAATGCTTATAAAATGGCTGACAGAATACAAGATGGAAGATGTGATCCTAACAACCCCAGAGTATAATAATTGTTCATGGGTGTTCATTTTGGGGCATAATACTGTGTGCAGGGGCCACTATGGGGTTTAATACTGTGTGCAGGGACCACTATGGGGCATAATACTGTGTGCAGGGGCCACTATGGAGCATAATAGTGTGTGCAGGGGACACTATGGGGCATAATAATGTGTGCAGGGGCCACTATGGAGCATAATATTGTGTGCAGGGGCCACTATGGGGCATAATAATGTGTGCAGGGGCCACTATGGAGCATAATACTGTATGCAGGGGCCACTATGGGGCATAATATTGTGTGCAGGGGCCACTATGCGCATACTAGAGCACGCAGGAATGCGGCGGGGGGTCGGTCAGTCAAGGTCTTTGGTGTCGGGCAGGAAGGGGGGGGGGCCATGTCAAAAGTTCGCCACGGGGCCCCGCCATTCCTAGTTATGCCACTGCCTCCATATACAGAAAGCCTGTAGAGTCACGTGATGGCCAGAGTTCCAGATTGTTTAGCGGCCGTAGCCTCCTTCCTCTCCTCCCACTTTCTCAAACTCAACATGGAGAAAACAGAGTTTATCATCTTCAGCCCATCCTGTATGGCCCCTCCACCTGACCCATCTATCAAAGTTAATGGAACCACAATTACCCCTGTCCCACAGGCCCGATGCCTTGGGGTAACCCTGGACTCTGACCTATCCTTCAAGCCACATATTCAAGCTCTCAACACCTCCTGCCGGCTTCAGCTCAAGAACATCCACGAATTCGCCCCTTCCTCACCCAGGAAACTACCAAGATGCTCGTCCAGGCCCTCATAATCTCCCGCCTAGACTACTGCAACACCCTTCTCCATGGACTCCCAGCAAACACCCTCGCCCCCCTCCAGTCCACCTTAAACTGTGCTGCTCGCTTAATCCACCTCACCCCCAGATCTTCATCGGCTGCTCCCCTCTGCCAGTCCCTCCACTGGCCACCTATAGCCCAGCGAATTGAGTTCAAGCTACTAATGCTAACATACAAAGCCATCCACAACCTGGCCCCTCCATATATCTCTGAACTAATCTCCCGCTACCTGCCCCCACGTAACCTCAGATCCTCCAATGACCTCCTACTCCGCTCCACTCTCATCCGCTCCTCACACAACCGTCTCCAAGATTTCTCCCGTGCATCCCCCATACTCTGGAACTCCTTACCAAGACACATAAGACTGACCCCCACTGTGCCAGTCGGTCATTGTTAGCATTGTATCTACCTATATATTCTGTGTATTGTATGTAACCCCCAAATGTAAAGCACCATGGAATTAATGGTGCTATATAAATAAATAATAAATAATAAAAATAAAATGGCTTCTATATAAAGCTAGTGAAATAACCATATAAGAGGCAGGAGCCTAGATATGTTGTGAAAGCCAAATGTTGAATATTAAACTATGGATGTTCCTGCTTTCAGAGAGGAGTAAATGTCACATGATAAAGATATAACAATACCTCAGATATACTGCAAGGCCATCACATTTCTCTCTCATACTCTTTTTGGAACATGTAGATGCCTAAACTGTACAGGTTTTATCGCCTGTAATGGGGTGATGAAACTTTCTCATTAGATACATTATAGTGTGTAGAGACTGGAAAGCTACATTTGTACAAAGCATATGGAGTCTAGACTATTTGGATCACAGAGGATTGTCTAGAACTGAATACAATTGTAACAAAATTTGCTAGATATTGGCCCAGATTTACTATTGGTTAGACATTGTAAAGTTAGGCAGTCTGAAAATGCCCCTTATTTATCATAGTGACTAATGTTGGATGATAAATCTGCTGTATCTTTAGACTAAGTTGACATTTATACCACATTTTAGTTGGCTTACTTTGGGATAGAATTTTACAGCACAATCTTAACGCTTTGTTGGTGCATCGTGGCACATTGAAGCCAGGCCCCTTTCCTGAGAATCCACACCCACACATCTATCACATCCAAAATGTTTAGCCCAAACTAGGAGACTCTGTTGCAGATCCTGCTTAAAATCCTGCTTAAGAGAGAAAAGTCTTGCAAGGAGGATTTTTTCTCCACCAGTTTCAGCATAAAACTGATGGAAACCATTATAGTCTATGGCGTCTGTGGGTTTACGTGGGTAACTTCTTTTTAAATAGACAGGGTCTTCATCTTTTGAGCCCCCATGTTCTGCCCGTGTTTGCGTGGATTTCCTCCCATTCTACCAAGACATACTGATAGAATATATATATATATATATATATATATATATATATATACTAGAGGGAGGACCCGGCTTCGCACGGGTATATTACATTTTATGTTTGTGTACTGGCCCCATAAGAAATGTCCAATTTTGCACTGGTGTATTTTGTATGTGGTTTGTGTGTATGTCCATAAGCGTCATGTGATTATGTGTATCTCATTTTGGATGTCAGTGAAAAACCTGTGATCAGTTGTTATGGATACCTGGAGTAAAGCTGTATCTAATCCTTCCCCGTGTAGTACTGTGTTTAGACTCAAGTATCTAATCCTTGTTGGTGTGGTACTGTTTGCAGATGCACATATCTAATCCTCCGGCGTGTGGTACTGTGTGCAGATGTGTGTATCTAATCCTCCCCCGTGTGGTATTGTGTGAAGAGGCATGTATCTAATCCTCCGGTAAGTGAAACTGTGTGCAGACGTGCATATCTAATCTTACGGCATGTGGTACTATGTGCAGATGCGCGTATCTAATCTTCTGGCGTTGTGGTACTGTGTGCAGACAGGTGTATCTAATCCTCTGGCGTGCGGTACTGTGTGCAGATGTGCGTATCTAATCCTCCCCAGTGTGGTACTGTGTGCTGAGACGCGTATCTAATTATCTGGCATGTGGTACTGTGTGCAGAGGCATGTATCTAATCCTCCAAAGTGTGGTACTGTGTGAAGAGGCGCGTATCTAATCCTACGGCGTGTGGAACTGTGTGTAGACACGCGTATCTAATCCTACTGCATGTGGTACTGTATGCAGACGCATGTATCTAATCCTATGGTGTGTACAACTGTGTGAAGACGTGCGTATCTCATTGTCTGGCATGTGGAACTGTAAGCAGACGCGTGTATCTAATCCTACGGCATGTGGTACTGTGTGCAGACGTGCTTATCTAATCCTCTGGTGTGTGGAACTGTGTGCAGATGCACGTATCTAATCCTCCCTTGTGTGGTATTGTGTGAAAAGGCGCGTATCTAATCCTACGGCATGTGGTACTGTGTGCAGATGCGCGTATCTAATCCTCTGGGGTTTGGTACTGAGTGCTGAGATGCGTATCTAATTCTCTGGCTTGTGGTACTGTGTGCAGAGGCATATATCTAATCCTCCAAAGTGTGGTACTGTGTGCAGACACACGTATCTAATCCTGCCCTGTGTGGTATTTTGTGAAGAGGCACATATCTAATCCTGAGGCATGTGGTTCTTTGTGCAGACGTGCGTATCTAATCCTCCCCGTGTTGTACTGTGTGCTTAGATGCGTATCTAATTCTCTGGCTTGTGGTACTGTGTGCAGACACACGTATCTAATCCTCCCCTGAGTGGTATTGTGTTAAGAGGCACGTATCTAATCCTGCGACGTGTGGAACTGTGTGTAGACGCGCGTATCTAATCCTACGGCATGTGTTACTGTGTGCAGACGCGTATATCTAATCCTCTGGCATGTGGTACTGTGTGCAGACGCACGTATCTAATCCCCCTGTGTGGTACTGTGTGCTGAGACGCGTATCTAATTCTCTGGCTTGTGGTACTGTGTGCAGAGGCATGTATCTAATCCTCCAAAGTGTGGTACTGTATTCAGGCACACGTATCTAATCCTCCCCTGTGTGGTATTGTGTGAAGAGGCGTGTATCTAATCCTATTGCGTGTGGAACTGTGTGTAGACGCGCATATCTAATCCTCTGGCATGTGGTACTGTGTGCAGATGCGTGTATCTAATCCTCTGGCATATGGTACTGTGTGCAAATGAGCGTATCTAATCCTCTCCTGTGTGGTACTGTGTGCAGATGCGCGTATCTAATCCTCTGGCATGTGGTACTGTGTGCAGATGCGCGTATCTAATCCTCTGGCATGTGGTACTATGTGCAGATGCACGTATCTAATCCTCCCCTGTGTGGAACTGTGTGCTGAGACACGTATCTAGTTCTCTGACTTGTGGTACTGTGTGCAGAGGCATGTATCTAATCCTCCAAAGTGTGGTACTGTGTACAGACACACGTATCTAATCCTCCCCTGTGTGGTATTGTGTGAAGAGGCGCATATCTAATCCTACGGCGTGGGGAACTGTGTGTAGACGCACATATCTAATCCTACGGCATGTGGTACTGTGTGCAGATGTGCATATCTTATGCTCTGGTGTGTGGAACTGTTTGTAGACACGTGTATCTAATCCTATGGCGTGTACAACTGTCTGCAGACGCGTGTATCTAATCCTCTGGAGTGTGGAACTGTGTGTAGACGCGCGTATCTAATCCGACGACATGTGGTACTGTGTGCAGACGTGCATATCTTATGCTCTGGTGTGTGGAACTGTGTGCAGATGCGTGTATCCAATCCTTTGGCATGTGGTATTGTGTGCAGACGCATGTATCCAATCCCCCGATGTGTGGTACTTTGTGCAGACGCGTGTATCTAATCCTTCGGCATGTGGAACTGTGTGCAGACGCACGTATCAAATCCTTCAGTGTGTGGAACTGTGTGCAGAAGCGCGTATGTAATCCTCTGGTTTGTGGGACTGTGTGCAGACGCGTGTATCTAATCTTCTGGAGTGTGATACTGTGTGCTGATCTGTGTATCTAATCCTCTGATGCGTGTATCTCAGTTTGGATATCAGTGTTGTATTGTGCATGTGGAGTGACCATGTGTATTGCAGTTGGAATATGAGTGAAAGACTTGCAGGTTTGTACTGGCTAAGGGGGGGCACTGTGTTTGGAATGCTGTATCTCAGCAACGGTACGTCCGAGTGAGTTGGAGTCTCGTCTTAAACCTTCCCGGATACCTGAAGTATCTCTGTACCAAATTTGGTGAAGATCGGTCCAGCGGTTTGGTTCGCATTAGAGCACAGACAGACAGACAGACAGACAGAAATTCATTTTTATAATATAGATATATATATATCTGTACATTGTGATCCCTATATGGGGCTCACAATCTGTTTAAAAAAAAAAAAAAAAAGAAAGTTTTAATTCACTGACAACAAGAAGATATTGGTAGGAATTGTAGAAATCCGGTAACGTATCTGATATTACCTATAATAACCCGGTATTGTATATGTTCCCACAACAATGACTTGACTGCTGACTTCCAAAAATCATAGGATAGAAATCCAGAACAACAAATTTCCTATATGCATGGAAAAATGTTGAGGTATGTGTGATGTGGCCAGGCTCCTGATAGATGAACAGTACACAATAGCGTCCTAGCTGTGGTCTCGTGTGTGCGCCAAAATCTGCAAGCTTATTCCAGGCCACATTAAAAACACAGTTAATTCATAGGGAAATAAAGCAGCTGACTGAGCACTAAGCGTGCCTAGTCCCTCAGGATATTAACCCTTAAGTATCAACACTCATCTAAATGCTGCAGAACAGTTTTTAAGATGTTCTTTAGTTTATTTTCATGTTAACTTAACTCTATGAATGGCACAGATATGGTAATGCCATATAAGTAGTTTTATTGTTCACCTTTTTATACTTATGCAAAATAAAAATATAATTTATACAAAAAGATAATTTTTGTGTGGTCATATCTTTTTAGTTTTCTATGTAGCCACCTACATTGAGGACTCTAAAAGGCAATGCATCAGAAGACTAACCCAAGTTAAAGGGTTAAATCTGTTTCCTGTAAATACAGTCCTATGAAAAAGTTTGGGCACCCCTATTAATCTTAATCATTTTTAGTTCTAAATATTTTGGTGTTTATAACAGCCATTTCAGTTTGATATATCTAATAACTGATGGACACAGTAATATTTCAGGATTGAAATGAGGTTTATTGTACTAACAGAAAATGTGCAATATGCATTAAACCAAAATTTGACCGGTGCAAAAGTATGGGCACCCTTATCATTTTATTGATTTGAATTCCCCTAACTACTTTTTACTGACTTACTGAAGCACAAAATTGGTTTTGTAACCTCAGTGAGCTTTGAACTTCATAGCCAGATGTATCCAATCATAAGAAAAGGTATTTAAGGTGGCCAATTGCAAGTTGATCTCCTATTTGAATCTCCTCTGAAGAGTGGCATCATGGGCTACTCAAAACAACTCTCAAATGATCTGAAAACAAAGATTGTTCAACATAGTTGTTCAGGGGAAGGATACAAAAAGTTGTCTCAGAGATTTAACCTGTCAGTTTCCACTGTGAGGAACATAGTAAGGAAATGGAAGACCACAGGGACAGTTCTTGTTAAGCCCAGAAGTGGCAGGCCAAGAAAAATATCAGAAAGGCAGAGAAGAAGAATGGTGAGAACAGTCAAGGACAATCCACAGACCACCTCCAAAGAGCTGCAGCATCATCTTGCTGCAGATGGTGTCACTGTGCATCGGTCAACTATACAGCGCACTTTGCACAAATAGAAGCTGTATGGGAGAGTGATGAGAAAGAAGCCGTTTCTGCACGTACGCCACAAATAGAGTTGCCTGAGGTATGAAAAAGCACATTTGGACAAGGCAGCTTCATTTTGGAAACAAAAATTGAGTTGTTTGGTTATAAAAAAAAGGCGTTATGCATGGCGTCCAAAAAGAAACAGCATTCCAAGAAAAACACATGCTACCCACTGTAAAATTTGGTGGAGGTTCCATCATGCTTTGGTGCTGTGTGGCCAATGCCGGCATCGGGAATCTTGTTAAAGTTGAGAGTCGCATGGATTCCACTCAGTATCAGCAGATTCTTGAGAATAATGTTCAAGAATCAGTGACGAAGTTGAAGTTACGCCGGGGATGGATATTTCAGCAAGACAATGATCCAAAACACCACTCCAAATCCTCAGGCATTCATGCAGAGGAACAATTACAATGTTCTGGAATGGCCATCCCAGTCCCCAGACCTGAATATCATTGAACATCTGTGGGATGATTTGAAGCGGGCTGTCCATGCTCGGCGACCATCTAACTTAACTGAACTTGAATTGTTTGTCCAAAATACCTTTATCCAGGATCCAGGAACTGATTAAAAGCTACAGGAAGTGACTAGAGGCTGTTATCTTTGCAAAATGAGGATCTACTAAATATTAATGTCACTTTTCTGTTGAGGTGCCCATACTTTTGCACCGGTCAAATTTTGGTTTAATGCATATTGCACATTTTCTGTTAGTACAATAAACCTCATTTCAATCCTGAAATATTACTGTGTCCATCAGTTATTAGATATATCAAACTGAAATGGCTGTTATAAACACCAAAATATTTAGAACTAAAAATGATTAAGATTAATAGGGGTGCCCAAACTTTTTCATAGGACTGTACATCTGAATCATTTTACAAAATAACAGTTCTGACAATTTTTTTTTAAATTTCTCACCATTTCCAAAATTGCTGCTCGCTGTCAGTCATTCTTGTTTAGTGGTTGCCAATCTATCCTAATCTATATCTATATCCCCCGTGTGCCAAACAGAATTAACAAAATATACACTGCTCAAAAAAATAAAGGGAACACTCAAATAACACATCCTAGATCTGAACCAATGGAGGCCTGGATTTGGAATCACCCCCAAAATTAGGCTCTGTTCCCACGGAGTAACGCGCCGCTCATTTAGACACGTAAACACGTGTCAGAGCGAAGCGCTTCAAAACAGATCCCATTGATTTCAATGGGTGCCGGCTTACGCGCGCTACCCATTGAAATCAATGGGTTATAAAGCCTCCCATTGATTTCAATGTGTAGCGTGCGTAAGTCGGCACCCATTGAAATCAATGGGATCTGTTTTGAAGCGCTTCGCTCTGACATGTGTTTACGTGTCTAAATGAGCAGCGCGTTACTCCGTGGGAACTGAGCCTTAAAGTGGAAAAACACACTACAGGCTGATCCATCTTAGATGTAATGTCCTTTAAACATGTCAAAATGAGGCTCAGTAGTGTGTGTCGCCTCTACGTACCTGTATGACCTGTACAACGCCTGGGCATGTACCTGATGAGGTTGAGGTGGTCTCCTGAGGGATCTCCTCCCAGACCTGGACTAAAGCATCTGCCAGTCTTTACTTTATAGTATATGTATAATGGATTAGCTGCTTCAAATAAGATACCTTCTAATACCCATCACTGTCTACATATGTTGCAATTCCACCTTATATATACATTATATTACATCTTGATAGTAATCTGGTTAATGGGATCCACATAATGGGGGAGGTAAATCAACAAAAAATAATCCTACAGACCACTAAGAAAGACATGCTCCAATGCGGCTTCATTAAGGGAATACATAACCAGGAGGTGGGTCACATACTTATCCCCCTAGGAGTCCAGTCGCCAGATAGGGTCACCAGGTCCTGACAAATGATTATGAATAGTCAGCAAGTGAAGTCTCACCTCACCACATAGCTCCGGCCTTGATGAAGTCATTGGTGAAATGTGCATGGGCATGGATAGGTAGGGTTTTGACATGGGTAGATAGCAGTGGTGTAACTAGCAATGGCAGGGCCCTGTGGCGAAGTTTTGGAATTCTGTGGCACATTTGCCCAACTATATTACAGTTGAGCCTATAGTTGTGTTGCGGCTGGTCCCTCGAATGCTCAATTGGTGATAAATGCATTCCTGTGGAGACATTTCTGGGAAACCTTTGCATTATTCTGCTAAATATTGCTAGGAGAAAGTCCTGCTATGAGTGACCAGACATGTGGCGCAGGAGGTACTGCCCATTTCATTGACCTTCTAGTGTCCCTCGTATCACAAATAGGGTTGATCGACTCATTTATGCCATGGCTCTTCAGATCTTCACACCACCATTTGAGGAAGTTTATCACTCCACAGAAAAGGCAGGATTGAAGCACTTAGAAGCTTCCATACTCCAACCTGACCATCCTTGGATTTGTTGTTAACAGTAATATGTTTCCAGTCTGTAGCATTTCATTTTTTTCACCCACACCACCAGTACAATAGAAGATGGTTGTCAATGACAGGGCATGTAATGGGTGCCATGACACTAAAATGTCCTACTGCTAAGCACTTGGAAATAGCCCAGGCAGAGACAAGGATGTATAATGAAGGTGCCAAGGAAACTGTGGGAGCTGCTCATGCCTGTTTATGGATCAAACAATCTAGTGGGGGACTGTCTGGGCCTTCCTCAGCCTAGATTATGGGCAATTTGTCAAAACTACCAATCCGCGTATCTCAGTCCAATGATGCGCCCCATCTTGAAGTCTGTCAGTGTGGCAAAAGATCTTTCAGTACATTAAAAAGGCAAGGTTAGCAGTGAACAATCGCTCACCAAGAGGTATATTACCCAAAAGTAGAATCTGAGAGAGCTAAGCTAGCAAGGGAAACATTTTTATGCAAGACCCAGTGTCTAAGCAGGCAACACCTATAACCATTTACATACCTGTATATGCGGCGCTATTTTGCGGCCGCCACAAAATCACGGCCGCAAAATAGCGCCACGTATACGGTCCCGGCTCCCATTGAAATCAATGGGAGCGTATACGGCCCGCAAAAGCTCCCGCGGCGTATACGTGCCACATTACGTGCCAAAAGATATTGTGTGAACCCGGCCTTAGAGCTAATAACCTGACAGCTCTATACAGAAAGAGGGAGAGAAGAGAATATGAGTGTGTGAGTCATAATCCTGTCCTGTAGCAGGTCTGTCACCTAGGTAACCAGATGTAAACACTGAGTCTCTATTTAGTTGTCAAAATGGAGAGAGACGGATAAAGCAAAGTACTGGGTCAAACACTTCAGTCTGAATATGATCCTTTAGATGAAAATATCCCTTTAATTTTTATTTTGCATTTGTTTCAACCTTCAATAATCCTTTAATAATTGCAGCAACTAACTGGGACAATCTCACCCAACAGGCAGTTTTTATATTGTGTAATATCTGCTTGAGTAATGTCTAAACCACACTCATAAGAATCCTGGGATTTTCAGCTGGAAAGGTTGTAGAGATTTCACTGAAGTTATGTCATGGCAGAGAGCGCTCCCTGGTGGAGAATCAGCATTATGTCCTCCTCTTTCTCCTGGACCAGAGTATTTCTTTATTTCCCTTAATTATATAGCGTTATCATACTCCGCAGCACTTTACAGAGACATTATCAGTCACTGCCCCATAGAGGGCTCACAATCTAAATTCCCTATCAGTATGTCTTTGGGGTGTGTGAGGAAAGCGGAGTACCTGGAGGAAACCCACAGAAACACAGGGAGAACATACAAACTTCTTGCCGATATTGTCCTTGGCTGAATTTAAACCTAGGATTCCAGCATTACAAAGCAGAAGTGCTGACAAGGTTTTTTTTTCTTACATTGAAACATAAAAAAGATGAAGGAGACTCAGTACAAGTTACTTATGTTTTGGTACCATACCCCAGTTTTATTACACATTCTCAATCCTACTATCCCTAGGGCCTGCTGGAGATGCCTCACCAAGGAGGGATGCTCTTTGATTCGACCTTTTTGGGCAGAGGTTAAAGCACTAACTTTGAGCTCTTTCTCCAGGGTGTCCCGCTTGATCCTTCCGTTTATTTGCCTAACTTACCTCCTAGACACCTTGGCAGAAAGACCTCTAAGGGCTCGTTCACATCTGCGCCCAGTCTCCGTTCTGCAGGTTTCCATTTCCTGCACAAAACAGAGGCAGGAGACGGAAACCTGCAGGACTCTTTCATACCCATTCATTTGAATGGGTTTGAAAGATGTCCGGCCGTGAGCGGTGGTGAGCGTTTTATGCTCTCTGCCGTGAAACGTTTTTGTTTTTTTTTAAATCGGACACAGAGTCGGCCATGCAGTACTCTGTGTCCGATTTAAAAAAAAAAAGTTTCGCGGCGGAGAGCATAAAACGCTCACCGCTGCTCACGAACGGACCTGGTCTGACAGCTTTCCGTCTTCTGCATGCAGAAGACGGAAAGCTCAGAACGAACTCCGGGCACTAGTGTGAACCTAGCGTAAGCTGTTCTTGTACCTCTGCATTGCCACTAAATCACTTCTAGCCCTTCATTCCTCCTAGTGGACCAAGCGTAGTGGCTCGCCTCAAGGACATACCCAGCCTAGAATTCTTCATGGCTTTCTACAGATGCCTTCCAGTCTATCAGGAATATGTATTGCATTCTTCATAGTCTCTGACTCTTCCTCCCTGTCCCTTCTTTCCTCTTCTTCTCCTCCCTTTTGTTCTCTTTATGTTTATGTGTTCTTGGTATTCTGGTTGGGTTTTTATTATTGTTTTATTGTTCATTACTTTAAGCTTTTTGTTTGTATCTATAGTATATTTTTGAAAATGTAAAGGAATTCTATCACTGGCTCTAGTGATTTTTAACTAAGCATACAGTTCCATAGCCTTTGGAAAGACTATTCCAGACATAACTTTTGTTTAGCAATCCTCTCAGCCGTTTTTGAATTAACCCACTTTTATTGATATGATAATTAACCAGCATGACGCACTGGAAGTTGACTGAGCAATGTGTGCTGTGTGTACACAGGGGAAGGTGACAGCAGGGAAGGTTGATGAGTCATCATAATCATCATCATCATCATCCTCTCCATCAAATTTAATGGAACTGGTTAGGAAAATCTAAGTCCACTGCTTGGCTTTTTCTAGCATTACCACTGAAATGGATGGAACATGGGTGTGCCTTTCCAACCTCCCCATTAACACTGGAAAACCCTCCTGTTCTAGTGGTCAGTGGGGATCCCAGGAGTCTGACCCTTCCAGTCTAAACTTCATCCCCAATCCGGTGGATAGGAAATAAATCGCTTTAGATGGACATTCATTCATTTCAGTGAGACCACTGGGGACAGCTGAAAGCTATAATTTGGCTATCTTTGGCGGTCCTACATAAATGAATGAAGCAGGGACCACTGCTCCATTAAACTGTTAAAATATTACAAATTCTGTCTGCTAGCGCAAAATTCTGGCCCTGGGGGGATTTGTTCAACTCCCACTGAACTCACTTGTCTGCAGTGAGCTCCCCCTAGAGGTGGCTTCAGCCTGAATGTTAATAGGTATGACTATAGTGTTAAGCCCTGTATCAGAAAAACTGAGTTCCAACTCACATATATGATATTAAATTAATCACCAAATACTTTTTACTAAGAATAAATGATATTGATAGCTGGTTGCAATGATTCCATTAGTGAAAGAACACTGGAGCAATGCTATAAATACATGAAACATGATACATGATCTTTTAGTGGGTTGAGAACTTACAATGTTTTTTGTCCCTGTAAAAGAAAATATGCACTGCCAATGAGTGTAGATATATGAGGAATTATCTATACAGATGACTAGCCATACAAAAGGTGGTCTTCTGGTGAGGCTTCAATATCTATATACTGAATAGTCATTATCTATCTATCTATCTATCTATCTATCTATCTATCTATATATCTATCTACAGTCCTATGAAAAAGTTTGGGCACCCCTATTAATCTTAATCATTTTTAGTTCTAAATATTTTGGTGTTTATAACAGCCATTTCAGTTTGATATATCTAATAACTGATGGACACAGTAATATTTCAGGATTGAAATGAGGTTTATTGTACGAACAGAAAATGTGCAATATGCATTAAACCAAAATTTGACCGGTGCAAAAGTATGGGCACCTCAACAGAAAAGTGACATTAATATTTAGTAGATCCTCCTTTTGCAAAGATAACAGCCTCTAGTCGCTTCCTGTAGCTTTTAATCAGTTCCTGGATCCTGGATAAAGGTATTTTGGACAAACAATTCAAGTTCAGTTAAGTTAGATGGTTGCCGAGCATGGACAGCCCGCTTCAAATCATCCCACAGATGTTCAATGATATTCAGGTCTGGGGACTGGGATGGCCATTCCAGAACATTGTAATTGTTCCTCTGCATGAATGCCTGAGGATTTGGAGCGGTGTTTTGGATCATTGTCTTGCTGAAATATCCATCCCCGGCGTAACTTCAACTTCGTCACTGATTCTTGAACATTATTCTCAAGAATCTGCTGATACTGAGTGGAATCCATGCGACTCTAAACTTTAACAAGATTCCCGATGCCGGCATTGGCCACACAGCCCCAAAGCATGATGGAACCTCCACCAAATTTTACAGTGGGTAGCATGTGTTTTTCTTGGAATGCTGTTTCTTTTTGGACGCCATGCATAACGCCTTTTTTTTATAACCAAACAACTCAATTTTTGTTTCCAAAATGAAGCTGCCTTGTCCAAATGTGCTTTTTCATACCTCAGGCAACTCTATTTGTGGTGTACGTGCAGAAACGGCTTCTTTCTCATCACTCTCCCATACAGCTTCTATTTGTGCAAAGTGCGCTGTATAGTTGACCAATGCACAGTGACACCATCTGCAGCAAGATGATGCTGCAGCTCTTTGGAGGTGGTCTGTGGATTGTCCTTGACTGTTCTCACCATTCTTCTTCTCTGCCTTTCTGATATTTTTCTTGGCCTGCCACTTCTGGGCTTAACAAGAACTGTCCCTGTGGTCTTCCATTTCCTTACTATGTTCCTCACAGTGGAAACTGACAGGTTAAATCTCTGAGACAACTTTTTGAATCCTTCCCCTGAACAACTATGTTGAACAATCTTTGTTTTCAGATCATTTGAGAGTTGTTTTGAGTAGCCCATGATGCCACTCTTCAGAGGAGATTCAAATAGGAGATCAACTTGCAATTGGCCACCTTAAATACCTTTTCTTATGATTGGATACATCTGGCTATGAAGTTCAAAGCTCACTGAGGTTACAAAACCAATTTTGTGCTTCAGTAAGTCAGTAAAAAGTAGTTAGGGGAATTCAAATCAATAAAATGATAAGGGTGCCCATACTTTTGCACCGGTCAAATTTTGGTTTAATGCATATTGCACATTTTCTGTTAGTACAATAAACCTCATTTCAATCCTGAAATATTACTGTGTCCATCAGTTATTAGATATATCAAACTGAAATGGCTGTTGCAAACACCAAAATATTTAGAACAAAAAATGATTAAGATTAATAGGGGTGCCCAATCTTTTTCATAGGACTGTATATATAAATCAGATTTATGGGCACATACCCACAGCACTACAGTAATTGTTGTTGCCCGGTGGGCAGCTGGTAAACTGTGGCCGATCAGCAATGAAATAACATTAAAATGATACAGTTAAATGGGTGAACATAATTGAATTGAGCTGAAAGCATGACGATAACCGCGCTCAGAATCAATACAGTAATTACATTACTTGCAAATGTTATTTTACTGCTGCCATCCATGGGGGATGAAAAGCTCCATCCAGTCTCACAGGAGGCAGCAAAATAAAACCATAGTGATAATAAATAGTGTTATCAAAGAAGGAAATATCTGCAAGTTAAAACATGATTTTCTAATGATTTACAGTTCTTAATAAACTAACTGCTTTAATGTATGTGGCCACTAGATGGCATTCATTGCCTTCCGTCTGGTGAGACTTGCGCACAGTATTAAAGCGGTTGTCCAAGCTAAATATATATTTTTTAATTAAGTCGTTTAAGGTGAAAACCCCCCCAAAACCTATATTCACCTGTCCCCAGGTCTTCAGTGTCTCCTAGCACGGTCTGGTCCTGCAGCTCCGTTGTTTTATTTTGGTGGACATCCCTACCACACTTTGACCGCTGAGGCCAATTAGTGGCCTCAGCAAAGGACTCGGAACGTCACTACCTGTGATGCCCCGGCCCTTTCCTTAAGTAGTGATGTCTTTGGCTGAGGATGTGACCACTGAGGCTAATCAGCGGCCTTAGCTGAAGGGACATGGAACATCATAGTCGGTGAGGACCACAAAAGAAGACAGCCAAGCAGCATAACGAAAGTGTACTGGGAGGACACTGGAGTACTGGGTACAGGTGAATATGTTTTTTTTTTTTTTTCAATACCCTGGCCTAATTAAAAGAATATTAACCTGAACAACCTCTTTATGCTAGCCATACACATAACGTGTATCAAACCCAAAGTATCTGGCAGCAGATTTATCTCTTTTCCCCATTCAAAACTTATCCGTGAATGAACATGTATATTAGAGAGTTGGGTTAGATCGCTGGTGGCTGAACAACAATTAGATGAGGTGATTAGAAAGTCAATTACTTTTGTTAATAAGATATTAAAGTATTAAATCTAAAAAACAACTTATCCTCGCTCCCAGGTGAATTCAGCTGGTGAACCTCAGTCCAGTTGTCCAGACCTCTATCTGTGTAGGAGTACTAATGGGACATTATACTGTATATGAGTACTAAAGGGAATTATATTGTGTAAGGGCATCAAAGAGGGCATTATAATGTAGGCAAATCACTAATGGGCATTATATTATATTGTGTGGAGGCACCAATGTGGCATTATACTATGTGGAAAGTTCTATGTGCATTATCATACATGGTATCACCAATAAAGTATAATACTGTGTGGAGGACATTAAGATGGAAAAAATTTTTTTAAAGGAATTAAAGGGGTTTCCCATTTCAGTGTCTCAGCACTCTGTCTGCAGTGTCTGCTTCTCACTTCCTATATTTCTCTTCTGGTGAAGTTGCCAGAAGAAAGCCATTACTACCAGGGGTGAACCTACCCCTTTTGCCGCCCGAGGCGAACTACAGAAAGACGCCCCCCCCCCCGGGAGGAGCGGGTGGAGCGAAGGGGCGTGATCGTGCGAAGGGGGCGTGGTCGTGCGAAGGGGGCGGGGCTTAGCACCGTTCGCAGGCAGAGAGCAGGCACGGAGATGACCTGCTCTCTGCCTGAGCGTGAGGGGAGGCTGCTGGAGCAGCGCTGCTCCAGTGGCCTCCCCAAACCACCACTCGGTGCTAAGCCAGTCCAGGACAGCTTGTCCTGGACTGGATTAGGTAATCAAAAATGCCGCCCTCCCTGAGGCCCTGGCATAGTGCCGCCTGAAGCGCTCGCTTCAGGTCACCTCATGGGAGGTGCGGTGCTGATTACTACGCAAATAACAAACGAATCTCGTCTTCAGTACGCTAAACAGCACAGAGACAAGCCTCAAAACTTCTGGAACAAGGTCATTTGGAGTGATGAGGCAAAAAGCAAACTTTTTGGCCACAACCATACACGTTACATTTGGAGAGGTGTCATCAAGGCCTATGATGAAAGGAACAGCATTCCTACTGTAAAGCATGGAGGTGGATCATTGATGTGGGGATGTGTGAGCTTCATAGACACAAGAAACTTGGTCAAAGTAGAAGGAAAGATGAATGCAGCATGTTATCAGCAAATACTGGAGGCTGCAAATTTGCACTCATCAGCCAGGAAGCTGCGGATGAGACGTACTTGGATGATCTAAAACACAAGGCTGAGTCGACCTGTCATTGGCTAGAGCAGAAGAAAGTGAAGGTTCTGGAGTGGCCATCTCAGTCTCCTAACCTGAATATCATTGAGCCACTCTGGGGAGATCTCAAGGACGTAGTACATGCAAATAGTACATGCAAGACAGCCCAGGAATTTACAGGAACTGGAGACTTTCTGACAAGAATGAACAGCTTTACCATCTGAGAAAATAAAAAGCCTCATCCACGACGACCACAAAAGACTTCAAGCTGTCATTGATGTTAGAGGGGGTAATACACGGTATTAAGACCTGGGGTAAGGAACTTTTGAACAGGGTCATTTTGATGTTTTTGGTTGTCATTATGATTTAAAAAGAAAAAACACAGAAGTTTGACAATAAATGGCTTCACCCAACCAATAAACATGAGTGGAGAAAAAGTTTTTTTTGTTATCATTCATATTCTCTGAAAAAAGGCCAAAAAACAAAAAAATCTGCCAGGGTATGTAAACTTTTTAGCACAACTGTAGATAGCACATTCAGAGAATCAGTTTACTTACATTCTTAAAGGGGTATTCCCTCGTCACATACTCACCAGTCTTCACTGCTGTAAAATCTTCTTTCTTCCTGTTTTCTTGCGCCATTTGGTGGGCGGAGTTTCACATGCAACCTGCCATTTAGCTCCGCCCCCAAATTAGCGTGTAGCTCCGCCCACCACATAGCGTGATCCTATGGGGCGGCTGAAGGGCCTGTGATGTCATCAAAGGTCCTCAAAACACACTATATGCACAATATTGGACTATGAAGTACAGGCATGAGCAACTCCATTCTGTGTTACATACAGAGAATGGCTGTCTCTGCCATAATGAACACAATTGTATTAGCTAGCCTGATAACTGGGAGAAATGAACGTTCAGAAATGAAAGCATCTCCTCTCCCCTGAGAGCAGGGAGCTAGGTCACATGGTGTAGACACAGGAATAGCTAGAAACACAGGCTGGCTCCTGTGCACTTAGCCCCTCCCCCCCCCCCCCCCCCCCGAGAACAGCAGATACATCACTTGACTTTTGAGCAGCTAAGTCAAGGGCTCTGTCAACAATGAATTGAATAAAGTAAGATAGTGGACAAACAAAGCAGTTTTGCTGAAGCAGTGTATTTAGGAAAAGTCTTACATTCACATTAACAAGCAGTATAGATAGGATCCTTGTGATGGGACAACCCCTTTAACCTCTGCCCAAAAAGGTATGGCATATGGCATCCCGCAGCAAAAAAGCGCTGTGGGAACAGGGGCAACTCATTGTGGTTCTTCCTGCAGCGCTTTGGACAGAAAGTTGCAGAGGTTTCCTCTGCAGACTTTCTGCCTCAGTTATACCTATAGAGAAACCGCTGGCATTTCCATAAGTATAATTGACATGCTGCAATTTCCAAAACTGCAGTGGTTTTGGAAATCGCCATTTGTCTGTAGCGTGCTTTTTATTGCAAAACCACTTTGCTGTGTCTGTAAAACGCTGTGGTTTTTTCCCCCGCAGTATTTCCATCCAGGCAAAACCCTCCCACGTGGGACCCCAGCCTTAAAGAGGACTTTTCATGTCTTCGGGCACACACGGTTTTATATTTCGCTAAAAAGCCGACTGAATTGAGCACACTATCGGCTTTCCTGTTCTGTGAGCCTGCTGAAGAGCTATCAGTACCATTACAGTAGCTCTTCAGTGTCAGAAGGGCTTTTCTGACAGTCTATCAGGAACGCCCCAGGAGGGTATTTCTGACAGTCTGTGAGGAATGCCCTTCCTGACAGTAGAGTCCATAGCGCTGTATTGTCAGAATACTAGTTTATGGATGAGTACTGTCAGGAATAGGGGGGCGTTTCTCTATGATCAGCATCATGGCTGGGTGGTAAGGAACGCCCACTCTGACAATACAGCGCTATGGACTCTACTGTCTGGAGAGGTATTCCTCACATACTATCAGAAATACCCTCCTGATAGTAAAGAGCTACGGTAACAGCACCGATAGCTCTTCACCAGGGGCACATAACAGGAAAGCCGATCGGCTTTCTAGTGGTATATATAACCGCATGTGCCTGAGGACATGAAATATCCTCAGGAAACAACTTTTGATTTTCTGGCAGTATTTGTGTTATTTTGTAATATACTTTATTAACAAATTTTGGCTCCTTTCTGTGAAATCCTGCATCTCTTTATTCTTTCCTTTGCTTCTCTTAGAGCTGTACCTGCCACTCACTATGTATGGGGTTTATGTGTGAGATGAAGAGAAAATGTAGGAACGGGAGGGTCGTTTCAAACAGTATATATCTTGGTCATTATAAAATATAGAAACTTGCTTCTGGTGCAGGATTTCACAGAAAAGAACACAATTTGCTAATATAGTAAATTACATAATGTATGAGAACTCGTTCACATCTGCGTCCGGGAGTCTGTTTTGCAGGTTTCCGTTTCCTGCACAAAACAGAGCAGGAGACAGAAAGCTGCAGGACTCTTTCAAATCCATTCATTTGAATGGGTTTGAAAGGTGTCCGGCCATGACCGTTGGTGAGCGTTTTATGCTCTCCACGGCGAAACAGTTTTTTTTTTAAACGGACACAGAGTTGGACATGAAAAAACGGTTTAGCCGCGGAGAGCATAAAACACTCACCGGCGCTCACGGCCGGATTCGGCATGACAGGTTTCCATCTTCTGCATGTGGAAGATGGAAACCTGAGAACGGAGTGCCGAACGCTAGTGTGAACCCAGCGTATATGACACAAATAATGTCAGAAAATCTAAAGTGTTTTGAAAGTTTACTTACACTTTAATTTATCTTTGTACAAGTTTTTATAATATTGTGAAATTCTTTTTAGAATGTTTCCTCTGTTTCATACATGGGACATACATTTACACTCACCGGCCACTTTATTAGGTACACCATGCTAGTAACGGGTTGGACCCCCTTTTGCCTTCAGAACTGCCTCAATTCTTCGTGGCATAGATTCAACAAAGTGCTGGAAGCATTCCTCAGAGATTTTGGTCCATATTGACATGATGGCATCACACAGTTGTCGCAGATTTGTCGGCTGCACATCCATGATGCGAATCTCCCATTCCACCACATCCAAAAGATGCTCTATTGGATTGATTTTAATGGGTGCATTCAGAGGTTGAATTGGATTGAGATCTGGTGACTGTGGAGGCCATTGGAGTACAGTGAACTCATTGTCATGTTCAAGAAACCAGTCTGAGATGATTCCAGCTTTATGACATGGCGCATTATCCTGCTGAAAGTAGCCATCAGATGTTGGGTACATTGTGGTCATAAAGGGATGGACATGATCAGCAACAATACTCAGGTAGGCTTTGGCGTTGCAACGATGCTCAATTGGTACCAAGGGGCCCAAAGAGTGCCAAGAAAATATTCCCCACACCATGACACGACCACCACCAGCCTGAACCGTTGATACAAGGCAGGATGGATCCATGCTTTCATGTTGTTGACGCCAAATTCTGACCCTACCATCCGAATGTCGCAGCAGAAATCGAGACTCATCAGACCAGGCAACGTTTTTCCAATCTTCAATTGTCCAATTTCGATGAGCTTGTGCAAATTGTAGCCTCAGTTTCCTGTTCTTAGCTGAAAGGAGTGGCACCCGGTGTGGTCTTCTGCTGCTGTAGCCCATCTGCCTCAAAGTTCGACGTACTGTGCGTTCAGAGATGCTCTTCTGTCTACCTTGGTTGTAACGGGTGGCTATTTGAGTCACTGTTGCCTTTCTATCAGCTCGAACCAGTCTGGCCATTCTCCTCTGACCTCTGGCATCAACAACGCATTTCCGCCCACAGAACTGCCGCTCACTGGATGTTTTTTCTTTTTTGGACCATTCTCTGTAAACCCTAGAGATGGTTGTGCGTGAAAATCCCAGTAGATCAGCAGTTTCTGAATTACTCAGACCAGCCCTTCTGGCACCAACAACCATGCCACGTTCAAAGGCACTCAAATCACCTTTCTTCCCCATACTGATGCTCGGTTTGAACTGCAGGAGATTTTCTTGACCATGTCTACATGCCTAAATGCACTGAGTTGCCGCCATGTGATTGGCTGATTAGAAATTAAGTATTAACGAGCAGTTGGACAGGTGTACCTAATAAAGTGGCCGGTGAGTGTATACCCAGAAGAGCCCCCATAGTACATACTTGTTAGCCCACGTCCCCATTATGTGACTACAATGACACGTTAATGGAGTAGACTAAATGATTTTCTGTGAGGTGCCAGGATGGTGGTACCAGTATTATTCATGTATGAAGTCTCTTATCTCTAAGGAATCTCACACAACAGGCTTTATGCTTAAGTAAACATTTAGCTTAAAATAGTCTTGTTTCTGTAGATTCCCCAGGTGTAGATTTTGCATACTACTTGCTACACCTATGTGATACCTATGTATCAGTAACAATAGGCTTCTATCAGAGCAAGGGTGCGGCCTCATGACAAGGATCACACCAGGACATTTCTTTGAAGTGAATGAGTACTGAGCTTGATGATAAACATAAATCATCATCATAGATTTTGTCATATGAACCTTGTGCCCTATCAATCCATGATCTACAGAACAGAGTCACTGTTTTATGCTAAGGCTAGGTTCACATGGAGTCTCCACGTTGCGTAAATGCAAAGTTTTTGCCTGCTCCGGAAAACCTTCAGAAAAAAAAAACACAGGATTGTGCAGCACTGGCAAAGTGAATGAGATTTTTGAAAAACACAGCATGTCAATTTTTATTGAACAAACGTAAGTGTTTTCTCTATAGATTCAAGAAGGGAAGAAAAACCGCAGAGGACAATGCATTTTGTTTTTCCACAGCAGTGTTAGTTTCACTGCATTTCACTTCATTCATTGATTTTAATGGGTGCATTCAGAGGTCTGTTCTTGTTCCAGGAACCAAAGATCTGTAGAAAAAGAATGGAGACATGATCTATTTTGGTCCATTTTGTGGATCATGAGTATCCTTTAAGGTCTATAGGTTTGTGTAAATCACCAACAGTACATGGATGCCATCCTTATGCTGTCTGTTTTTCATGACACACAACCCGAAAATAAGCAGAACGTATGCTGTCTGTATTGAAGGGGTTGTTCAGTACTCGAAAACTTGGCTGCTTTCTTCTTCTCACGAAGTGACATCATGTCCATCATGTCCATTGGTTACATGGCAATGCCACATTTCCCTGACTTTCAAATGAATGGGATGGAATTGCAGCATGGTCCTATAACCAACGGACAGTACAGTCATGGCCAAAAATTTTGAGAATGATACAAATATTAATTTTAACAAAGTCTACTGCTTCAGTTTTTCTAATGGCAATTTGCATATACTTCAGAATGTTATAAAGAGTGATCAGCTTAACAGCAATTACTTGCAAAGTCAATATTTGCCTAGAAAATGAACTTTATCCCCCAAAACACATTTCAACATCATTGCAGCCCTGCCTTAAAAGGACCAGCTAACATCGTTTCAGTGATTGCTCCATTAACACAGGTGTGGGTGTTGATGAGGACAGGGCTGGAGATCAATCTGTCATGATTAAGTAACAATGACACCACTGGACACTTTAAAAGGAGGCTGGTGCTTGGCATCATTGTTTCTCTTCTGTTAACCATGGTTATCTCTAAAGAAACACATGCAGTCATCATTGCACTGCACAAAAATGGCCTAACAGGGAAGAGTATCACAGCTAGAAAGATTGCACCTCAGTCAACAATCTATCGCATCATCAAGAACTTCAAGGAGAGAGGTTCCATTGTTGGCAAAAAGGCTCCAGGGCGCCCAAGAAAGACCAGCAAACGCCAGGACCGTCTCTTAAAAGTGTTTTAGCTGCGGGATCGGGCTACCAGCAGTGAAGAGCTTGCTCAGGAATGGCAGCAGGCAGGTGTGAGTGCATCTGCACGCACTGTGAGGCGGAGACTCTTGGAGCAAGGCCTGTTCTCAAGGAGGGCAGCAAAGAAGCCACTTCTCTCCAGAAAAAACATCAGGGACAGACTGATATTCTGCAAAAGGTACAGGGAGTGGACTGCTGAGGACTGGGGTAAAGTAATTTTCTCTGATGAATCTCCTTTTCGATTGTTTGGGACATCTGGAAAACGGCTTATTCGGAGAAGGCAAGGTGAGCGCTACCACCAGTCTTGTCTCATGCCAACTGTAAAGCATCCTGAAACCATTCATGTGTGGGGTTGCTTCTCAGCCAAGGGAATCGGCTCTCTCACAGTCTTGTCTAAAAACACAGCCATGAATAAAGAATGGTACCAGAATGTCCTCCAAGATCAACTTCTCCCAACCGTCCAAGAGAAGTTTGGCCATCAACAATGCCTTTTCCAGCATGATGGAGCACCTTGCCATAAAGCAAAGGTGATAACTAAATGGCTCAGGGAACAAAACATAGAGATTTTGGGTCCATGGCCTGGAAACTCCCCAGATCTTAATCCCATTGAGAACTTGTGGTCAAGCATCAAGAGACGAGTGGACAAACAAAAACCTACAAATTCTGACAAAATGCAAGCATTGATTGTGCAAGAATGGACTGCTATCAGTCAGGATTTGGTCCAGAAGTTGATTGAGAGCATGCCAGGGAGAATTGCAGAGGTCCTTAAGAAGAAGGGTCAACACTGCAAATATTGACTTGCTGCATTAACGCATTCTAACTGTCAATATAAGCTTTTGTTACTCATAATATGATTGCAATTATATTTCTGTATGTGATAAAAACATCTGACAAACACACAGAAAAACCAGAGGGCAGCAGATCATGTGAAAATATCATATTTGTGTCATTCTCAAAACTTTTGGCCATGACTGTATGTTACTTCCTAAGGGGAAAAAAAAGAAGCCATGTTTTCAAAGTCCTGCAGAAGCCCTTTAAAAGCAGACATATGAATGAGGCCTAATTCTGTAGTGACCCTGAGATCCATCATTTGGGTCCAGAGCTACACTCACTATTCTGCTGGTGGTGTCATTGTGTACTTACACTACATTACTTATCTTGTACTGATCGTGAGTTATAACCTGCCTCATACTCCGGAGCTGCACTCAATATTCTGCTGGTGGTGTCATTGTGTGCTTACATTACATTACTTATCCTGTACTGATCATGAGTTACATTCTGTATTATACTCCAGAGCTGCATTCACTATTTGCTGGTGGAGTCACTGTGTACATACATTACATTACGTATCCTGTATTGATTGTAAGCTATAACCTGCTTCTAAATTCCAAAGCTGCACCTATTCTACTGGTGACATCACTGTGTACATACATAACATTATAATCCTGAGATAAAACTTGTATTATACTCCAGAGCTGCACTCTCTATGTTTGCATTGTGTACAGACATTATAGTACTATGTTTCTGTGGTGACTTATTCTTTTTTAACAGTGCTGTCTACTTATAACATAATTCATTTGTAAATATCATTGCTCTAGTTTGCATTATTGTTAATTGCAGTTCCTCACTTCCACCAGGTGATGGAGCTGCAGCTATGAGGTAAGCTTTAAATCATTTCTGTGCTGTGTCCTCTGTTGTTGGGAGATCCTGTGATCATAATCTCAGTGTTATAAGATCTTTGGGGATCACTATTTTAAGGTTGGGGTTGTAACACCAGTTGTGCAATCAAAGATTGCTATGTGTCCCTGTAACATGTATCCATAGACTTCATTCCCTTACATCACTTGCAAGCAGTGGCGTAACTAGGAATGGCGGGGTCCCGTGGCGAACTTTTGACATTCACCCCCACACCAACGCTGAAGAACTCGACCAACTGACCCCTAATGCTGCACACACCCCCCCCCCCGCGCGCGCGCATTTCTGCGCACACTATAATATACCCCATAGTGGCCCCAGTACACAGTATTATGTCCCATTGTGGACACACATGAACAGTTATTATACTCTGGGGTCTTTTCAGACCCCAGAATATATTAATCGGAGACCCAGAGGGATACAAACATAACAAACTACTGTTACTTACCTATCTCCTGGCTCCGCTGCATTCTGTCGGCCATCTTCCGGGACGTCATGTGATGGGGGCCCTGCGTCGCGGGTCATATGACATCATGCAAGTAGGCCGAAGCCTGCCCGGAGCCTGGAGAGGTAATTAAGACAGTTTTTTATGTTATCTTACCTCACCCGGGCCTCCGATTGTTATACTCGGGGGTCTGAAAAGACCCCCCGAGTATAATAGTGCTTGTGGGGCCTGCGCCGTCACTTACCGATCCCGGCCCCTGCCAGGACCGGTAAGTATATAGGGCCCGTTATCGGCTGGAGTTACTCCAGCCGGTAACGGCCTATTATTAAAAAAAAAAAACACAGCGGTAGCATACCTCCCAACTTTTGAAGAACCGAAAGAGGGACAAAATGCCGCGGCAAATTTAGCCCCACCCACTTTTGTGTTGACTCCGCCCACTCGTTAATTTTTCATGTGCCCGCACACAGTATAATCCTCCTACAGTCACTCGTAAATTATATGTCCCCCCTCTATCTCTCCCCCAGTTTCATATACACCCTTCATCTGCCCCCAGTTTCATGTCCCTCCATCTCTGCCCCCAGATTCATGTCCCTCCATCTCTGCCCCCAGATTCATGTCCCCCCTCCATCTCTGCCCCCAGATTCATGTCCTCTCCATCTCTGCCCCCAGATTCATGTCCCCACATCTCTGCCCCCAGATTCATGTCCCACATCTCTGCCCCCAGATTCATGTCCCACATCTCTGCCCCCAGATTCATGTCCCTCCATCTCTGCCCCCAGATTCATGTCCCTCCATCTCTGCCCCCAAATTCATGTCCTCTCCATCTCTGCCCCCAGATTCATGTCCCCCATCTCTGCCCTCAGATTCATGTCCTCTCCATCTCTGCCCTAATGTCATGCCGTCCTCTCCTTCATCTGCCCCCAGATTCACGTTCCACCTCCACATTAAACTTACCTTCTCCTCCGCTCCCTCGCCGCCTCTCTCCCTGACACACGCGGCTGAAGCTGCTCGCGTGCTCGCTTCGCCGCTGCGTCTCTCTCTCTCGCTGACACATGCGGCTGAAGCGAGGAGCTGACCTGTGTCAGCTCCTCGCTTCGCTGCTGCCGCCGGCTCCTGGCGTGTACATCGCGTCTACAAGCCAGGAGCCGGTGGCAGCAGCGAAGCGAAGAGCTGACACAGGTCAGCTCCTCGCTTCAGCCGCATGTGTCAGCGAGAGAGAGACGCAGCGGCGAAGCGAGCACGCGAGCAGCTTCAGCCGCATGTGTCAGGGAGAGAGGCGGGCAGCGGCGAAGCGAGGAGCTGACCTGTGTCAGCTCCTTCCTTCAGCCGCATGTGTGTTCAACTCAGATCTGCGTCCTCTGGACGCAGATCTGAGTTGAAATCGGGACATACCTCCCTCCAACCGGGACCGCGGGACATGTCACCCAAATCGGGACTGTCCCGCGGAAATCGGGACGGTTGGGAGGTATGCAGTAGTGGCTGTCGCCGGGCCCCTAATGTCCCGGGCCCTGTAGCAGCTGCCTCCGCTGTTTCCCGCCCCTTCTTGCAAGGTTACAGGTGATCACCGGTTCCTTACATTACTTGCAAGGTTAGAGGTGATCACCGGTCATGTGATGAGTACCATGGTGAAAATCACTGGGTACCCTTAGCCTTAAAGGGGTTGTCCAGTTTTAACAAATGTCATTGTTTTGTATACTGAAAAAATATACAATTTTCTGATATACTTTCCATATCAATTCCCCATGTTATCTAGATCTCAGCTTGGTGTCACCCATTGTTTACCTTAGTGGACAAAAATCAATCCATGGTCATGTGATGGACAGTCCACGGTCATGTGATGGACACATAGGCCTACAGCTTGTTATAGTCAGATGATCACGGACTGTATATTACATGACCATGGCCTGACTTTTATTCAATGGAAGTTAACAGTGTAACTGTATAACTTTTAATTATACAAAAAATAATACTTATTTGCTTAAATTGGACATCCCCTTTAAGCAAAGAATGTGATTACATGAATAATAGTGTATTTAACCAAAACAGTGATGACCATCATCCTTCGGAAAAATAGGTCACACCAGCAGTTGTATAAATCCTGAACTACAAATTATGATAATACCGCACCCACATTGTACGTCAGACAAATTAAGATGTAGCACGTTTGTAACATAATAAACGTCATCCTGTAGCTGTAGCTCAAGTGTTGTAGGAGTTTCATAAATCCGTACTAATAAAATAAAGGATACATTATTACATCACTCATTACCATCACCTCTATATGGTACTTTTGTATCATTCCTATTCACACGCTGCCATCTTTTCATTTTAGCTCTTCTGTGTAAAGATCTGGCTATGTTCAGTGACCTCCATCCTTCCTGCATTGTATGGTGGAATCTGAAGCAGTGTGAAATGCACTTACTGAACTCTCCCTTCTGCTTTATACCTCAACTTATGTTATTGATGATCTGTTTTCAGGATAGATAATAAATAAGTGCTCATTGTGGGTTCAACACCAAGGTCCCCTACTGATCAGCTATTTGAAGGCACCACATCACTTCTAAGGGTACCATGACCCCTTCACTACTTACATCACACACCATCTGTTTTATAATGGCTGCACAATGTTATTACTTATTTCTGTTATTTGTATAGTGCCAACATATTTTGCAACATTTTACAGACATTCTTAGCCACTGTCCCATATAGGTTGCAGTGCTGGTTTGGTTTACAAATACTAATGGAAAATACTGATAACATACTGACTGTGTAAGGGTTGTCCTGACCCTTAAAGAGGACCTTTCATTTCTTCATCAATGTGCGGTATTATATACCACTAGAAGGTCGATGTAGCCTTGTGCTGTCAGATGTCGATGACGCTAAATAGTAAGAAAAGCTCGCTCTAAGGATATATTCATACAGAGTTTTTTGGCAGCGGATTTTGCCGCAGAATCCGCCTCAAAATCCGCTGCCAAAAAAAGGCTCCCTTTGACTTCAATGGGAGCCACTCGCTTCTTTTTTCTGCTAGCTAGTATCGGAAAAAAGAAGCGAGATGCCCTATATGAGGTGGATTCTGCGGCTGACTCAGCAGTGGCGTCTCTCACTTGAGACTCCCTCCCAATTAGGCATATTCATTCGGGCCTAATCCGGAGCGGAATGCGGCGGCGGGATGCCGGTGCACTGCATCAGCATTCTGTCACGGCTAACCACGCGTTATTTTCACACGCAGAATCCATTTTCCACAGTGTGAACATACTCTAACAGTACAAGGCTATGAACGAGTACATTTGGGAAGGGAGAAGGGGGAGGGGCTTCCTCACAGCCCAAAAATTACACTAGGCTGTAAAGCCCACCCTTCTGACAGTGGGGCGATATTGCGGCTGAAATTAATGGTACTGATATCTCCAGCACCCGGGCACATACCGGAAATTCGACAGTCCACAAGATAGGTTATAACTTGATGATCTGGGGGGGCCAAACTATGAGAATGATGGAGAATGATGAGCATGAACAACTTACCATTGTATTCACAGGTGGGAGATGGGACAATGTTTTTGGGATCACTGTGATCCCAGCAGCCTATCCTGTGTATAGGTCATATATGCTTTGGTGCCACTACCCCTTTAATGTATTCATGTGGATGGGCGCTGCAATGATCACACATATACACAGCCAAAGTTTTTGTTTAATCTGGGGACTGAACACTTACTGTTTATTGTGCATAAAATACTTGTATAAATTCAATCTGTTTAAGTCTATTCTTATGTAAACCTGCGTGTCTGACTGACAGCCGATCAAGTTGTTACCTTTGGGATTAATAATGACTGATGGGGGATCAACTCCCTGGGTGTCTCTCTGCTGTAGATAATGGAGCCTTGTTGGACAAAGGGGGAAATGATTGCTTTACTTGTTAGCTGTGCTCATTTTTTTCCTCTGCTATCCAAATATGATGCCCTGTCAGTGAGAAGTGACATTGCCTGCAGCCTGCGTCATCTATCAGCAGCACAGAGGAGTATTGTTCTCCGCTCTCACACCTATTGTCAGGTTTTTCTACTGGTAATAGACAGCAGTTACTGACAGCTTGTTGTCTCCTGGTCACCTCCTCGTATGTAGAACAGAATCATTGCTGCTGACTCCACAATGTTACATCTGAATCTGAGCTGCATTTTTACTTGTTTCTTTCTTTAGCACATGTCTAAAGAGGGAGTCTGTCAGCAGAACCCAGCATATCACCCCAGCCCCACACATAGATATGAGGTTAGGGTCACCTCAATCCACTGGTGAATTTCCTTTGTGACTCGCTGCCTCTGTTGCTGACGTAGCATTGATCTTGTTAATACACAAACGATCTCTTTCAAGCAATGAGGGCGTTGAGGAATCTTGTGTAACTGAAAAGCAGGTCAACTATAAAGCATTTATACTGCAGTTTTACAAAACTGATGCGTTTTTTGTACAGTTTTGTGAAACGGCAGGGACTTTGTGATAAACTATACTGGGATCTGCCTTCCAAAGAGTGGCGCCATAGCAAGTTCTCCATTTTCACCAAGGAGAACTTATCTGCATATTCCCTTCCCCAAACCATCACTGGAACAAATATGAATGTTTTGATCCATCTGTCCCAGCATTTTGCCATATATATTTTAATTGTAGCGCGGAAGGGGGGGGGGGGGGCACTATTAAAACCCATCTAGTTGTATGGGTATATTACAAAAAGTAAGAATTATGTTGGGATGGGGGGTTAGGTGGTATTAATAACCAGAATATTATATGTGACAAATCTCTTAGCACTGACTGTGTGGTCCAGCATTATTCTACGCATTGGTTTAAGGCTTGATATGTTCTGTTTCTGTGTCCTCCACCCTTGGCTATTGTCATGTGTGAATGACACCTGTCACCTCTTGTCCTTCTCAGTCAAGGTCTCTGGTATGGGGAGGAAGCCAACTGAGCAGCCATGGAAATTTGTCATAATGACTAAATCTGAATGACACACATAACATGGAAATACTTAATTGAGAGAGCGGCGTCCTAGCACGGCGTAATGAATTAATCCCACATGGCGTCTCATGAGCTGAGGAACAGGGATTAAATGGGTTAATGTGTCTGTGAGCCTGATGGACATATAAGGGAAGGTTTTAGGGACAGAGTACATATTCTACAAGCCAGTGAGGGCGGAGTGGCACATCGCTGGCCTGTCACATTCTGGGGGGCAAATCACCGGCTTGCTATGTGCACAGCATACCATTGACTAATGCTTTCCATGCACCTTTTACTGTTTGCCTCTTATTATATCTGGGACAGTATACAGACAGAAGCGTGCGCCTTCTTATTACCTTCACAATTAAATTTGCCATCTGAGCAAAGGTCGGTTTAATGTTTCCGTAGATACAGTAACAAAGTATGGCAAATGTTATGGAAGCTTCTTATCAGTCAACAGAATATATCCAAATGCTGGGACCAGACCGATCCTCTATAACCAAACTGAACACATGACAAGGCAGTTAAAGGGCCCCTCCATTTTCTGGATACAACTGTAAACTGCAAACCCTCAGAATGAACTTAAATTCTGTTATGTAGTTGCTGAACTTTTCATTATACAGCGATTAACTTTTATTTACATATTAATGGACGAGCCCTTTAATGAACCTGCAAATCCTGACACAGTCCACACCCTTCTTACCAAGGAGAAAGGCAGAATTCTTTCCAAGAAAAGCATTCGGCACGGCACTTTATGTACAGAACAGGAACACTACAGGCCAAGTCTATAGCAATATAGAGAGCTTGGAGGAGCACCAACCATCAGAGAGGCTAATTACCCTTGTGAGCAATCCGAAGCAAACGCCTGCCTTAAGCTGCCACTATTAACCTCTTCTTAACACTTCCATACTTGGAGTACAGTGACTTCTCTGAAGGTCTATGTTTAGAAAAAACCTGAAACACTACCTTGATGAGAGTCGATGTACTTCTATCTCTGACATGATCCTACGGTAATAATCACCTTACAAGTATCATTAAAGATGCAACGTAATCTAATTAAAGAGCAGGCCTGACCACTGCCAAGCATCTGCAGCCTTCAGATAGAGGGCAGTCTACATGCAATAGAAGGGGCAGTCGCGTAACTAGGTATGGCGGGACCCCGTGACGAAATTTTGACATGGGCCCCCCCTCCCCACCGACACTGACGCTGAAGACCTCGACCGACCCCCTCCTATGCATTCCTGCATGCTCTATTATGTCCCATAGTGTCCCCTTCACACAGTATTATCCCCATAGTGTCCGCTTCACACAGTATTATCCCCCATAGTGGCCCCTGCACACAGTATTATCCCTCATAGTGGCCCCTGCACACAGTATTATCCCCCATAGTGGCCCCTGCACACAGTATTATTTCTCTTAGTGGCCCTGCACACAGTATTATCTCCCATAGTGGCCTCTGCACACACTATTATCCCCCATAGTGGCCTCTGCACACACTATTATCACCCATAGTAGCCCCTGCACACAGTATTATCCCCCATAGTGGCCCCTGCACACAGTATTATCCCCCATAGTGGCCCCTGCACACAGTATTATCCTCCATAGTGCCCCCTGCTCACAGTATTATATCCCTTAGTGGCCCCTGCACACAGTATTATCCCCCATAGTGGCCCCTGCACACAGTATTATCCCCAATAGTGGCCCCTGCACACAGTATTATCCCCCATAGTGGCCCCTGCACACAGTATTATCCCCCATAGTGGCCTCTGCACACACTATTATCCCCCATAGTAGCCCCTGCACACAGTATTATCCCCCATAGTGGCCCCTGCACACAGTATTATCCCCCATAGTGGCCCCTGCACACAGTATTATCCTCCATAGTGCCCCCTGCTCACAGTATTATATCCCTTAGTGGCCCCTGCACACAGTATTATCCCCCATAGTGGCCCCTGCACACAGTATTATCCCCAATAGTGGCCCCTGCACACAGTATTATCCCCCATAGTGGCCCCTGCACACAGTATTATCCCACATAGTGGCCCCTGCACACAGTATTATCCCCCATAGTGGCCCCTGCACACAGTATTATCCCCAATAGTGGCCCCTGCACACAGTATTATACCCCATAGTGACCCCTGCACACAGTATTATGTCCCTTAGTGGCCCCTGCACACACTATTATGTCCCTCAGTGGCCACTCCACACAGTATTATCCCCCATAGTGACCCCTGTACACAGTATTATCCCCCATAGTGGCCCCTCCACACAGTATTGTACCCCATAGTGGCCCCAGTACACAGTATTATGCCCCACTGTAGACACCCATAAACAATTATTATACTCTGGGGTCTTTTCAGACCCCAGAGTATAATAATCGGAGAAAAACATAAAAAAACTCTGTTACTCACCTATCTCCCGTCTCCTATGCTGTCGGCCTCCGAAGTAGTCGATCTTCAATTATGTCAGACGTTACATGACCCGGGACGCAGGCCGGGGTCATGAGACGTCAGACGACTAGGCCGAAGTCTGCATGGATCATGGAGAGGTAAGTAACATTGTTTTTTATGTTTCTTACCTCTCCTGGTCCGCCAATCATTATACTCGGGGATCCGAAAAGACCACCGAGTATAATGATAGCAGCGGTAGCAGCTGTCACCAGGCCCCTAATGTCCCGGGCCCTGTGGCAGCTGCCTCTGCTGCTATGGCGGTAGTTACGCCACTGAGAAGGGGCATTCTTTGGAACAATGGTGTCCAAACTTTTTATTTGCACAACACCTTAGCATGTACACACAGTACAGATACCTGTTTATGTGTAATAGCCAGTCCATGTTCACTTCAAAGAACTTTGGACTGTATACTACCTAGAACTGCAATTCTGTGCCGTACTAAAACTGACATTCCCGACACAGTATGGAATGGGACATGTATACAGCTCTAAATCCTGACTGTGTTTTCAACTGGCTATATCTCTACTTTTACAACAGAAAGAACTGCAACCTTAGTGGTTTATTAAAGCCAAGGCTCTCAGCTTTAAGATGGCAGAATCACAGTTTTAGGTGGTATACTCATTGAGATAGAGCGAATAGACATCGGAGAGCTGACTGGCTGCAATTGTAAGGTGGTACAGACACACACCTTAAATAGTTGGCTGTTCTGCACACAATAGTCATGTAGTTAGACAAGGGAGGAACTCAGCCGCTGTTCACACTGCACAAGTGCTTTGACTGAGGCACAGCCCTGTTGCAGTGCAACATGACTTGGCTTACTCTAGCCATTTTTCCTCAGATTGTATTGAATTTTGCACTGTGATAATATATGTCTTGCAGTGTGTAATATGTTGATCGGTATGTGTCACTTAGGCTGGTGTAGGTCATAGCGAGCCATTTCTCTGGGAGGTTTCTGGAAACCCAGTTGCACATGTAAGTAAAATGGAGTTGCACTCATGAAGAACACACACAGTGCCACCACTGACATTAAGTAATGCCCATAGTGGCAAGGGGCATGCTGTTGAAGGGCCTATTTCCATGCTGTGAGTGTAGAAGCCTGTACAATAGATGAGAGTGGAACCCTAGCTGCTCATATGCTTAATTACAGTCCTATGAAAAAGTTTGGGCACCCCTATTAATCTTAATCATTTTTAGTTCTAAATATTTTGGTGTTTATAACAGCCATTTCAGTTTGATATATCTAATAACTGATGGACACAGTAATATTTCAGGACTGAAATGAGGTTTATTGTACTAACAGAAAATGTGCAATATGCATTAAACCAAAATTTGACCGGTGCAAAAGTATGGGCACCTCAACAGAAAAGTGACATTAATATTTAGTAGATCCTCCTTTTGCAAAGATAACAGCCTCTAGTCGCTTCCTGTAGCTTTTAATCAGTTCCTGGATCCTGGATAAAGGTATTTTGGACAAACAATTCAAGTTCAGTTAAGTTAGATGGTCGCCGAGCATGGACAGCCCGCTTCAAATCATCCCACAGATGTTCAATGATATTCAGGTCTGGGGACTGGGATGGCCATTCCAGAACATTGTAATTGTTCCTCTGTATGAATGCCTGAGGATTTGGAGCGGTGTTTTGGATCATTGTCTTGCTGAAATATCCATCCCCGGCGTAACTTCAACTTCGTCACTGATTCTTGAACATTATTCTCAAGAATCTGCTGATACTGAGTGGAATCCATGCGACTCTCAACTTTAACAAGATTCCCGATGCCGGCATTGGCCACACAGCCCCAAAGCATGATGGAACCTCCACCAAATTTTACAGTGGGTAGCATGTGTTTTTCTTGGAATGCTGTTTCTTTTTGGACGCCATGCATAACGCCTTTTTTTTATAACCAAACAACTCAATTTTTGTTTCCAAAATGAAGCTGCCTTGTCCAAATGTGCTTTTTCATACCTCAGGCAACTCTATTTGTGGCGTACGTGCAGAAACGGCTTCTTTCTCATCACTCTCCCATACAGCTTCTATTTGTGCAAAGTGCGCTGTATAGTTGACCGATGCACAGTGACACCATCTGCAGCAAGATGATGCTGCAGCTCTTTGGAGGTGGTCTGTGGATTGTCCTTGACTGTTCTCACCATTCTTCTTCTCTGCCTTTCTGATATTTTTCTTGGCCTGCCACTTCTGGGCTTAACAAGAACTGTCCCTGTGGTCTTCCATTTCCTTACTATGTTCCTCACAGTGGAAACTGACAGGTTAAATCTCTGAGACAACTTTTTGTATCCTTCCCCTGAACAACTATGTTGAACAATCTTTGTTTTCAGATCATTTGAGAGTTGTTTTGAGTAGCCCATGATGCCACTCTTCAGAGGAGATTCAAATAGGAGATCAACTTGCAAGTGGCCACCTTAAATACCTTTTCTTATGATTGGATACATCTGGCTATGAAGTTCAAAGCTCACTGAGGTTACAAAACCAATTTTGTGCTTCAGTAAGTCAGTAAAAAGTAGTTAGGGGAATTCAAATCAATAAAATGATAAGGGTGCCCATACTTTTGCACCGGTCAAATTTTGGTTTAATGCATATTGCACATTTTCTGTTAGTACAATAAACCTCATTTCAATCCTGAAATATTACTGTGTCCATCAGTTATTAGATATATCAAACTGAAATGGCTGTTGCAAACACCAAAATATTTAGAACAAAAAATGATTAAGATTAATAGGGGTGCCCAAACTTTTTCATAGGACTGTAGCTTGAAGAGGAAAGGAAGCAGCCCCTGATCTAATAGATGGTTCCCGGAAAAGGAGCATCAATAAAGACCCTACTAGTGATAATATGGGCTTCTGGAGCTAGGCGTCGCTTCCTAAGCTCTACTGGAAGTGCAATGTGTGTTACCAACGACCCATAAAGCTGCTTGTTCTGCTGTCTTCATTGCTTCTGCTCAGTAGTGCTCAACTTCTGTAAAGACTGTAATTTTACAATGATGATCCAGTTGTCGCTGACATGTGTGTTTCTCTATTTCTTTACCTATGAAGAGCTCTCGAGGGTGACTAGCAAGGCAATGCATGGCTGCTCCATGAAGGCCATCCAGGTCTCATCAACCAATGAAGACAAGGAACTGGTTGTAAATAGGTGAGTGCCATATTAGGCATCATCCTGTAGAAGTGGAGGGGTCAGGTGATTGAAAACAGTAGTCAATGTGGTCATGGTGACAAGGATCTTGACCAGTTGGTCCAGCTCTCCTAGACTGTTGCTGTGCTGAATGGACCTGCAGGAGGTCTGATAGTGCTAGTAGTGTTTCCCTGGGGGACTTCTTAATGGTTGTAATCCACCCTGAGTCTGCTAGTGATTGGAGTTTCCATGATGGTCAAACAGGAATAAGACTCTGCAGACAGAGTTTTTAAGAACAAGGTAATGCATCGTGTTTACTTAAGGTGGAACAGGATAAGAATAAAAATAATTCCAACAACTTCCAGAAACTGAAGGCCCTGTTCTTACAGAGCATTCACTGAGCCTGGGGCTGAGATGGTTTATGGTGCTCTTATTGATAGACAGAATCTTCCTTTTTGGGGCAGTCTTCCACTTTAACGTTAAGACCCCACAGTGCAGAAATTCAGCTTCTTTTGTTGCAGTTTTTTGAGCCAAAGTCAGGAGTGGATTGAGCAGATGTAATAAGTATGAGAGTTTCCTATATATTTCCCACTCCTTTTGTGTCCATACTTGGCTTTGGCTCAAAAAAATGCAACAAAATCTGCAACAAAAAAACATTTCGGCACTACAAGCGGACATGCGCAGTCGGCTCTGCCCAGGCCTGATGCCTGGCAGAGTGAATGAAGAGCCTGAAGACGCCGCGGGGAAGCTGCACGGAGAAGACTTCTAAAGGTAGGAGAAGAACTGTATAGCATTCGGCCAATCAATGCTGGTTCTGCATTGAACTTTTACATTCGAACAGCGAGTGGTACTCGATCGAGTACGAGTATTTCGAATACTGTAGTATTCGATCGAATACCTACTCGATCGAGTATTACTCGCTCATCTCTAAAGAATGACAAAAATGAATCACAGCCCAAAAGTGTATGCAAAATAAATTCTCTAAAGAAATACTATCAACAGGTGCACGGAAAAAAGCCTCCCAACCAAATAATGATCCAAAGATAAAAATAAGAACATTCCAGCACCAAAAAATATTCAAAAAATTATAAAACTTAACTTTTAATATAGAAATATATCACACAGAAGGATTAAAAAAAAATCAAAAATTGCCAAAACAAGGGAAAAGAGACATCCAAAAAAAATCACACACATGACAAAAAACAAAAAAACAATGGTAACTACATGATAAATCTAGTTCATCTTACGCGTTTCAAGGCAAAAGCCCCTTAGCCTTGAAATGCGTAAGCTGAACTAGATTTATTATGTAGTTACCATTGGTTTTTTTGGCTTTTGTCATGTATGTGAGTTTTTTGGATGTGTCTTGGATGTTTCTTTTCCCTTGTTTTGGCAATGTTTGATTTTTTAAAAATTTTTTTTAATCCTTTTGTGTGATATATTTCTATATTAAAAAGTAAAGTTTTATAATTTTTAAAAAATATTTTTTAGTGCTGGAATGTTTTTATTTTTAGATTAAGAAGAATATCATAGGCAGAAATGAATAAGACCATGCTGCTGCACACTTCAAGTCAAATCTCCAGTCCTAAACATTACTTTGTATTTAGCTACAAAATGTTGTGGTGATGAATTATATAATATACTAACAGGAGGACCCGGCTTTGCACAGGTATATTTAATTTTTTGTTTGTGTAGTGGCCCCATGAGAATTGTCCAATTTTGCACTGGTGTATTTTGTATGTCGTTTGTGTGTGTCCATAAGTGTCATGTGATCATGTGTATCTCATTTCGAAAATCAGTGAAAAACCTGTGATCAGTTGTTATGAAGATCTGGAGTAAAGCTGTGTGTATGTGACCTTGTGTAACAGTGTCACAGCGCCCTGCCCCTTTAAGGCTGATATAAAGTAGTGAAGAAAAATGGCTGGGTTGCTATGGAAACCTGGAGTAAAACTCTAATATGTGGTACTCTGTTAAGAGCCACGTAGCTAATCCTCCAGCATGTGGTACTGTGTGCTGATGCACATATGTATTCCACTGGCATGTGGTACTGTGTGGAGTGGTGCATATCTAATCCTCTAGCGTGTGGTACTGTGTGCAGTGGCACGTATCTAATCCTCTGGTGAGTGGTATTGTGTGCAGTGATGCATATCCAATCCTCCGGCATGTGGTATTGTGTGCAGTGGCGCATATCTAATCCTCTGGCGTGTGAATTTGTGTGAAGACGCACAAAACTAATCCTCTGGCACTTGGTACTGTGTGCATAAACGCGTATCTAATCCTCTGGCTTGTGGTACTGTGTGCAGACATGCGTATTTAATCCTCCAGCGTGTGGTACTGTGTGCAGACGCGCGTATCTGGCATGTTCCGGCATGTGGAAATATGGGCAGATGTGCGTATCTAATGCTGCGGCATGTGTAACTGTGTAAAGACGCACATATCTAATCCTCTGGCGTGTGGAACTGTGTGCAGATGTGCGTATCAAATCCTCTAGCATGTGGTACTGTGTGCTGACTTGTGTATCTAATCCTCCAGCGTGTGGTACTGTGTTAAGACGCATGTATCTAATCCTCCAGTGTTTGGTACTGTGTGCTGACATGCGTATCTAATCCTCTGGCATGTGGTACTGTGTGCAGACGCGTGTATCTAACCCTCCCCGAGTGGAATTGTGTGCAGTAGTGTGTATCTAACCCTCCGCCGTGTGGTATTGTATGCAGTAGCATGTATCTAATCTTCCATTGTGTGGTATTGTGTAAAGACGTGCGTATCTAATCCTCCGGTGTGTGGAACTGTGTGCAGACGTGCGTATCTAATCCTGCGGCATGTGGAACTGTGTATAGACACACGTATCTAATCGTCTGGCATGTGGAACTGTGTGAAGATGCATGTATCTAATCCTCTGGCGTGTGGTACTGTGTGAAGACTCACGTATCTAATCCTCTGGCATGTGGAATTGTGTGTAGATGCGCATATCTAATCCTGTGGCGTGTGTAACTGTGTGCATTGGTGCGTATCCAATCCTCCAGTATGTGGTATTGTTTGCAGTGGCGCGTGTCTAATCCTACGGTGTGTGGAACTGTGGGCAGACTTGCGTATCTAATCCTCTGGCGAGTGGTATTGTGTTAAGTCGTGCGTATCTAATCCTGTGGCATTTGGTATTGTGTGCAGATGTGCGCATCTAATCCTCCGGCATGTGGTACTGTGTGAAGACGCGCGTATCTAATCCTCTGGCATGTGATACTGTGTGCTGACCTGTGTATGCAATCCTCCAGTGTTTGGTATTGTGTGCAGTGGCGCGTATCTAATCCTGCGGTGTGTGGAACTGTGGGAAGACGTGCGTGTCTAATCCTCTGGTGTGTGATACTGTGTGCTGACCTGTATATTTAATCCTCTGGCGTGTGGTACTTTGTGCAGATGCGCGTATCTAATCCTTTGGCATGTGGAACTGTGTGCAGACGCGTTTATCTAATCCTATGGCGTGTGATACTGTATGCTGACCTGTGCATCTAATCCTCCAGCGTGTTGTACTTTGTGCAGATGTGCATATCTAATCCCGTGGCATGTGTAACTGTGTGTAGATGCACGTATCTAATCCTGCTGCATGTGTAACTGTGTGCATTGGCATGTATCCAATCCTCTGGCGTGTGGTATTGTGTGAAGTGGCGTGTATCTAATCCTGCTGCATGTGAAACTGTGTGCAGACGTGCGTATGTAATCCTCTGGCGTGTGGTACTGTGTGAAGATGCGTGTATCTAATCCTCTGGTGTGTGATACTGTGTGCTGACCTGTGTATCTAATCCTCCAGTGTATGGCACTTTGTGCAGATGTGTGTATCTAATCCTCTGGCATGTGGAACTGTGTGCAGACGCGCGTATTTAATCCTTTGGCATGTCGAACTGTGTGCAAACGCGTGTATCTAATCCTCTGGCGTGTGATACTGTGTGCTGACGTGTGTATCTAATCCTCTGGCGTGTGGTCCTTTGTGCAGATACGTGTATCTAATCCTCTGGTGTGTAGAACTGTGTTCAGACACACATCTCTAATCCTCTGGCATATGGAACTGTGTGCAGATGCGTGTATCTAATCCTTCGGCTTGTGAAACTGTGTGCAGACGCGCATATTTAATCCTCTGGTGTGTGGAACTGTGTGCAGATGCGCGTATCTAATCCTCTGACATCTGATACTGTGTGTTGATCTGTGTTTCTAATCCTCTGATGCATGTATCTCAGTTTGGATATCAGTGTTGGATCATACATGTGCAGTGACCGTGTGTATTGCAGTTGGAATATGAGTGAAAGACTTACAGGATTGTTTTGGCTAATGGGGGTCAGGGTGTTGGGAAAGCTGTATCTCCGGAACGGTACATCTGAGTGAGTTTGGTTCTCATCTTAAACCATCCCCGGACACCTGAAGTATCTGTGTGCCAAATTTGGTGAAGATCGGTCCAGACAGACAAGAATTCATTTTTATAATATAGAGAGATACAGTACTTACGGGAGTTGCAGCTCTGTTCTCATACAGAACGCGACAGATCTTGTCTCCTGTCACACAACCATACATTCTGAGTGCAGGGGCCACTAAGGGACATAATAGTGTGTGCAAGGGCCACTAAGGGACATGATACTGTGTGCAGGGGCCACTGAGGGACATAATACTGTGTGCAGGGGCCACTAAGGGACATAATACTGTGTTCAGGGGCCACTATGGGGCATAATACTGTGTGCAGGGGCCACTAAGAGACATAATACTGTGTATGCAGGGGCCTCTAAGGGACATAATACTGTGTGCAGGGGCCACTGAGGGACATAATACTGTGTGCAAGGGCCACTAAGAGACATAATACTGTGTGCAGGGGCCACTAAGAGAAATAATACTGTGTGCAGGGGCCACTAAGGGACATAATACTGTGTGCAGGGGCCACTAAGGGACATAATACTGTGTGCAGGGGCCACTAAGGGGCATAATAGATCACGCAGGAATGCGGAGGAGGGGGTTGGTCGAGGTCTTTGGCATCGGTCGGGGGGGGGGGCATGTCAAAAGTTTGCCACGGTGCCCCGCCATTCCTAGTTACGCCACTGATACAGTATAATGTTTCACTGTGGCCCCTCCACACAGTATTATGTCCCTCAGTGGCCCCTGCACACAGTATTATGTCCCTTAGTGGCCCCTGCACTCAGTATTATGCTCCACTGTGGACACCCATAAACAATTATTATACTCTGGGGTCTTTTCAGACCCCAGAGTATAATCATCGGAGACCCGGGGGAATAAGAACATAAAAAAATACTGTAAGCTACTGTAACCTTTAAGAACTGTATAAGTTCACTGCATGGAAAAGAAGAGGACAAGTGCACATTTAGTATCAGTGAAGAGTGTTCTCATCTCCTTAAAACACTCTTTACAGGCACTGAATGTGGCACTTGCCCTCTTATTCCAAAAGCAGCATACTTTTATAATTATTGTAATGAGGCAGGAGGCAGCTGGCAGCACAATAGTGTGTGCTGCTGTACAGCCTGAGCCTACCCTGCATGAGTAAGTGATGATCCATGTTCACCATACCAGTATGGACAAAATGGACACTGTCACCACCACACAGCAAGCGCAAAGCGCTGTCTTCACCAGCGCTGAGCGGTTGTAAGGACAGAAGCACTCAGCGTTGCCTTTACAGCACCTGCAGTGCCAGCGCGCACCTGTGCCTTCACTGTGCCTGTGCTCTGTGCTGCTAAACATGGACTCCCCTGGGCCCCGCAACCGCTTCTTCTTGCAAAATAAGTCTCCGCCCCCCAGCGTCACGACGCATGCTGAGGGAGGAGACATTGTTCAAGCCTGCGCGGGGTGGAGAGCAAACACCCCGCAAAGGCTACCAGGCTACCAAAATAGGTCATTACCACAGTACCGCTGGTAAGAGCTTTCAGAAGTTAAAAAAAATAATATTTTTTTTTTCAAATTGACACGTCGGGGGCCCGGGCCCCCTAACGTGTCGGGCCCTGTGGCAGCTGCCTCTGCTGCTACGGTGATAGTTACACCACTGTACTGTATGGAGGCTACTATGAAACATAGTGAAGGTGAGTAACACTGGTTTTTATGTTTTTCACCTCCCTTGATGAACCCAAAATTTTTGCAATAATTGCACCAAACCATAGGGGCCACGATGGGACATCTTACTGTGTGGAGGGCTGCTAATGGACATTATACTGTGTGGAGGGGCCACTATGGGACATTATACTGTGTGTAGATGCCACTTTGGGACAGTATAGAGAGTGTAAATGGGGTGTTACACAGTGTCGGAGCCAGGAAAGGGGTCCCTATGTCATGGGGGAGGGGCCTCAAGTAAAAAGTTTGCTATGGGGCTCAGTCTTTGCTAGTTATGCTCATGACTTGGGATGAAAACAGCACCATTTATAGCTGATTTTTTTTTTGCCACTGGTAAATCTATTGTAGGATGTTCTTACAAATATGGCTTTACCTAGAAGAAGGTATATAAATAGAAATTTGGCAGCGGCTTTTCATTCCCTGCTTGCTATGCTGCCTTGCATGGAGCATGACGTGTGTGTGTACCTGTAGCCTGTTCGCTGTTTACTTATCACATAATATCCGGAATCTGTATCATTACTGGGTTATTTCCCGCTTACCTTGTGACACTAACACTAAGACATGTTGAAGGAGCAGCTCAATCTTCATTTATGCTACTGTGTAAAGCACAAGGGCTGCATTCACTTAAGATGTACACCTGAGATAAATGACATGACACCTATTAGGAAATCCTTGCTCTCCTGGTGACTCTGCAGTACGGCATGGCACAAGGCTCCTTTGTGAAAGATTTGTATACTTATGACATCAGGTCATTTCACATTACAACAAAAGGTGATTCATCTCCCAGCAGAGAAGATTCTGCTGCTACAATAAGATACATTGTCACAAGCAGAAAATCATTTCATAGAATCAGTCAGTGACTTGCTGTACATCAGCACTGCGGGAGATTATGCCACACAGTTCCTTCCTACCCGAGAATGATCACGTAGATTAACAGTGATCCAACTGAGAGAAGTGACTAAACAATGAAGGTCTTATGCCTGGCCAGTCAATGGAAATCAGGCAATCATCTCGATGGAAAGAGTCACTTATGGGATCAAGAGGGAAAAGCATCACTTCCCATATTTACCAATAATTGTCCCTAATGATGAGAACAGACATGCAGCATTCTGGAGAAATACAAGGTGGGACTTCACCATGTGAGCTGCCATTGTTTACTGGGACTATGTCATTATATATATATATATATATATATATATATATATATATATATATATATATATTTATATATATTGCGGAGAAGTTAGCCCGGTAGAAGCAGTGGTGCGGACCCAAACACTGAAGACGGTACACACAATGTGCAGGAAACAGGTTTATTTAGAAAAAGCAGGAAAATAAATAAACTTTGACTTTAGGCACAAAATGAGCAAAACAAAATGCAGCCTTAACTTCAGGCAAAAACAAAATAAAAAACCTGCTCGTCTGAGCAACTAGATAAACAGAACGGATAACCTAACTATACATGTGTCAATATATTGCTGTGTATTTTGTGCAGATGCTATAAATGGCACAACTCAGTTCAAATGTATCCCACCCCCAATATATGCAGCACAAGAACATAATTGAAACAATATGAACAATATGCCAAAATAGACATGCTACAACTTTCAACGCAACTATTCCACTGCAGATTTTTTATTCTGCAATGTGTGAATGAAATTAGACAAAATCCCACCCACTTTGCAGGTACTGTAAAACACTGTGTTTTTTCCACAACGTGGGACCCCAGCCTTAAACAAGAAAAAAATTATAAGATGTCCAACACAGGGATATGCTTCATGTTAGGAACAAGAAAAAAAAACCCTTAATGTTATACAGTAAATGGTGGGACTGATGCTGCAGAGCACGTACACTGACATGACAGTGTCTTCTATGCAGTACAGCAGGAAGATTAGCGCAGCTCTGTGTGAATAATGACTCTAATCTCTTTCATGCTGAAAGTTCATGACCTTGAATGCTACATAACACCCAGTGGCACCTCCCTCCCTGCAGAACATTACACTTCTGCTCTATCTTAGCTATGCCACCTAACCTGTTTGCATTAAAACTATTAGTAAAGTACCGAGCACTCCTGCTCCATTGTCTCCTGCTGTCACCTGTGGCTTCCTCTTCATGCGCTAAATCTACAATGCGGCTTTTTACATTTTCTTATTGTTTGTTTAGAAAAATCTTTAAGGTTGATCAAGAGCCAGAGTGAGATTACACTGTTTATTTATAATGACTACTTAGCACCAATATATACAACCATATAATAAGAGCAGGTTAGCCAGACTCACACCAAAGAATAGCTCATTTCCCACTGGACTCTTATTGTACATTGAATCCTCTAGTGTAAGAAAAGCGCTGTACAAATGTTATTGGTGTCATTTGTATATATCTGATATCTTTCTCCTGTCCACACTGACAATCTGCCTAGTATCTAATCTAGATATACAGCAGTCTAGCCTATCTAGTATCTCTTGCTCTATCTATCTATCTATCTATCTATCTATCTATCTATCTATCTATCTATTTACCTGTCATTCAGGATATTGATCCATCTATCATATCTATATATTTGCTGTATATTTTATATTTGTATATCTATCTATTGATAAATCGGTTTATCTGTCTTGTATCTAACTATTGTCTATCTACAGTCCTATGAAAAAGTTTGGGCACCCCTATTAATCTTAATCATTTTTCGTTCTAAATATTTTGGTGTTTATAACAGCCATTTCAGTTTGATATATCTAATAACTGATGGACACAGTAATATTTCAGGATTGAAATGAGGTTTATTGTACTAACAGAAAATGTGCAATATGCATTAAACCAAAATTTGACCGGTGCAAAAGTATGGGCACCTCAACAGAAAAGTGACATTAATATTTAGTAGATCCTCCTTTTGCAAAGATAACAGCCTCTAGTCGCTTCCTGTAGCTTTTAATCAGTTCCTGGATCCTGGATAAAGGTATTTTGGACAAACAATTCAAGTTCAGTTAAGTTAGATGGTTGCCGAGCATGGACAGCCCGCTTCAAATCATCCCACAGATGTTCAATGATATTCAGGTCTGGGGACTGGGATGGCCATTCCAGAACATTGTAATTGTTCCTCTGCATGAATGCCTGAGGATTTGGAGCGGTGTTTTGGATCATTGTCTTGCTGAAATATCCATCCCCGGCGTAACTTCAACTTCGTCACTGATTCTTGAACATTATTCTCAAGAATCTGCTGATACTGAGTGGAATCCATGCGACTCTCAACTTTAACAAGATTCCCGATGCCGGCATTGGCCACACAGCCCCAAAGCATGATGGAACCTCCACCAAATTTTACAGTGGGTAGCATGTGTTTTTCTTGGAATGCTGTTTCTTTTTGGACGCCATGCATAACGCCTTTTTTTATAACCAAACAACTCAATTTTTGTTTCCAAAATGAAGCTGCCTTGTCCAAATGTGCTTTTTCATACCTCAGGCAACTCTATTTGTGGCGTACGTGCAGAAACGGCTTCTTTCTCATCACTCTCCCATACAGCTTCTATTTGTGCAAAGTGCGCTGTATAGTTGACCGATGCACAGTGACACCATCTGCAGCAAGATGATGCTGCAGCTCTTTGGAGGTGGTCTGTGGATTGTCCTTGACTGTTCTCACCATTCTTCTTCTCTGCCTTTCTGATATTTTTCTTGGCCTGCCACTTCTGGGCTTAACAAGAACTGTCCCTGTGGTCTTCCATTTCCTTACTATGTTCCTCACAGTGGAAACTGACAGGTTAAATCTCTGAGACAACTTTTTGTATCCTTCCCCTGAACAACTATGTTGAACAATCTTTGTTTTCAGATCATTTGAGAGTTGTTTTGAGTAGCCCATGATGCCACTCTTCAGAGGAGATTCAAATAGGAGATCAACTTGCAATTGGTCACCTTAAATACCTTTTCTTATGATTGGATACATCTGGCTATGAAGGTCAAAGCTCACTGAGGTTACAAAACCAATTTTGTGCTTCAGTAAGTCAGTAAAAAGTAGTTAGGGGAATTCAAATCAATAAAATGATAAGGGTGCCCATACTTTTGCACCGGTCAAATTTTGGTTTAATGCATATTGCACATTTTCTGTTAGTACAATAAACCTCATTTCAATCCTGAAATATTACTGTGTCCATCAGTTATTAGATATATCAAACTGAAATGGCTGTTGCAAACACCAAAATATTTAGAACAAAAAATGATTAAGATTAATAGGGGTGCCCAAACTTTTTCATAGGACTGTATCTGTCTAGTATCTATCTATCTATCTATCTATCTATCTATCTATCTATCTATCTATCATCTATCAAAGAACAAAGTCCAGTAACGGCATCTGTGTTATGGTGGGTGCTCAGCCCAGAGCCTTTGGTAGCAGCTCCACATAAGTATCCAAGGAAAAAGGCAGCACTCCATAGTTTTCGAGAAAACAATCGTGAAATTTATTCCATGTGTGTAGGCAACATTTCAGCTCTAGTGAGCCTGGCTTGACAAAGGCTCACCAGAGCTGAAACGTCACCTATCTATCTATCTATCTATCTATCTATCTATCTATCTATCTATCTATCTATCTATCATCTATCTATTATCTATCTTCTATCTATCTATCTATCTATCTATCTATCTATCTATCTATCTATCTATCTCTACCCATCCATCTTATATTTGTCTCCTATCTGTTGAGCCATTTGTCTCCAGTACAGGGAGCCACCAGAGATATTTTCATCTCTATTTATGACTCGCAGTTGCTTCTCTTCTAATGCTCCTTCCCTGTTATAAACTCCAGACTGTGGGGGTTACTGTTCCTCTACCTCAACTCTTATCTCTATCATTGAATTATCATTTCTATCCCAGCTTCCTGCAGTACAATGCGTGCTTTGGTCAGTGGAGATACTCTGTAGGGAGACGCCTTTGAATGATTTTATGGACTGGTTAGTAGAATATATCACCTCTGTCATGCAGCCTGACTATGAATGTTCCTGTCCACTACAAACGTTGCGTTCCTTACGTTGTGACCTGCAGCTGGCACGGAAAGCATTCTGATGTTGAAGAACAGACTTGTTCTGTGTAGCTAGCCTTGTTTTGGAATGGTTTCTGTGGTGACTGATACACAAACCTGCGGTCTATTGACTTTGGAATGTATATATTTTTCTTTCATTATTTTCTTGTGTTATGAACATGTTTAGATAAATTCTGCCATCAACTGCATTGTAATAGCATTGAAAGGTTACATGATGGTGCATTGTGTTTCCTACCATCTACCACAACAATATTGATGTTAAGAGTGCAGTCAGCTCTGCGTAACCTACGCTAAATAAATAAAACCAAGATTTTCACACAAATAAGTGTATTGCAAGGAGAAACCATAAGAAGCCCCTCTAATTTATTCCCGTAAATATGCTGCTCGATAAACTGTATATACTAGATTTTATCACTAGGTGGCAGATATATTGTAATGGTCAGTTTAGCAATGGTGACCATAGTACATGGTGTCCCTCAGGTTTTTGCAGAAATGGTGTCCAAGTAGTGTGTACATAAATACAAAAAACAAGAGTAGAACAAACCACAACGTGCAACAGCCGTACAAAAAAAAGTATGTATATATATATATATATATATATATATATATATATATATATATATATATACAGTATATATATATATATAAAAAATTGTCTCTGAATTTTGCACCTAAATTCAGAGCACAACTACACACAACTGCCTTTAGAGATTAACTAAAATGGATGTTGACATGCATTGTGCAGTCAAAATTTAGAAGAGGAATGTGTGTGACGTCCTGGCATCAGCTGACATCCTGGACTGGTAGATGGACTCCTTACAGTGCTGATGTCACATACAGTATTAAAAATTCTGTGGGCAGGAACACAAGGCATTTTAGTGATAGTGAACCTAGGGAATGGATGTGTTATGCACTACTGCATGATCCAAAGTAATTACATAATTTTTAGTGAAAAATCTTTTGTTAAAGTTTTTTTTTTTTTTTTTTTTTAGCAAAGAGTTTTTTGTTTTTTTTCATTAATTACATGCAAACCACCATTCTAACAGCAAAACACTGTTTTAACCTGTGCTAATCTGAAAAAATCTCAGTTTGATAAGGGTTTTTTTTTGTAACCAGTAATCGATGACGCTGCCTGCTAATCAGAAAGATCTCTGCTTGTTAAGGTGTTTTTCTTTTTTTTTTTTTTTTGCTTCCTCAATATACAGTAATGCACCCTGCTAATCTGAAAGATCTCCGTTTGTTAAGGTTTTTTTTTTTTGGTTGCCCAATATACATACAAACTTCTGCCACTGTAACTGCACAATAAAACCGAGCTGACTGATGTAGTTATAGTCTAATATAACTGACACATTTATAGACTAATATATAGTCAGTGACCAGGTGCTTTTAGGGCTTTCCTTCTTGAAATTTTTTGGTAGAGTTAGGTATGGGTTCTATTCTATCCAACATAGCTGTTTTTTGGATAGGGCACTGAGGGAATTTGATGTACGGGTAACTCATATATTAGGGATACATCAGATTTTTTGAGACGCTTAGATGACATTAACCTATACAGTTAGACGTGTTTTGTCAGCATCTTTTGATGTAATGCCCTTATATATGTCCATAGATCATCCAAAAGGGTTGATTGCAGTGGAAAAGAAGAAGCTACTTAATTCCAATTATTTGAGAACATCATGCTCATTTTGATTGGATTTGTTGCGATTAGTTCTTACTAATAATTAGTTCTCATTAGGTGATTAGTATTATGCATAAAGAAAAGGTACTGCCATGGGCGCAAATATGGTGCCAACCTACACTAGCTTTTTCTTGACAGTTATGGAGGATGATCTCATCTATGTGATTCCCCAATTCTCTAAAGTATTGAGGTGATAGGGATACATAGATGACATCTTCCTCCTCTGGCAAGGATCCATAGTGGAGTTAAATAGTTTTCATGACTATCTCAACACTTTGGACCCAGATGTAACATTTACATTGATCCACTCTTGTGTATGAATACAGATTTTGGATGCACTGGTTACATAGGATAACAATAGGTTTATATAACACGTTTATATAGTAAACCAACAGATAAAAATCAACTTCTTAGAGCCAGCACACCCCAAGGCGCTGACAAATTCACTACCCTACAGTCAATTCTTCAGAGTTAGAAGTGTCCTTAGTGATAATAGAAATGTGGATGAAGCCATGAATAGCATGATACAGAAATTTAAGGATGGCGGTTCCCAATAAATCTTATTGAGTCAAACAGGAATAAGGCTAGTGTGCAGGCTGAGGAACTTCAAATGAGGAGTCCAATTCTCTGTTCTGATTATTATAGATGAGGTCCTATTCTGCTCTGTGATATAAGAACAGGACCTCAGTTGAAATCAACGGGGGACATCAGGCACTTGGATGACACTCAGATGTCATCCAAGTGTAATCTGAGTGAATTCCACTATAAAATAATTTCCCATCCTTAGTCTGCACACTTGGTCATGTGCATGAGGCCTTATTCTTCTCATAGATGCATGCATTCTGTTATTTTAAACTAGTCTCTGTCTTTCCTGTTTTGGTAGCCGAGTTCTGTGTTCTAGCCTTGATATGTTTACTTTGTATGTTTATTTGTCCTGTTGTGTCTGTTACCTGTCTGGCCACTGAGCTTTCTTCTATATACCTTTGGTACTGGTCTCAGCTTTCGGCTTCTTGTTATATGTCTCTGCTACATGTCCCATAATTTTATCCTATAGTCTAGTATTTCCCGGATTCTGATTTTAGTTTGCACACCATTACATTCTGTTTTTTTGTCTGTATTCACTTCATGCTATTTTCTTCCTGTCTCTTTGCTTTGCTGCTACCAAACTGGGACCACCTCAGGAGGTAGCAGCCTGGTATACTCCCCACAGTGCAGACTATGGCAGGTCAAAAGATGAAAACTGTGAAGTTTACTGAGATAACTCAACAGCCTGCCAAGGTTCTAGTTAGAGATGAGCGAATTGAAGCTGATGAAGTGGAATTCGATCTGAATTTCAGAAAATATTTGATTCGCTTCGAATCCGGATTTCCTCATGCTTTGTGGTAACGAGTCACATTGTATCCAAAAATGGTTGCTGCTCATGTTAGGACATAGGGTAAGGAATTCTGGGAACGCAGGATCACCCACAATGCCATGAGTGTAGCCAATCAGCAGCGAGCCAGCCCTGTGATGTCACAGCCCTATAAATACCCTCCACCATCTTGGATTCTGGCATTTTCCAGTGTACTTAGTGCAGGGGGAGAAATCAGCAGGAGCTAGGGAAAGTGGTAGAAAAGACTTGAAAACTGATATTTTGCTAATTAACATCGACATATAAGGCTGAGTTCACACTTGAGTTAGTTGGTCAGTTTTGGCCAAATAAGTGAAGTGTTCAGTGGTTCTAAGAGCAAATCCTGTCATGTGCGTGTCATACTGACTGACAGTATTGTTTCACTACCACAGCAGACTCCCCATGCATGCTACTGCAAGGCACAGTGTTCTACACCACTATACAGGCTCTCTGCAGCCAGGAAAGAGCTGTTTTTTAACCCAATTCACGACAAATTAATTCGGATCATGTTGCAAAATTTAGCTAACCGGCCATATCGAATTTTTGAAAAGTTCACTCATCTCTAGTTACAGTGGTTTGGCTGCAAACAAGGTTATGAGGAAAAGGTCTTGTTCACTCCCCTTGCCAATGACACTGCTAACTGTATTTTTCCAAATAAGCTGATGATGACTTTTCATGTAAGTACAGAGAAGTGTAGTTATTACATTTTATTCTTGCACAGCCACAACTAATTTTCCATTTGAAGATCTTGTACAGTGCCATGGATTTGTCATTTGGTAAAGTAAAAAACTAATTCCTAAATGGGAGAGAAACGCTAGAAATGTGTCACCACCCACACCACCCCATAAGCTTTCCTTAGGTCTGCCCCCGACAGGTTTTTTTGATGGGGCTGTCCATCAGCTGGAATCATTACTATCACCATTCCACCACCCTGTGTGAAAATTAACGTGACAAACTGCATCACATTTAAAATGGATTTTTGTAGTCATAACAGCAGTTTTTGGTGTATTTTCTTAAAAAAAAAAAAAAAAAAACTGAATTGTAAAAAATACTTAAAAACAACAGGACCTTTGGCCCTGAAATGGCAACTTGGTCAGTGAAAATTATACTAACACTTCACTGTTAGATTGGATTTTTGAGTGACAATTCATATACACTGTCTACCAATAAGTATTTGGACACCCATGCAAATGAAGATATCTGTGGTCGTCATGTATGTCACGCCTTCCTCCGTTAAATAGGAAACAGCATTGGCATTAGTCACATGCAAGATATATAAATGTGTGTATATATATATATATATATATATATATATATATATATATTTTTTTTTTAACCAAAAACAAATACTCAAGTCAGATTGTATTCAGTCGGTGATGATAGCAGGTTTTATTAATTTTTTCTTTTTACAAAAGAAATTTATTACAAAAAAGCTGTAACATCTCTGCCTGTTCAGGTCACTGCGGGTGCAGGAGGCGTGTGCAGTTTAGTTCCTTGCTTAGAGTTTTTAGTTGCACTGTGTGAACACGGCTCTAGTTCTTTAATTGAATTTGCACCACACCCGTCTTCTGCCCTTGTCTGCCTCTGTCCATAAAGTAGTTAAATTTGGTCTTGCCCTGTGATTGACAGCCTGTCTTCCTGTCAGGTCCAGGGTGGGTTCATCCTCCCCTATTTATTCTTGGCTCACATTCACACTGGTGCCTGTTATTGCCTCGTGCTTGCTGGCTTTCTCTTGCTGTTATTTACTTGTATTCTTAATCCTGACCTTGGCTTTTCCTATTGACTATTCTTTTGGACTTCGATTTGGCTTTGCATTGCTCGACTGTTACCGAACCCCGGCAAGCTGACCTCCCTTTGTTGTTGTTTGTCTTGTCTGCGTTTTGTTTGTCACATATATGGGAAAGGATTGTCTCCAAGTTGCCGCCTATAGGATAGGATAGGGCCTGGCAAGAGGAAGGGACAGTGGGGGACATCAGCTTAGGGCTCACTGTCTCTTGTGCCCCTTCCTCCAGGGTTCTCCAGCAGCTACTGGGGAATTGTCATCTAAGCAATTCCCTAACAAAAGCTTGACAAAATGAGATTTTGCACTCACTTGGTGGCTTGGCCAGTCAAAATAATGTAAGACACACTATGAACTGTCACAGACTACAGTGCAACACTGATGGTAGAGCTTGCACTGTATTAAAAAAAAAGCTTACCAAAATTAGATTTGGCACTGAGAAGGTGACCTGGCCAGTGTATGCATAGCACTTCTGTTACAGTACAATGCAATATAGCTTCTCCACCACTCCTATGATTTCTAAGCATCTTTGTCTACAAGTGATTAAATCTAATGAAACTATGCTCCAGCCCGCAAGGGAGCGGGCTTCGTCAGGGGTCCCCTGATGAAGCCCGCTCTCTTGCGGGTGAAACGCGCGTCGGGCGTTCCATCCTTGTTGGTATGTATGGTGGTTGTATTTATTTGTATAGGTGCTAGGGAATAGTGTGGTTCCCTGTGAGTAGTAATACTTAAAGTATTATATGGTGTTGTTGTCTTCACCTAAATCTAGTGTGTTACATTTATGTTTATATACCTAAGACCACCATCTCCATTATTTGTCTTGTATACTTACCATCCGTTTTCTTACCAACTGTGTTGGCAATTTTTGTACTTGTAGTCCTATCTACCCCTATCTAAATTATGTATTTATTATTGTCAGTATGTCTTATGTGTTCTACTTTTTAGTAGTTACTAATAAAGATTGAGTATGTTTTATTAATACTTGTGTGGTATATTGTCATGCATGTTTACGGTTCTATACCCACACATATGTCATTATATAGACCTCTTTGTGGTTTGTTAATCCTAATGCATTGCAAGAACCCAGCTCTTCTATTACAGGCTGCATAGAGTAGCTACATAGAGTAGCCTGCAATAGAATCCATTGAATGACAGACTGTCATTACAACGTGATCCTTGCCCCGGAGCTTGTTCAGCTTTGACCAAGGCACCGAAGGAGTTGAAAGTCCATGTTGCCCAGTGACAGCCCTAAAACATCACTGCTCTAGAGGAGATCTGCATGGAGGAATGGTCCAGCATATCAGCAACAGTGTGTGCCAACCTTGTGAAGACTTACAGAAGCATTTATCCTCTGTAATTGCTAACAAAGGATATATAACAAAATACTGAGATGAACTTTTGTTACTGAGCAAACACTTATTTTGCACCATAATTTGCAAATAAATTCTTTCCAAATCAGACAATGTGATTTTCTGGATTTGTTTTCTCATTTTGTCTCTCATAGTTGAGGTTTACCTATGATGTCAGGCAAGCTCATCTTTTTAAGTGGGAGAACTTGCACAATTGTGGTGGCTGACTAAATACTTTTTTCCCCCACTGTAGGAATATACGTAGAATTAAGGAGAAAACTAAAAAATGCTAAACAAAATAAGAATATGTTTTTTTTTTAGATTCTTCATGTAGCCCTCTTTTTGTTTTAGTTTTTTGCACACTCTTGGCGTTCTCTCAATCAGATTCATGAAATAGTCACCTGCAATGAATTTCTAATAGTGTTAAAGGAGTTCCCAGAGCACTTGTTGGCTGTTTTTTCTTCACTCTGCAGTTCAACACATCCCAAACCATCTCAATTGGTTTTAGGTCAGATAACTGTGGAGGTCATGTAAACACAACACTCCATCACTCTTTCTTTGCGCTTACATAGCCTAAAGCAGTGTTTAGGGTAATTGTCAAAAATAATGATTGTCCGACTAAGCACAAGCCACGTGGGATGACATTTTCCTGCAGATTGTTGTACCCATGTTGGTTACATAAACTTTTAAATAAATCCCCAACAATCTCACCAGCAATGTACCCCTACACCATCACACCACGCTTCAGTGGTAACCACAAATGTAGAAACAACATGCTCATATTTCCTTTGTCTCACCAAGAGATGGAACCAAAAATCTCCCATTTTAACTCATTAAACCTAAGAACAGAATTTGATAAGCCTAATATCCATTCCTTGCTTATTAACCCAAGAAATTCTCTCCTACTTCTTGTTTTTCAGCAGTGGATTGATTTCAGGAATTCAACCAAAAAGGCCTAATTCTTGCATTCTCCTCTAAATCGTTTGATTTTGAGATGTGTCTAAAATTTAATCTCTGTGAAACATTTATGTGAATTCTAATCTGAGGTGCTATTAATTCACAGTTTCTGAGGGTAGTAACTCTAATGAGCTTGTGCAACCATTGGTCTTCCTTTCCTGGGGTGGTCCTCATTAGGCCTGGTTTCAATATAGCCTTGGATGGTTTCCATGACTGCACTAAAGGATACATTGAAAGTTATTTAACTTTTCTGGATTGAATGACAGTATTTTTTAGGCTAAGGCCCCATGAGAGGATGGATGATGGCGCAAATAGGCAGCGGCCAACTTGCTACATAACACATCTCTATAGTAGTTCAGTTTGTCCCCCCTCACAGTGGGTGTAAAAAAGGCCCCCATTTTTCTAAGAGAGAGGGACTAACATGGTGGAGAGCCAGTAGACATCCCTCTTCTGAATGGTGACAATTCAGTTGTCACTGCCAAAGCAAGTGAGCATGCATCAGGCCATTTGCACAAGTGACTCGGAGGGACTCCCTGCATCCATCCGACTGCATACTACCACGGGGTGTATGGGTCATCTGCCTCATTCTACTCATCTCCCTCTTGCTGTTACAGTTGCTCCTGCTCCTTCTCTCTGATGTGAATCAGTGGAATGATGTTGTTCATCCTGTAGTCCTGATGACTGACTAACAAATTGGCCTCCTCAAAGGGAACGAGCAAACAGCAGGTGTCATGCATGAGCTGCCACTGGCTAATGTTAAAGTTACACAGAGGAGTACCTCTGTCCACTTGGATAATCAAGTAATCGTTCATGGCCTTTCTTTGCTCATATAGTTGATCCAACACATGGAGGGTTGAATTCCAACGGGTGGAAACATCAAATATCAGCCTATATTGTGGGAGGCTGTTCTGCCACTGCAGCTCAAGGAGGGTGTGCTTAGTGGTGTACAAGCAGCTGAAGTGCATACAAAGTTTCCTTGACATTTTTAGGATGTCTTGCACAGCATATGGCTCAGCCCTTCATGACGCAGCGCTGACACCATGTTCTTCCCATGGTCAGTCACCGTGGCTCTGATTTTAAATTCTCTTGGAGAAAGCCAGGATCTGATTTCTTGATTGAGAACATGGAGCAGTTCCTCACCTGTGTGACTTTGTTTGCCCAGGCAAACGAGGTGTAGAACAGCTTGACACCGCTTGGCCTTGCACAAGTGTTATACTGGAGGAGCACTGTGAGTTGTACCTGTAGTGGAGGCTGAGGCAGACATTGTTGCAGAGCTAACAGCGTGAGAACACGGCGGCAGAAGCTGCGTCACCTGTCCAAGTTGCTGTTGTGTCTGGGCAGCCATCACATTCACCCAGTGGCCCGTAAATTACATAAATTGTCCTTGACCGTAGTTACAGCTCCACATGCCGGCATTGCTGTGCACTTTGGCAGACACTGACAGGCTCGAGGACTGTCCTACCTTCTATTCTACACATTTGTGCAGGGCTGGTACTGCTTTTTTGGCAAAGAAATGACAACTTAGGACTCTTCATCTCAGCTCGGCGCAACCCATCAGTTCTCTGAAAGGTGCAGAGTCCACCAATTGGAAAGGGAGTGACTGCAGCACCAGCAACTTGGACAGGAACATGTTCAGCTTCTGTACCATTGAATGTGTGCACGCATACTGTTATCTCTTAGATATAGATTCCCTGATCCATTGATGACGCAATAACTGACTAGGAGGAGAAGGAGCAGGAGCATCATGACTGGCAGATGATGGGAAAGACACACAGCTTCCTTTCGACTGAGGTGGTGGAGCCTTGACTAACTGAAATGGCCCTTATATGTTTCCCCACTAATAAAAACCTTTAAATAAGAGTTAGAATAACAGTTAATTGCAGAGATTAGTGCTAAGAATTATTGATTTTTGCCACTACTGTATTGAGAAATGGCCTGCCATTTTATACTCTGAACAGAATGGCTAATATGCCTCTTATTTCTTTCCCTGCAATAAAAACCTTTAAAAAGGTGTTATAACAGACAACTGCAGAGATTACTGGATAAGAATTTAGTTTTCTTTGGCACAGTAGTACTGAAAAATGGCCTGTAATAGCCTGCAATGGCCCCTTATAATAAACGCCTTCAAAGAGGCTTTATAACAAATAACGGCAGATATTAATGGATGATAACTCACAGTTTTTTTGCTGTAATGCACTGAAAAAGGCTTGTTGTGTTCCACCTTGAACACACAAATATGAGTAATGAACAGCAGTATATCGGCAGTGAGTGCTGCAATTCTTGTTGTTAAAGGGGTTGTCCCATCACAAGGATCCTATCTATACTGCTTGTTAATGTGGATTTAAGACTTTTCCTAAATACATTGCTTCAGCAAAACTGCTTTGTTTGTGCACTATCTTACTTTATTCAATTCTTTGTGGCCACAGCCCTGACTTAGCTGCTCATGAGTCAAGTGATGTATCTGCCTGCTCTCAGGGGGGAGGGAGGAGGGGCTAAGTGCAGGGAGCGAGCCTGTGTTTCTAGCTATTCCTGTGTCTACACCACGTGACCTAGTTCCCTGCTATCAGATAGGGGAGAGGAGCTGCTTTCATTTCTTCTGTTCTCCCAGTTATCAGGCTAGCTAATTCAATTGTGTTCATTATGGCAGAGACAGGCAGTCTCTGTATGTAACACAGAATGGAGTTGCGGCTGCCTGTACTTCATAGTCCAATATGGGTGGGCGGAGCTATATGTGAATTTGTGGGTGGAGCTAAACGGCAGGTTGCATGTGAAACCCTGCCCACCAAATGATGCAAGAAACCAGGAAGAAAGAAGATTTTACAGCAGTAAAGACTGCTGAGTATGTGAGGTGGGAATACCCCTTTAATGATACTGCAACCACCCCAAATTCTTAATCAATTCCTCCCTATACTTTCCCTACACTTGTAATCCTCTTTCCCTCAACTTCTGTCCATTTTCTAAGTATTTCCCTAGCTCCAGTTGACGTCTGACCCTGCACAGCGATGTGAAATGACTGCACCTAAAACGGCCTAGGATTTTTATAAGGCTGTGACATCACAGGGCCGGCTGGCTGCTGATTAACGGCACGCTTGGCATTATGGGTGATCCTGCGTTCCCAGAGTTCCCTGCTCTTTGTCCTAACATGTGCAGCAGCCGTTTTATTAAAAAATGCAATTTGATGCATCGAAGTGTGAGGAAATCCGGCTTCTTTGCGAATCGAAGAGTTCCTGAAATTTGGTTTGAATTCCACTTAAGTCCACTGCAGCCTCATCTCTCAAGGTCTATGTAGATTGAAAGTCCTGTAAGGTCCAAACTGACCTGCTCATTATATGCAGAAAGGATGTTAACACTTCCTAAGATCAGTTTCCTTCCCTGACAATTGTTCTTGATAAAACTGACTGTATTATATGTGCACACATTGTATGGTCTACTTGTACAATGTATAACCAATGACAATAATAATAGTAATAATATTGTGATTTCAGTATATTATCGGTGGCTTTAGTCTCCTTAAATTCTTTTTACAGTTCTGCCACACTTCATATTAGGAGCTATGTGAAGCTGTTGTTGTGTGTTTAGCTTGGAATCACATGTGAGCCACAATCTGGTGGATTTACATGGTTTGTATCACCTGATACTTTGTATTCTCCCTCAAGGATCAGGATTCTGCCCGACTGACAAAATCGCTGCCAAGTGTGCATTACTAGGCGAGCAGAGTTACAGTGTGCGCTCCTCCTAAGGTCAGTGTGCACTTGCACCTGTAGGAGATAGTCTGTTCTAAGAACATTAGCCAGTATGAATATCTTCTCACATCTTTCAAGTGCCTTCTCCTATGGCAGCAGGTCAGTTAAGAATATCTGCAGACTCCCACAAGGCACACGTGTAGATTACCAAAGAAAATGATTTCTGTAATTATCCCTGCAAAAGAAATGATCCTGATTCACCTGCCATCTTGTATCAAACTCTTCCATCACCAGATCTACAAACCTATGAGAAAAGAATCACACATTTATCAAGCAAAATGGCCTCAAATCCTTCAAAACACAGGAATGGACTTACATTTTTGTAATATCCCTTGGATGCCTTGCATGTACAGCTCAGGTCATGCCAAAGCATTACTGCCAAAACACAAATCTTCTCTCTGTGGTATGACCTGAATATATTAGATGTTTATGTCATATTCTGTGCGCGACATAAAAGCCTGAGATAGGAATACCTCTTTAGGCTGAGACCCCATATTGCAGAAACGCAGCTTTTTTTGTTGCAGATTTTGTTGTGGTTTTTTGAGCCAAACCAGAATTGGGTTGAGGAGAGGGTAGACATGTTAGGACTTCCTTTATATTTCACATTTCTTTTGTAGCCATTCTTGGCTGTGGCTCAAAAAACCTCAACAAAATCTGCAACAAAAACAGCTGTGCTTTTGCAATGTGGGACCTTAGGGTGCATTCACACGATGTAACACAGCATTGATTTTGACACGATAACTCGCGTAAGAATCAACGCTGCAAAACAGAATCCCATTGACTTCAATGGGTTCCGTTTAGTGGGCAAAACACATTGAAATCAATGGGAGGCTTTTTAATCCATTGATTTCAATGGGTTACATGCGCAAAACGGAACCCATTGAAGTCAATGGGATTCTATTTTGCAGCGCTGATTCTTATGCGAGTTATCGTGTCAGAATTAACGCCGCATTACATTGTGTGAATGCCCCCTTAGCCTTAGGCTGCAGTTCCACGTTCCAAAAACTCTGCATTAAAGAATGCTATATTTTATAGTACCTGCAAAATGGATGAGATCTGGCTTATTGTTTTCCACACATTGCAGAAAAAAAATTAAAATTGTAGCCGTGGACACGCTGTCTTTTTTCCTGTAGGGCTACGTGGGGCTTTAGTCTTAAGCATTATTTAGTTGATTTTCTAATATGTGTTGGGTCATTGTCTTGTAGCATTACCCAGCATATGTTCAGCTTGAGGTCATGGATGGCTATCCTTACATTCTTCTGTAAAATGCTTTGACACACCTTAGGATTTATTGTTCCCTAAATGATCGGAAGGTATTCCAGGCTCTGATACAGTAAAGCAGCCCTAAATTATTCCACAGTAGCTCACCAAGTGGGCGGAAACATGTAGTTTGTTTTATAGAAAACAAAGGATTACTTCCCACTTGGTGAATAAGAGCTAGATTACATCTAATCTGCCAAGGGCAATATCTATTGAATGGGTTGACGGATTATAAATATAAAAACAGCAAAGTGATCGCGGGCACAGAGGCATAAAGGCTAAGGCCCCACATAGCGGGCCGCAGCAAAAAAGCGCTGTGGGAAAAACGTGGGCCCCTGGCCTAAAGGTGAGCTCACTCAGAGCTTTTTGTTGGAGAATTTTGAGGTGGAATCGGCCTCAAAAAATGCCTGCCATTCATTTCAATGGGAGTCAGCAGAATTTAACTTCTAGCTGAAAAAACACAAAACAATATGACCTATCCTCAGGAAGATTCTGCCTCGAAAAAACCCATTAAAATAAATGGGAGGTGGAAAAAACACAATGCATTTAATCGACGCAGTTTTTGATGCGGTTTATAAAATGAAGTTTCCAGCTCCATACAGTGTACTGGAGTAAAAAACCGTGACAAAAACTGAGCCAAAAAATGCATCAAAAACCACTACAAAAAATGCATCATGTGAAAAGACACGTTAAATAAAAGTTTCCTAATTCCCGAAGCAGATTTTTTTTAGCTGACATACTCTTAGTATTCTGTATTTGTTGACAGATCTTAGGATAAGATCAAATAAGCGCTGCGGGGAAAAACTGTGGCAGTAATGCATCACAGCTCTTTCCTCATCGCTTTTCACAGAAAGTCCAGACTTTCTGTTTCAATGATTCCTATAGCGAAACTGCCGGCTTTTCCGTAGGTATTATTGACATGCTGCCATTTCCAAAACTGAAAAGCGACTGTTTTGGAAATTGCAAAGTGTCCACTGCATGTAATTTTTCCACAATGTGTGGATGTGCTAGAATCCCATCCACTATGTAGTGACTGTAAAACACTGTGGCGTTTACGCCATGTGGGGCCCCTGCCCTAAAGTAAGGATTACTCTGCTTAGACGTCAATTCTGAGATGTTTTTTGAGTAGATTTCATTGTGGATGTTAGTATGGATGTAACTGGATTTCATTCATTGTCATTGACCGTTTCTGTGGTACCCCACAATTACCTCTTCCTCGAAATCGGACAATTCTGCACTTCTTGACATCTTGCATGCGACCAATGCCAATACACTAATGCCAATGCTGTTTCCTATTTAACGGCGGAAGGCGTGACGTACATCACGAGCGCAGATATCTTCATTTGCAGGGGTGTCCAAATACTTATTGGTAGACAGTGTACCATTGTACCAGTAGTTACCTCCTCCTGCTCAATGCCTTAGGCCTCTATTGTGTTCTTGTGGACAGATAGCAATGAACTATTTTAATAATATATTTTATTATTTTCTTTTACAAAACTTCTGGTCAATTAAATTAATTTATTCTGATGAGGACTAGCAACCGAACAAAACAGACATAAGGCGCTATCTGCCACATGCCTGGAGCTTCTCTGATATTGCTGTGTTATACATATGCAGTGTGAAGCCTGGGGAAAGTTATAGACAGAAAATAAGCTGGTGATGGACTGTCATTGGCCCCCATTGTACATACTGTAGTAGTATAGTTAGTACATAGCACAGTCATGTTTAAGGCCTCTGTTTAACATGTATATGCCAGGAAAAGCTCCCAATGTATATATGAAATGGAATCAGTGACAGATGTTTAGCAATAACATCCAACATCTATAGGCTGCCTATCCTGAAATAAATTCCATACACTATGCTCTCTGAAATAAATAATCCAATACATGGTGCCCCTGAAATAAATCATTTTATATAGAGTACCTCCTAAAATGTATGATTCTATACACTGTGCACCCTGAAATAATTAAAACAATGCAAGTACCCCTGAGAAAAATCATTCTGCACACGGTGCCTCCTTAAAATGAGATTAGGTGCTAGGCTCCCCCACGTACCTGTGTTAAATAAACTTAACTCCGCCTCCAACTCCGCCTTACACCACTCCCACTGAACGGCCCGAAAGGGCGCCAAAACCAAGCCAAAACAAGGAGGGTGAAGGTGAGGTAAAATCATTATTTACCAAAAAAACCACCTTGTCTTGTGCTGCTGGATTAACCCCTTGTATGCCCTGGACAAAAAAAACCCATAGTCTCAGCCCTTCTTGCTAATCTCTTCAAGGGCTACCAAGACAGTCAGCTCCTGTGGAACGATGCGGGTGATACACAGCTTGCAACACAGGAAAAACACTGAATAGCAGGACATGGAGCCAAGTGCACTCATGGAACTGATGGACGGCACTTGATCTTTCAATTGTACCTGGATTTGAAGGTTGTGGGTACAACTTAATCTAGGAGTGTCCGGTCAGATTCCCACTTCTCTTTAGTTACTGTCTGTTATTTTAGCACCCTTAGCCCCATTCACACGGGGAGCGGAAGGGCAGATTTTGGCACTGAGAGTTATGCGGGGAGCTGCGTAACTCTCGGGCCAAAATACGCCTGCCACTACTGTCGCGGCTTTTCGCTCCAGAGTAGGCTCAAATTTTTTTACAAGTGTAAAAATACCCCTGTAAAAATACGCTTGTAAAAATACGCCTGTAAAAATACACCTGTAAAATGTCATTGAAGTCAATGGGAGTGTTATTTTTACACATCTATTTTTACACGTGTACTTTGCAAAAATACACGCGCGTTTAATCAGTGTGAATGCACCCTAACTAGGGTGCATTCACACTGAGTAAACGTGCGTGTATTTTTGCAAAATACACGTGTAAAAATAAGACTCCCATTGACTTCAATGACATTTTACAGGCGTATTTTTACAGGCGTATTTTTACAAGCGTATTTTTACAGGCGTATTTTTACACGTGTAAAAAATATCATTGAAGTCAATGGGATAGCAAAATTTACAAGTGTAATTTTACTCTACAAAATAAGCTAGCGTTTACTCAGTGTGGCTCCACTTAGCAGGCCAGAGAAAAAAACACAGCGGCAATGTATCACAGTCTTTCCTGCAGGGCTTTTCACAGAAAGTCCGCAGAGATTTCCCCTGCAGACTTTCTGTTTCAATTGTACCTTTAGGGAAACCAACAGCATTTCCGTAGGTATAACTGGCATGCTGCGATTTCCAAAAACACAAAGTTTCTGGAAATCACAGCGTGTCCACAGCACATAGTTTTTTGCAAGTTGTGGACCTTGCCATGACCAAACTGTGGCATTTGCACCACGTGGGACTCCGGCCAAAAACAGCAAAACATTGGAGGGCAGGAAGTCGAAGCTAGCTTCAAAATATAACAGTTAGGAGGCGTTCACAATACCGTTGGTGTCCGCTCAGCAGTATCCGTGGCTATTGTCTGTACAAGATTTTAGCAACGGACACTAGCTGGTCCGTTTGCAATTTCCATTCATTTCAATGGGATTTTATCTTGTGTCCTTTAGTGTCCGTTTATAACCATAACCATTTTTTCATGTAGACAAAAAAATCCTACATGCAGGCCTTTTCTGTCTGTTTGAAAAACGTACAGTAAGTGTCAGTTTTTGTTTTTTTTTAACATTGAGGTCTATGGGCAACAGATATATAATGGATAGCCACGAGTTACTGTCCGTTTGTGTCTGTTATGATAGATGTCCGTTTTTTTTGTTTGTTTTTTAAATGGACACCTTCTGAGCGGACACCACCGGTAGTGTGAACCCTACCTTTATGTAATATACAGTTATACAGTTCATAGCCATACAGATATATGTGTATTTGTGAAACTAGACTGATGTATTGCTGTACAAAACATCCCATTAAAACTTCAAGTTAAAGTTACACATGGGCCATGGATGGCAGCAATAAACTGAAGTTGGAAAGGTTTGGGTGGGGTCCAAATTAAACTCTTGTACCAGGGCCCCCACATGACACTATTTCTAATGTTGGATGGGCCAAGCGTCAGCCATACACTTCCTTGTGTGTGATTTATTGTACAAACACAGATCCTATATTATCATGATCAATCTATTCCTTTATTACAGAGGGAGTAAACACAAGATGTGTGATAAACCTTTGTCATGGTGGATAATTAATACGGGCGTTTCCTTCCTTTTTGTTATTTTTTTATACAGGTTACATTAGATGTGAGAATTGATAAATCATCTCATACACACACATAGACACACTACATAAATAAGAAAGCTCACCGGCCTGAACATGACCTTGGCACAGATGCCACAGGACGTAAAATTGATGGAACTTATTTGCCGGGTAGAACAGAAGTGTCCGTGTCATGGCAAAACCTGGAGTAAGAACCTTGTAAGTGACTTATAACCTGTAATGATATCCCAGTGCCCTAAAGGGATTCTACCATTAAAAACTTTTTTTTCTCCCTAACACGTCGGAATAGCCATAAGAAAGACACCCCCGGAGCCATCAGCAAAGGGGGACATGACTTTGGGATGGGGGAACCAATAACTCCTGCAGTTTCTTCTTTGTGCAGTAGTTGAGTAGATTTATACAGACTGGGTCAGCTTTAAGAATATATCGGTGTATATTCAGCTTTAGTGTATATACAGCTTTAGGAGTATATATCTGTGTATGTTCTGTTTTAGGAATATACATCTGTGTATATTCAGCTTTAGGGGTATATATCTGTATGTTCTGCTTTAGGACTATATATCTGTATATTCTGCTGTAGGTATATATCTGTTGTAGGAGTATATATCTGTGTATGTTCTGCTTTAGTATATGGTGCTTAGTGTGTTACTGTAGGGAGGGAGGAGTTAGGAATAGATGTCACTTCCTGTCTCACCCATCTTCATCCTCTTTCTCATCACAAGACCTGGATGAAGCATTTCCCACCCTCCCGCCCTCTTTGCATCACTATGTTATACTTGTTTTTTTATTTTTATTTTTTCACATTTTCCTATCTAATGTATTATTGTATCATTGCTTTGTTACTGTAATTGTGTATTCGGCTCTATATATTCAATTATGAGATGACTGATGAGTTATTGTTGGGAATTATCCTTCTAAGCCCAAGGGAAGGGCAGTCCTCCAGCCATGGTTCCCTAGAGGTTTCCTCCACAGGGGTTTTTTCCTCTCCTGAGTGCTGTAGGATGACTCTTTGTGAGTCGGGGGTTTGCCATTATTTAGTCAGTCGTGTGTAATAAAGTATTACGTGTCACATAGTCCATTGATAAACTGTCACAGCTTTACTTTTGCGGTTGAGGAGTCAGGTGGAAGTTGCAGGCAAGTTATTGTAGACTTATTTTAACTAATAGAGGAGGTTAAACCTCATGGTGGTGAACAGGCTGAGCTTTAGAAATGGCCAGCCTGAAGGATGTCGTAATAGTAACGTCATCCAGAGGCGGGCACAGTGGTTAAGCACAGGGTCGTTGGTGCCCTTAAAGTGTACTGGCTCTGCTAGAATTGCAAGCCGGAGCGTGCCGCCCCCCTTTATTTATTTATTGCTGTCTGGCCGGGTGCTGTATGTCAGACAGCTGGGGATCTCACAGTATTCGTGAATCCCAATGGTCTAGCACTTCACCTGACTCCTTCTGTCATTATTTTACTTCTGTGAGTTTAATAAAGCTGTGGCCATTTTGACAACCAAAATAAAGTGTTTTGTGCATTTATTCCAAAGTCATTACCGTAGTTTGGGTGGTTTTAGGTAGGAGTGAGGGACATCCCATATCCAAAGTCAAGGCTATTCGTCTCCTGACCGCTTACACAATACTATGTAAGCGGCCATTTTTCTTGTGGCCGTGGGCATGCGCAGTCGGCTTTGCCCTAGGCCCGATGCCTAGAAGTTTGAAGCCAACCCCTGGAAGAAGATGTGTCAAGATCCTGTTCCTGAAGAAGATGGAGGCAGCGATGGAGAGTTCTCTTGCAGCATTGGGGACGCCTCCAGTGCTGTTTTAGCGCTGGGGCCCGCCCCCAGTGCTGTGAGAGAACTCATTTGCATACCGGCGGAAAACGGGATTTTAACCAAACGGCGGGGCAGAGAAGACATCTAACGGTAGGAGACGGATAGCCTTTATTAAGGCTATTCCGACGTGTTAGGGAGAAAAAAAAAGTTTTTAATGGTAGAATCCCTTTAAGCAAATGATCCAGACTGTATTTCTTGGTTGCTTCCCATTAATCATGTTCTTTCGGTGGGAATGTTGGTTATTATAGGCAGTCTATAGTATGAATGGTGGATTCACAATGGATGGGAAGTAATAAAATGAGCAGTCATGGGATATGTGACTATAATATAAATAAATGTCAAACACAAATTGTACCGTCTATTAATTAATATTAATCTAATCCTACTAATCCTGGAGTTCAACAATTGATCTCCTGTCCCGGAATGAAACACGGTTTCCATTATGTAACGCAGGATTTAAACAAGATATATGATTTATGATGAAACCGGGGAATGGAGGTGGCGGGACCAGGGAGGGGTCCCTGTATCATGAATGGGCAGAAACATTGCCCCCCTCTAATTAATATGTAATAGAATGAAAGAGTAACATGTTGTGATGATGGCACTGATAATTCTGGGTGGGGGCCATCATGAGATTATCTGCCATAGAACGGCGATAATTACACAACTATTTATCAGAGATTTATAATGCCAGAGAATCATCCAGAGCTGTCAATCATACGGAAAACTCGGAACACAAATTACTGTAATTAAATCAATAGAACAAATTCTAACAGTGGGGTCTTTATACTTCTAAATGAAGTCATTTGCAGAAGGGCCAAAACGCTCGCAAAGGTAAATGGAAGTGGTGAACATGACAAAATAATTACTGTATTTCCGCTTTTATCTGCTTCATGCACCATTTATAACAAACAGATAGAAATATGAGACTGGCAGCCGTGAGGAATCGGCCGTCTTTGAAGGAAATTGCCTTGAACGCGAGAACTATAACTATAATACCATCACCTCCATCTGAGTTGGGTGTCACTATTTCAAGGCTCTCTGTTTGCTGCTGGTGAAGAGAAAAAGTTATTAGAAAATCTAGTTCTTACGTTGTACCGCTCACACAGCTGATGTATCGGTGCGGGTGAGAATTGCCTCTTAGCCAGGTCAGGAGAGGGATTTGTAATTTGTACGCAAAGTATTTTAGAAAGCTGAACTTTTTATGATATGTTATTATTATTATTATTATTATTATTATTATTATTATTGTTGTTATTATTATTATGATGAAATCTTACTTACAGAAAAGATACATTGCAATAATTTTACACATTTAAGTCTTTTGTTTCTGAATTTTTTGTAAATCTTTCTATAAATAGGTGAGAAAATGCTATAAACAGAGCTTTTTTGTTGCATCTTACCTACTTCTTCTGTATTTTGAGATTAATTTTTATAAAACACAGCAGCGATCGGTATGGAATTTGCCCACAGACATATAGGAAAAAATGCTTACCAAAAAAATCATGAATTTGTCATGTGTTTTATTTTTATTGTATTTATTTTATTTTTTTAAGATTTAGACAGAATTATTGTGGGAGACAATTTAGAAGTATCTGGTCCATGCAGTAGTCACTGGCTCTGCAAGAGTTACTGCAATGTTACAATGTTTTTTCAATTTTTCAACAATTTTAATTGTAGCTACATTAGCAGCAAGGTGGAAGATTTACTAACACTATCTAATTTTTATGTAGTGTAAACATAACAACATAATAAGGATGCAACCTAGTCTGGGGTTAAGGCCTAGCAACTTTTTTTTTGTTTTTTTGTCATCTCTAAATTCCATATCTTTTTTTACTTTTCAGCTTACATAGTAATATGAAGGCTTATACGTTGCATGAAGAGTTGTAAGTTTAGAAGGCACCATTGTTTGTTTAGCTTTTATGAACTTTTTGGGGGTGCTGCATGGAAAAAACCATTGTGTTTATTTCTATGACTCTGTGATCCCCCTTCCCCTGCAATTGTCTTTCATTTTTATGTAGTCCACTTTGTTAAAAATTGCAAGGTAACTTTTCCTGGTGAGTTATTACGATTGCAGTGATACCATAGTTATATAGGTTTTGGTTTTTTTAGATTTTTTTTATTAAATAATATGCCTTTTTTTTTATATAAAAATAAAGCTTACATGTGGGCACAATAGTCTGACACCCATAAGTTATATTTTGGTTGACGGAGCCATGTGAGGGTTCTTTTTGTTAGGATAGCTGTAGATTATATTGGTGTAATTTTAACTCTTTTTTTATACGTAATATTTATTGTAAAAAAAATTTTACTGTCCTACATTGCTCAGTCCCCTGTTTAATATGTTGCAATAATTTGTGTGATTTGTTTTGGGTCTTAATATATATCTGTACATGACAGCCAGGAAGCCACAGAGAGAGTGGGGGTCCTGGCTGCTTAATACAACTGGATACCAGCAGCAGTATAGAAAGCACTTTGATAAATAAAAAATTGAAAAAAAAAATTACATTTCTCTTTTTTTTCATAAATAGCCAAGGTTAAAGCCAGTAGTTGTAGGGTAGTATCATAATGGTTAATGGCCTTTACAGCCTAAAAATGCCAGCCTGTGGCCATCAGTTTAGGTGGTCTGGGTCTGACGGACCTGTGCTAACACTAAGAATCAATCTAAAAGTACAGTCCCATTAATTTCTATGGGCCCAAACACACAACCACAATTTCCAAGGCCGTGTTTCCGTGCCGTATTCAACGATTGCATATTATGAAGCATGTTCTGTTTTTGTCCACAATTGCGGCACAGACCGGTGCAGGGAATCAGTCAGGATTGCAGATGAGTATTTGCCGATCGTAAATCCACTATGGTTGTGTGCAGAAGGTCTTAGTATTAGAAGGCTGTCAATTAGACAAAAAAAAAACCCCACACATGAAAGACTTTATTGACTTAAACACTCGCATACAGTGCATTTCATTAAAAATATTATTTAAAAAAATCTGATTCAATTTAGTCCAATGAGTCTAATGAAGTTTACAGGATACTTAAAACCTGCAGAGAGAAAAACAAAGAGACAAAAAACAAAGGGTTAATAGCATGGTTTACATCAGTTTGTAGAAGATGTCTTCCCAGGGTCCGTTCACATTAGCGTATGTATTCCGTCCGGAGTTCTCCCGGACGGAATACAATCGCAATTTCAAGTGCTGTGCTGTAAAAGCACATGGACCACATAGACTGTAATGGGGTCTGTGTGCTTGCTGCGCAATGCCTGCACTTGAAATTGCAATTGTATTCCGTTGGGGGGGGTCTCCATGCAGACTCTGACTGGATGGAATACATACGCTAATGTGAACCAGGGGTCATTCTGGTCTTTTGCTTCTGAACCTCTGACTTTCAAAACTACGTTAAAATGAATAACTAACACAAGACTTTAGGTAAATTTCGGATTGGCTTTAAAAAATTGGCTTTAAAAATTATTTTCATATGAAATACTCCCTAGGGGGGATTCTGGTACACACTGTACACACTGGGGAGGGGGGGAGGGGGGATTTACTATTTTATCTACACCAGAAAACTGGTTGTTTAGCCAATGTGTGCCAAGGATGTGACACTTCATTCTTTCTGTGACCTGCTCAGTAATTTTTTAAGAAAATAGATGGCACAAGGGAAGAATCAAGGGGACGACTTGGCCTTTCTAATTTACTATAAATCACTCCAGGAAAGTAGCCAGAGTTATAGTAAATACAGGTAATTTTTTGCTGCAGCACAAAGACTTTTTTGCAGCATTTTCAGTCATTTTTAGTTTATAACTAGAGTTTAGCAAACAGTGAAATGTTCGAAATTCGATTTGAGTAGTCTATGGGGAAAAAATACTCGTTTAGGGGGAAACTAATATTCGACTCAGGAGGGTCACCAAGTCCACTATGACACCTCAGCAAATGATGACAACACCTTGGGAATGCAACTGGGACAGCAGGGGAAGCATGCCTGGGGCATCTAACCCGCCAAAGTCCCTGTATTATGCCACTAATAATGCGGGAGCTGACTTTTCCCCATAGGAAAGCATTGGCCAGCGTTGATTGGCCGAATGCCATACAGTGTACAGTATTCGGCCAGTCAACGCTGATTCTGCCAGAGGAGGCGGAGTCTAAGATTGGTCCACAGCAGTCTCCATTGTGGTCCGAACTCAGATGTAGCAGAGTTGACAGAGCTCTGTACATCTCAGATGTAGCAGCGTTGACCGCACAGCACTGCTACATCTCCGGAATAGCAGAGTTGAGTGGGAGCTGACTTTTCCCCATAGGAAAGCATTGGCCAGCGTTGATTGGCCGAATGCCGTACAGTGTACAGCATTCGGCCAATCAACGCTGGTTTTGCCAGAGGAGGCAGAGTCTAAGATCAGTCCACAGCAGTCTCCATTGTGGTCCGATCTCAGATGTATCTGCTACATCTGAGATATAGCAGAACCCTGTCAACTCTGCTACATCTGAGATCGGACCACAATGGAGACTGCTGTGGACCAATCTTAGACTCTGCCTCCTCCAGCAGAACCAGCGTTGATTGGCCAAATGCTGTACACTGTCAACTCTGCTATTCCTGAGATGTACAGAGCTCTGTAAACTCTGCTATTCCTGAGATGTAGCAGTGCTATGCGGTCAATGCTGCTACATCTGAGATGTACAGAACTCTGTCAACTCTGCTATTCCTGAGATGTACAGAGCTCTGTCAAATCTGCTATTCCGGAGATGTAGCAGTGCTGTGAGGTCAACGCTGCTACATCTGAGATGTACAGAGCTCTGTCAACTCTGCTACATCTGAGATTGGACCACAATGGAGACTGCTGTGGATCGATCTTAGACTACGCCTCCTCCGGCAGAACCAGCATTGATTGGCTGAATGCTGTACACTGTACGGCATTCGGCCAATCAACGCTGGCCAATGCTTTCCTATATGGAAAAGTCAGCTCCCGCATAACGCAAGCTGATAGGGATCCTGACTAGCATATAATGGGCTGCCATGAGATAGAGCCCCAAAGAGCTGTTTGAGTAACATTCCTACCTAAGTAAAAGTAATCCCTAGTTAACCCTGCCTGTACATCTATCCCTGTCTCACAGTCACGTAGTTCACAGTCTCATATGAACCGGTTCTGAAATCCACTATTCGTCTAAAGTGGAGGTCACCTGATTTCGGCAGCCAATGGCTTTTTCTGATTTTTTTTCGATGCCTACATTGTCATAGTTCCTGTCCCACCTCCCCTGCGTGGTTATTGGTGCAAAAAAAGCGCCAGGGAAGGTGGGAGGGGAATCAAATTTTTAGTGAGTTTGCTACGTGGAATCGAACATCTCAAACATCCTGATATCCAATCGAACATGTATTCGGTCGAACGCTGTTCTCTCATCTCATCAACTTATAACTCTATCTATATATTTCAATTGAATGGAGAGAAAATCATATTTAAAAAAATAAATAAATTAAAAATGGTTTTATGTTGACCGTTTATTAGTCTGGGAGACTTGGGACTCGCCCTGCATATTAATGTCTTTGATCACCATATACTGTAGAGACTTAGACATTATACATGAGTGCACAGGTTGGACCACCCTCAGCGTTCATGTATATATCCACAAACTTTTTTGCTACTGTTATTAAGAAAATACAGTCAAAATATTTTATACCTATGAAGGTTCCATATCAAGACAATCTCACACCCGACATCCTCCTCATATGTAAGCAAGAAAATTACCATTGACTACACTGAAATCCTCTACAAATTCCACCAAACCAATACAACCTGCAAAACTCTGGGGACAGTGGCCTATTTACTTATTGATGCACGTGTTTCACTCAGAGGTTAAGAGGTTGACAAAGTAGGAAGACCCCACAGATAGACAGGGCCGAGTCCTGCCGCCAGCTGGTGAGCTCATTCACTCTCTTCATTAAAGTTGTTAAACCAAACAATAACTCTCATTTTCCTCTACTCCCAGAGCACAAACAAGGTGACTGACAGATACGAGATGTGCTGTGAACATAAATACTACATACAAAATAAGACTAATGAGAGGTGATGAGAAGTGCTCTGCGACACGGAAAACAAACGTGGCAAGGAGGAAGAGTTTGTATGAGGCACCAGACCTGTAGTATAGTTCTCGATACTGAGCCCAGCCCCAGCCCCTTAATGTAGCCTCAGTCTCAGAGACTATCTATAGGACTCCTTCACACAAAAACAGGTCATTGAAAACAACACATATGATACAGGCCCCAGGCCCGAGTGCATCCCCACTCTCTATTCGCAGCCCTAGTCACTGTCTACAGCCTCAGCCCCTGCAAACAGCCCCAGCTATTGAGTTTGGCCCCAGCACTGGGCACAGCCCCAGCCCTGAGTTATAATCTTTTATTCCCTCTGATAGAGTTGTCTTTCAGAATCTGCTTGCATGCCATATTCATGGTGTTTGGCAAACACGTTTTTACAAACGTTTTTTAGCTTATGACACAGATGGCAGATCCGTTGCTCACTTGCACAATTTATGTTGATTGGACCGAAATCGGTCAGGTATCTGTATGTGTATAAGCCCCTTAAGGCTAAGGCCCCACGTAATGGGCCACAGTCAAAAAGTGCTGTGAAAAAACCACGACGGCAGTCACGTTTTTCACAGAATATTTCTGTTTTCGTTATACCTATACGGAAACAGTTGCGTATATTTTTCTACAATGTGTAGATGGGATGGCAGTCACGCCACGTGGGGCTCCAACCTAACACACAAGAATCATAGAAGACTTTTTGAGGTGCCTTTAAACGCAGCAGATTTTGTTGCAGAAATTGCTTTCTTTCTTAACTCTATATGGAAAACGCTTGTGTTTCCGCTGATAACATTAATATGCTGTGTTTTTGAAAAAGCAGCTTTTCCGCAGCATTTTTTCCCCACAATGTGGATGGGATTCACTTTGCTGGTACTGTAAGACACAGCTTTAATTTCCTTCCACTGTATTTCCACAATAGGAAGCCTTGGAAAATAATGTGATTTGCAATGCCTAAAGACCCATGTTAGGCTGAACCATGGTGCTAACAAAGTGAATAAGATTTTATTTATTCTCATCCACATATTACAGAAAAAGAGAGCTGCAGAAAAGTTGCATTTTTTTGCAGACAGTTTCCAATCTGATCAATTGACCGTTTCTGAAGATACTGTATAGTTAATCTGCCAAGCAAGGAAAAATACAAGAGAAGGAAAATATCAGCCTATATGCAGGTAGAAGGTAACAACCTCCATAGAGGCCTACTGTCTGTGTGGATAAGAAGAGCATTTGCATATACCAGTGGTACTGATAGTAATTCTATATTTTTAATGGCGGCATGGTGGATCAAGTTCAATAGTAAATCTTTGTCCATTTTCACTGGCCGATAATTTGCCCAGAAACAAGAAAATTGTGCTAATTGTCCAGTGTGAACATATTATTATTATTATTACTATTGTTTATTTATATAGCACCATTTATTCCATGCTGCTTTACATTTGGGGGTTACATACAGTACACAAAATATACAGGTAGATATAATACTAACAATGACCGACTGGCACAGTGGGGCAGAGGGCCCTGCCCGCGAGGGCTTACAGTATATGAGGGAAGGGGGGTAACATAGTAGCCTCAGTGGTCAGATAGGTATAAGGAAGTGATTATACTATCTGATGCTCCTTGGGGTAAGGACATACCGTTATGTTTTGTTTTTTTCAATGCATTTTTGAAGCCAAATCCAAGAGTGGACAAAAAGATAGAAAAGTAGCATTTGTCATTTATAGGGTCTAATCTTTATGATCCATAAATGTTTTTGACTTCAAAAACTGTATCAACAACATCTGAATGTATGTCCTTACCCAGAGTCCTTATTCATACATTCACTTACAACGTACGTGTGGCATCTGCATTTTTTGATTATGCCATAGATACCCCATTCATGTCAAAGTGTTTATTCACATCAGTGTTTTGTTGCAGAAGTGTATCCTTTTTTTCCCCACGGATGCTGATGTATCACAGATGCATCACACTAATAAGGCTGAAGCCCCACTTTGCGGAAATATAGCTTTTTTTTGTTTGCATTTTTGTAGCAGTTTTTTGAGCCAAAGCCAGGAATGGATTGATCAGAAGGTAAAGGTATAAGAACTTCCTATATATTTCCCATTCCTTTTGTAGCCATTGTTGGCTTAAAAATCCGCAACAAAATCTGGAACAAAAAAAGCTGCGTTACCACAATGTGGGGACTTAGCATTAAAGTCTATGGGTCCATGAAAAAACTGATAATATCCATGTGTTTTCTGTTTTTCATGACAAAGAGACATACAAAATATAGATTACTATATAATATATTACTATACATAATAATATGCATTTTATATATTATGATGATCACTATATTACTATATATTTCTATTATGTAATACTATTATTCCACATTATTAATGCATGTATTAATATTATAACTTTATTATTTATTTTTGCATTTTTCTGGAACACTGCCTATATTAGTTCACTTAGGACAGATCTCATCATTACACGTATACTAGTCCCATGGAGATGGTCAGGGTCAAATCTTATTTGCTTTGTTTTTGGTTGTTTTGAGAGTAGCCCCCATGTGCAGGGTCACCAGTGTCATGTCACAGCTTGTAAATATAGGAGACGATTTACCAGTCTCCCTACAATAAAATAATATGCTCAATAATATAATTAATATACGCATAATAAAATGCTTGCTGGCATTATTTTTGGGTCTATTGGAGCCAGTGCAGGTTCTTGTGATTATCATCCCATTACAGGTAAATGCTACTTAGGCCCCTTGCAGACGACCGTAGACGAGATCCGTATTTCACAGATAGCACACTGATCCATTCATTTCTATGAGTACATGCACATGACCTTGTTTTTCACACTGTGTGACAGTGACAGTGGGACATACTTCACTGATGGTGAAGAAACACTGAAGACACACTGAACAGATAAGGAAGACACTGTCCGCAAAAACTGAAGACTAATTACTAGTTTACAAGTAATACAAACTGTCTGCAACTAGCCTAAGGTATTCTTATTGGGCTTCTGTGATGTATGTTATCGTATTATAGGAACAGACAAAATAGCTACATAACAGCAGTGCTGCATCTGTCACATTGCAGACATTAATGATACCCCATGGACCTCACTCACTACAATAAGTGGTACAATACATAGTACAAGTTGCCATGCTAGTATTCTGACTTATTTTGATGGAATCTGCTGTGAAGAATTTGAGCACAGCTGTGAATTTAGGGTTTTTTCATGAACACAACTATATGTTAATAGATAGTAGACAGCTAAAAGTTAGCCATTTTGCAGAATTTTAAATATTTTCTCTAATCATCTTGGTGAATGCAGGAACTTTCTATAGTCTGGGACTTGCACGAAACCCTGCCATGATTTCCTTACTGTGACCGGGATATCTTCTCATGTATGTAGAGTCCCTGCTTGACAACCTTCCCACAATAACAAATTATGGCTGGGTTCCTGCAAATCTCAGACCATAAAAGGTTCCTGTATTCATGGTCATGTCTATTAGAAACCACTGAAATGGTTTTAAGTCTATAAAACACTGCTAAATGTTTTATTTCTTATGTTTTCATGATTAATTTTTTAGAAATGTAAATATATTCATGTTTTATAGCAAAGGCCCTATGTATCGAAAGGCAGCTAAAAAATAATGCAAGAAAATGAAGGCACTATGCTTTATGTTTTTACTGCTGTGTCTTTGCTGTGCTTTATTCAGCTTTTTTTTCTTTCTGCTATTAAATTTATAGAAAAAATGCTTCTGATTCGGCAGCTAAAATTCGCATGCTGAGTTTTTCACAAATGTAAATGTTTTTAAAAAGCAATTTTTCTACAGGTCTTTTTTCCTGCAATGTGTGAATGAGATTAGCCCCAATCTTATTCATTTTGCTTGCACTATAAAATGCAGCTTTTTTTCCCCTGTATAGTTAGCCAGGGATCAGTACAAGGACCGGAGGGCGCCAACTCCTGGGGAGAGTCAGTCAGGTAAGGAAAGGGTCTCTGTGCCCTTTTGAGTAGGTGAACTCTAAAGATCCACGGGAAGAATCTGTCCCGGGATCCTGCATCGATAATACATCCCAAAGTGCTGTGTGCATATCATAGGATCCTCTAATGTAGTGACCCCACACTGAACATAAATCCAGCAATAGATCTAGCCGATCATGGTTATTCTCTGCATAGCATAGAGCCGCTACTGCTGGGATCCTGCGCTGATAATAGATCCAGATGATCATAGTTATTCTCTATATACTTTATCATAGTTATTCTCTATATACCTTAAGGGTGCATTTACACGGAGGAAAATGGTGAGGAATTTGGTGTGGAATTTCAGCACTGAAAAAAAAGCCTCCCATTGACTTCAATGGGTTCCTTTATCTGCTAGAAGAATGGACCCTACAGCCGGGATCCTGCACTACATCCCGAAGTATATATATATATATATATATATATATATATATATATATATATATATACCATAGGATCCGCTAATTCCAGGATCCTGTACTGATAATAGAACCAGCTGATCATGGCTATTCTCTGTATACCATAGAGCCACTTCTCCCCGCAGTCCCAACAGGGCAATGTTGGTATAGAATAGGGCACAGGGTGGAGCGTTGGTGCCTGGACATCACCGAAGGTCTCTGCTATATATAGATCTATCGCATGCCATCATCACCAGCATCACAGGGGGAAACAGCCAGAAATAATGAGAACAGATATAGAGACCTTAATGGTAATGGGATGTTATGCCACGTGATCTGTAATAACCAGAATAATCCATTGATGTAACAGTGATGATGATACAGGTACTATCTATAGATAATATTAAATATAATAGCTATGATGATGTTACTGGAGGAAGATATAGAAAAATCATTTACAGACGTGGACAAAATTATTGGTCCCCCTCATTCAATGAAAGAAAAACCTGCAAAGGTCAGAGAAATAACTTGAATATGACAAAAGTAATAATAACCAAACTACATGTTGACAAGCCTGAAAGCTTTTGGGAGAATGTCCTATGGACAGATGAGGCAAAAATTTTACTTTTTGGCAAGGGACTTCAGTTCTATGTTCACAGATGGAAAAATGAAGCATATCTTGAAAAGAACCCTGTCCCTACTGTGAAACATGGAGGAGGCTCTGTTATGTTCTGGGGCTGCTTTGCTACATCTGGTACAGGAGGAGGCTCTGTTATTTTCTAGAGCTGCTTTGCTGCATATGGCAAAGGGAGTCTTGAATCTGTGCAGGGTACAATGAAATCTCAAGACTATCAAGGGATTCTAGAGAGAAATGTGCTGCCCAGTGTCAGAATGCTTGGTCTCAGGCACAGGTCATGGGTCTTGCAACAGGACAATGACCCAAAACACAGCTAAAAACACTGAAGAATGGCTAACAAGAAAACATTGGACTATTCTGAAGTGGCCCTCTATGAGCCCGGGCCTAAATCCTATTGAGCATCTTTGGAAGGAGCTTAACATGCCGTCTGGAAAAAGCCCCCTTGAAACCCAAGACAACTAGAGCAGTTTGCTCATGAGGAGTAGCCAAAATACCTGTTTGGAGGTGCAGAAGTCTCATTGACAGTTACAGGAATCGTATGATTGCAGTGATTGCCGCAAAAGGTTGTGCAACAAAATATTAAGTTACAAGAACCATTATTTCTGTCCAGGCCTATTTCATCAATTTATTTATACAAAAATTCTGTTGAAGCGAAAAGCTATGTCTGATTTTCATTTGTTAGTTTTCATAGAATTTTTATTTTGTATTACTTTTGTCAGATCCAAGTTAGTTCTGTGACCATTGTGGGTTTTTCTTTCATTAAATGAGGGGTGCCAAGAATTTTGTCCACGTGTATATATGAGAATAAATTTTCATAGTGAATCTATTATACTAGCATTTTAACACCTAACTGACATATAGTTCTCAATGATAGATAATCAATTGCAATATTAAGAGAAGGTGTATAAGCTGGAGAACAGCATGTACTGAACAAACTAAAAGTAAAGGAGGACCCAGGAAGAATACAACAACAAAGATAAATAAGAAACATAGACTTATACGTACATAAATCATGTTAGTGAAACATATATGTGTTAAAGGTAAATAATCTTCAATCATCCATTCAATTGAAATGTATGAAGGTAAATTACATATGAAATGTAAATAAGGCTGTATATAAACCTTATTTAATTGTATGAAATAATATATTTAAACCAAAGGATTTGAGGAAATGTCATTTGAAAATCCAAAAAGATTCAAAGTTAACAAGTCTCTGATATTTATTACACACAGTGAATGGAATTTGATCTATGATAAATAATTTGCCATTAACATCAGTTACAGCATGGGTTGTGATAACATGGCGGGATAAACTACGGGTCATAATTTTGTTATTTATATTATACCTGTGCTGGTTAAGACATACCATCATTGTATTAATAGTCTGACCTACATATTGAACGGAATCATATAAACAATATATCCAGAATTACAATGATCTTTTACATATAGTTTCACCTGTGGATGTGGACATGAACGGATATTATTTTGTATGATTTCACAACGTTTACAAAGGGGAGGATTACATCGAAAATACCTGAATGTTGACTTTGATTCCTATCTTTGTTTATAGAATTAATATTTATCAGAGCAAAAAAATTTAGCTTAAGCTTCATGTCCTAATATTATTTACAGGCGTACTAAAAATATTGGAAATATTATAGGTCGACTGTTGTTACAAATATTACTTCTAAAAACATAATAATTGATACAATAAAATAAGGTTTATATCACATTTTATATTTAATTTACATTCACACCTTCATTCAATTGAAAGACTGATTATTTACCTTTAACACATATAAGTTTCACTAACATGTATTATGTGCATAGAACTCTAATTTTCTTATTTATCTTTGTTGTTGTAGTCTTCATATTTTTTGCTTGTTCAGTACATGCTGTTTTCCAGCTTATACACCTTCTCTATAATATTGTAATTGATTATCTAGCATTGAGAACTATACGTCAGTTAGGTGTTAAAATGATAATATAATCGATTCACTATGAAGCTTTATTCATCTGTTTTATATATCTTCATATAATTGTTGTTTTGCGATTCATATATATGGTGACTGTTCACATCTATAGGTTTTTTGTATATATATATATATATATATATATATATATATATATATATATTTAAATCATAATTACTGCATATAAAAAACTGGCATTAATTTTTTTTATATTTATTTTGGTTCATTATTTAGACCTAATATTCGAAATATTCTGCTTTAATGAAATATCATCTACGACTCACCCTGTATTACATGTGTTTCCTGTGTACTATATATAACCCATGTATACTATGATTTTCCAAGCTTGAGAATGGCAGTGGTTTTTCTACTGAAACGCGTTGTCATGTTATCCTTTTTTTAATGTTAATTCTATATTTTTAACTAAATTGTATTTTGGCAGCGCTTGTTTTAAGGTCTTTTTTTTCTTCATTCTGATATATACAGAATAATAATACAGTGATTATGATATCAGAACTTATTATCAATAATCATTTATACAATAACCATAGAAGAACTGTCTATAAATAATAGTAATAAACATAATAGTTAGGATAATATTTAGATATTATAATAACCGTGATGATAATTTTGGGACTATCAATATATAACAATAACCGTGATGAAGATGATGATAATGAGGATGAAGATCCTAGAACTGTCTACACATAATAGTGAACATAATAACAATGATGATTATACTTGGTAAAGAAATGCACCAAAAAAATCCTGGAACTCTGGCGCCCCCCACCTAGAGAATTGCTACAAATGTATGAACTAGCATGAGACATTGTGATAAATTTGTTCTAAAAAGATAAACCAAGATAGAAAAGTGATAGAAAAAATCCCCTCATGATAAAATAGCCCCATAGTTTCCAGCAACAAATATATATATATATATATATATATATATATATATATATATAGCCCATTGATTCATTCTTTTCTCATTCTGCCATATATTCATATCCACAGGATTTGTGTTAGATTTAGATTACAGTAAAATATTATACTGCAATTAAAAAACTAACAAAAAACCTGCATCATAAAATGCCCTAAAGTCATCCTTCTGCGTCTCACAAACAACAAAAGCCCAGATAATAAGTAATGTTCATTCTGTAAAAACCACACAGGATGAAAAAATCCGACACAGATTCAGCTGTAATCTCCTGCAGTGACATAAATGAGTGTTACACTATGTTAACATCTGTACTATGACAAACCAGGAGAATAGGAAACGGACCACACTGTATCCCAGAAATACTGGATATTAATGGGCCGCTCACATTACCATTGTAAGTGTCCATTGTCATCAGATAATGATAACAATGGATACTAAAAATCCATCAAAAATCCTACTGATTTCAATGGGATTTGATCTGTTATCTGTCAGTGTCTGTTTTCACCAAATCCGTCGTAGGTCAGTTATTTTGGTGGAGAGAATAACGCCGGGTGCAGAACTTTTGGGTCAGTTCAAAATGAAGGATTCATGATGGATATGAACAATCCATTATTTTTCAACATGATGTCTCGGCTAACAGACATATGACAGATGTAACGGATGGCTGTCAGTTATGTCGTCCGTTATTTCTGTCTGTTTTTTTCTGCGCATGCTTAGAAACAAGAACAAAAAAATTCTTTAAATCTTTGTCTTTTCTAAAGCTTCCTGTTCTATAATTTGAAGCAGGTAGATTGTCTTTATCTAACCTGTGTTAGATAAAGACAATCCAAAGTTTGCCCCTCTCCCCCTCCTCCACAGCTACAAGTTTCCTGCATTATTAATTTTAAAACAAAAAAGTTGGTTGCTAATACATGTATAATTCAATTATGGAGACTCAGAACTGAAGCTTGTTTTGGGACAAATATTTGACTTTAGAAACATGTCAAACGCTGAGGCCACTTGTAGTTGAAACATAGTTGCCTAACTTGGCCTAACTTGACTCTGCTGTCTACTCAGCAATTTTTTTTGGAATGGAGCAGGGTGGGAATTGTGGCAAACCAAAATTCTGATGTGAGTTATATCACAAATCTAAGACAGTACCTGAATGGCGGTACATTTGGGATCCGGTGTATCTACATGCACTAAAGGCTGGAGCCTGTTAGTAATTCTGGACAATCTCATATACACATTGCTGAAAAAACACCGCAGAAAATGTAGCATTATCAAAAACACATGTTAATTTTTTTTTTGCACAAATGCTGTGTTTTCCCCATAGACTTATATGGGGGAAGCAAACCCTACCTTCTAAATTAGATAAAAAAAATAATAAAACAGACAAGCAAAGGTGCAGATCAATAAGAAAAAAAGATCAAATTGGTCATAAATATTTATCACAAAGCTTCTAGTGCAGAATAGCTCTATTACATGACTTGTAATGAAGCAGCCACCATATACTATTTATGGAGAATCCAGCACAAAAATTCTCCCCAGTATGAATTTGTAGGTATATAGAACTGCCTTAAGTTTATGGTGTTCTCTCATTGTGTGTTCCCAGATTCAGAGCAAAGATACATTTAGTGACCTATGTGGGTATACATGGTACTATATTTTAGAGTTGGGTTTTGTACAGTTGAGTGGTACACTATCTGAACTCCGTACATGATACACACAGGACACATTATCTCAGCTCAAAAGATACACTGAATATACTGTATCTGAAATGTACAGATGTATATATCCAAGAATGGGAACCCAATCTTAGCCCTGTACAGGTGGATATTATATCTGACCTCTGTACTCGGATACACTAGGGATAATGCAGTGTTAGGCTGAGGTGCCTAGAATCCACCAGAAAATCTGATTCTAGGGGCTGACTGTACAGCTTCATTTGAATATTACCTGACACTTATTCACACATTGAATGTCACTAACATAAATGTATTTTCCAGTAGTAATTTGCTGGCTGACCTTCACCTCTGATTGTTTCTGTCTTGTAGTCCTGTCAGCAGCCTGTGGCCTAGCCCTTGGCTCTGAATGTTTCTTTCCTGTCAGTAGCCTCTCTGCCTGGCATTTGCCTTGAACTAGGGTCTTTTGTGAGCTGGGCATATGTGCCCACAAATCTGCAGGCCTCAGGTATCAGCAAGACTCTGCAAGATGAGTGGTGATTGGATCTGAGCTCTGTACATGTGGATATACACAGGATACTAAATCTAAGCTCGATATGGGTGAATATAATGAGACTGTATCTGAGCTATGTACAGGATTCTGTATCTGAGCTCTGTGCATATGGATAAATGCAGGATACTGTATCTGAGCTCTGTACAGGTAGATACAATCAGGATACTGTATCTGAGCTCTGTACTGGTAGATACAATCAGCATACTGTATCTGAACTCTGTACAGGTAGATACAATCAGGATACTGTATCTGAGCTCTGTACAGGTAGATACAATCAGGATACTGTATCTGAGCTCTGTAAAGATGGATATATACAGGATACTGTATCTAAGCATGGGTATCCATCTGTACAGACAGATGGATACCCCAGGATTCTGTATCTGAGCTCTGTACAGGTAGATACCCTCAGGATACTGTATCTGAGCTCTGTACAGAAGGATATATGCAGGGTAATGTATCTGAGCTCTGTACAGATGGATATATGCAGGGTAATGTATCTGAGCTCTGTACAGATGGATATATGCAGGGTAATGTATCTGAGCTCTGTACAGATGGATATATGCAGGGTACTGTATCTGAGCTCTGTACAGGTAGATACCCTCAGGGTACTGTATCTGAGCTCTGTACAGATGGATACCCTCAGCATTCTGTATCTGAGCTCTGTACAGGTAGATACCCTCAGGATAATGTATCTGAATCCCATCCTTGGCAATACTGTGTCCAGAGAGGGGCAATATCTTTTACATGACTTCTGTTATCATCAGTTCCTTACCTTAGAGCTGTCCTGTTTGTGGGGAGGGGGCAGAGCCCTGCTGTCAGGTACTTATCTATAGTTAAAATAAACGGGAGATCACAAAGACAGACATCGAGATTTGGGGGGTGTGAGGAGGATGTGGAGTTTAGGAACAAGCAATGAAATAAGCAGCAATGGAGCAACAAAGAGACGGCAGAAAGCCGGGAGAGACACCCACTAATAGAGGGGGAGTGACATCCACGTACAGTGCAGCAGTGGAGGGAGTGGAGCAGTCTCAGTGACAGTGAGAGGCAGTGACAGAGGTGGCAGCACACCGTGGGCAGCTCTCACCATGCACAGCACCACAGCGCTGATTGACAGCTGCTCTCTCCCAAAAAGGGATTGAAATGAAGTTTATATAGCAGAGGAGCCCAGACCCCACCGAGACACGCAGCCTCACCCTGACCACCCCACAAACCCACCTCAAAACCCCCCAAGGATTCATTACCTGGGTACAACATGCACTGCCAAGCCGAGCTCAGGCTCACCTCCCCGGGACAGCTGAAAGCAGCCAGGCGGCGCTACAAGTCCTTCATGATCGACGAGATTCTGTCCAAGGAGACTTGCGATTACTTCGAGAAGCTGTCGCTGTACTCTGTGTGTCCCTCCTTACTGGTGCGACCGAAACCCCTGCACTCCTGCCCCGGTAAGAGACTGCGAGATACCCCCTATTGTAATGGCCATATACAGAACCTCTATCTATTCTATCTATCTGTATATCTGACTGTGATCTGTATAATCTATCTATCTATCTATCTATCTATCTATCTATCTATCTATCTATCATATATCTATCTAAATATCTATCTATCAATAATATATCTACTCTGTCTATCTATCTATAAGTATATCTGATTGAAATATATATAGAAATATGTATACTTGACTGAAATCTATTCTATCTATCTATCTATCTATCTATCTATCTATCATCTATCTATCAATCATATATATCCTCTGTCTATTTATATGTATGTCTGACTGTCATCTGTCTACTCTATCTATCTATAAGTATATCTGACTGAAATATATATAGAAATATGTATACTTGACTGTAATCTACTCTATCTATCTATCTATCTATCTATCTATCTATCTATCTATAATATATATGCTCTATCTATAATATATCTACTCTGTCTATTTATCTATATATGTATGTCTGACTGTCATCTGTCTAATCTATCTATCTATCTATCTATCTATCTATCTATCTCTTTATTTCTCCATATACAGTAGTTATCTGTTTGTCTATCTATGTTTATCTTTCTACTGTACCGATTTCTATCTGTCTGTCAATCTATGTTATCCCTCTGTCTATCTATCTGTACAGGTGAATCATCTGTTTGCTATATCTATCATCTATCTATCTATCTATCTATCTATCTATCTATCTATCTATCTCCTATCTATCTATCTATCTATCTATCATCTATCTATCTATCTATCTATCTATCTATCTCCTATCTATCTATCTATCTATCTATCTATCTATCTATCTCCTATCTATCTATCTATCTATCTATCTATCTATCTATCTATCTATCTCCTATCTATCTATCTATCTATCTCCTATCTATCTATCTATCTATCTATCTATCTATCTATCATCTATCTATCTATCTATCTATCTATCTATCTCCTATCTATCTATCTATCTATCTATCTATCTATCTATCTATCTATCATCTATCTATCTATCTATCTATCATTTATCTATCTATCTATCTATCTATCTATCTATCTATCTATATGTCTATCTATAGTAACTGTTTATCTATCTACTGTATCTATCTGTACTTATCAGTCTCAATCTGTTTATATGATGTCTATTTCCCTGTCTTTTTCTATTTATGTCTGTCTCATATATATCTCATCTGCGGTAAATAATGTGTGGTGTATAGCGGTTCCGCACTCCGTGTGCACAGGAGCTACCTGTTCTGGTTGATGCTCTGTGTCCTTTAGAAACCATTCTGCCACTTTTTTCAATTGTTGGTCAGGGCAGCTCAGCAGATATTACCTTTAATCTTATTATTAATCTACAGGAAAGTTGATTTCAGTATTTTATTGTAACATAAGCTGATGATACAAAAGGAATTATTGCTAAATGTAACACCATAGAAATATAGGAATAAAGAAATCTCCGCAAGTGTGAAGAGACTTTATAATAAAAAAGCAGCCGCCAATCCTTCCAACCTCCACTCACTCCTAGAGCTGACACTAATTCCTAACACTTCTACTAGCCCCCAGACCTCCACCTTGTCACCCTCAGAAGTGAGAGTTCTTGCAGGGCCTGCTTAGTCCTGCTGCAGTCTCTAGTCACCCCTAAAGCTGCCTCTTCTCCCCGCATCCTCTGCTTACCCCTAGAGCAGCCTTTCTGCATGAACCTGGAGCAGAGGTCAGCAGGAGGTTTAGCAGGGACTGGAGAGAGATGACAGCACTTGGTTCTTGTTGAATGAAGAGAGACCGTTGGAAAATAAAAATCATCAGAGCACAATTGAGCTTTTGTGTGAAGCCGCAGCATTTGTGAGCTGTCACTTGTCTCCTGCTGGAACAATGCAGCAGCCTGTCAGGCGAGCCGGCCTGGGAACACCAGCAGTGCCATGTTCGTCTATGTGCCATGTACACTGGAGCAAGGGTCCTCCTACCATACACCCTGAAGCAGGGTCTCTTCCATGTACACTGGAGCAAGGTCTCTGTCAAGTACACTGAAGCAGGGTCTCTGCCAAGTACACTAGGGAAGGGTCTTTCCCATGTATATAGGAGCATGGTCTCTGCCATCTATAGTTGAGCAGGGTCTCTGCCACATACACTGTGAAATAGAAGAGAGTGTGTGAAATGAACTTTGTCTCTCTTATAATGTTCTTGGCACATATAATGTTCTGGTTCTATACACTGACACTAATAATAGATGAGCAGTTTCTGCAGTTCCTTGGGATAGTTTTTTAGAAAGATTATGGAAAGCTATAAATGCCAGAAAAATATTCCGACTGATTGATATATGACGGGAAGTAAACCTACCAGTGAAGCTGTGCCTTATCTGTCTAGAAATACAGAAAGTACTGAAGCAAGAACTATAGATATAGAGCTAAAAATGCTTTATGCACCTGTTCACATTTGGATCTGCTGTCTAATTGTTGTGCTTTCTTTCTATCTATCAGTCAATCAATCAATCAATCAATCAATCAATCATCTATCTGTCTATTTCACTATTATCTCTATCTATCTATCTATCTATCTATCTATCTATCTATCTATCTATCTATCTATCTATCTATCTATCTATCTCATCTATCTGTCTACCTATCTCACTAGCTATGTGTCTTGCTTTGTATCTATCTATCTATCTATCTATCTATCTATCTATCTATCTATCTATCTAATTAAGATTTTCTGTTACTTGGATGTAGTTTGCATTGGATTGCATTGAAGGACCTCTGGTATATAAATTAATATAGAGAATTTATAACGAAAAATATTAGAGACAAAATCGATGAAAGCGATCAGAGCTAACAGAGCTCGATGCGATTCGGGATATCTCCGCCTAATATTCCGCGGTTACTCTTCCTGGCAGCCTCTCCTAGCAGGGAATTGTCGGGTCTCGTTATATAGGCTCAGCTATATGAGGCTGTGGTCCTGCTAGTGCTAACATCAGGTTTAGTTTTGTTGTTACAGGTCGGGGCTAGTATTTTTTGCTATATTTCTTGTATTTTCTTGCAGCTGGTTGTCTTTGGTTTGCTTGGTTTATGTCAGACTATTCTCAGTACACATAAGATGCAGATTAATAGTTTTACATTCTGAATTTATAGAACATGAAGCAAAGTGCTGTCACTTTGCAGCCCAGTGGGATGAGATAGATTTTGACTGTATTTTACATTATATGTATCACAAGAACAGAAAATTACCTAAATCGATATTGAATAAAAGGGATACTGCTCATAACAGTTTACACTGCAGTAGTGGTCGGGAACCATGAGCTTTAGACCCGAAGCCATACTGCTCTATAATAGCCCAGACATAGCCACAAGATATAGCCTGAATACTATATTTCCTACATGATCTGACCCTGAAACACACATCTGGATGATATAATAGCAGAACCTCAGATATCACATTAATTTTTATGTGAAATATTTGCAATTTCATAACTTTATATTTTTCTTCTGTAATATGCCTTTATTTGAGATAAATATGTATCATAAAGTACAAAGTGCTGAGACTCTGAGTTATACAGGATACAGCAAAACCTCTGCTTATATTGCAATAAAATGGCAGGAATAGTTACTAATAGTCTTCAGTATAACCAGGGGAGGGGGAGAGATTCTTTCTTCTAACCAGGTCCACTATAATGTATTTATCAATGACCCCTTATTTATGGGATTATTCTTATGTACTTTCACCTTCTATCAGATTAATCTCTTCTCTGACTTCCACACACCTTCTCCTAGCCCCTTGCCTCTGATCTGCACCCATTAGATTGCTAGCTCATGTGGTTACATCTGGGGTTACCTTTCATAACATTAGTATTTTTAGGCATGTGTCTTGTAACAAAACAACCTATTCTTTTCTATAGGCTGTAAAATAGTTCATTCAGGATTAAAATAACTTAACATATGAGAAATAAATCCATCTCCATTTCAGACAATTGTAAAACGACAGAATTTTGGAGTCTGAATTATGCTGAAATTAAACAGATCAGGTTGTCAGGTTTTGATGCAGGAGTGGATACTAAAGAGGGATGATACATCAGACTATCTCTACATTTATCTTTCCTATTAGATCCACTTCTGGCTTTGGTCAAAAAAGTGCATCAAAAATTGCCACATAAAATATATATAAATGTTAGTATAAAATGAAATGTGTTAGTTCATTTGGACTTAAAACAGTCTCATAAACTCATTCTAAACATGGGTACATGGGTCGCCTTGCCTTTTCATTTTGTTCAAGAAAACAAAAAAACAAAAACTGAAAAAGCAGCACCCCATTAGGTACCTGTATAAAAGCAGCAACAATGGGAACAAATGCTGCGTCTGATGTTAGGTGTGATTTGTCCTGCCATTCTGCATCACTTAATAAAAATAGTAGATATATGATGAAGTCTCAAGGATCAGTCTGACTAGTTATAATAGTCTCCAGTTGTTATTTATTTATTTATTTTTTTACATATAATAATGGGATTTTGGCAGCTTGCTTATTACATTGTAGTTGAAATAAACTCTCAGTAATTATTAATAATTTACTCAAATTGACAGAAAACCAATTATTCCAATTAATTGTCCTTTATATTTTGTACTTACATTATACAATAAAATAAAAAAAGAATGATTACAGGGGGTCACATAAATATTAGATAGGACACAAGTATTTTATGTACAAAATCTGTTATTTATTTTGCACCACAATTCTAGTACATTTTTACTTATTTTGTGCCTTTTTATGCTCCTTTTTTTCTATTCATTTGCTCCTAATACACCTTTTTACAAAGCTGACTTGTAATGTGCATGAGGTTCAGATCTTGCATTGTTGTAAGCTCAATTTACTATATGGAACTTTTTAAAGAGACACTATTTTGTTGCACAACACCACCGCTAACTTGACTCAATACGCCAAAAAAATCCTTACTGAGCTCTGTTATCCTCCCCTAGAGAATTGTGACAAATTTAGGAGGCAAAGTAAAAAATTTTGATAAATTTGCTGCAAAAAAAAATAAAAAAAATAGCAAAAAAAATAAGCCAAGTAAATATCTTGAGGATTCATAGCGCAGCAGCTGATAGCTGGCATTCCTTGTTTTATTTTAGTGTTGCATTATGGTCCCTGACACTATAATACCTGGTGCACCTTGTTTGAGGTATATGTTTGTACTCATTTAGAGAAACTGTTTTTATTGTGGTAATTTTTGCTTTTTGCTTTTCCTTACTCTGCTCCCTGTACAATAAATCCCTGGATGTGAAATAATAATAATACATTGTTGACAAAAAACCCTGAAACTAATCCTTGACAAACATATAAATTTGCTACTTAATGTGATTTTATTATCATGTAAAACTGAATTTCTTTTAATTCCATTCAATTGTTTTATTATCATTAGGTTTGTTTCAATAGTTAATGAAATACTTGGAACTTTATGTGCTAAAAGTTAACTTAGCGCAGTTTATATGACATTTTCTCCGTTAACCTTCCCCGTACCTAAATCCTAAAGCCAAGGTATCAGAGTTTGGTGAATCTGACTGATGCAAACTGATCGGTTTTTTTTATTTAGATTGAGGTCAGATTGTTACAGAAATGCAGAAAAAAACGTAGCTGTTTACAATACGAACGAAGTGAATGAGATCTCATATAATTTCAGCCACCCCTTACGAAAAAGAGCACTGTGAATAACACAGCGTTATCTAAAAATGCGCACGTTGTTGGAAAAACGTAGCATGTTAATTTTACCTGCAGAAGGAAGCAAAAATAAAAAGTGAAGTGGCAAAGCAGTGAACATTGCAAGGATTTTGCGGTGTTTTTTTCCACTGTGTGTTTTTATACTGCAGTTAATATGTGGCTTTAACCTTAGTTTACACATCTTGGAATCAAATTGAATGTGTAAAGTAATTTTTCAATTTTTTTTTGCTTTATGAAAACAACTTTGTACCAACAAGGGTGAGCATGGCCTAAACATGTCAAGCAGAAGGGACAGGTGATTAGTAGTAATAGGAAATCAATAAAATCATGTTTTAGACTCTGCCAAATACAAATTCCTATTTCAAAATCTTCTTCGAACTCCCAAGGAGATAAATTTTGAATTTACATATAAGCAATAAGATGAGAGTGCTCTAAAAAAAGACAAGATCTCTTTTATTTTTAGCTGCAGGAGATGGGAGCTCAGGCAGGGATGGCTTTGGCTGGAACTGAATCTTCCGAACAATCTTTCACATTCAGAAGGGAATTCTGGACTCGCTCCATCCTTAATTGTACACGTACGCTTCATATAGCTGGAAGAAACACTGGGCCGGTGCACAGGGGCTGCTATGATATGATGTATACAAGCTCAGCAAAACGCACTGAAAATGGAACAACATCTGCGTATCACACGTTAAATTTAGAACAGCTTCATATCTGCATCGTTGTCACCTGTTCCCCTTCTCTGGGGCAGTCCCTTGTTGTGGCTCTAAAAATTTTTCTGCTGCTGGAAGCGTTCTTGAATTTTCAGCATTTACCAACTGCACATAAGTGATATATCTATTGCTTACTGTCAATATTGTAAGATGTGGGCTACTGAGAGGCACAAAATGGTGTTGTAATATGAGAGGCTATACTATATGTTTGGGGAATGGCAGGGCTATACTGTATGTTTTGGAATTGGCAGGGATATACTGAAAGTTTGGGGAATGGAGGGGCTATACTGTATGTTTGGGGAATGGCGGGGCTATGCTGTATGTTTGGGGAATGGAGGGGTTATACTGTATGTTTGGGGAATGGCGGGGCTATACTGTATGTTTGGGGAATGGCGGGGCTATACTGCATGTTTGGTGAATGGAGGGGCTATACTGTATGTTTGGGGAATGGTGGGGCTATACTGTATGTTTTGGAATTGGCAGGGATATACTGAAAGTTTGGGGAATGGCGGGGCTATGCTGTATGTTTGGGGAATGGAGGGGTTATACTGTATGTTTGGGGAATGGCGGGGCTATACTGTATGTTTGGGGAATGGCGGGGCTATACTGTATGTTTGGGGAGTGGCGGGGCTATACTGTATGTTTGGTGAATGGAGGGGCTATACTGTATGTTTGGGGAATGGTGGGGCTATACTGTATGTTTGGGGAATGGCAGGGTTATACTGTATGTTTGTGGAATGGAGAGTCTATACTGTATGTTTGTGGAATGGCGGGGCTATACTGTATGTTTGGGGAATGGAGGGTCTATATACTGTGTTTGTGGAATGGCGGGGCTATACTGTATGCCTGGGGAATGGAAAGCTTTGTGTTTAATAACCCCTGCTGGATGTAGTACTATTTGATTTCATGTATTACAAATGAGGAATTTCAGATGTTGACAGATATTTCTTTATGTCATATACATAGGAGGAGCTCTATTGAAACTGGCACTTTTAATGCTGGTCTTTATATCACCTTTTCATAATTTAAGCAGATCCTCTGGCTGTGCTTGCACCAAGACTAAAATCTACCCTGTTCCTAATCTTGCCACGCAGTCGCCATGGCTCCTTTTCCCAAAGTGGCATGGCCAGCGAGAAAACACTGTGTACAAAAAATATCTGCACAAATGGCGTTACAAAAGGTTCAATGAGCTGATTTGCAAATTTTTACATTAGAAAACTGGAATAGGAGACTGATAACTCTCCCCTATAATCTTTACACACAGTTTTGGATAAAATTCTAATTTTTATTCATAGAAAAATCTAATAAAAATTTCAATGAATAAAAGTTGCATATATTTTTTGTTGAAAACTACTTTGAATATCGTGCCTCATGGTTTTTCTTTGGTTTGATATAAGTCTATGTGGAAAATACACAAAATTTCTGTAGATAAAATGAACATGCTGCGTTTTGATTATGCCAACCCATAGGTATATTGAGGTGTATGACTAGTTTGGGGATATCGGTGCTCTGTATATGGTTGGTAATACCTTGGAACGTCTTATAATAAATTGCAGTATTTTTGATACATTTTTTTCCGTTGTGTTTTCTAGCTGTATATCTGTATATTTCGCTACTAGTTTCCTTAGAAATCAGAGGCACCTGCTACAGAAACAGTTTCATTCATATGAAAGGTGCTAAACAGATTTTGTCAGTACCAGAAATCTCAGCAAATTTCCCTAATTACTTTTGGGATGAAAGGCATTTTACAGAAATACATTCTATATGGGGTTTTAGGTACAGTCGGTTCTTCTCTGGTCACTATGTGTGATGGCCCATAGTCAGCTCTTTGTCACACTTTTTGTGGGTGAATGTAGAAGGCTAGTAAAAAGCACAGTCATGTTACATAATGCTCAATAATTGTTTAAAACCTGTCCCAATACTTATGACCGGTAAACATTTGCAACAATTGTATTCAGTCCAGACAATCCCTTTGTTGGCTAAACACACTGTACTCCAGGCTGATACTTTTACAAGTGTGATGTATAGTAACAACAAGAGAGGGATGTGTGCTGCTGCGGCTGCTGCTGCGGCTGTGTATGGCTCACAGAGGATTGTTTGGATTGGATACAATTTTAGCAAATGCTCAGCTGTGTGAAACAATATGTGTTTTCAGCTTCTGGATATAAGTATGAATGTTCCCATTCACTGACAACAAGCAGAGCCCTTGAAACCTAAGGTCTGCTAGAAAGTCAATTAGACTTATCATTAAGCAGATATTCTTACACAATATTATAGGACTATGATGTAGCTTTATAATTCAGCATTATATCGTTATAATATTTCACTTGTATTAGTGCTACAAATTTATTATTTCCCTCTTTTAAAAGTATTCCTCTGTTAGTTATATGACATTGTATAAGCTACCATCCCACACATACGTCCTGTATTACCCTGCAGGCAGCAAACAGTATGACTAAGTCATTGAGTAACAGTGGGTGTAGTAGTACGTGTAAATGGGTATATGCATTCTGTGCCCATATTTATGGGAACTGAGTACAGCATAAGTATGTGGCCACCTGTCTGCCCACAGGGTAACCACTTAGTTATGGATACTGCATTATATATAATTATTAGTGAGAGTGAGTGGCGTACTGCCATAATAACTGGCATCACAGCTTGGGCCATACTCCAGTAAGGCTCCATTTGCAGGGAAAATCCTCCCGCTGCATGTGCTAGGAAATAAGTGGCTTCATACATGTGCACGCACTTAGGGTAATGTCAGAAATGTCAGCATGATGAATGAGCATTCTGTACTGACTTCAATCAGTTCTACAATCTGAGTCTCACTGACCTGGGAGAATAAATGATGTTATCACCTGAGAGCAAAGTCATCCGACTATTAGTCTTAGAAGTGGTTGCCTCATTCATGGCCATCATACTCATGACTAAAGCATTATTAGTCGCAGAATTACACAAGATATATCTATCATAAATATTATTTTAGATATTATAATATTAGTCTTTATTCTATTTCAATCCTTGTGCTGTGCTATTTACATAGCTTCTGTTTACTTCTGTGGGAGATAGAGAAATAGGATACCACAGTTATGTCCAGATGTCTCAACACCTTTAATTATAGGAAAATACCTATACTGTGGGGTTTACGTACAGCTGTTACCACTATAAATTTTGATACATTTACATTTCTAGTCTAAACAATTATCTGTGCATTAAAAAGCCATTAACATTTTGCCTAAACGGATACACTGTAGCAACAGTACAGGATAGAGATTTGTACTGCAGAGGTGTTTGACATTACTAAATACTGTTCTAACAAACCCTCAGTGGCAAGAAATATGAGCTCAAGACAGGTTTTTCGTCTCTGTATTGAAACACAAATGTTTTCATTCAGTGACGGCAAGTTGAGATGTTGACATGACTCAAAATACAGGATCAGGGGATAATAACACTCCTTAGGGAGTGTGCACCTTTACAGACGTATGGGGGCTCAAATCCAATCAAATCAAACAGGCTTTATTGGCTCGTCCGAATAGATATTTGGCATTGCCAAAGCTAGTAAAGTGTGTGTGTGTGTGTGTGTGTGTGTGTGTGTGTGGGGAGTTGGAGTCGGGGGGGGGGAGTGGTGGGTATGGGGGGTGGTTGATTTGGGGTATAACAGTCCATGGAGTCTCGTCTTCCTCTTAGTTGGTGGCCGCTATATGGGGAGGTGGGGTGGGGTGGGTGGTATGGGGTATAACAGTCCGTGGAGACTTATAAGCCATTTTCGCTCCACTGGGGGATTGTGGGAAAAATATGCAAATCTGTTTTCCAGGATGTAAATACGTGGAGAATTGTAGCGTTAGCATCTGCCATACCGGTGCTCATTCCAAGCACTCACAAGGTTTACTATTAGAGAGAGTCGAACTTTTCAGGATTCATTTTGTTTCAGGTTCGGGTGGCTTGGGTCTAAGATTCTTTTCGGGTCGAACAAGTTCAGTATAGACCATAGCTAAAATTGGCTTAAAACATAGTGTTGAACACTCTCAGGATTCCTCAGAACATATCTATCTTATTTCTAGCTATCTAAGCCAAAGATATGTCATAGAAAAAAATGACATTATTATACTTTTCATTATTATTTCTTTTCAGACCTCAGAGTATAATACCGATAGATGGAGACCCAGGGGAGCTGTACAAAATAAAAAAAAAAACCTTCATACTTTCCTTCCCATACCTGTTTTAGGCTTCCTTGAGGTGTCCAGTGCTCTCCTTCTGCCTCCATAATGACATCAAGTCACAAGTTTATTGAGAGGGATCTTCATTTGTTCAGTTTCATAAAAACCAAACAATATGTAATATTCGACTCAAACCTGACATTTCCCCCATATCTATTCACTATATTTTTATCAGAACAAACACAGGGAGAACATACAAACTCCATGCAGATGTTGTCCTTTGTTGGATTCGAACCCAAATCCCCAACGCTACAAAACGACAGATGGCGAGGAACGTGCAAAGTACGTTACAAAGGTTCAGAATTTCGTATTCTTATAGTATAATTAACCAACATTTATACAAAACTTGAAAAGAACAAAATGTTATTATTTTTTAGTTTTATAACCCTGTGTATCAGGATGCAGAATAAATAAATTCCCCCCTCAGAATATTTGGGGGTTTACTTGATCTCTATCAATAACTGTCAGTCACAGGTGCATGTGCGGCTATCGAGCACTGTAAGCCATAACTATATGGGCCAATGATATGGCGTCAGTCATTCTGATGGGCAGGTATAATTATCATGGGTGGCCATTTCTTAAGTAACTCGGACACACACAGAGAAATGCTAATTGGGAATTTCAGCCTCTGTGAGAGGTCGGAGCCTGGCAGCACTGGAGATATAGGAGCAGGTGTCAGTGTCAGCACATCTATATACAGATAATGAAACGTAATTAGACCAAAACTTATCGATGGGAACAGAAAGTCATTGTGAATTCTGCAGCTCCTCTCAATGTCATGTTCACACCGCAAGGTCTGTGTTTGGAACTTCAGACATGAGGGAGTCATTTTATCAAGGGCATTGTGCCAGTTTTCTTGTGGACATTTTTGCACCCCATAATTTACACCACAAAGCTGGATCATTTCATAGCTGGCAAGAAGAAGAGGCCTTCCTCTTAATAAAGCTGGTGCTTTCTACACCATGTAGGCCTCACATAGCGAAAAGCAGCTAAAAAAACGCTGCCAAAAAAAACACAGCGTAAATACATTCTTCATTAAGTCTTTGCTGTGTTTTTTCTTCCCCTATCTCCCTATATTATAAAAATGAATTTCTGTCTCTGTCTGTCTGTCTGTCTGTCTGTGCTCTAATGCGAACCGAACGACGGGACCGATCTTCACCAAATTTGGTACGGAGATACTTCAGATATCCGGGAAGGTTTAAGACGAGACTCCAACTCGCTCGGACGCACCGTTGCTGAGATACAGCATTCCAAACACAGTGCCCCCCCTTAGCCAATACAAACCTGCAAGACTTTCACTCATATTCCAACTGCAATACACACGGTCACTCCACATACACAACCCAACACTGATATCCAAACTGAGATAAACGCATCAGAGGATTAGATACACAGATCAGCACACAGTATCACACGCCAGAGGATTAGATACACACGTCTGCACACAGTCCCACAAACCAGAGGATTAAATACGCACTTCTGCACACGGTTCCACATGCCGAAGGATTAGATACAGGCGTCTACACACAGTTCCACACTCCAGAGGATTAGATACGCGCATCTGCCCACATTTGTACACGCCATAGGATTAGATACACGTGTCTGCACAGAGTACCACATGCCGTAGGATTAGATACACAGGTCTACACATAGTTCCACACGCCGAAGGATTAGATACACGCCTCTTCACACAATACCACACAAGGGAGGATTAGATATGTGTGTGTGCACACAGTACCACACTTTGGAGGATTAGATACATGCCTCTGCACACAGTACCACAAGCCAGAGAATTAGATACGCGTCTCCGCACACAGTATTACACGGGGGAGGATTAGATACGCGCGTCTGCACACAGTACCACACGGGGGAGGATTAGATACGCGCGTCTACACACAGTACCACATGCCATAGGATTAGATACGTGCGTCTGCACACAGTACCACATGCCGGGGGATTGGATACGCACGTCTACACACAGTTCCACACGCCATAGGATTAGATACACGCCTCTTCACACAATACCACACAGGGGAGGATTAGATACACGTGTCTTCACACAGTTGTACATGCCATAGGATTAGATACACGCGTCTGCACACAGTAACTCATGCCGTAGGATTAGATACGCGTGTCTACACACAGTACCACGTCGTAGCATTAGATACGAGTGTCTGCACACAGTACCACTTGCCGTAGGATTAGATACGCGCATCTACACACAGTTCCACACTCCAGAGGATTAGATACGCGCATCTGCACACATTTGTACACGCCATAGGATTAGATACACACGTCTGCACAGAGTACCACATGCCGTAGGATTAGATACACGCGTCTACATACAGTTCCACACTCCAGAGGATTAGATACGCGCGTCTGCACACAGTTGTACACGCCATAGAATTAGATACACGCGTCTGCACACAGTACCACATGCAGTAGGATTAGATACGCGAGTCTACACATAGTTCCACAAGCGAAAGGATTAGATACGCGCCTCTTCACACAATACCACACAGGGGAGGATTAGATACGTGCATCTGAACACAGTACCACACTTTGGAGGATTAGATGCATGCCTCTGCACACAGTACCACAAGCCAGAGAATTAGATACGCGTCTCAGCACACAGTATCACACGGGGGAGGATTAGATACGCGCGTCTGCACACAGTACCACACGGGGGAGGATTAGATACGCACGTCTACACGCAGTACCACATGCCGGGGGATTGGATACGCGTGTCTACACAGAGTACCACATGCCATAGGATTAGATACGCCCGTCTACACATAGTTCCACACGCCGAAGGATTAGATACGCGCCTCTTCACACAATACCACACAAGGAAGGATTAGATACGTGTGTGTGCACACAGTACCACACTTTGGAGGATTAGATACATGCCTCTGGACACAGTACCACAAGCCAGAGAATTAGATACGCATTTCCGCACACAGTATCACACGGGGGAAGATTAGATACGCGCGTCTGCACACAGTACCACACGGGGGAGGATTAGATACGCACGTCTACACGCAGTACCACATGCCGGGGGATTGGATACGCGTGTCTAGACAGAGTACCACATGCCATAGGATTAGATACGCGCGTCTGCACACAGTACCACATGCTGGGGGATTGGATACGCGCGTCTACACACTGTTCCACACGCCATAGGATTAGATACGCACCTCTTCACACAATACCACACAGGGGAGGATTAGATACACGTGTCTTCACACAGTTGTACACGCCATAGGATTAGATACACACGTCTGCACAGAGTACCACATGCCGTAGGATTAGATACACGCATCTACATACAGTTCCACACTCCAGAGGATTAGATACGCACGTCTGCACACAGTTCCACACACCATAAGATTAGATACACACATCTGCACACAGTACCACATGCTGTAGGATTAGATACGCGCGTCTACACACAGTTCCACACGCCAAAGGATTAGATACGCGCCTCTTCACACAATACCACACAGGGGAGGATTAGATACATGCGTCTGAATACAGTACCACACTTTGGAGGATTAGATACATGCATCTGCACACAGTACCACATGCCAGATAATTAGATACGCATCTCAGCACACAGTACCACACGGGGGAGGATTAGATATGCGCATCTGCACACAGTACCTCACGCCAGGGATTAGATACACCTGTCTGCACACAGTACCACACGCCAGAGGATTAGATACACGCGTCTGCACATAGTACCACATGCTGTAAGATTAGATATGCACGTCTGCACACAGTTTCATTTACCGGAGGATTAGATACACACATCTGTACACAGTACCACACCAACAAGGATTAGATACTTGCGTCTAAACACAGTACTGCATGGGGAAGGATTAGATACAGCTTTACTCCAGGTATCCATAACAACTGATCACAGGTTTTTCACTGATATCCAAAATGAGATACACATATTCACATGACGCTTATGGACATACACACAAACCACATACAAAATACACCAGTGCAAAACTGGACAATTCTTATGAGGCCACTACACAAACATAAAATGTAATATACCCGTGCGAAGCCGGGTCATCCCTCTAGTAAAATATATATTTATAGAAAACACTTAGCTAAAATGAATATGCTGAAAACACTGCCACTTGTGTCACTATCCTGCACTGTTTCCACAATGTAGGGCCTTAACCTAATGTAGGTTGACCCATATAATGTGAACACAATTGCCGCATTCAGTATGGAAGACAAATGGGCTATAAATTATTGCAAAATTCAGTCCTGCAAATCTTAACTTATTGAGAAACTACAACTCTCAACTGGAGAAAATGGAGAGTCAAAGTTTGGAGACAATTGGTATAAGGAAAAAAGTTTTTTTTAAAATGCAAGTGAATGAAATATTACCTACGTACCTTCATTACAGTTCTCCATCCTTCTAGACTACTTAATTTACAACGCCATTAAGGAGTTAATAAAATTTTTATATAAATTAAGAAAAACACTGTAGGGTTGGGGCCTCCATTTTGATACAGTTATAAGGATATTTTTTTTTATTAACATAACACCTAATTTATAATATCTGACAAAAATTTTTTTGAAAATATTGGGACTGATTTATAATGAAGTTATTTTAGGAAATCACTTTTTTGATTCATCTTTTTGTAGGGTACATTTATGGTTCATACATTTTTTGCCAGAGTTCGCTTGGATTTTTAATAGAGATGAGCGAACACTAAAATGTTCGAGGTTCGAAATTCGATTCGAACAGCCGCTCACTGTTCGAGTGTTCGAATGGGTTTCGAACCCCATTATAGTCTATGGGGAACATAAACTCGTTAAGGGGGAAACCCAAATTCGTGTCTGGAGGGTCACCAAGTCCACTATGACACTCCAGGAAATGATACCAACACCCTGGAATGACACTGGGACAGCAGGGGAAGCATGTCTGGGGGCATAAAAGTCACTTTATTTCATGGAAATCCCTGTCAGTTTGCGATTTTCGCAAGCTAACTTTTCCCCATAGAAATGCATTGGCCAGTGCTGATTGGCCAGAGTACGGAACTCGACCAATCAGCGCTGGCTCTGCTGGAGGAGGCGGAGTCTAAGATAGCTCCACACCAGTCTCCATTCAGGTCCGACCTTAGACTCCGCCTCCTCCGGCAGAGCCAGCGCTGATTGGCCGAAGGCTGGCCAATGCATTCCTATGCGAATGCAGACTTAGCAGTGCTGAGTCAGTTTTGCTCAACTACACATCTGATGCACACTCGGCACTGCTACATCAGATGTAGCAATCTGATGTAGCAGAGCCGAGGGTGCACTAGAACCCCTGTGCAAACTCAGTTCACGCTAATAGAATGCATTGGCCAGCGCTGATTGGCCAATGCATTCTATTAGCCCGATGAAGTAGAGCTGAATGTGTGTGCTAAGCACACACATTCAGCACTGCTTCATCAAGCCAATACAATGCATTAGCCAGTGCTGATTGGCCAGAGTACGGAATTCGGCCAATCAGCGCTGGCCAATGCATTCTATTAGCCCGATGAAGTAGAGCTGAATGTGTGTGCTAAGCACACACATTCAGCACTGCTTCATCAAGCCAATACAATGCATTAGCCAGTGCTGATTGGCCAGAGTACGGAATTCGGCCAATCAGCGCTGGCTCTGCTGGAGGAGGCGGAGTCTAAGGTCGCTCCACACCAGTCTCCATTCAGGTCCGACCTTAGACTCCGCCTCCTCCGGCAGAGCCAGCGCTGATTGGCCGAAGGCTGGCCAATGCATTCCTATGCGAATGCAGACTTAGCAGTGCTGAGTCAGTTTTGCTCAACTACACATCTGATGCACACTCGGCACTGCTACATCAGATGTAGCAATCTGATGTAGCAGAGCCGAGGGTGCACTAGAACCCCTGTGCAAACTCAGTTCACGCTAATAGAATGCATTGGCCAGCGCTGATTGGCCAATGCATTCTATTAGCCCGATGAAGTAGAGCTGAATGTGTGTGCTAAGCACACACATTCAGCACTGCTTCATCAAGCCAATACAATGCATTAGCCAGTGCTGATTGGCCAGAGTACGGAATTCGGCCAATCAGCGCTGGCCAATGCATTCTATTAGCCCGATGAAGTAGAGCTGAATGTGTGTGCTAAGCACACACATTCAGCTCTACTTCATCGGGCTAATAGAATGCATTGGCCAGCGCTGATTGGCCAGAGTACGGAACTCGACCAATCAGCGCTGGCTCTGCTGGAGGAGGCGGAGTCTAAGGTCGGACCTGAATGGAGACTGGTGTGGAGCGATCTTAGACTCCGCCTCCTCCAGCAGAGCCAGCGCTGATTGGCCGAATTCCGTACTCTGGCCAATCAGCACTGGCTAATGCATTGTATTGGCTTGATGAAGCAGTGCTGAATGTGTGTGCTTAGCACACACATTCAGCTCTACTTCATCGGGCTAATAGAATGCATTGGCCAGCGCTGATTGGCCGAATTCCGTACTCTGGCCAATCAGTGCTGGCCAATGCATTCTATTAGCTTGATGAAGCAGAGTGTGCACAAGGGTTCAAGCGCACCCTCGGCTCTGATGTAGGAGAGCCGAGGGTGCACTTGAACCCTTGTGCACCCTCAGCTCTGCTACATCAGAGCCGAGGGTGCGCTTGAACCCTTGTGCACACTCTGCTTCATCAAGCTAATAGAATGCATTGGCCAGCGCTGATTGGCCAATGTATTCTATTAGCCTGATGAAGTAGAGCTGAATGTGTGTGCTAAGCACACACATTCAGCTCTACTTCATCGGGCTAATAGAATGCATTGGCCAGCGCTGATTGGCCAGAGTACGGAACTCGACCAATCAGCGCTGGCTCTGCTGGAGGAGGCGGAGTCTAAGATCGCTCCACACCAGTCTCCATTCAGGTCCGACCTTAGACTCCGCCTCCTCCAGCAGAGCCAGCGCTGATTGGCCGAATTCCGTACTCTGGCCAATCAGCACTGGCTAATGCATTGTATTGGCTTGATGAAGCAGTGCTGAATGTGTGTGCTTAGCACACACATTCAGCTCTACTTCATCGGGCTAATAGAATGCATTGGCCAATCAGCGCTGGCCAATGCATTCTATTAGCGTGAACTGAGTTTGCACAGGGGTTCTAGTGCACCCTCGGCTCTGCTACATCAGATTGCTACATCTGATGTAGCAGTGCCGAGTGTGCATCAGATGTGTAGTTGAGCAAAACTGACTCAGCACTGCTAAGTATGCATTCGCATAGGAATGCATTGGCCAGCCTTCGGCCAATCAGCGCTGGCTCTGCCGGAGGAGGCGGAGTCTAAGGTCGGACCTGAATGGAGACTGGTGTGGAGCGACCTTAGACTCCGCCTCCTCCAGCAGAGCCAGCGCTGATTGGCCGAATTCCGTACTCTGGCCAATCAGCACTGGCTAATGCATTGTATTGGCTTGATGAAGCAGTGCTGAATGTGTGTGCTTAGCACACACATTCAGCTCTACTTCATCGGGCTAATAGAATGCATTGGCCAATCAGCGCTGGCCAATGCATTCTATTAGCGTGAACTGAGTTTGCACAGGGGTTCTAGTGCACCCTCGGCTCTGCTACATCAGATTGCTACATCTGATGTAGCAGTGCCGAGTGTGCATCAGATGTGTAGTTGAGCAAAACTGACTCAGCACTGCTAAGTCTCTGCATTCGCATAGGAATGCATTGGCCAGCCTTCGGCCAATCAGCGCTGGCTCTGCCGGAGGAGGCGGAGTCTAAGGTCGGACCTGAATGGAGACTGGTGTGGAGCGATCTTAGACTCCGCCTCCTCCAGCAGAGCCAGCGCTGATTGGTCGAGTTCCGTACTCTGGCCAATCAGCGCTGGCCAATGCATTCTATTAGCCCGATGAAGTAGAGCTGAATGTGTGTGCTTAGCACACACATTCAGCTCTACTTCATCAGGCTAATAGAATACATTGGCCAATCAGCGCTGGCCAATGCATTCTATTAGCTTGATGAAGCAGAGTGTGCACAAGGGTTCAAGCGCACCCTCGGCTCTGATGTAGCAGAGCTGAGGGTGCACAAGGGTTCAAGTGCACCCTCGGCTCTCCTACATCAGAGCCGAGGGTGCGCTTGAACCCTTGTGCACACTCTGCTTCATCAAGCTAATAGAATGCATTGGCCAGCACTGATTGGCCAGAGTACGGAATTCGGCCAATCAGCGCTGGCCAATGCATCCCTATGGGAAAAAGTTTATCTCACAAAAATCACAATTACACACCCGATAGAGCCCCAAAAAGTTATTTTTAATAACATTCCCCCCTAAATAAAGGTTATCCCTAGCTATCCCTGCCTGTACAGCTATCCCTGTCTCATAGTCACAAAGTTCACATTCTCATATGACCCGGATTTGAAATCCACTATTCGTCTAAAATGGAGGTCACCTGATTTCGGCAGCCAATGACTTTTTCCAATTTTTTTCAATGCCCCCAGTGTCGTAGTTCCTGTCCCACCTCCCCTGCGCTGTTATTGGTGCAAAAAAGGCGCCAGGGAAGGTGGGAGGGGAATCGAATTTTGGCGCACTTTACCACGTGGTGTTCGATTCGATTCGAACATGGCGAACACCCTGATATCCGATCGAACATGTGTTCGATAGAACACTGTTCGCTCATCTCTAATTTTTAACAATTTGTCAAATACTTGTCAATTTTGAAAATACATACTAGGCAAAAAATCTATAGCAAAATGTGGCATGCCGCTTTAGAAACAGAGCGCAAACCAGGATAAAGCACAATTGCACCAGAATTGCAACTCTGGGACAAAGCAATAACAAATCGACCTAACTGTTCTATGTAAAATGTAAAAAAAAAAGTTTAATTTGAAATAATACATGCATATATTTTGATAAATCTAATATATTTGATTCATATGACTTCAGACATTTTATAGGATCATTTTTCACACTGACTAGTATTAGGTTCTTCTGTATATTTTATAACATGTATTTAGAACAAATCCTGTAATATCCTTAGGAGCAGGCACGTCATCCCTCCACCATATTGTTAGACTAGATGGTTATTGCAGATGATTCTAGTGATATCAATGAGTCCTTACAGTGGGCTGAATCTGGTGCTGCAGCTATGAGCTGTAGGACACATGTGTAATGCTGTTGACGGATCAGTGTATTCTGTGTATTAAGTGTGGACGAGCGGCTGCTTTAATCTCCTCATGAAGGATTGTTCCCAGAGGCTGCGGGCTCGACACAGAACCCAATGTGAACTCGGGACAACTGCAGAATTCTCCCACAGTTCCTGAAGTATGTGCCAAGGAGAGAACACTATGCACCATTTATAGGACGGCGGAATATTCTGGGATCATTTCTGTATGGTGTAGAGGGTAATTTGTGAAAATAAAGCTAACTAAAAATATATGTAATAAATAAAATGTTATCTGCACGATGACTGAAGCAGGGGGTTTACATCAATCTAGAAATAAGCGAAGATATTGGCTAACATTATACTAGACACTGGCTTAAAGCAATGTAAGCAAGAGCATACAAATTGCTTGAAATTCTTAAATCACTGGAACAAAACATTTCAGAGCGTTTTATTCATACCATGATTCAGGTTTACTTATAGAAAACCAGAAAATTTGTGGAAATGCAGATTCTTTTATTTTGTAGATTGTGAGCCCCACATAGAGCTCACAATGTACATTTTTCCCTATCAGTATGTCTTTATTTGGATTATGGGATGGAAATCCATGCAAACACGGGGAGAACATACAAACTCCTTGCAGATGGTTTTTTGCCCTTGGTGGGATTTGAACACCAGGCCTCCAGCGCTGCAAGGCTGCAGTGCTAACCACTGAGCCACCATGTGGCCCCTGAAATGCAGATTTTTTTGTTGCAGATTTTGCTAGGTGGTTTTGGGCCAAAGCCAATAGTGGATTGAGCAGTAGGGAGAAGTATAAGAGCTTGCTATATATTGCCTATTCCCTTTGTAGCCATTTTTGACTTTTGTTAAAAAATAAAAATAAAAAAATGCAGCAAAATTTGCAAACCCCCCATATTTCCGCAATGTGGGGTCTCAGCTTTTGTCAAAGGTCCCATGTAGGAAAATGCAGCTAAAAAAGCTGCAAAAAAAAAAAAAAACTCAATGAAAATGTATTACTTTTTTATGCAACGTTTATCATTGAGTTTTTTCAGCATTTTCCTCTGTGTTTTTCTTCTGGGGTCCATGTGGTTTCTTAGCTAACTGCTTTTTAATGCATTTGATATTCCATTAAGGGGGTCCCCAAGTGGACTCTCTGAACAGAATAGCAAATGCAGATGTGAATCGGGCCTCATGCAGTGGAAAAGCAGTAAAAATGGAAACGTGTTTTGTTCTTTATTTTCCTTTAAGTAATAAACTGGATATTTTGGGATCATTCTGCTTTGGTTGCAGGACATTGTAATTGACAATGTGACTTCCTCTATCTGTGTTGATAGCGATCTTTGGTTGGGTTTTGTGCCCCGAGTAGTCTTAGTCCAAGATTTTGTCTTCAGATTGTCAAAAAATCGGTCATGTAGGAGGCCTCATTTACATGAATTGATTTTAATGCAGCCGTGTGATGGTCAAAATATCCATCCATCACACGGCCGAGGACGTTTGTGTGAATAGACGTAAAATCAAAGTCATGTAGAGACTTAACCATTGAAGGTAACACATAAATGAGATGCTCTGCTACAGAAGTACATTGCTGTCCTCTTCGACTTGAGGATAAATTGCTGTGACATTCAACGTTCATTGCAGAACATCAGGCAGAAACTCCCACGCAAAAGAAAGGATGGCAACATGAGATTACGGATATCACCAAAGCAAATAATAGATGTAATGATAGCCTCAGAGGCAGCAGAGATGTTAATGGATTTTCTGGGAGTTCCTTGGCACACTTTACTGCCAGGACAAATTAATGTGAAGCAGGTACAGAGTGTGAAACTGATGCAATTGAAGACCCAAGTACACCGAGCAAGAAACACACGGCCGTGAGATGTTTACAGCTTCAAGACTAGCAAAAAATCCAAACAAAAGAGAAATCCAAACCTAAACAGTATTTGATGTGATGAAGCTTTGTAAGAATACCATCCTTTCAAGTCTGTGTGGGATTACATAAAAAGACAGAAGGATGTGAGCAGGCTACATTCACAGAAGAGTCTTGCTTAGGTCTCAAAAATATTTGGAACAACTTCCATGCCGAGTTCCTTCAAAAGCAGTGTACAAGTATACCTAGAAGAATTGATGCTGTTCTGAAGGCAAAGGGGGTCACCCCAAATATTGATTTGGTTTAGATTTCTAGCTTGTTCTTTCACTTAATTGTGTCTTCGTTGTTACATGCGCTGATATTATATATGGAGACAGGGATAATTGGAGTGTTACCTTGTATGAGGTAAAGAGATACATTAGACTGTAAGCTTATGGGTGAGTGATGAGAATCATTGTACATTAGGGCATATTCTTCATTTCCTCTGCATCAGAAAACTGGCCCTTTCCTGTACCAAACTTGTGCCTTGACCCTTGTTTTGCACCTTACATCCATGCCTAGGTCCAACAGACTAATTATAACTCACAATGTTTTTGGCATAGGTTTCCATTTTGGTGCAACAACAGCAAATAGACTTATAAAGAGACTGCAGCCTCTTCATAAATCTCTCGGTCCCTGCGCCATCTGGGTTGTTTATTAAGATTGACATACCATATGCCAGTCTTAATAAATTTACTCCATTTTGAATAAGAGAACAGATTGTACTAATTTACCGCAAAGTGCTGACACAGCAATTTAACCTTCATATTATGCAAATCCACAAATACAGACAAAATAAGGTTGTGTAAATGGGGCTTTACCAAGCTTTCAATGATACAAAACAACTTTGTACAGAAGGTAATAGTCTCTGTATTTGGGACTTTTGAACAAATAATATTCACTATTTACATTGCACAGACCTGTGTCATAGTGACAGTGCAATGTTATTACAACACACTGTATAATCTGCTTCAAGGTGGCCCTCACACAGAACACTTTGCTCCATAGTGGCCCCCACACAATATAATATGCTCCACAGTGGCCCCCACACAGTATAATCTGTTTCACAGTGGCCCCCACACAGTATAATCTGCTCCACAGTGGCCCCCCATGCAGTATAATCTGTTTCACAGTTGGGTGCCCACACAGAAGGCTCTGAGTGCCACCTCTGGCACGCGTGCCATAGGTTCGCCACCACAGCTATAGATGATACCCTATTTATGTGAGAATAGATTGTAAGTTCCTATGGCAAGGATGATGGGAGCGATTATATGTCACAGTTATATAAACAGTGGGAAAACAATCATGTTTTTCTACTGAGCTCTGTGGAAGAAAGATGTGCGCAGTAAGGAAGCAGCGGCCAAAAGTTCACCTGTGCTGTCTCTATGACTCAGCCTTAACAGTTTTTTTTTCACTGCTGCTACTTATGACAAGTTTATTATATTCAATCATGAAAATCTAATTATATGTTTACCATATTTAATTATGAAAATCCAGCTGTGCATGTATTATAATTTAATGATGACAAGCTGCAGGAGAGGAATCATTAGCATTGAAGCAGCATTTTTCATCCCCATAGAATTACTTACTACTTGCAGGTGCGGACATGCCACCCAGATTGGGCTGAGGATATTGTGTACGCTCCTAATACACAGCATGGGCAGATAATAATTATCACAATATAAGCAGAGAATGTTGGATGGAATATAGCGTAAACAGTCAGCTAAAGGCGCTCAATCCTTACCTATATACAGAACTGTTCCTGTTCATATTCTGGGTTATTGGATGGTTGTGGAAAGGCATTTACAAGTCATGGAAATCCCAAAATAAAGGCACAATGACTGATCTGTTCAAATCTGTTCAATACTAAAGGAAAATTGCAAAGCAAATGGTAATTTCACGGATGAAAACATTAAGTAATATCAAAAATATACAATATATACAATTGTAATGCACTTATGTCCCTATACATTGATTTCTTTTATGTTATTTGTAATATATATATATATATATATATATATATATATATATATATATATACACTAGCTGGTACCCGCGACTTCGTCTGCGGTGATTGTAGAAGTGGGTATACACAGGCGCGGGTAAGGTTTTCGTACTGTGTATAAGGTATGGGATATGAAATGTAACTTTGTATCTTGTTTTTGCTGTAATTCAGAGAATACGTGAGACTTTTGTGTTGAAGTTAATTTGTATTTGAGCTGCTATACGGTGTTGTGAGAAACTTTACATAGTGACTTGTTTGTGGGTTTGTGTGTTTGGATGTTTGGATGTTTGTTCCTCAATCACGCAAAACCCGCTCGACCGATATGGCTGAAAGTTTCCACAAACATAGTCACTACACTCGATTGCGCAATAGGCTACTTTTCGTCACAATAGCGCACATACGTTTGTGCCAGGACCCCCACAAAACCCAAACTCACACCACCATCTCTGCAATCTCACACACTTTGGACCATAGCAAGCCACAAAATTCATATTGCCCTCTACAGCCTCGCCCCTAACCCCACACAATCACATATACATATACTTTACCACTTTGCCCCTCACCTTAACGATACTCCAGGAGGCTCTCTTTAACGCTCTGGAGCAGCCATGTTTGCCAACTCCCACCGCTCTGACAATCCGCGACACCGCCCACCCATGTCAATACCCCTAGGAAGTCTAATAAATGCAAAAAAAAAGTTCAAAAAAAAGTAAAAAACATATAAAAACAAATAAAAAGGATTAAAAATTCAAATCACCCCCCCTTTCCCTAGAACACATATAAAAGTAGTTAAAAACTGTGAAACACATACATGTTAGGTATCCCCGCATACGAAATCGCCCGCTCTACAAAGCTATACAAATATTTTTCCTGTTCGGTAAACGCCATAGTGGGAAAAATGGTCAAAAGTGCCAAACCGCCGTTTTTTCACTCTTTGGATTCTGATAAAAATTTGAATAAAAAGTGATCAAAGCAATAACATTTCCTGAAAATGGTAGAACTACAAAGTACACCCGGTCCCGCAAAAAAAGACGCCCTATACATCCCCGTACACGCACGTATAAAAAAGTTACGGCTGTCGGAATATGACGACTTTTCAAAAAACAAATGTTTTAACACAGTTTTGGATTTTTTTAAGGGGTCAAAATGTAAATAAAACCAAATAAATTTGGTATCCCCGGAATCGTAACGAAACACATAATACAGGGGACATGTCATTTTGGTTGCACAGTGAACGCCGTAAATCCAAAGCCCCTAAGAAAGTCGCAGAAATGCATTTTTTGGTCAAATCCCGGTGATTGTAGAAGTGGGTATACACAGGCGCGGGTAAGGTTTTCGTACTGTGTATAAGGTATGGGATATGAAAAGTAAGTTTGTATCTTGTTTTTGCTGTAATTCAGAGAATACGTGAGACTTTTGTGTTGAAGTTAATTTGTATTTGAGCTGCTATACGGTGTTGTGAGAAACTTTACATAGTGACTTTGGGACAGAAGTATTTGAAGTTAACCCTTTCCCGTCGATGGCATTTTTTGATTTTGGTCTTTCATTTTTGACTCCCCTCCTTCTAAACCCCATAACTTTTTTATTTCTCCGCTCCCAGAGTCATATGAGGTCTTAATTTTTTTTGGGACAAATTTTTCTTCATGATGCCACCATTATTTATTCTATATAATGTATTGGGAAGCAGGGAAAAAATTCTGAATGGGGTGGATTTGACCAAAAAATGCATTTCTGCGACTTTCTTAGGGGCTTTGGTTTTACGGCGTTCACTGTGCAACCAAAATGACATGTCCCCTGTATTATGTGTTTCGTTACGATTCCGGGGATACCAAATTTATTTGGTTTTATTTACATTTTGACCCCTTAAAAAAATCCAAAACTGTGTTAAAACATTTGTTTTTTGAAAAGTCGTCATATTCCGACAGCCGTAACTTTTTTATACGTGCGTGTACGGGGATGTATAGGGCGTCTTTTTTTGCGGGACCGGGTGTACTTTGTAGTTCTACCATTTTCAGGAAATGTTATTGCTTTGATCACTTTTTATTCAAATTTTTATCAGAATCCAAAGAGTGAAAAAACGGCGGTTTGGCACTTTTGACCATTTTTCCCGCTACGGCGTTTACCGAACAGGAAAAATATTTGTATAGCTTTGTAGAGCGGGCGATTTCGTATGCGGGGATACCTAACATGTATGTGTTTCACAGTTTTTAACTACTTTTATATGTGTTCTAGGGAAAGGGGGGTGATTTGAATTTTTAATCCTTTTTATTTGTTTTTATATGTTTTTTACTTTTTTTAAAACTTTTTTTTGCATTTATTAGACTTCCTAGGGGTATTGACATGGGTGGGCGGTGTCGCGGATTGTCAGAGCGGTGGGGGTCGGCAAACATGGCTGCTCCGGAGCGTTAAAGAGAGCCTCCTGGAGTGTCGTTAAGGTGAGGGGCAAAGTGGTAAAGTATATGTATATGAGATTGTGTGGGGTTAGGGGCAAGGCTGTAGAGGGCAATATGAATGTTGTGGCTTGCTATGGTCCAAAGTGTGTGAGATTGCAGAGATGGTGGTGTGAGTTTGGGTTTTGTGGGGGTCCTGGCACAAACGTATGTGCGCTATTGTGACGAAAAGTAGCCTATTGCGCAATCGAGTGTAGTGACTATGTTTGTGGAAACTTTCAGCCAAATCGGTCGAGCGGATTTTGCGTGATTGAGGAACAAACATCCAAACATCCAAACACACAAACCCACAAACATCCAAACTCACAAACTTTCACATTTATAATATTAATAGGATACACAGACCTGGTATAAACAAATATGGAGACATGGACATGAAGGCGACCTTATGGTTTTGTACTGTGAAGCGATAGGCACACAGTTATTGTGCCATAGAAGCAACAAAGGAGCACAAAGTGACTTTCTGCTTCCATAATATCTATAGAGAAATCGCTGGCGTTTCCGTAGGTATAATTGCAATGCTGCTATTTCCAAAACCGCAACAGTATTTTTCCGCAAAGTGGGGATGGGATTTGCTTTGCTGTGACTGTAAAACGCCATGGGCAAACTGATGTGTTTACGTCACATCAGACCAAAGCCCCACATTGCAGAATGTAACTAAAAAACATCAAGAGCAGGTAAAATTGAGATGCTACATTTTTCAAAAACATTTCCATAGCATGTTTTTTTCCACAATGTGTGGATAGGATTAGCAAGAATCTCATTCACTTTGCTGGTACTGTAAAATGCAGCATTAGTTTCTGCAGCAGCCAAAACAGGAGCCCCACATTGTGAAAATGCAGCGTTTTTTTGCTGATGCTGAAGCACTGTGGCACAAACGCTGTTTTACCCATCAACTGCTTTGGAAATCACAGCATGTCAATTATAGCTCCAGAAACACTGGCATTTCCCTATAGGTGTATGTGTATATGTGGCAGACATGGAGGGAGCTTCCTTCCGGTGCAGTCTACATAACACAACTACACTGTACCAGGCAGAGCGTATATTATTGCCATATATTTACCCGTACAATACGTACAGATTGGTCTGTGAAATAGATGTAAGTGTTTTGGCTGCTTGCTAAATTCACTTGCCAAGGCTACCATTAATCTTCTCTATTCACCCCCTATTTCCATACCAGAACAGGTTGTATTTACCCAGAAGGTATATTCTGGCAGATTAACCTTTTCAGTTCTGAGTAGTGGAGTAAAGCAGGAAATCATTCTGCGTCAATATGCAAACACAAGGAAGATGTTCTCAGCCTGACCTCGAAGATCCTCATTGCTAGAGCCTGGAGGTGCACGCTCTGAGCCAACTATAAACAACTGCGGTGAACAATTCAGTTCAAGCCCTTCATTAATTAAAGCGGCTGTTAATTTATCAAAGCGGCAGAGCTGACACCATTATTAGTGGCTTCTTAATTATAAGGGAAACATTCCTAAAGACATGCGCTCTCCATGGTGAAATCACACCAGTGAAGTCTTTACATTATATATGGTTATTACACATATCTTCTTTGCCATCTGCCATGTACAAGGAAACAGTTCGTGGGAACATCATCACTATATTATTAAATGGTATGAAACTTTTAAATATACTTTATGTCCTCATTCCTCATCATTGTCTGGTTCTTTGCTTGCTGTCCGTGAGCTACAGCAACATGGACCTAAGAGTGCACACAGCAGATCAATGCAGCTAAAGGTCATATGCCTGTTTCCAAGCAAATCAGGATGTTTCTATATGGTATAATAATGTGTCTATACTCCTTTATGATTTACAATTACATACATCTAATATAATTAGTTATCAGTGATAGGCCTAGTGCACACAAACATGAAAAACAGACTGTCTTCATGTCTGTTACACACAGTGACGTAACGAAAGTCTTGTGGGTCCCGGTGCAATCTTTTGTCCGGGGCCTCCTACCTCATCTCTACAGTGAATTCTTGATAGTGATGGTTATGGGTGCTAAGGAGTTTAATGAACCTTAGTATGGTTAAGGTAATCTGTGGGTCTCCTTGGTTTATGGGCCAGATGGAAGCTGTAATCTCAATAGTGATGACAGTGCTTATGGGACCCCTAAGGCTCCTGGGCCCTGATGGGACTGCACCCTTTGCAACTCCTAAAGTTATATTTAACATGTTCTATTTTTGTCCTTTTTAGAACAGAGGCACCAATGCAAGTGATGTCATAACGGATTTACATCTGTTTGACGGCCATTTAAAATGGATGAGCATTGGGTCAAAAAAACAAAGCAATGAATTTCAGCCATCCTTTTAGCTGTCATGTTAAAAACAGATGACAAACTTATGCAAAAAAAGGAGAAACTGAAAAATAACTGACTGAGAGAAAACAGACATTATATACTGACATTTTCATCTGTTTATAATGTCCATTGTTTCACTCTGTAGCCTTACATAAGTAGCAGGTTCACAGTAACAAAATATTTCATGTTGTATGACGTACGTATAAGTTGCCTATTTTAGAGCCTTTCATTCTGTCTTCTCACTGGCAGGCTCATCACCACTTCGATCGTATCCTCTTCTGTCAGTCATCAGTCGCCAGCCCGGCGTCCTCAGCCACATTGTCCCCTCAACATCATCCTCGCCTATCCAGGTCCTGTCTCCCACACATCTCTCTCCGCCATGTGCACGCTCAGAGACACCAGCCAGTGAAGCTCCACAAAGCAGTGAATCTGAACTTGAACAAACAGCTCCTCGTGTGAAGAAGCCACGTCGCAGCAGAACCATATTCACAGAGATTCAGCTCATGGGGCTGGAAAAGAAATTTCAGAAGCAGAAATATTTGTCCACTCCAGACCGGTGAGTACATTTGTAATTTTAGACTCCTGGGCCCCTATGTAGAGTATGTATCTTGGTCAAAATTGTTCATTGTTTATATGTCTTGGCTTCAGACTGTGCAGGATCTATACTGTTTTTCTCTTACAAGGCACAGGGGCTCCTCAGGTACCAGTGACTAAGGACAATGGCAACCTCTGCATCCCCTTTACTTGCACCTTGCTGGCCTATGGTTCTCAGTGGAAATAGAGCATTCTAAGCTTGATCAAAATGACTGGACACAAATAGACAAGACTAGACTGTAATGTTACACTGTGCAGAAGTTCAAAGGCTTCTCTCTCCAGATAACTGGCTGTACGGGTGTACGAGCTTGAATGTCAGCACTTAGAAACCAGGACAATCCTCCTCCCCTAGCAGCAGGCATCCTATGACAATAAATGATTCTATTCACTTTCATTTCAGACTGTTTTAAGAAACACAATTTCTTTGGTCTGTCCGCATTCTCTGCCAACCTAAGTACGCTCCAGCTGTTTGTGGCTTAAACGGTTTCCCAGCTGCAGGGTGATGTCAGCCTTCAACATGGCCAAATCCCATATACAGCTCTGGCATCTGAGTTGGCACAAGTACTCGCTATGGAAGATCAATCAGTCTGCCTGTTACCCACATGCCAGAGATCAGAAGCAATTGCACAAATAGAGAGGAACCGCTTTAGACTGAGACATTCATTATGGCGAATTTCAAGCTCCCGTACAGTCAAATGTCAGATCAGATCTTGTGGTAATAGTAAACTTGCTCAGATTCAACAAATATATTATCACATACTTGGCTCAAAGAAATGATTTACAGCTTTTGTCGCTTTGTGCCAATTAATACCCAAAAGCTCCTACCCCACTGTACTAAATAATCGTATACATAATGCTGCCATATATTGCCTTTGGTTATTTGGACTTTTATTGAGCTATAGTTTTGCAACAGCTGAAGTGGTTGCATACCAGTGGTGACATAATAGTGCCATACAGATAATACATAACAATGCCGTATAATGCCAAAATATCAATGCCGTTAAGTGCTCAAATAATAATTCTATACAGTTGATAATGAATATTCCTTCTCCAAGATAACCCCTCATGCTGGTTTTCGAAAAAGCTGTTGTTTTTTTTTTAAACTAATTTTTTATTTTTATTTTCAAAATCCCTACATGTTAATTTTGACTGCAGAATTGCGAGCGTTTTCCCAATAGATTTAATAGGAGAAAGTAAATATGCAGCAAAAACTGAGTTAAAAAACGAAGCAGAAAAAAACATGACATCTTTTTTGCTTTGTTTTTTTCCCGTAATGTTTTTTTTTAGATGAGTTTTGCTATGTAGAGCTTTAGCCTTGTGGACATATTCTGGTTGACAGTAAGAAATACTACTAACCTGCTGTGTAAGCATCCTCCAAATCTTTGGTACTGACAGATCCACTTATTTTTCAGGCTAGACCTAGCTCAATCCTTGGGTCTGACGCAACTACAGGTCAAGACTTGGTATCAGAATCGAAGAATGAAGTGGAAAAAAATTGTAAGTCTAGCCTATGGAAATTACCAGTTGCCATAGATGAATATATGAATTTTCATATTATGCCGCCAATAATTTCCATGTCCAAAGAATTGTTTGTATTTTTTTTTTAATGTAGATTGTGAGCCCACATAGGGATCACAATGTACATTTTTTCTTCCCATAGAATGGGAGGAAATCCACACAGATACGGGGAGAACATACAAACTCCTTGTAGATGTTGTTCCTGGTGAGATTCGAACCCAGGACTCCAGCACTGCAAGGCTGCTGTGCTAACCGTGTTGCCCCCCCCTCAGTGAGCTACAATGAGCTACCGTGTTGCCCCCCAATGAGCTACCGGGTTGCCCCAAGAATTGTTTGTATTGTTTAAATTATTGAACACTTATAAAATGGTTATAATCTATGTACTTTTTGTAGTACTGTGGCATCTTTTAAGTCCATGTTGTTAAGCCATTGGTTATTCTTGTTTTTAAAGTGTTCTTCCGACTTTAGTACTGCAGGAGAAGATGAGGAGAGGCCTGGTTAAAGTCCTGCTCTCAATACAGCAGAAATTCTACTTTTGGGTGCATTCACACGGAGTAACGTGCCGCGTGACCTGGCACGTATACGCCGTGTGAAATTTTGAGCGCCGTATACACTCCCATTGATTTCAATGGGAGTTAGTCTCGTATACACCACATTATTTTGCAGCTGCAAAATAACATGGCGTATACAAAACTAACTCCCATTGAAATCAATGGGAGCATATACGGCACTCAAAATCTCACATGGTGTATACGTGCCAGGTCACGCGGCACGTTACTCCATGTGAATGCACCCTTAATTTGGATAATCTAGGACTCTAAAATGACACACAGGCATTATTGTTCAGACAGTAATTTAACAAATATTTCCTTAATATGAAGTGCTAAAGAAATTAGAGGGAACCTTTCATCAGGTTTACTCAGCCTGGACTATTGGCAGCATGAAATCCCAACAGAGAGCCATGTACTGTATTACTGTTTTTGTGGAAATACTGTACAGTGTTGGGAACGGGGAGATGATCTTCTGTTCAGCTTCTCCACCCTGCTTGATTGACAGGTCTTGACAGGTCTCCTTATATACAAACTGTCACTCAAGCTAAGCAGGGCAGAGAAAAGCCTAACATTTGCAGATTTATCTGTGCCCAACCAGTTTTCTCTAAAATACCTGAGTGTATCAGAGTAAAACATAGTTCATGTAAGGTGAACACAGACATCTCTTGATGTAACTGCGCTCCACTAGTGACTCCACTCAGGGGCGTAACTTGAGAGGGTGCACTAAGGTTGATTAAACTCCTTAGCACCCGTAACCATCACTATCAAGAATTTGCTGTCGGGATGAGGTAGGGGGCCCAGGACAAAAGCTTGCATTGGGGCTCAAAAGACTTGTTACACCACTGACCCCACTACATTACTACCCTGGAAAATCATCAGCTAGAGGGGAATAAGTGTGATACATATTCTATCTCCCCCATGTTGGAGTAAGTTTTAGATCTCAATGTCTTTTGTTGGGGATATTATCTGCCCTGGAACGCTTTTTTTTGTCCCCATAGTTTTATGTCACTAGGGACTGTCCTTAGTTCCTGCAGTATGTACCTGATGACAAAGATGTATCACAAGATGTCAGGGTTAGTGATCAACTAACAACCAAGACAGATATCAGCTGGTTGTCCTATTTATGTAACCAGATCCATTTCTCCACAATTATATCTATTAGTGATCCACAGTTACCATGTCGAGACAAATAAGATACTCAAATGTTTACTGTCAAGACAAAGTGGCCAGGGGTCTCCTGAATGAATGCCATGAAAGCCCACCATCAGACCTACTGCTACCCTTACCCCTGTATTATAAATAATGACCACTCCAAAAAAAAAAAAAAAAAAAAAAACAACAGTGGCGAACCAGTTCACTATTTTACTGTAAGCAAAAGCCTAATTTCATGTTCAGTAAGTAAGCAAACACCACTTATTTTCCAACAGGTCCTCAAGGGTGGACAAGAGGCACCCACCAAGCCAAAAGGACGACCGAAGAAAAATTCAATCCCAACTTCAGAGGAAATTGAGGCAGAAGAGAAGTTGAAAAGACTGGCCCAAGAGGCTCAACTTGAGGCAGATAAAGCTGTAGAGGAGCATCAAGATGCACCAAAAGAAGACCAGGACAAACAAACACTGGAAGGAAATGAACAAGAAGAAGGAAAAACCCTGGAGTCAGGGTCACCTCCCACCACATCCTCATCACAGCTAAACATCTCAACAAATGACAGAGGCTGCTCCAGCTAAAGACAAAAAGACACAATTCTTCAACAAGACGGTGCATCAAGCTATGCCCACAGTCTCTGGTGGTTACCCGGTGTATGCCCTGGATTCGTTCTATGTGTAGACCCTGACCCTTAAGGGAATCTTCCCTCCAAGTCCTTTTATGTAGTAGGGAAAAGGTTAAAGCCACATGGAGGAGGGAAGAGAATGGAGGATCTCCGTGACTAATAGGGTCTGTACAGACAAGACTGGGAATTTTTGCTGTGTTTGGAAAACAATTGGACAGTGTATATATAGTGTTCTTTATTATTGTGCCAGAAACTGCAGTGGAAAGGGTGAAAAAAGCCAAAGCAAAGGGGAAAGAAGCTGTTTCCCCAGTGTAACTTACTTGAGAATGCTTTCACATTAAGTGCCTTTTTGCATGTTAAATCTTGTAAAACAATCTTTATGTGTTAATTCATGACCGCAGTTATTTTATCTGTTCTCTATTCACAAATGGGACTTAACGTCCATAAAATGGGCCATAAGAAGCTGCGCTCAGTCACTGTACAGAGCAGATGTCCTTTCATTGTACAATAGTTAGGTCTCAGTACCAGCTGGGAGTTACAGCAGGTCATATAGAGAGCAGGACTCTGCACAAATATATCCAAAGCATCTTTACTGTAATAGGAGGTTATATCTTATCGTATCTTATAGTATTGAACATTGTACATTTATATAAAGCAGTGGTTCTTAACCAGGGTTCGATCGAACCCTAGGCCCTATGCACGGTTCATTTTGTGTACCAGTAAAAAAAAAATATATATACCTATATCTTGAATTTGGAAAAAAATCATATTTGATTTATCACTAAAGAAGGGTTCGGTGAATGTGCATATGAAACTGGTGGGTTCGGTACCTCAAACAAGGTTAAGAACCACTGATATAAAGTATACAATGTACCAGGTGCTCTAAATATCAGCAAGTCACCAAAGACTCAATGTATAACCTGTAGCCGCCCCCTCAGGGTAATAAAAAATAATCAGAAGGTAAATGACCTTATGGACACAAACATGGAGGAAAGGCCATATAACTATGTGATCAAATGTTACTAGATATCATACAAAGAACATGAATCAAATCGCTGCCTCTGGCTCATGTACATCATATGTTGTCATTGTACTGTATAATCAAAGTTATGACATTTTTAATATACAATGAGGGGAATTCATTAATACAGGTATGACAGTTTTCTGGCATAGATGTGTGGAAATGTGTTGCATCTCTCTTGCACTAAATGTGACATATTCTCCATTTTGTGCCTTACTTGCCTTCATAAATCAGGTGTGCCTTGTGCCTGTCGGGCTCTTTATGGAGACTGATGTACAAAATGTCAGCCTTAATAAATCTGTCCCATTGTGTCTGTATTTTTACCATGTTCAAGCTGCAGATGCTTACTGTCAGTGAATGGGAAAGTTCCTGTTTAGGGGGTGTTGATACTACCGCCGCTGTCTGCGTCGGGGTCTCCGTCCTAAACCCGGGGAAGATAGACAGGGGACGGCTTGCCAGCGGTCATTTTTAAAACCCATTCATTTGAATGGGTTTTGAAAGGTAACTGCCGGTGTCCATATGTGGCCTCTCCACCTGGAAACTCCACAGGATATGATTAGAAACCACAATGTGCCCATTCACTGACAGCAAGTAGACATCTTGAAAATTGTTGACCTTTCCTTCATACAAGGATTAAGCTTTATTCACAATAGAAATCAATTTGTCTTTCAAATGGAAAGCAAAATTATTTGCATTGGCCAGGTTTATGAATGAAGGGGGCAAGCAAGAGGCTAAATATTCCCCCATTGAGTCAATCTCAGGAACTAGATATAGGTCTTATTCACCAATATGTGCCTTATTATGATTCCGTCCATGCCAAATTGTAGCTAAAGAGTAACTATAAGCACCAAGTGTGACAGATTTATTTGCTGCGACATTCAGGACCTCCTTAATACAGCAGGAACCATCTTCATGAAATATGTAGTTTGATATTACACATAGGGATACTGGGAAATCTGTAACAAAGGGTTCCCAGATTTATAATTGTATGCTGCAAAGTTCTACATTGTGTTTCAACTCCTTGCCATTTCCTGAATCTCTGATGTCAATGAACATTTTACATCCAAAGGCTGTAAAGCTGACAGAACTGCAGAACTAGAACTTGCTTAAAGCACTGTAATACAATATTCACTTAAGTCATACATTTGTCAGGAATTTGCTGAACTTTTTAGAATGTTATACAATTATTATTTGAGCTGTCAATTCCTTTTTTATTGATGGCCTATCCTCAGGATATTTTATAATCCATATGATAGTGGTGGTCCAACACCTAGGACCCATGCTGATCAGCTGTTTGTAATATCCAATACCTAGGACCCATGCTGATCAGCTGTTTGTAATATCTATCACCTAGGATCCATGCTGATCAGCTGTTTGTAATATCTATCACCTAGCATCCATACTGATCAGCTGTTTGAAGGGACATGTACTGTATACAGTGTAGCGGGTCTGTTTCAATGGGATGAGGCTGTCGTTACATTATATAGCTGTCAAGAATCAGACGACGTGCAATGTAAACAGTGAAGGGATGGTGGTCTTTGTATGAGTGAAAAGCATTACATACATAATATTTTTTTCCTTGCCATTTTTTATCCATTTCTTACCATTGTTCACCTCTTTGGTGGTTTTTTAAGACGCAACATGTTCTGCGTCTGAAAAGAAACACTGGAAAAACAATGTGTGGGGAAAAAAACGACAAAAAAAAAAGGCAAAACCAAAAGTGACATATTTTATACATTTTTAAAAACAAAATAATGCCAGTGTGAAGGAAACCTCAACGTTGCTGCATTCTTTGGGTCAATATTCTGCACTGATTCCTTGTATAATAGTTTTTTTTTAGTAGTCAGCCTGTTCTTTTTTGATATAGAGTTCCAAATCCCCTGCATAAAATGATACAATTGCATCTGTTTTTATAGCATAAAATTACCATTGACTTTGAGTCTGACAATCTTGGCAGGTCAATGTCTGTCTAAGAGGACAATTAATGCCCGACAAATGGCACACATAGTCGGAATCATACATTTCAGGCAATGATGATATCATGTCTCTGGCAGAATTACACTGAAATCACCTCCTGGCAGACAAAGTGCCAGCTCTAGGCTGTGAGCAGATATCAATCCTCCGAAAATGTTATCTCTTAATCCACATTCATCCACACAGAATACAGAATTTTCATTTCTCTCTTTTCTTTCTTAAAATTGCTTTACAAAAAAGACATTTTGAAGACGGGTCTCACTGGAGTGCACGTATGATGGCGGAGTCATATGTGCAGATCGCTAGGTCTCTGACAATGGATCCCAGTAGCACCAGTGGAAATGGAGCCATGCAGAGCTCACTGTACATGTTACGAGTTATGAGTCAAGTTTTGTAACTCCTATGTATCACTGACTTGAAATAAGATTTATAATAAAATATCTATTTTTAAAGAAAATCTAGAAGTGAAATATAAAAATATTTGTCCTGTGTTTCTTCGCTCTGGATGTTGAGCAAACTGATGTCATTGAATGAGGGGTGGACATTGTAAATTGGGAACGATACTGATTAACAATTCAATCCTTTTCCTGAATTCTAGTTATAGGTGAAGTAGTGATCATTTACTGAGGGACGCTTCCACAAATTCATATAAACCAAATCAGCGTAGAAGAAAAGCTAAAACGTAACTGTTAGTAATGACGATACATAAAACTGCATATAAATAATAGATACCAGCTAAGAATTCAACCACTTAGAGGTTTAGAGTCTGATAATATTCACTAAATTCAAACCTCCTTAGATTACCTATATAGCCGATATTGGCGTATAAACTATCCTAAACTCTGTTAGATTCCCATAAAGAAAATAATACTACAATTGCCCTTCAAAAAATAACAACTCTGTTTTTGTTACCTCTTGTAGGACTCCCATAAGGGGAATTATAATGCAAGTTGTCCCTCAAAAGGACAACAGTTCTATTATTGTTTCCTCAATGTGTTTCCCCCCTCTAAATTTAAACTAGCGGTTGCTCAGGAGGATAAGTAAGGCCCCGTTCCCACGGGGTAACGCGCCGCTCATTTAGACACGTATTAATGTGTTAGAGCGAGGCGCTTCAAAACAGATCCCATTGACTTCAATGGGTGCCGGCTTACGCGCGCTACACATTGAAATCAATGGGAGGCTTTATAACCCATTGATTTCAATGTGTAGTGCGCATAAGACCGGCACCCATTGAAGTCAATGAGATCTGTTTTGAAGCGCCTCGCTCTGACACGTGTATACGTATCTAAATGAGTGGCGCGTTACTCCGTGGGAACGGGGCCTAAATGTAGAATAGACCCAGATCCTAAATAAAAGAAATCTGCAGTTAGGCCGGGGCCCCATGGGTTGTAAACTGCATGAGTTTACAGTAACTGCAAAGTGGATGGGATTCATATGAATCCCATGCCTACTTTGCGGTAAAACCGGTGTAGTTTTGGAAATCGCAGCATGTCAAGTATATCTACAGAAACATCAATGGTTTCCCCATAGATTTAATTGTAACAGAAAGTCTGTGAACAAAAACTCTTTCTGTATAAAGCATGGTGGTGGTAATAGTAGAATTTCCACTTCTAGTTGGAGAGGGAACCTCTCTACTTTGAGCCAGTGTGGTGGTGTTCAGAAGGGCCCTGAAAGTGATGCTGGCACGACTCAGAAATCCAGGTATGCAGTGAAAACCAGCAGCTTGCAGATGGGGGTACTAGTACACAGTCCAATCCCCTGCCTTGGTTATAGGAGGCTGCCCAGAGATGTAACAGGCTCTATGATCCAAAGTCCACAACTATTCCTCCTCTCATGCCACTCCCAATGTAGGATGATGAGGGTTATAGTAGGGCAAGGAGTCCTGACAGGGCTCTTGTTACCTGGAGACTAGGCCCAAATGAGTTTCTCCTGTCAGTTCCTCCCTTGCTCCTCCTGGCACAGCTTTAAAATGTTCTCTTAGAGATGCAGAAAGGAGCTCCCTGCTTCAGGGCTATCTCTGGATGAGCCTGGGGTGATAAGTAGTCCTCCAAGGGCTGTAATGGCCGACTGTTGGCCAGAATCCAGCTGGGGTGCAAGTAATCCCAGACAGACTTAAAAACATTTTCCAGGCTTTAATTTTTTTTAAATTTAATTAGGCCTGCTGCATGGTTGTCTTCTTTTACCAGAAGTCCTCAATGGCCTCCCCCATCTGGAAGCTGCCATTTACCCAGCTGTTATTATAAATAGAGATGAGCGAACAGTGTTCTATCGAACACATGTTCAATCGGATATCAGGCTGTTCGATGTGTTCGATTCAAATGAACATCACGTGGCAAACTCCCAAAAAATTCAATTCCCCTCCCACCTTCCCTGGCGATTTTTTTGCACCAATAACAGTGCAGGGGAGGTGGGACAGGAACTACGACACCGGAGGCATCAAAAAAAATCGGAAAAAGTCATTGGCTGCCGAAATCAGGTGACCTCCATTTTAGACGAATAGTGGATTTCAAATCCGGGTCATATGAGAATGTAAACTTTGTGACTATGAGACAGGGATAGCTGTACAGGCAGGGATAGCTAGGGGTAACCTTTATTTAGGTAGGAATGTTATTAAAAATAACTTTTTGGGGCTCTATCGGGGGTGTAATTGTGATTTTTGTGACATAAACTTTTTCCCATAGGAATGCATTGGCCAGCGCTGATTGGCCAGAGTACGGAATTTGACCAAGCAGCCCTGGCTCTGCTGGAGGAGGCAGAGTCTAAGATCGCTCCACACCAGTCTCCATTCAGGTCCGACCTTAGACTCCGCCTCCTCCGGCAGAGCCAGCGCTGATTGGCCGAAGGCTGGCCAATGCATTCCTATGGGTATGCAGAGACTTAGCAGTGCTGAGCCAGTTCTGCTCAACTACACCGTGTGCCGGTCAGCCCATCTGATATAGCAGAGCCGAGTGTGCACACTCGGCTCTGCTACATTAGATGTAGCAGAGCCGAGGGTGCACTAGAACCCTTATGTAAACTGTCTACTTTTGTAATATAGGTAGTAAAGTTAACTAATACATCATCTGGCAGATCGGTGAGGTGTAACACGTCCACATTTTAGGTAATGTTAAGGATTTGTAGGAGAGAAAAAATTACCATTTTATTCTAGAAACGCTCAATTCTACAGGCTATGCTTGGTATTGCAAAAGTAAGTGTAAAACATATGTGAAAATAATATTATTCATATTCAACTTGCTGGAATACTGGAATGACATCACCAGTATCACAACATCACAATGCACATGACATCACAGCAACTGCAGTGAATAGAAAGTTCTAAAACAGAAGCAGCTTGTGTCACCCGAGGAAGACATCTCATAGAGGACAGCTCCTGTGTGTACTGCTTAATCCCTCAATGTTATTTAGCCTGGTTCACGATGATTTCTTGAATTTTTTTTTTTTTTAATGAATTCTTTATTTATTGAACAAGAACAGTTAATAAAATCAAACAGCAAGAAACATTTGTCAAATAAAAGGAAGACACAGAACCTTCAACATCCCAAAATAAGATGATACATTCAAGATTATTTTTCAAAATATAAGGGGATGAATGGGGAAGATTGGTGTGGAAGGGGACAGGTCTGGTAGGTAAGATTGGAGGGAGGAAGAAAGGTGGAACATGTCTGTCAAAGATCAACAGCTATATTGTAGATACAGGAAAAAGCATACTTAGTCATCATGGCTCAATAAGTACATCAGAATAATTAAAACACATTCAGTCCCATACAGCAGGAAGAGGGTAATGGGAGCTCACAGGTAGGCATCCAAAAACACCATACAGCACTATTTTAGAAACTGCACCCCTCAAAAAATGTCTCAAGGGGTATTATCATTTCGAGCCCAAGAGTGCTTGACAACAATTAATGTACAAAGTGAAAATTAAAATTTTTAAAGAAATATGCCATTTCAGTGCCCAACATGGTGTACCCACTTTGACCACCGACGCATCGACAAGCGCCTGCGGTCAGAGATGCTGCTTCTCTTTAATGACAGGCCGGGTGAATGTAGTGGAGTCTGGGCTCGGGGTGCAAACTGGGGTGGGCTATCTCCTCTCCCAGCCCAAAAATCATGGCAGGGGTTCTCTGAAAGCCTACTCCTGCGCTGCAACCTCGACCCCAGCTACGAGCTGGAAACGCTGTAACACTGGCGTAGGGAGATGTCAGCAGGCTGTGATGAAGCTCATCAGCTTGGGGGACAGACAGCACACTGCCTCCAAGGTCAGGGATGCCATTCTGGATGAGATGGCAATATGGTTTTCCCCGCTGCACCAGGGCCCAGGCATGTTTGTGTATGTGATAATGGCTGGAACCTGGTAGCAGATCTGGAACTTGCCAGACTCAAACACGATCCACACATGGCCCACGTTTTCAACTTGTTGGTGCAAAGGTTCTTTGAAACCTACACCATTGTGCCTGATATACTGGTCAAAGTGTGGCCATTTTCGTAAGTGAAAAGTAACCTCTGCTAGGCTGAAAACATTCAGAGCACACTCCTGTCATCTTCGCACCGTTGGCTGGTGGAGGAAGACGAGGGGGATGAAGTGACATTACATGTCACTGTCCCACACGAGGCTTGAGGGTGAAGTTCAGTGCATCCCATTGCTTCAGCACGGATGGTGTGAAGGGGATTGGAAAATGGAGGAAATGGAGAGTGACTCTTACAGTTGGGGGCAGCAAAGTCATGCCAAGTAACACACTGGCACACATGACTGACTTCATGTTGGGTTGCTTTTCAAGAGACAAAGACATAGTTCACATCATGGAGAGCAAACAATACTGTATTGAACAAAAAATTGGATTGAGCTTATATAGCGTGACTGAATTGCTGTGTATCACACTTAGCTTTTGAGGGGTAGACCCTTAAAAATTGGATTGAGCTGATATAGACTGAATGAATTGCTGTGAATACCACTTAGCTTTGGGGGGTACAGCATTAAAAACAGGTTTGACCATACATGGCCTGACTGAACAGCTGTGTCTCCCACTTAGCTTTGGGGGGTACAACATTAAAAACAGGTTTGGCCATTCATGGACTGAATGAATGGCTGTCTCTCACTTAGCTTTGGGGGGGTACAGCATTTGGAAAGCTGGATGTTGCATTTATAGACTGACTGAATTGCTATGTCTCCCACTTAGCTTTGGGGGGTAGAACATTAAAAACAGGTTTGATCATACATGGCCTGACTGAACGGCTGTGTCTCCCACTTAGCTTTGGGGGGTACAGCATTAAAAAACTGGATTGAGCTTTTATAGCGTGACTGAATTGCTGTTTATCACACTTAGCTTTTGGGGGGTAGACCCTTAAAAATTGGATTGAGCTGATATAGCCTGACTGAACGGCTGTGTCTCCCACTTAGCTTTTGGGGGTACAGCATTAAAAAACTGGATTGAGCTTTTATAGCGTGACTGAATTGCTGTGTTTCACACATAGCTTTTGGGGGGTAGACCCTTAAAAATTGGATTGAGCGTACATAACCGGACTGAATTTCTGTGTCTACCACCTAGGTTTTGGGGGTACACACCGTGGATAACTGGATTGAGCGTACATAGCCGGACTGATTTTCTGTGTCTCCCACCTAGGTTTTGTGGTTACACTCCGTGAAAAATTGGATTGAACATACATAGCCTGACTGAATTTCTGTGTCGCCCACCTAGGTTTTGGGGGTACATACCGTGAAAAATTGGATTGAGCGTACATAGCCTGACTGAATTTCTGTGTCTCCCACCTAGATTTTGGAGGTACACATCGTGGATATCTGGATTGAGCGTACATAGCCGGACCTAATTGCTCTGTATCCCTGTTTTGGGGGGCACCGCCTAGAAAGCTGGGTTGAGCGTATATCGCTGGACTGAATTGTTCTGTATCCCTGTTAGGTGTTTGGGGGGACACTGCCTGCAAACAGCGCCGCACCTCCCATGAGGCAACCTGAAGCGACCGCTTCAGGCGGCGCTATGCCAGGGCCCCAGGGAGGGCGGCATTTTTGGTTACCTAAGGCAGTCCAGGACAAGCTGTCCTGGACTGGCTTAGCACCGAGCGGTGGATTGGGGAGGCCACTGGAGCAGCGCTGCTCCAGCGGCCTCCCCTCACGCTCAGGCAGAGAGCAGGTCCTCTCTGTGCCTGCTCTCTGCCAGCGAACGACGCCAAGCCCCGCCCCTTCACCTCGCCCTCTCCACTGTCACGCCCCCTCTGCTCCGCCACGCCCCCTCCGCGCCGCCATGCCCCCTCCGATCCGCCCCCTCCTCCCGGCAGGGGGGGTGGGGTGGCGGCTTTCTGTAGTTCGCCTCGGGCGATGAAAGGGGTAGGTTCACCCCTGCCTGCAAAGCTGGGTTGAGCATATATTTCTGGACTGAATGCTCTGTATCCCTGTTAGGTGTTTATGGGGGGGACACCGCCTGCAAAGCTGGGCTGAGTATATATTGCTGGACTGAATTGCTCTGCATTCCTGTTAGGTGTTTGGGGGGACACTGCCTGCAAATCTGGGTTAAGCGTATATCGCTGGACTGAATTGCTCTGTATCCCTGTTAGGTGTTCGGGCAGACACCGCCGGCAAAGCTGGGTTGAGCATATATCGACTCCTCTCTCTTCAGTATATAGCTCTGAAAAGCTATAAGTTGTTGTTCTGTTTTTCCTTGCCTATCTGAAGCTAATCCCTATCTAGCCCTCAGCAGCACGTCTGTCCCTATTTCTGAAAGCCGGAAAATGAAACGAAGATGGCGCTGGCTATTCGTATAAATCAGAGGTCACATGTTTTTGGCAGCCAATGGTTTTTTTCAATTTTTTTCAATGCCTCCGTTGTCGTAGTCCCTGTCCCACCTCCCCTGCACAGTTATTGGTGCAAAAAACGCGCCAGGGAAGGTGGGAGGGGATATGAAGTTTTACTGCGTTTGCCACATGGTATTCGATTGGAAACGAATACCTCGAACGGCCTGATATTCGATCGAATACCTATTCGATCGAACGGCGTTCGCTCATCTCAACCCTTTTATCTCCACTCTGGCTAAGACCTACCTCTGCTTTACTTTTAGCCTACCATGGCATACTGCAAAAGTTGTTTGGGTTCTGCAAAGGAGACTTGGCACTTGAAAACTATCCCAGATCTACCAAATGATGCAAAAAGTAGACAACAAAATTAGATGTTAGAGGGGTTTTCTGAGTATATGACATTGATATATCTGATGAGTTGGAATCCACCTCCAAACACCATTGCCAAGTCTTTCTTAAAAATTTTGGTGTTGGTAATTGAGCTTTATAATTCATGAAAGAACAGGTGGGAGAGAGCGCCAACCTGCCAATTACAACGCCAAGAAAAACAAGAACATAGCACAATTGGGGAAAAGAGGAAAAAATTCAAAATTTGACCAAATAAGAATCCCACCTTACATATAACTTAAACCCTAAGAGAATATGCGTGCCATTGCCTCCATGTCAAGACAATACCACCAAAACCAATTACAACGCCAGCAGAGATTAAAGGGAGCCAGTTGGTAGGAGTGCAGTAACTCAGTCTTGTACCTTTAGAACATCTAAGAACGACCTCACCTTGTACTTACTATCTGCTGCAGAACTCTTAATTCCCCTGAAATAGGGTCTGCCCCACCAACCAACTCATTCTGAATGGGAAACAAAAGCACATCAAATTTGAAGATTTGAGATCTCCAATTGGACTACGGGCAGTCATGATAAATTTCTTCAGAGCTGGTCTCCTTGGCTAAGTTTCTCAAGTTTAAAATAGTGCTGTATGGTGTTTTTGGATGCCTACCTGTGAGCTCCCATTACTTTCTTCCTGCTGTATGGGATTCAATGTGTTTTAATTATTCTGATGCACTTATTGAGCCATGATGACTAAGTATGCTTTTTCCTGTATCTACAATATAGCTGTTGATCTTTGACAGACATGTTCCACCTTTCTTCCTCCCTCCAATCTTACCTACCAGACCTGTCCCCTTCCACACTAATCTTCCCCATTCATCCCCTTATATTTTGAAAAATAATCTTGAATGTATCATCTTATTTTGGGATGTTCCAGGTTCTGTGTCTTCCTTTTATTTGGCAAATGTTTCTTGCTGTTTGATTTTATTAACTGCTCTTGTTCAATAAATAAAGAATAAATAAAAAGAAAATTTCAAGAAATCATCATTCCCTCCCAGACATGCTATGTGTGAACCAGGCTAAATAACATTGAGGGATTAAGCAGTACACACAGGAGCTGTCCTCTTTGAGATGTCTTCCTCGAGTGACACAAGCTGCTTCTGTTTTAGAACTTTCTATTCTCTGCAGTTGCTGTGATGTCATGTGCATTGTGATGTTGTGATACTGGTGATGTCATTCCAGTATTCCAGCAAGTTGAATATGAATAATATTATTTTCACATATGTTTCACACTACTTTTGCAATACCAAGCATAGCCTGTAGAATCGAGCGACACTATTTCTAGAATAAAATGGTGATTTTTTTCTCTCCTACAAATCCTTAACATTAACTAAAATGTGGACGTGTTACACCTCACCGATCTGCCAGATGATGTATTAGTTAACTTTACTACCTATATTACAAAAGTAGACAGTTGACATATAGACATTACATAACTACTTACTGCCTTAATCATACATCCCAATCATCGCGGATTCTGCGGGACATTCCTGGATTCAGGGTCATGTCCCGCAGTCCTGGTCGGCAGGATGTATGTCCCAGTTTCAACTAATCTGTGTCCGTCACTCACATCGCACCCACAGCTTTCCAGAATAGACTGAGACTGCAGACAGAACAGCAGGGGATCAAGAAAAGGTGAATATCAAAGTTTTTATGTTAAACTTTGATGGCAAATTGAGGAGGAACATTAACCTACATTAACCTAGGGGAAAAGATGGAAGGGGAACATTATACTGTGTGTGCCAATAAATCACATGGGCAGTGCACTGTGTGGAGACCAATAAAAGGGGTAGCATACTGTGTGGGTACTACACTGAGTGTCCAAAAGTCATGGGAAGGTACCAGATGCACCATTAATAGTGGGTCGCCCCTTTGTGAGCCCTGATAACTACAGCAAGACGATGAGGCATGGACTCCACGAGGTGTTGGAAGAGTTCTGGAGGGATATTGATCCACGCAGTCTGCACTACAGTTCACAATTGGTCCTGTGTAGAGATGAGCGAACAGTGTTCTATCGAACACATGTTCGATCGGATATCAGGGTGTTCGCCATGTTCGAATCGAATCGAACACCACGTGGTAAAGTGCGCCAAAATTCGATTCCCCTCCCACCTTCCCTGGCGCCTTTTTTGCACCAATAACAGCGCAGGGGAGGTGGGACAGGAACTACGACACTGGGGGCATTGAAAAAAATTGGAAAAAGTCATTGGCTGCCGAAATCAGGTGACCTCCATTTTAGACGAATAGTGGATTTCAAATCCGGGTCATATGAGAATGTGAACTTTGTGACTATGAGACAGGGATAGCTGTACAGGCAGGGATAGCTAGGGATAACCTTTATTTAGGGGGGAATGTTATTAAAAATAACTTTTTGGGGCTCTATCGGGTGTTTAATTGTGATTTTTGTGAGATAAACTTTTTCCCATAGGGATGCATTGGCCAGCGCTGATTGGCCGAATTCCGTACTCTGGCCAATCAGTGCTGGCCAATGCATTCTATTAGCTTGATGAAGCAGAGTGTGCACAAGGGTTCAAGCGCACCCTCGGCTCTGATGTAGCAGAGCCGAGGCTGCACAAGGGTTCAAGCGCACCCTCGGCTCTGATGTAGGAGAGCCGAGGGTGCACTTGAACCCTTGTGCACCCTCAGCTCTGCTACATCAGAGCCGAGGGTGCGCTTGAACCCTTGTGCACACTCTGCTTCATCAAGCTAATAGAATGCATTGGCCAGCGCTGATTGGCCAATGTATTCTATTAGCCTGATGAAGTAGAGCTGAATGTGTGTGCTAAGCACACACATTCAGCTCTACTTCATCGGGCTAATAGAATGCATTGGCCAGCGCTGATTGGCCAGAGTACGGAACTCGACCAATCAGCGCTGGCTCTGCTGGAGGAGGCGGAGTCTAAGATCGCTCCACACCAGTCTCCATTCAGGTCCGACCTTAGACTCCGCCTCCTCCGGCAGAGCCAGCGCTGATTGGCCGAAGGCTGGCCAATGCATTCCTATGCGAATGCAGAGACTTAGCAGTGCTGAGTCAGTTTTGCTCAACTACACATCTGATGCACACTCGGCACTGCTACATCAGATGTAGCAATCTGATGTAGCAGAGCCGAGGGTGCACTAGAACCCCTGTGCAAACTCAGTTCACGCTAATAGAATGCATTGGCCAGCGCTGATTGGCCAATGCATTCTATTAGCCCGATGAAGTAGAGCTGAATGTGTGTGCTAAGCACACACATTCAGCACTGCTTCATCAAGCCAATACAATGCATTAGCCAGTGCTGATTGGCCAGAGTACGGAATTCGGCCAATCAGCGCTGGCTCTGCTGGAGGAGGCGGAGTCTAAGGTCGCTCCACACCAGTCTCCATTCAGGTCCGACCTTAGACTCCGCCTCCTCCGGCAGAGCCAGCGCTGATTGGCCGAAGGCTGGCCAATGCATTCCTATGCGAATGCATACTTAGCAGTGCTGAGTCAGTTTTGCTCAACTACACATCTGATGCACACTCGGCACTGCTACATCAGATGTAGCAATCTGATGTAGCAGAGCCGAGGGTGCACTAGAACCCCTGTGCAAACTCAGTTCACGCTAATAGAATGCATTGGCCAGCGCTGATTGGCCAATGCATTCTATTAGCCCGATGAAGTAGAGCTGAATGTGTGTGCTAAGCACACACATTCAGCACTGCTTCATCAAGCCAATACAATGCATTAGCCAGTGCTGATTGGCCAGAGTACGGAATTCGGCCAATCAGCGCTGGCTCTGCTGGAGGAGGCGGAGTCTAAGGTCGGACCTGAATGGAGACTGGTGTGGAGCGATCTTAGACTCCGCCTCCTCCAGCAGAGCCAGCGCTGATTGGTCGAGTTCCGTACTCTGGCCAATCAGCGCTGGCCAATGCATTCTATTAGCCCGATGAAGTAGAGCTGAATGTGTGTGCTTAGCACACACATTCAGCTCTACTTCATCAGGCTAATAGAATACATTGGCCAATCAGCGCTGGCCAATGCATTCTATTAGCTTGATGAAGCAGAGTGTGCACAAGGGTTCAAGCGCACCCTCGGCTCTGATGTAGCAGAGCTGAGGGTGCACAAGGGTTCAAGTGCACCCTCGGCTCTCCTACATCAGAGCCGAGGGTGCGCTTGAACCCTTGTGCACACTCTGCTTCATCAAGCTAATAGAATGCATTGGCCAGCACTGATTGGCCAGAGTACGGAATTCGGCCAATCAGCGCTGGCCAATGCATTCTATTAGCCCGATGAAGTAGAGCTGAATGTGTGTGCTAAGCACACACATTCAGCACTGCTTCATCACGCCAATACAATGCATTAGCCAGTGCTGATTGGCCAGAGTACGGAATTCGGCCAATCAGCGCTGGCTCTGCTGGAGGAGGCGGAGTCTAAGATCGCTCCACACCAGTCTCCATTCAGGTCCGACCTTAGACTCCGCCTCCTCCAGCAGAGCCAGCGCTGATTGGTCGAGTTCCGTACTCTGGCCAATCAGCGCTGGCCAATGCATTCTATTAGCCCGATGAAGTAGAGCTGAATGTGTGTGCTTAGCACACACATTCAGCTCTACTTCATCGGGCTAATAGAATGCATTGGCCAGCGCTGATTGGCCGAATTCCGTACTCTGGCCAATCAGCACTGGCTAATGCATTGTATTGGCTTGATGAAGCAGTGCTGAATGTGTGTGCTTAGCACACACATTCAGCTCTACTTCATCGGGCTAATAGAATGCATTGGCCAATCAGCGCTGGCCAATGCATTCTATTAGCGTGAACTGAGTTTGCACAGGGGTTCTAGTGCACCCTCGGCTCTGCTACATCAGATTGCTACATCTGATGTAGCAGTGCCGAGTGTGCATCAGATGTGTAGTTGAGCAAAACTGACTCAGCACTGCTAAGTCTGCATTCGCATAGGAATGCATTGGCCAGCCTTCGGCCAATCAGCGCTGGCTCTGCCGGAGGAGGCGGAGTCTAAGGTCGGACCTGAATGGAGACTGGTGTGGAGCGACCTTAGACTCCGCCTCCTCCAGCAGAGCCAGCGCTGATTGGCCGAATTCCGTACTCTGGCCAATCAGCACTGGCTAATGCATTGTATTGGCTTGATGAAGCAGTGCTGAATGTGTGTGCTTAGCACACACATTCAGCTCTACTTCATCGGGCTAATAGAATGCATTGGCCAGCGCTGATTGGCCGAATTCCGTACTCTGGCCAATCAGCACTGGCTAATGCATTGTATTGGCTTGATGAAGCAGTGCTGAATGTGTGTGCTTAGCACACACATTCAGCTCTACTTCATCGGGCTAATAGAATGCATTGGCCAATCAGCGCTGGCCAATGCATTCTATTAGCGTGAACTGAGTTTGCACAGGGGTTCTAGTGCACCCTCGGCTCTGCTACATCAGATTGCTACATCTGATGTAGCAGTGCCGAGTGTGCATCAGATGTGTAGTTGAGCAAAACTGACTCAGCACTGCTAAGTCTGCATTCGCATAGGAATGCATTGGCCAGCCTTCGGCCAATCAGCGCTGGCTCTGCCGGAGGAGGCGGAGTCTAAGGTCGGACCTGAATGGAGACTGGTGTGGAGCTATCTTAGACTCCGCCTCCTCCAGCAGAGCCAGCGCTGATTGGTCGAGTTCCGTACTCTGGCCAATCAGCACTGGCCAATGCATTTCTATGGGGAAAAGTTAGCTTGCGAAAATCGCAAACTGACAGGGATTTCCATGAAATAAAGTGACTTTTATGCCCCCAGACATGCTTCCCCTGCTGTCCCAGTGTCATTCCAGGGTGTTGGTATCATTTCCTGGGGTGTCATAGTGGACTTGGTGACCCTCCAGACACGAATTTGGGTTTCCCCCTTAACGAGTTTATGTTCCCCATAGACTATAATGGGGTTCGAAACCCATTCGAACACTCGAACAGTGAGCGGCTGTTCGAATCGAATTTCGAACCTCGAACATTTTAGTGTTCGCTCATCTCTAGTCCTGTGTAGTTGGCACTAGGTCCATGGAGCGGACACTGGTATCCACAGCATCCCATAAATGCTCTATGGGGTTTAGGTTCGGACAAGCGGGCAAGCCAATCAAGAGTCGTGAGGTTACTGGTGTGTTCATTAAGCCAGTCCTGTGCCACCAATAAGTGATGACATGTTGCATTGTCCTGTTGGTACACAGCATCCTCATCAGGGATCTCCAACACCAGACAGGGTGCAGATGGTCTGCCATAAGTTGCACGTATTGAGCACCGGTCATTGATCAATGCACCCGGACAATGGGGAACAATTGCAACCATGTGAACACGGTCCAGACCATGACGGAGCCACCTCCCACCTGGACATGTCCCTGTTGGAATGCAGGATCCATGGCTTCATGGGGCATACGCCACACTCTCACACACCCATTGCCTATGTACAATTGGAACTGTGATTCATCAGACCATGCCACAGGCCTCCACTGTTCCTTGGTCCAATGACGATGGTCACAGGCCCATGCCAGTCTTCGAGCTCTGTATTGCGGCGTCAGCAAAGGGACATGGGTCGGACGTTGACTGTTGAAGCCTATGCGGTGCAGTTCTCGGTGTACAGTCCTGGTAGAAATGGGGTCCTGGTGCCTCACATTCAAATCAGTGGTGATTTGACCCACAGTAGACCATCAAGAGCCACGTATGACTCTGCAGAGGTAATGTGACATCTGTTCATCGAAGACTCGTGGTTGACCAGTGCGCCAGTTTACTCAGCTGCCAACATTGTCTCTGTGATATTGCAGGTCCACTTGAGACACTGTTGACCTCGGAATCCCAAATTCCTGGGTAATCTCCAAAATGCTATGTCCCATGCATCTTGCACCGATTACCATCCCACTTTCAAAGTCACTTAACTTGTGATGTGCTGCCATGTTCACGAGACACCTGTCTGCATCAGACTGCTCAGATATCCTGACGACACTAGTGTCATAGGCCACATCACGTCACACTGTTTGAGCATCAAATCCGACACAACCGTACTAGGACACGCCTTCCCATGACTTTTGGCCACTGAGTGTATTATGGCGGATCTTGGGAAAGGGTTAAAACATTGACCTAGAAAGTCATGTATATTCCTTGCCCATAACTACTGCTTTACATGTTGACGGTGCCACAAACTGATATATCCAAGGAAAGGCTCACATTCTGTGACACATGGCATTATAAAGCAGAAACAGATTTCCGAGAGAAATTATGTAGGTTGAGCACATGCCATCAGTTGGCAAAATGCGGTGGAATCCACTAAGTGGTTTGGCAGCAACTGGAGAACCAGCATTAGAGGAGGAACACTCAGATGCCTGACTCAAAATCAGATCACTCTCAGGCCTGGCTTACATCTGCATTATGTAATCCATTCGGGAGTCCGCATGAGGACCTCCCCCAAACAGACTACCAAATGCATTGGCAAGCAGTGAGCTTATGAAAGCACATGGACCCCAAAGACTAGAAGTGGGTCTGAGTGTTTTCTTGCAGTGTCTGTACAGAACGTGTGGACAGAAAAGCACATCACGATCTACTTTCCAGTCCACATGACTCGTGCGGAGACCGTGCGGAAATCAAACAGACCCCATTATGGTCTATGAGGTCCATGTGCTTTCACTATTCACCGCTTGCCAATGTTTTCGGTAGTCTGTTTGGGGGGTCCCCATGCGGACTCCCCAAACGGATTACCAAACGCAGATGTGAACCAGGCCTCAGATGTAATAGACTACTGTGACACTACGCACAGTTTAACTACAATAGTGATTGTCAACAATTGTCACTGTGTGTAACTGTATCTGTTGTGTTTTTATACGTATACAAAAACATTATTTCTTGAAACTTTATTTCTAGAAACTTGATAGCCTGATTTGTATGTTGTGCTTTTTAGCTGACAGGCCAGACACAATGTCAATATGCCAGAAATTGTTCTTGAAATTCTGTAAATTGTCACTCTGCCAACACTATGTAGTTGTGGCATTTGCTTCCATAAAGGAATGACGGACAGGTCAGTCCAGGTTCTCTTCTAGCTCCCAAGTGTTCTGCTTATTGGGGTAGATATTCCAGCTTTTTCAGCTATCACAGCAGGCACTCTGACAGTGTGCTAGAAAGTTTTCCTGAAATTCTGCCATTGTCACTCCTTATGCCACATCTGACCTCATAAAGGAATCATTTTTGGAGGCTTTTTTAATTAACTCAGTTTTTTAATCACTTTTCAACTGCCACTTGTCAATGCCACATTGTTGGCATAATAACAACAAAGTAAAACAAAAAAAATCCCACCTTTGCTCCTTACAGTACCATACCATGTTGATGAAGCATTCTGCTCCTATGAAGGGATAAGTTTTTTAGGCCATGATTTTTTGGAAATCCACTTCTTCATTGCTTTTCAACCATGGGAAGAATATGCAAATCTGTCTCCCATGATGTAAATAGTGATGAGGACCAGAAATTAAAGGGGATCACCGCGCTCAGCCAAACGTTAAAATAGGTAATCTTTTATTTATGTTGAAAGAGACACTAGGCGTTTTGGGCTCTCCGCCCTTTCTCAAGTGTATAGGCTACATCATAAAAACAAAATACAAATATTGAATGCATCACAGCAAAATTAACCACTATATAGTTATCATGTGGTGTATATTCATTGTAAGCACAAATGCCCCATATGAAGAGATGGAAATTTGTTTTTGCTTTTACCTATGAAGTAAATAGGGGAGACAGTGCCTCAGTCATGCTGCCCACTAGGGGGAGCTCCCTTTAACATTATGCCCGACCTTCCCAGAGGCCTTTGCTATAATGATGTGGGATTTTACCAAGTCAGTCTCTCAGCCGAGGACAGCTGTTTTGATCTGTTTGGATCTCTTCAGCCCGGCGCAGAGAAGACTGACTTGGCAGAGGTGAGAGGCTTCTAGACCAGGTTAAGGTATTGTCACTCCTTAAGGAGAGACCACCATGTAGTGGGCAGCATGACTGCAGCATGACTGAGGCACTTTCTTCCCTATTTACATCATGGGAGACAGATTTGCATATTCTTCCCATGATCCCTCACAGTGGAGTGCAAATGGTTTAATAAGACTCCACACACCTACATGGTGGTCTCTCCCTAAGGAGTGGCCATATCCCCTTAACCTGCTTTTCAACCAGGCATACTTCCACAATTTTTTCTCCACAATTAAGTATAAAACAGCTGTATGTATTACTATTGAGGCTGGTATAGGAATGTAGCGAATATCCTATACAGTTATATTGCAGTTTATGGGACTTGCAATCAAATTGTTGCAGGTTGAAGCCCCCGGGGGCTTCATTTCCTGCATGTTTGACTTTGTGGCCGTGCAAAAAAGCCATTTTCACAGCGGAGAGGCTGCATACAGACAAGTGCGGTTTGCTTTAAAAACCCCTTGAAATTAATGGGTCTTTAAACTGACCACCAGCAAGCCATCCCCAAGCTGTTTTTCCTGATGGGCAGACAGCGGTGCAAATGTGAATGCCCCCTGACATGAATTGACACAGTCAGTTTTTTTGCACTGATATCCAAAATCTGCTGTGGAATCCTTTTTGTACCAAACCATTTTTCTCTTAAAAATTGTTGGCAAGCAGATGGATATGAGGCGCAGGTGTGAACCCAACCTCAGACAGTATCAGTAAAGAACCGTATCATAGATAATTGATCTATTATAACTTTGGATATACCAGCCCATATAAAAAAATATTTTGTATAGCCTGATCCTGTTGTCCCTGAACAATCTTATTTATGTCTGGATGTCCACACCCGAGCACTTCTAGCCTATGTCTCATAATGACGTCCCGAGGACACAGTAAGGAAACATTAGAGAAGGTTCCAGAGCATACACACTTCAGTATGGGACTATTTACAACACATTTATGGCTTTAATTATGGCTGTTTCAGTCCTCTCTCAGGGTGTATGCTTAATTACATCAATATTACTGATCTATCTCTATCATATGGTATTTACTTGCCCTTACTGGAAGGCTACATGATTTATGGATGCACTAAAGTGTAAAGGGTTAAATAAACATGGCACTGATATTTATGGTTTTGCTTGGGCAGGGCGTGATTAAATGAGAAGACCAATTTTACGTATAATACCAAGCCTCACCTCACCGCTTTGTTAAAACTTGTGCATGATGCTCCAGAATAACACTGACACTATTGTGTTCCTCCAAGAGGAGTGACATAAGACGGGTAGAAGACGCCCATCTACAAAAACTGCCATGGGAGTAGAAAACATCAGAAGGAATCATTGTTGTTCTAGGTGGTTCAATTAAACATATCAAAATGTGTTCTGGCACCTGGAATAATGATCATTAAATGAATGTACAGCAAAGCAGTTGCCAAATGGAAGGCTATAAACTACAAGATACTGCAGGAGCCGGTCCAACTCCCCAGAGTATCTCAGTAGGGTCGTGTAACCATCAACTGTGAAAAGAGTATTGGTCCAGGGGTGACTGCCCATTTATCATTTGATATCGTCTGCACTGGAACAAAACCTTTGTTTCGCGTTCTATGTGATTTATGACATTACAATGTGCAGATGGCGAAAATACGTGAAAATTGTTTAATGATTACAAGCGTATCATAACAAGAGGAAAACTGTACAATTTAAGGGACTATTCACAGAACTGTGTTCTGTCCATGTGTGGACTGTATTTCCCAGAGTGACTGCGCCCATGTCAATAGATCTAGCTACATCATAGTGAGCTATGATGCAAATCGCCAGATCACGACAGTACGAAAGACACAGCTTTATGTCAGTTCAGTAAAGTATCGCTATGGCCATTTGGGAGCTCATTGCATCATAACTCGCTATAATGCACCAAGTTTTATTCACACAGTCGTGGTCAGTCTACAAGATACAGTGTAAGTGGCCATTTTTCTTGTGGCCACGGGCATGGGCAGTCGGCTCTGCCCGAGGCCTCCAAGTTTCACCGCCTGCGACGGAAGAAGAGGCGTGAAGAGGATGTTCCTGAAGAAGATGGAGGCGGCGCTGGAGACTTCTCTCACAGCATTGGGGACGCCCCCAGTGCTGTTTGAGTGCAGAGGACCGCCCCCAGTGCTGCGAGAGAACTCATTTGCACTGACACTTGCATTGACATTTGCACTGACATTTGCACTAACATTTAATGATCATTATTCCAGGTGCCAGAACACATTTTGATATGTTTAATTGAACCACCTAGAACAGCAATGATTCTCTTTGATGTTTTCTACTCCCATGGCAGTTTTTGTAGATGGGCGTCTTCTACCTGTCATGTCACTCCTCTTGGAGGAACACAATAGTGTTGGGATTTCTACGGAACGGCGCCGCGGAGAAGACATCTAAAGGTAGGAGACGGATAGCCTTTCTTAAGGCTATTCCTACATGTAATTTGATCTGAATGATAGGATCCCTTTAATGGGACACACTTCCAAACCTTTTTACATAGACCTATCATCCATGAAAACAGTCTTGTCTGTTCATTAACCCCTTCCCGACATGCGCCGTAATAGTACGGCGCGTGTCGGGTCTGTAACTATGGCGACCGCCCGGGAGCCGGGCGGCCGTCATAGCCGCCGGGTGTCTACTGCTTCAAGCAGTAGACAACCGGCTCTAATGCCTCCGATCGGTCCCCGGACCGATCGGAGGCATTAACCCCTCCGGCGCTGCTGTCAAAGGCGCCGGAGGCGCCATTTTCCCGGCGGCGCATGGGCGCCGCCATTTTGGCAGGGATCGCCGGCTCCTGGAGCATGCTCCAGGGCCGACCCCCTGTTGCCATGACAGCCGGGAGCCTTGTTAAAGGCTCCCAGCCGGTCTGCAAATTCTCTCTTTTGCAGGCTGGTGTATACAGCCTGCAAAAGAGATGATGCTTTTTTGCAATGCATTGCAATGCATTAGCATTGTAATGCATTGCATTAGTGATCAGACCCCCTGGGGTTCAACACCCCTAGGGGGTCTAATAAATGCAAAAAAAAAAGTAAAAAAAAATATAAAAAAATATAAAAAGTATTAAAAGTTCAAATCACCCCCCTTTCCCTAGAACAGATATAAAAGTAGTTAAAAACTGTGAAACATATACATGTTAGGTATCCTCGCGTCCGAAATCGCCCGCTCTACAAATCTATACAAATATTTTTCCTGTTCGGTAAACGCCGTAGCAGGAAAAATAGTCAAAAGTGCCAAACCGCCGTTTTTTCACTGTTTTAATTCTGCTAAAAATTTGAATAAAAAGTGATCAAAGCAATAACATTTCCCGAAAATGGTAGAACTAAAAAGTACACCCGGCCCCGCAAAAAAAGACGCCCTATGCATCCCCGTACACCTATGTATAAAAAAGTTACGGCCGTCGGAATATGGCGACTTTTAGAAAAAAAAAAATTTAACACCGTTTTGGAATTTTTTTTAGGGGTCAAAAAGTAAATAAAACCATATAAATTTGGTATCCCTGGAACCGTACCGAAACACAGAATATAGGGGACATGTCATTTTGGCTGCACAGTGAACACCGTAAAACCAAAGCCCGTAAGAACGTCGCAGAAATGCATTTTTTCTTCAAATCCACCCCATTCTGAATTTTTTTCCTGCTTCCCAGTACATTATATAGAATAATTAATGGTGGCATCATGAAGAAAAAATTGTCCCGCAAAAATTAAGACCTCATATGACTCTGGGAGCGGAGAAATAAAAAAGTTATGGGGTTTAGAAGGAGGGGAGTCAAAAACGAAAAACGAAAATCAAAAAATGCCATCGGCGGGAAGGGGTTAAAGATCTTATTTAGGGATTATTAACATGACAGTAAATAATAGCCATGGATGGATATTTTCTGAACGGCAGTCACACGGCCCTTTTAAAACCTGATAATGTCTATAGGTCTATTCACATGGCTATATTTATGTCCTTTCATTTCTAGCTATTAAATCTCAATATACACTGTATTATACATGTAACAATTTTAAGACAACTATTGCTTATTCAGAGCCTAAACCCCACCAATCCTAATGTTCATAAAACTGAGAAAAAGGAGAGGGATTAAAAATGGGAGTCAACAGATGTACAAAAGGAGAACATAGAAGACATTTTCACTCTTTGGATTTAATGGGATTTTCCCATTTCCCTACTCACAAACTTGCCTGCTCTATCTTCATTTCACTTCCTAGATTCTTCAGCAAGGTGGTGGGCAGACTTTGACTGGACACTACGAAGTACCTCAGTAGATATAGACCAGGGGTAGGCAACCTTTTTTGTTTGGTGTGTCAGTTTAAATTAAAAATTTGAATATGAGGTCCTAGAGTGCTGCACAATAATTTTAATATTGGTGATACCTACATTAAAGTCATATAGCTTAAACTGTAACATAGTGGTGCTGTCATAGTGCGCTCCCAGCCACATGCTGTACTTTTCCATTAGAAGCGATGTAAGTACATGTGTAACCTGCAATTAGTAGTAAATGTATGTGACTGGTAGCAGAGAGAGGTAACACCTATAGAGCAGCGACACACTATGCCTGGATGCTGCATCCAGTCTCCGGCCGCCTAGTACTTTTACTTTTTTGTAAACGCAGATTAATTTCAGCCACTTTTAATTCCTGGCTGTGCGGTAACAGCAAAACCCCTGTCAGGAATTAATAGGTGTCACAATTACCCCAAAGTGACAGCATTGGTGCCAGGAAACTGGATTTGGCTATAGCCACATCTGGCTGAGGCCTCATGATGCGGAAACTCAGCTTTTTTTGTTGCAGATTTTGATACGTTTTTTTTTTTTCAACCAAAGCCAAGAATGGCTACAAAAGGAATGGGAAATATAAAGGAGGCTCCTTATACTTCTGTTTTCTGCTCAATCCACTCCTAGCTTTGGCTCAAAAACTGCAACAAATTCTGTAACAAAAAAAAAACTGCGTTTCCGCAACATGGAGTCTTCGCCTAAGGCTGAGGCCCCACATTGTGGAAACGCAGCTTTTTTGCTGTGTATTTTGCTGCTTTTTCTGAACCTAAGCCAGGAGTGGACTGAACAGAAAGTAGAAGTATCTGCGTTCACAGAGTTTTTTGGTCAGTAAAAATCTGCTTCAGGAGAATTCATGAGGTGTTTTTTGAGGAGTTTTTTTAGGCTTTTTTTAAGGCGTTTTTTGAAGCGGTTTTCAGGCGTTTCCGCCTGAAAAAAATCAATGCAAGTCAATGGGAGGTGGAAAATCCACCTGGTGTTTTTTGAGGCATTTTTTTTCCATAAACATGCCAAAAAACGCTAGTGGTTTTTGGCAAAAAATGCAAGCATTTTTTCCGCCTCCCATTGACTTGCATTGATTTCCTGAGGCAGAACCCACCTGAAGAATGGACATGTTCATTCTTTTTTCTGCTGGCGGATTTTCCTGCTAGCAGAAAATCCACTAGCTGATTTTTTCTGCTAGTGGAAAATCTGCTAGCAGAAAAAGATAAATGATTACATAGGACTGTACGGTGAGGCGTTTTTTGGAGGAGGAGTTAGAGTCAGTTTCCTGACCAAAAAACTCAGTGTGAACGCAGCCTAAGGCTGAGGCCCCACATTGCGGAAACGCAGCTTTTTTTGTTGCAAATTTTGTTGCAGTTTTTTGAGCCAAGGCCAGGAGTGGATTGAGCAGAAGGGAGAAGTATAAGAACTTTCTATAGAGTTCCCATTCCTTTTATAGCCATTCTTGGCTTTGGCTCAAAAAAACGCAACAAAAGAAGCTGTGTTTCCTCAAGGTTGGGCCTTAGCCTAAGAGCTTCCTTTATATTTCCCATTCCTTTTGTAGCCATTCTTGGCTTTGGCTCAAAAAAACGCTGTGTTTCCACGACATGAGGCCTCAGCCCTAGGCCTCCTGCACACAAATGGCACAGATGTGGTTTTCAATTACTTATATTTTAAAAATGAATTGACATGGCTACAAATGCAGACAGATATAGGACAGGCATAGGACAGGTATAGGACCTGCTCCATAATTTGCAGCTCTTCAATTTGGCAAAAATTTCCACAAAAAGAACGGCTGTGTGTATGTGGCCATTGAAATATACAGGTCCATACTTTTATCCTCAGTTGTGGATAAAAAGTCTGGTCAATGTGCATTACAATATAGTAACTCCATGTGCCTCATATTAATATAGCAGTTAACCCCATCATGTCCCTCACATTAACCCCTGTGTGCCTCACATAAGAGTTACTGATATGTAAGATATATGGATTTAATAATTAGGTATCTTCATTATCAAAGCCCTTTATTAGTACCTCTCTATGTATGTCTCACATATTAGTAACCCTTATGTGAGGCACACAGGGGTTAATGTGAGGGACATGATGGGGTTAATTGGTATTAATGTGAGACACATGGAGTTACTAAAACTAAATTAATAACCCCAAATGCCTGACATTACTAGGAATAGTAACCCCAGCATGTTCAGATGAAGACTCTAGCAGTTCCAATTTATAAATAAAACTTAGCTTTTATTCCAAATGAGCAATTATGAAAAATTTATAAAAATCATGAAATAATTACTCCATGATATGCAGGAGAAAGGCGACAGCTTTTAAGTTTTATTGATAAGTTGGAACTGCTATCTGAACATACCTTTGCCTCAAGCTGAAGACATTCATTCATCCGTGCACCAGTGGCCTTATCTGCATGGTTCAGACTGGGATTCCTTTGAACATTATAAGTGGGCTGCATGCCTGTGTGTGTTTTTTCTACCCCAGCATGTACCTGTTGTTGTTTTGTTTTTTTTTATCTTTGACTTTGCTGTATAGAGCTCTTCTCTTAGGGAAGCCTTTGCAGGATGCAGACAGCTTGAGCAGGGTCCAGGCAGGATCCTTGTGCTGTAAGGATGAGCTCCACCTCTGGGCTTTCCTCACCCCCTCTCATTGGAGGGCAGTGAGAGAACGGACCAGTCCTCCAGCAGAGGACTGAAGGGACACTCAATCTTCATTTACTACATGAAGGTCCCATGCCTAGTTCACTCATCCTGTACTGAGAGATAAGATCAGCTACAGCTGCACCAAGGAAACACTGTGTAAACAATTAGAGTAATAATCTCACATAGCAAGCAACATTTCTAAAGCAATGTATTTAGGAAACCAGCAGGAGGATGAGAATACCCCTTTAAACCAGCAGATTAGATAGGATCCTTGAGATGAGAATACCCCTTTAAACCAGCAGATTAGATAGGATCCTTGAGATGAGAATACCCCTTTAAACCATAAAAATTACAGTATCAAGGTTAGGTAAGCAGTGAGATCAGTGCTGGTGTTTGCTCCCTTTATTTTTTAGTTATTCAGTAAAGCATAGGATGAACTTGTTTTAGGTAAAATGAACATGCAATAACATTTCTGAACAAATGCAGATATAAATTAATGAATGTACCGCATTGGCAGGTGAGACTTCTGGGTGATAGAGTCACGGTAAATACGATTTAACAAGATAAAATGTTACATATTAATTTTATAATCCTATAAACTACATTCACTTGAAAAGAAGAACAGGATAAAGCTTGTTTTACTACATTCATATGCCTAGATTAATTTGGTGCTTACGAAGCAGTTTATTAAAAAAATTGTATTTTCACATTAACTCTTTTGCTGCTGACTTATAGATAATACTCAACAACAAACCTGCAACCTGACATCTATAGAAAGTTTTAGAAAATGGATACAGAAAATTTATGGCAATAATTACTCAGAGTAATATGTCTCATCTGGTGTGACAAAGTTCTGTATTCGCTCCATCGTGGGATATTAAGGATACCAGGTCAATGAGAATAATTTTAAAGATATAGATAAATTAAGGTCACCTGAATCAAACAGTGTTTCTCATTTGTAAATTGTAATCTCTGTTGCCATTCTTGTCAATATGCAAATGAGGTCTTTGGCAATTGGGGTCATCTGAAGGCAATTGTCTATGCTGTGAAAATATAAGATGTGCAGCACCTGAAACAACAGATACTGGAAGCCTGTGTTAGCAATTCTTCTGTGGTGTTGCTATCAGTGTGTCAAGACTGGGAGAAGAGTGTTGCACGGACAATCCAACACAATGGGCAGCACTTTGAACACATTTTATAAGTGGTCAGAAAATTGTTAATAACTCTTGAAAGAATAAAGTTATGTTAAAACCAAGTACACCATTGGTTTTCTCGTGAAATTCTCAATAAGTTTAATGTGTCATATTGCCCTTTTCCCATTGAAAAAACTAAAATTGGATCCCAAAGGGTCGAGTTCAAAATGGCCACCATGGTCACCACCCATCTTGAAAAGTCCCCCCCCCCCCCCATATGCTAATGTGCCACAAACAGGAAGTTGATATCACCAACCATTCCCATTTTATTTAGGTGTATCCATATAAATGGCCCACCCTGTATATTACATTACACAGGTTTGTAGAACACATACAGTCATGGCCAAAAGTTTTGAGAATGATACAAATATTAATTTTTACAAAGTCTACTGCTTCAGTTTTTCTAATGGCAATTTGCATATACTCCAAAATGTTATGAAGAGTGATCAGCTTAACAGCAATTACTTGCAAAGTCAATATTTGCCTAGAAAATGAACTTTATCCCCCAAAACACATTTCAACATCATTGCAGCCCTGCCTTAAAAGGACCAGCTAAAATCGTTTCAGTGATTGCTCCATTAACACAGGTGTGGGTGTTGATGAGGACAGGGCTGGAGATCAATCTGTCATGATTAAGTAAGAAGTGACATCACTGGACACTTTAAAAGGAGGCTGTTGCTTGGCATCATTGTTTCTCTTCTGTTAACTATGGTTATCTATAAAGAAACACGTGCAGTCATCATTGCACTGCACAAAAATGGCCTAACAGGGAAGAGTATCGCAGCTAGAAAGATTGCACCTCAGTCAACAATCTATCACATCATCAAGAACTTCAAGGAGACAGGTTCCATTGTTGGCAAAAAGGCTCCAGGGCGCCCAAGAAAGACCAGCAAGCGCCAGGACCGTCTCTTAAAAGTGTTTCAGCTGCGGGATCGGGCTACCAGCAGTGCAGAGCTTGCTCAGGAATGGCAGCAGGTAGGTGTGAGTGCATCTGCACGCACTGTGAGGCGGAGACTCTTGGAGCAAGGCCTGGTCTCAAGGAGGGCAGCAAAGAAGCCACTTCTCTCCAGAAAAAACATCAGGGACAAACTGATATTCTGCAAAAGGTACAGGGAGTGGACTGCTGAGGACTGGGGTAAAGTCATTTTCTCTGATGAATCCCCTTCTCGATTGTTTGGGACATCTGGAAAACAGCTTATTCGGAGAAGACGAGGTGAGCGCTACCACCAGTCTTGTCTCATGCCAACTGTAAAGCATCCTGAAACCATTCATATGTGGGGTTGCTTCTCAGCCAAGGGAATCGGCTCTCTCACGTTCTTGCCTAAAAACACAGCCATGAATAAAGAATGTTACCAGAATGTCCTCCAAGATCAACTTCTCCCAACCGTCCAAGAGCAATTTGGCGATCAACAATGCCTTTTCCAGCATGATGGATCACCTTGCCATAAAGCAAAGGTGATAACTAAATGGCTCAGGGAACAAAACATAGAGATTTTGGGTCCATGGCCTGGAAACTCCCCAGATCTTAATCCCATTGAGAACTTGTGGTCAATCATCAAGAGACGGGTGGACAAACAAAAATCTACAAATTCTGACAAAATGCAAGCATTGATTACCGTATTTTTCGGACTATAAGACGCACCTAGGTTTTAGAGGAGGAAAATAGGGAAAAAAAATTTTGAAGCAAAAAATGGTAAAATATTTAATATATGGGAGTTGTAGTTTTGCAACAGCTGCAAGGCCACATTGACAGGTGACCCTGCAGCTGTACGGGGATGCATAGAGTGTTTTTTTTTGTGGGGCCAGCTGTACTTTTTAGTTATACCATTTTGGGGAATATCTATTGCTTAGATCACCTTGTATTGAAAAAAACCCCGGTGGTTTATGATATATATATATATATATATATATATATATATATATTTTTTTTTTTTTTTTCTAGGGACAGGAGGTGATTTAGAACTTTTATTTATATTTTTAAAGCTTTTTTTTTTTTTTTTACTATTTTATTCCCCCCGGGGGCTTGAACCTGCGGTCACTTGATTGCAAGTCCCATAGACGGCAATACAACTGTATTGCCGTCTATGGGACATTCTGTCTATTAGTATTACGGCTGGACCAGCCGCAATACTAATATAGCAGTGACAGGCCTGGGAGCCTCATTAGGCTCCCGGCTGTCACCCGAACAGGTCGGCTCTTGCGATATCGCTGCGCAGGAGCCGGCCTGCAACTCTACAGGTACGGGGCTGGTGGGGACCGGCCCCGGGGGAGAAGTGGCCACCGATACTGACCCGGCATCCGCTGTACTAGAGAGGCGGATGCCGGGGAGGGATAGACGCTGGCACAGGTGCCGGGCCTGAGACATCGCTGCGCTCCTCTGCCCTGCCTGAAGCCAGCGGCGGGGGGACGGAGGAGCGGAATAGCATCACTCCTCCTGCTGCTGGCTTCATGCAGGGCAGAGGAGCACAGCGATGTCTCAGGCCCCGGCGTCTATCCCTTTCCGGCTTCCGCCTCTCTAGTACAGCGGGTGCCAGGCGCCACATTCGGACTATAAGACACACCCTTCTTTTCCCCCCAAATTTGGGGGGAAAAAAGTGCGTCTTATAGTCCGAAAAATACGGTATGCAAGAATGGACTGCAATCAGTCAGGATTTGGTCCAGAAGTTGATTGAGAGCATGCCAGGGAGAATTGCAGAGGTCCTGAAGAAGAAGGGTCAACACTGCAAATATTGACTTGCTGCATTAACTCATTCTAACTGTCAATATAAGCTTTTGTTACTCATAATATGATTGCAATTATATTTCTGTATGTGATAAAAACATCTGACAAACACACATAAAAACCAGAGGGCAGCAGATCATGTGAAAATATAATATTTGTGTCATTCTCAAAACTTTTGGCCATGACTGTACATCTTACCTGGACAGATAAAGGACTTAGATTAAACTAAATGTAATCTTTCTGTTTACATAATGCGATAACAGTCTCTTTCCCAATCTTTATCAGCAATTCATAATTAGCTGACCTGATAGTCAATACCACAGAATAGTGAGCAGTGAGTAACAGCATCTGACCTGGATCAGATAACAGGCAATCTATAAACAATGTGAGGACTAATTTCACATAGCAGGCAAACAATGCAGCATTGCTAATGCAATGTATTTAGGAAAACTGTCGAATTTACATAAATTAGCAGTAAAGATAGGAAATGAAATGGAATTACTCCTTTAGGTATTTTTAGAAGTAGTGTTCTTGTTAACAAATACAGAGAAACTGTCATTATTTATCACTGCAAGATGGTGTGATAATAGTAAGGACATCAGAGGAAAATATGGAAGTGGGAATTGTTAAGGTATAAAGAGATCCCAGTGCCATAATAAGTAAAAAAAAAAGTGGAGAAGATGATTAAATTACTGAATCTGATGATGATTCTATTGCAGATAACACGGGCAACTGGGTCAGAGTGGCAGCTGCAGTAGTAAGAATTCCATCCCATGTGCTCCAACAAAAAAACCTGCCTGGAATAGATCTAAGGCAAACATGTTTCCACTGCTGCTGGTGTTGGTGGCAGCAGCTATGTGTGGTCATCAACTCTGGTATGGAAATTTTTTTTGTACATTGCCAAATTACAAATTGATGACAAGGTGCATGATCTGGAAGCAGAAGATTAGTCATGGCCAGGCGGTCACACATGTAGGAACTATATATATCCATACTCGAGTGAAATGGCATCACCAGCTCATTGGCAAAATAGAATTGTCAAAGTGAGCAACACCATCCTACTCCTTCTCCCCATGATCTTCTATGAAATCTGGTCACATCCACACCTAGCACATAGTCATTGTTGTTATCTCCATTTCCTTCTTCTCCCGTCTAAACCCCATGTCAGTCACCCATAATGGAAAATGTGTCTAGAAAAAAGCAATCTGCATCCGGTCATTCACTTTATCTCCTTGGTGTTGCATCTGGCTTTTTCATAAAGTCAATGATTTATCACTTTTAAACTGTTAGGCTCTCTGACAATATGCCAGAAATATTGCTTGAAATTCTGTAATTTTCACTCCTTTGTGCCGTATGTGCTACCATAAAGGGATCACTTTTGGTGATATTTAATAATGTTTTTTTTATAAAGTTATAACACCACTTTATAACTGGGAATTCACTGGCTTACAGATATTGTGTACTTCTAATTACAAAAGTTTCACTGGGGGGAAAATTTCCTAAAGGAGTACAAAAATAAAAATAAAACTTCACCTTTATTGATAATGTCGATAAAAGCCATAGAAAAAGGTAAAAACAGATGTTGGAATCCGGCCGCATAGGCGGTAAATACACCCAAGTGCAACAAGTGTGCTCAGGATCAAGCAACACCAAAAGGTAAGTGAGGTATACGTGAAGGGTAAGTGTACCTGTCCAACACTATATCGCCCTTACCACTAATAACCTGACTCCCTATCCATATCAGTTAGAATATGCCAGATATTTGATAGTCCTGAATCAAAAATTACTCCACTGACTCCAGATGAACATAACACGGTGAAAGTCGCCTCCTCCCCCCTGAGGATACTGGCCTTGTGCAACACCAACAGGGAAGGAAGTAGGACCACTAATACACCAATAGTCAGGGAGCTTCAGAACTACATGTACTGGCATATAACTAGTTAAACTGCAACTTCACCCTACGTGTTTCATCTCGATGTGAGAATCATCAGGGGCTTAGAATGTACGAAAGTTGTTGCATTACATGTGGCAGCAGCCACCATGTACCGATAAACAGACTAGCGGTAGGTGCACTGACCGCCGGCAGGACCGCTCCACAGCAGCGGTAAAACGCTCTGCTCTTGCCGGTCTTTTAGGCCAGTAGCCACACCCCCTACGTCCATGCCGAGCCAATCCGGCCCGGTATATGTATAACATATGAGACTCAATACATGTAACCCCGACACACCTTCCTACCATCAGCCAATCGGCCTCTTTCAACACCCAACCAGGGGTGTATACATCAGCTGAGCTGTCATAACATCGGGGCCGTAGCAGCGCATGCGCATTGCATTCCACATCTCCGACTGCCCCACAGCTCCGATCTCCATCCTGTATCTCTACATCGGGCATCATCTCTGCTAGACACAGTGTATCGCGTTCCTAATATTACACACGCTTAGCGCGTACGAGGTGTAGAATCCTCCATCAATAACATTTGTTTACATACACCATGACGTCACGTGCATGCGCAAAAATGTTAAAACGCACGGATACAATCATACCACTTGGCCTGGAGTGAAACACTCTCTAGGCTAATATTCTAGGATCTCGGCTGGTGCTGATAACGGAGTATAAGAGTCTACTCTCACATATCTAAAAGGGTCTAAGTGTGCACTGGCTACATCAAAACTAGGGATATCCCACAGGTAACATATACCATACAACAAAAGAACACTAATGATCGTTACAGTGTATCAACTAAAGGAGGGCTCGGATAAAGGTAAGTATGTATCAAATCTAAATAGGTGCCGGGATAAAAAGCACTGCTTACTGTCTCAGTAAATCTAATATACAATCAAAGAAAGGAAAAAGGAAAAAATGAGTGCATGACAAATACACATTTTTGCACATACATGTACCATAAAACGTTAGCGTGGATAAAGGCATGATCACTATTTTAGATTACAATAGCTGTCACTAATCTATACTCACGGTACAGGAACAAATAAACGTATAGAAATGGCTTACCTCCCATTGATTACGGGAAAACTAAATACTTCAGATGAAACCTGAAAAATCAATCTGTTCATTCAATCCCTTTGGGGATAATGTATCAAGCCTATAAATCCATTGCGTCTCTTTTTGCAATATAAGGCGATCCCAATCCCCACCTCTTAAAGGGGGCCTAACCACCTCTATGACCTGAACCTTGAGTCCTGTCACAAGTCCTGCATGATGGGTGTTAAAATGTCACGCAACAGGCGTATCCCTGTCATTCAACACATCACAAACATGATCTCTTACTCTCCTCCTCAACTGTCTGATGGTTTTCCCCACGTATACCATAGGGCAAGGACAGCTGAGCAAATAGACCACTCCCATGGTAGTACATGTAGCGAAGTCTCTACAGGTGAAGGAGAGCCCTGTGGTAGCATTGGAAAACACCTTATTCCTGTCAATAAATGGGCATGCCGTGCACTTGCCACAGCTAAATGTGCCCCTTATTCTATGTTCATTTAACCAAGTACCCTGTCTCGGTACTACAGGTAATAAGCTACGGACCAATCTGTCTTTCAAATTACGGCCACGTCTAAATGTGATGTTAGGTTTGGCGCCAACAATATCTCCTATATCTGAGTCAGCTCGTAAAATGCTCCAATATTTCTGTAAAAATGATCTTATCTCTTTGTGACATGAATCATATGTGCCGATCACCCTCAAATTCTCCTAAAGTGTTTTTCGTTCTGTTTTGAATGCCCTGTTGAAAGCAACACAATTCCTTGCTTGTTCTCTGGTCATTTATTGACACTGTCTATCGTATATGGGGAATGGCAGGTTTCATTTTTTCAGCTGTAAACACAGAGAAGTTACTGAGTGAAGCTAAAGGTGTATTTTCAGAGGGAGAGCTCCCGATTTCCTGCTTAGGTCCCTCCCCTCTTAAAGGGGCATTCCGACAGTTAACGAAAACATATAAAGACTACTACAGAAGTTGGTGGGAGGTCCAATCTTTGGATAGTTACATCAAACATAATATAGTCCCACGGGGGCTCCGTATCACACTTGTACCAGCACCCAGACTTAGATCTAAGGGGTTACAAGATAAATGGGATAAAGAAATTACAGCTAGTTCCCTTAGATTGATGCAAATACTCTTGGATGAAGAAAAACAGCTCCTGAAGAAATTGGAGTTAGAACTGAATGGAGAGAGGGAGAAGGTGAAATCTTTAGCCGAATTGCCAGGTTTTGAAGGGAAGGATAGGCATCTACAACAGACTATTGAGAGATTCAGTTCACAGATAAAGGTAAGCATTTCCAATTTCTGGGATATTTTCAGGAATTTAGGGATCAGAAGGCATATGAGGTTGTAACCAGTCAAACTAAACCACCTATTAGGGATCCCACGTCATCAGAAGGTGAAACAACTGATTCTGAACCATCTACGAGTAGCAGTAGGGGAAGGGTGGATACTGTGACGAACCAAAGAGGGGCGTATAGAACCCAATCTCATAGTAGAAAAGGAAGGGGGAGAGGTGGTAACAAAGAGCATTTTTTAGACAAGAATCCCCCCATCTCGAGTTATCTGTTGTGAGGCAGGAAGGACAATTAAGTAAAATGTGTAGGTATCATTTGAACAGTGGGGATGGAGGGATCAACGTAGTGAATGAAGAAAAAGTGGCACCCAGAGATGATCAAAGTAAGATTATTAATCTGTCTTCTCATACATTTACCCAAGCAGAGATTATGCTACTAAAGAAGGGTTTTTCATATGTTCCAACAGTGAAATATGAATCCTTCAGTTGAGTGAAGGATATTAATCTCTTTGCCAGGAAATTGAAATGGAGGAAACAGCATAAGAGGATGAGACGGGAGAAATGTGAAGAGGTTGGGCTTGAAGCCACTGATTATGAGGGTTTAAGGGTGCTTGAAGACCTTCTGAATGAAACCGAGAGGGAGGAAGGTAAAAGTCCCTTTACTAGTTTGAAAGTACCCAATAGAAAACAGCTGCCCCCGGGAGATTTCACTCGCATTAATCTCTTCACAAAACTAATAACGGATGAGTTGAGGGAGATGGAGGGAAGGAGTAGAAGGTCATACCATCTCAACCTTGATAAGAATGAGGTGCAGGCGCTTCTTTCACTTGAAAAAGACTACAATTTAGTCTTGAAGCCCGTGGACAAGGGGGGGAATGTGGTGGCCCTGGACTTGGAGAAGTATGTAAAAATGTGCTGGGGTATGCTTAGTAATACTGAGTGTTATGAAATTGTGTCTAGGGATGTGGTCAGTGAGTACTGGACTGAGTTGAGAAACATCCTTGATCATGCATTACAAGAAGGTCTTATAAACCAAGGGGAGAAAGAATTTTTGTTGCCTCGACATCCAGTGCTGGCAACCTTTTATGCACTACCTAAGATACATAAAGGGGTAGAGTCCCTTAGGGGTAGACCAATAGTGTCTCAAATTGGGAGCCTTACGCAAAATGTTAGTGTCTAATTAGATGATATATTGAGACCATTTGTATTGAGCCTAACATCATATACTAGGGACACTATGGATATCCTTAAGAAATTGGAGGGGGCGGTGCTTGAGGAAGGAGTGGCTTTTGCCAGCCTGGATGTTGAGGCTTTATACTCCTCAATCCCGCATGAGAAAGGATACGAGGCAGTAGGACATTACTTAAGGTCCAGAAAGGTCCAAATACAGGCACATAACCGTTTGGTTATGAAGTTACTATCATTTGTCCTGGAGAGAAATGTGTTCACCTTCGAGGGGCGGTCCTTCCACCAGCTGTGGGGGACGGCGATGGGGAGCCCTGTGGCCCCCACGTATGCCAATCTCTTCCTCGGCTGGTGGGAGGAGACCGTAGTATTCTCAGAAGAAGACAACTGGTGGACTGAACACATTGATCTCTGGTGTTGTTATATCGACGATGTCCTAATCTTATGGAGGGGCACTAAGGAACAGTTCGAGCAGTTTGTGGGCCAGTTGAATGTAAATACTTTGGGCTTAAGATTTACAGCCGAGTTTAGTACCATCTCTATGACCTTTCTGGATCTAGGTCTGGAAAGAATGTCTGATGGAAGAATAGCCACAAAAGTTTTTCGTAAGCCTACGGCAACGAATAGTCTTCTGGAATGGAACAGCTTTCATCCGGTTCCACTTAAACGAGGTATTCCTGTGGGACAATTTTTAAGGGCTAGACGTAATTGTTCATCGGACTCAGAATTTTTTCGAGAGTCTAGGGAGCTGTCAAGGAGATTTCAGGACCGTGGTTTCCCTCGACCAATAATTTGTGGTGCTTTCAACAGGGCATTCAAAACAGAACGAAAAACACTTTTGGTCCCGAGAACACGGACACAGGGAGAGGAGAATTTGAGGGTGATCGGCACATATGATTCATGTCACAAAGAGATAAGATCATTTTTACAGAAATATTGGAGCATTTTACGAGCTGACTCAGATATAGGAGATATTGTTGGCGCCAAACCTAACATCACATTTAGACGTGGCCGTAATTTGAAAGACAGATTGGTCCGTAGCTTATTACCTGTAGTACCGAGACAGGGTACTTGGTTAAATGAACATAGAATAAGGGGCACATTTAGCTGTGGCAAGTGCACGGCATGCCCATTTATTGACAGGAATAAGGTGTTTTCCAATGCTACCACAGGGCTCTCCTTCACCTGTAGAGACTTCGCTACATGTACTACCATGGGAGTGGTCTATTTGCTCAGCTGTCCTTGCCCTATGGTATACGTGGGGAAAACCATCAGACAGTTGAGGAGGAGAGTAAGAGATCATGTTTGTGATGTGTTGAATGACAGGGATACGCCTGTTGCGTGACATTTTAACACCCATCATGCAGGACTTGTGACAGGACTCAAGGTTCAGGTCATAGAGGTGGTTAGGCCCCCTTTAAGAGGTGGGGATTGGGATCGCCTTATATTGCAAAAAGAGATGCAATGGATTTATAGGCTTGATACATTATCCCCAAAGGGATTGAATGAACAGATTGATTTTTCATGTTTCATCTGAAGTATTTAGTTTTCCCGTAATCAATGGGAGGTAAGCCATTTCTATACGTTTATTTGTTCCTGTACCGTGAGTATAGATTAGTGACAGCTATTGTAATCTAAAATAGTGATCATGCCTTTATCCACGCTAACGTTTTATGGTACATGTATGTGCAAAAATGTGTATTTGTCATGCACTCATTTTTTCCTTTTTCCTTTCTTTGATTGTATATTAGATTTACTGAGACAGTAAGCAGTGCTTTTTATCCCGGCACCTATTTAGATTTGATACATACTTACCTTTATCCGAGCCCTCCTTTAGTTGATACACTGTAACGATCATTAGCGCTCTTTTGTTGTATGGTATATGTTACCTGTGGGATATCCCTAGTTTTGATGTAGCCAGTGCACACTTAGACCCTTTTAGATATGTGAGAGTAGACTCTTATACTCCGTTATCAGCACCAGCCGAGATCCTAGAATATTAGCCTAGAGAGTGTTTCACTCCAGGCCAAGTGGTATGATTGTATCCGTGCGTTTTAACGTTTTCGCGCATGCGCGTGACGTCATGGTGTATGTAAACAAATGTTAATGATGGAGGATTCTACACCTCGTACGCGCTAAGCGTGTGTAATATTAGGAACGCGATACACTGTGTCTAGCAGAGATGATGCCTGATGTAGAGATACAGGATGGAGATCGGAGCTGTGGGGCAGTCGGAGATATGACATGCAATGCGCATGCGCTGCTACGGCCCCGATGTTATGACAGCTCAGCTGATGTATACACCCCTGGTTGGGTGTTGAAAGAGGCCGATTGGCTGATGGTAGGAAGGTGTGTCAGGGTTACAGGTATTGAGTCTCATATGTTATACATATACCGGGCCGGATTGGCTCGGCATGGACGTAGGGGGTGTGGCTACTGGCTTAAAAGACCGGCAAGAGCAGAGCGTTTTACCGCTGCTGTGGAGCGGTCCTGCCGGCGGTCAGTGCACCTACCGCTAGTCTATTTATCGGTACATGGTGGCTGCTGCCACATGTAATGCAACAACTTTCGTACATTCTAAGCCCCTGATGATTCTCACATCGAGATGAAACACGTAGGGTGAAGTTGCAATTTAACTAGTTATATGCCAGTACATGTAGTTCTGAAGCTCCCTGACTATTGGTGTATTAGTGGTCCTACTTCCTTTCCTGTTGGTGTGGCACAAGGCCAGTATCCTCAGGGGGGAGGAGGCGACTTTCACCGTGTTATGATCATCTGGAGTCAGTGGAGTAATTTTTGATTCAGGACTATCAAATATCTGGCATATTCCAATTGATATGGATAGGGAGTGAGGTTATTAGTGGTAAGGGCGATATAGTGTTGGACAGGTACACTTACCCTTCACGTATACCTCACTTACCTGTTGGTGTTGCTTGATCCTGAGCACACCTGTTGCACTTGGGTGTATTTACCGCCTATGCGGCCGGATTCCAACATCTGTTTTTACCTTTTTCTATGGCTTTTATCGACATTATCAATAAAGGTGAAGTTTTATTTTTATTTTTGTACTCCTTTGGGAAATTTCCCCCCCAGTTACACTTTATAACTGGCAGGCACAATGCAAGTACAACCAGATTTTTGTCTTCACATTTTGTAATTTATACTTGTACTGCTACACTGTTAGCATAATAACAGAATAAAACATAAACCCCACAATTGCTTCTTCCAACACCATTGTCATGTTGGTGTGAAATGCTGCTCCTATAAAGGAAATTTTTATTTATTTATGTATTTATTTATTTATTTTGGAAAGCCACTTTTTCTTCATCACTTTTGATTCGTTGTTGTTTTGTTCATTGATTGTTGATTTGTTCATTGATTGTTTATTGTTGTTGATGTGTTTCTTCATCACTTAGTTGTTGATTTGTTCTTGTATAATCATAAATGATATTTGTCTACTTGTTACTTCTCTCACAGACCAGCTCATGCTGTGCTCACTTCTGTGATATGTTAATTATTAGCTGTCAATAGTGATTGATAAGTTTGTCATAACTTTATTTCTCATTTCTCAGTAAAGCTTGTTATTGACATGCCCAGCTTGTAATTGGTACGCCCTCCAGCATTTACAGTAATTATATAGAAATAAAAATACTTATACAGTCATTTATACATAATCTTATACTTCATTTTAGGCTTCATTTAAGAAGCCTCCCTCAAATGTCTTCTCATTTCTTATTGGGAAAAATACTGCCTACAGGACTATCTTTCCCATTAAAATGACAAATATCTTGATTCCACCCATTGGACCCCATTGTAAGGAGGTCTGTTGGTCACAGCCAGCTACTGTTATGCAATGGATCCAATCTGGAAGCGTCAAGGTTTCTGTATATAACAGATACAAATGTATATAAAGTCTTTCTGAGGGATCCTGCCATGCTTTTTGCCCAAGTCTGCTCTCTCACAAAAGCATTAGTAAAATTGGCAATATGTTTAATACTGAATTTGGTTAATTCACAAATATGGGATGAGTCTGGAGAAGAAAAATACGTCTACAGAGGTGGACACAAAATATGGGGATCCACCTATGTTATGGGACACCACTACAGCACCCATTACCGGCATTAACAAGGATATGCCGTAGGGATGGGATAGGTAGCCCCATCAAAGTCTGCACCAGGGCCTAAAGGACTTTAGTTGCCCCACTGGTTGTGGTACGGTATAGCAAAATATCATCATCCTGTGTTACCATGACTCTCTTACCTATAGCTCAGAAGTTTGTTGCCAGTTTATTGAGCAGAATTAATATCACCTGGACAGTAAAACAAAAACCAGCTGCTCGTAACACATTGTAATATTTTGATTTTCATGAGCAGGTTCTCTTGGAAACATATTACTCATTGGGAGTTTCCAGTAAGGATTTAATTAGACAAAGCGTTAATTGTTACACTCTGCATGAACCTTGCACATTTGTCACGTCTGCAGATTTGCTGGGCATTCACCTTGGTGAAGTAAGTCTCAAGATGGGATGTGCAGATTTCAGTATTTAATTGTCCACAATGTCCACAGTGTCCATGATAACACAATTCAAGTTTCATGCCCATATCCTTTGTTCCATTTTCATTCCTTTATTGTTAGGGGTCGTTCACACTACCGTCGGTGTCCGACAGGTAGTGTCTGCTCCTAGTGTCCGCTCAAAATCTCGCATGGACATTAGAAGCGGACACTAGCTGTGTCCGTGACACCTGTCATTTATTTAAATGGGAATCGGGTGCGTTCTTTTGCACTCCGTGCCCCTCCCTCACTGTCCACATGTAAAGATGTCCGACTTCTCAAGCCGACAGAAAAACCCGACATGTAGGGTTCTTCTGTCCGCTTGAGAAGTCGGACATCTTTACATGCGGACAGGGAAGGAAGGGCACGGAGTGCAAAAGAACGCACCCGATGCCCATTTAAATGAATGACAGGTGTCACGGACACAGCTAGTGTCCACTCCTAATGTCCGTGCCAGATTTTGAGCGAACACTAGCAGCGGACACTACCTGTCGGACACCGACGGTAGTGTGAACGCCCCCTTACAATACAAGGCTTTCGAGATGAGTGGTTCTGATCATTGTTGATGCATGCTAGGAGCTCCCTCCTATGCTGACCGACGAGGAAGAGTTTTCAACATTTGGTTTGGAGGATGTTTTAGGTTTGTTATGCAGAAATCAGTAAACACTGCAGCAATAAAAATAGTCCAAAATATTCAGGACTATGACAAATTAACCTATTATAAACTAATGATTGGTATAAACACCTGAAGGATCCATAAAAGTAAAAAGTAAATTATGCGTATGACCTAAACAATATGGAGATTTTTAGTACTTGGGTTTTAGAAATCTGAAAAGCACTATGGAATACAGTAGCCGTTTAATTTTTTGGGGGAACTGCAAGGGTTCAAGCTCAAAGGCTCACATTGATGAATTCTATTCTATATTCTTTATTTCCACTGTCATCATATATCTTCTAGTAAACCTGCAAATCCAAGTGAGAAGGTGATGTCACTGTATGTACTTTTATAACCCAAAAATGGGATTAAACACAACAAATGAAAATAACTGAAACTGAGTTTTAATTTATTTAAAAAGAGGTGGTCAGGAGATTCACAACAAGCCATGTTCAACACTGATATGGGGCAGTCTTCTAATAATTCAGAGATAAAATAAATCACATTTACTAATCTGGTCTACTATTTAGACAGTGTGAACCTTATGCAGGCAGTCCGAAGATGTGCCAAAAGTTACAATTATTTTTAGTATTATTTTGTACCAAAAAAACTAGCACTTGGCAGTAATATATTTGGCACAGTTTACAACTCAACAAAATTAGGCCCCCTTTTCTAAACTTTTGAAAAACATCCAACTGTCACGTTCGTGTCAAAGTTCAGACACAGATTCCGGGCTGCAGATTGCACCGCTAAGGAAACAGGGGAGGGAGACTATCCCTGGCACTACCGTGGCTAGCTAGGCCTTGCCTACGGGTGGTGGTCAGCTGTCCCCAAGCTAGCCTTGGCCCTGACAAATCCTGGCTCTCTAGCACGAAGACCTAACAGACAGATAGGGCAAGAGCTGGAAGAGCGCTAGGGACTGGGGATTCTAAGGTGGTGACCCCTACAGAAATAAAGGTGCAGCTGCAGACAAACAAACAGGACGGGAGGTGCTGGACAACAGACACGCAGCACAACACAATACAAAACAAGAGAAATGAGGAGAGGGACAGTGGAGAGGTGAGGAAAGGATAAACATGAGACTGGGGCAAAATAAACTGGAACCCACCTCTAACAACCAGATAGTGCCAAACAAACAGACGTGAAGGGCAGGGCAGAGTAGAAGTGTGGAGGGAAAAACCAAACTCACACACAAACAACACTCAAACTCCTTACAAGTCAGTTACAGCACAAGCAAAACACTCCTCCTCCCAGGGCCACGAATTTTAGGTTGGGACCACAAAAACCAGCACCTATTGCAGCTACCCTCTTCCTGATAAAGGCCCCAGACTCCTCCCATAGGTTGATGGCAATCCTTAACACCTGAGGTTTGATTCCTGGAACCTCAAGTGTGCTGAGGACTGACACCAAATGCCAAAACCGATGGTCCAGTGGCAAAGAAACCCCCAGGAGAACACAGGAGCCTGGATCAAATCCCCAGCTGACACCTACACCAACATATACAAAAATAAGGTCATGACACCAACAAGCAGAAAAAAATTGTTCTTTTAGCAAAAAATAATACATTTATTTAAACTAGACTTAGCTATGGCTTCCTCTGTACCAACTCTGTTTGATTGAAAAGTACACAAACTATCAATCAACTTGAGATGGGTGTGAAAAGATTGGAGGGAGGTTACCCTTCACTCTGATTTCAAGGAGAAAATTATTCTAGGTAATGTACAAGCCTGTTGGTTTGGGTAGTATAAATTCTCAGAAAAGCTTCCTTATTTTTTTTTGGAAAACGCGACAAAGAATGACTTATATGATCTTGTACAGCATGCAAACAATAATGGAACAAGACAGTAAAACTGAATCTTGAATTCAGAAGACAATAAAGACGGAGATGACTGATAGTAGTTCCTTCTCCAAATATTAAACATGAAACAGTAATAATAGAACTATGGGTTAATCTTATGCAGAACATGTAATGAGAAAAAGCAACTCAATGGAGAACAGAATTATGGAGCACAGTGGGAGAAGGATGAGGGTTAGAAAGGTGGAGACCATCAGAAAGCTAAAACACTCATTCTGAAAAGATTCTAAAAAAATATCATTTCTAGAACTGAAAGTAAACTTCGTTGCAATGGCTAGTGCTGCTAAAGGATCCTCAACATTTGCATTTGATCTGTTTTCATTCAACATAGTGTAGTGTGATAAGTTGTTAATTTTTAATCCATATTTGAAAAATAACTGAATTCCTACTGATGCATACAATGTAAGTGCATTTAATAGTAACTGGTAGACTAAATTATATTAAGAAGCATAATGAGGAAAAATAATGAGGTCTGGAACAAGTCGCCAGTAACTTTGATTTGAATGTCTCACGCTAGGTTCACATTTGTAGAGAGGTTTCCGTTCTTTGGGTCCACTTGGGAACCCACAGAACGGAAACCTGATGCACTTAAAATTTGGTTACCCATGGAAATACAGTTTGCAGGACTTTTCTGTTAGGAACCCGATGCAATAAATAATGCAGTAATCCCTGGGCAACTAGAATCCCCAAGCACTTGGGCAGAAACGGTCCTGGGTGTGCTACGCTCTCCCAACCAGAGCAGAACCAGGCCCCGGAGTTCTTCACCAGAGCTCCTGATGGTGGAGTTGGACTTGGTAGAAGTCCGAGGCCGAGATCCACAAATGCCCAGAGAGCGACACACACCCAACGAACCTCAAGTAGAAGGACCCAGAAACCCAGACACTAACCTTAGAATCTATGTAAGAAAACAGTGGAACTGCACACTCATATATTGGATTGAGGTGCAAGCAGAAAATGGGTCCTCTGACCCTATCAGTATCCAAAAAAGAAATTATCTACTGCACACTCTTGATTCAGTGATAAATAAACAAATACATTTATTGTGAAAGTAACATACGTAGGTTGATGCGCCATGGAAAAAACGGTATTTAGGTATACATGAAAAATTGATCCAATGTTAAGCAGGGACGTTTCGGTCCAATGACCTTCATCATGCCAGATCAATGTGTGAAGTACAAGGATCCTTAGAATCTAGTCCCAGAGAACAAGATGGTCTGGAGTCGTAGATGAACAGGAGAGTAATTAAGGGAGAACAGGGAGAACACGTAGATACCCAAGGAGCAGATTCGTGGTCAGGCAAGCCGAGTTGGTAACTGGAGGTCATGTGGTAGCAGAAGGCAGAGGCAAAGTCGAGGTAGCCAGGTCATACATAGGAGGTAAATGGAGTAGCCAAATCAGGATCCAAAAGGGAGGTCAGGTGGAAGCCAAGGGTCATACACAGGAGGTCAGGAAGGTGCCAAATCAGGATCACGGAGAGGAGGTCTGTAAAACAAGTCGGGTCATACACATCCAAGGAAATATAGGTACAGGGAAAGAGGCAGGAGGAACCAGAACAGGAGATAGGGAGAGAGGCTCGTCGCTAGGGAAGCTGTTACAGCAGGGAAATGAATAACCAGGGATGGGCCGCAAGAAAAATTAGGCTTAAATAGCCTCAGGCCCACTGCTGACTCCCCTGACCCCAGAAGTGCCATCCCCAGCGCTAGGAGGAAACTGGAACCTCTGCACACTCAAGTGGAGGCTTCCAGCCTACCCCAGCGCCGGAACAGGCCGGCAATCTGGCACTGGATAGGGATCGGGCCCATCCTAACATTTTCTCTCTGTATTTTTGAAGCAGAATGGAGGACAGAATCCCCAAATGGTGATCAAGTGTAGGTATGAACCTATCCTAAAACTTAGATGTCTGCTTGTGTTCACACCTACACCAATGGCCTCTTTGTTCAGTATTAACTTGCAGCTAACAAAAACAGAATAGTCTCAGTTCAGTGAAAGAAAATTGCTTCTATTACTGGTATTACTCATAGATGAATACAATATGACTAATATCAGCAATCATTGAAGGTATGTGCACTGCCACAGATGTGAACAGAGTTTAATCTATGCCATAGGCTGTACGTGGGATACTGTGGGGAACCTGGTCAGCACATCATATATATATATTACCAGACCCAAACCTAGAAATATAGACCTATGTCGTGTTTTCTTTTTATGTCAGTCATTCTCCTGAGCTTGCTATATTCTTCTTGTATCTATTTCTGAAAAGCAGCTAAAGTTATAGCCTTTTAACAGAAGTAGAGCTATTACTTAGACATAAAGTCACTCATACTTCTTATACAGTAAACATATAATCCTTGCTCTTTCCTCTCTTTTATACTGTGATCTATTAAGTGCCTAATCTATCGCAGCCTGAAGGTGAAAAGATTAAGCAATCAGAAAAGACATCTATTCTTCACATTGAATAACTGGAGATTGGAGGCTAGTGAAGTAAAGCTTTCTCACTAATATAAATGATTGATGATTTATTGCCATTCCTATACAGTTGAGCCTGTTGATGTGATCTTCTTAAATCATGACAATAATTGGCCAGTAAGGGAAGAAGGTATGGATTTTAAATGTATAGGCTGCTTAAGAGCGCATGAGGGCACATCCACAAGTTAAGGAAGCCCAGAAAACTATCCACCAAAATGTATGCCTCAAAAGCTAAATGATGGTTGTTTCCTTCTGAGACCTACAGTCTGCCTAAGCAGCAATTTTGCCTTAACATTTTATGGGGTGAGTGCTTCTAGTTGGCACATATTGTACACAAGATATTGGAATGGCATTTCTCTTGTATTTATGTCTCAAGGTCACTGCATGTGTGACATGATGTCTAAAAACTATTTCAGCAAACTCTGCACTCCAGAAAACAAAATGTTATTACTTCCCTTCCAGCTCCTACCCTGTACTTAAATGTAAGTTTACAACCACATGTAATACCTAACATGTATGCAGGAGAAGTGGCATGAGGAATTGTGGGGAGCTTTTTACTACTAAACCATGTAAAAATGAACTAAACTACAGAGAGGTCTAAATACTGAGGACCAAGCTAGATGAATGATTTGAGGGGTGATGAATCACTTCTTGGTGTTTTTCAATGTACATGTTCTGCATGAGCTATGCAAATGTGACCACGTCTGAAAACCGCTTCAGCAAAGTTAAATGGTGATTCTACCTTTCTGAGGTCTGCCATTTGTCCAAACAGCAGGTTACTAGTAAACATTAGGTGTTCTGTACTGTGGGGAAATTGTGTAACAAATTGTGGGATGTTTTTTCTATTACATTTTGTGTGAAAATTAAATATTTTGTACTAATATATAAATTCCTTAAGGAATGTAGCTTGGAAAAAAATAAACCTTTAAACGGGTTATCCAGCTTCCAAAAATTATCTGCAAATACATCCACAGCAGTGCTAAATACTCACTGTTCCCTTGTGCAGCCTTTGATCAGCTTTATTTTACATGTTTGCTTGTTTTGCTTGTTTGCTGCTGTGATGTTTCATTTTCGAGCTCAATATCTCCTCCGCCATGTGAGCAGTAAACACAGAGAGTGAGAGCAGGCAAATGAATCCTGGGAAATGTAGTTTGTTCACAGATTTACTGCATGTAAATAACCCTCATAGGAGGAGCAATAATTAAAATACATTTAAATTCTGATAATGATGATTTTTTTTTTTCAAAATTTCAACGTATTTTTGTATTTTCAAACATAAACAGAAAGTACTGAGATAACGTAAAAATTATCTTGAAATTACTTGAACAAGTAAAAGCAATAAAGTTATCCCCCACTTGAAGTGTCACATGGGGCTGTGCCATTAAGACCAAAACTATCTTTGGTGTTAAGGGAATGATACAATGAAAGCTGAGCTCTGGTTATTACAGACAACCAAGTGAGATTTTCCTTGTTTGATAAATGAGGAAAACGTACTGAGCTGCATTTTGTGCTTACATGAAATTTTCTGGTAAAAGTCAATAAAGAAATAACCAACACATTCTTATCTTAATCTCATTTGAGGTTTTGATTCTGCACATTAAATCGTCTTTAATTCTAGGATTTAGCAGCTGAGAATTTTTAATTCCTGAAACTCTTACAAAATAAAAACAGCCTGAGGCTATTCTGACACAGAAACCTAGAATGGTTCAAAAAAAGGTCAGTAATAGAAGAAAATCTAAAGTATCCAATACAAAGTAAAAGAAAGTATAAAAGTATGGTATGTTATATATATATATATATATATATATATATATATATATATATATATATATATATACAGTATATACACACTAGCAGGAGGACTCGGCTCTGCATTGGTATATTTCATTTTTTGTTTGTGCAGTGGCCCCATAATAATTGTCCAGCACTGGTGTATTTTGTGTATCGTTTGTGCGTGTGTCCATAAGCATCTCACATCGGATATCAGTGAAAAACCTACGATCGGTTGGTATGGAGACCTTGAGGTATGGAGACCTTGAGTAAAGCTGTGTGTATGTGACCAGTGTCATCCACAGTGCCCCTTTAAAGCTGACATAAAACAGTGAAGAAAAATGGCTGGGCTGCTAGGAAAACCTTGACCAAAACTCTAATATGTGGTACTCTGTGCAGAGCCGTGTATCTAATCCTCCGGTGTGTGGTACTGTGTGCAGTGGTGCGTATCTAATCCTCTGGTGTGTGGAATTGTGTGAAGACGCATGTATCTAATCCTCTGGCGCTTGGTACTTTGTGCATACGTGCGTATCTAATCCTACGGCTTGTGGTACTGTGTGCAGACATGAGTATTTAATCCTCCAGCGTGTGGTACTGTGTGCTGACTTGTGTATCTAATCCTCCAGCATGTGGTACTGTGTGCAGACGCGCATATCTAATCCCCTGGCATGTGATACTGTCTGCTGACTTGTGTATCTAATCCTCCAGCGTGTGGTACTGTGTGCAGATGTGCGTATCTAATCTTCCAGTGTGTGGCACTGTGAGCAGACAAGCATATCTAATCCTCCGCCATGTGGTATTGTGTGCAGTGGCGCGTATTTAATCCTCCATTGTGTGGTATTGTGTGCAGACGCACGTATCTAATTCTCCGGCATGTGTAACTGTGCACAGACGCGCGTATCTAATCTTGCGGCATGTGGAACTGTGTGCAGACGTGTGTATCTAATCCTCCAGCATGTGGTATTGTGTAAAGACGTGCGTATCTAATCCTGCAGCATGTGTAACTGTGTATAGACGAACGTATCTAATCATCCGGCGTGTGGAACTGTGTGAAGATGCACGTATCTAATCCTCTGACATGTGGTACTATGTGTTGAGGTGCATATCTAATCCTCTGGCGTGAGGTACTATGTGTGAAGACATGCATATCTAATCCTCTGGTGTGTGAAACTATATGCTGACTTGTGTATCCAATTCTCTGGCGTGTGGTTCTTTGTGCAGACGTGTGTATCTAGTCCTCTGGCATGTGGAACTGTGGGCAGACACGTCTATCTAATCCTCTGGCATGTGATACTGTGTGCTGACTTGTGTATCTAATCCTCCAGCATGTGGAACTTTGTGCAGGCACGTGTATCTAATCCTCTGGCATGTGGAACTGTGTGCAGATGAACGTATCTAATCTTTTGGTGTGTGGTACTTTGTGCAGACCTGCGTATCTAATCCTCTGTAGTGTGGCACTTTGTGCAGATGCGCATATCTAATCCTCTGGCGTGTGATACTGTGTGCTGACCTGTGTATCTAATCCTCCAGCGTGTGGTACTTTGTGCAGATGCATGTATCTAATCCTGTGGCATGTGGAACTATGTGCAGACACACTGTTAGGGAATAGCAGACGATAATTCCCCAGAAGCTGCTGGTGAACCCTGGAGGGAGGGGCACAAGGGACAGTGAGCCCTAAGCTGAAGCCCCCCGCTTTCCCTTCCTATTGCCAGACCCTATCCTAGGTAATAGGCGACAACCACGAAGACAGTCCCTCCCTGAATACGTGAAACACAAAACGCAGACAAGACGAACAACAACAAAGGGAGGTCAGCTAGCCAGGGTTCGGTAACAGGAGAGCGATGCAGTGCCAAATCGGAGTCCAAAAGAATTGTCAGTAGGGAAGCCAGAGGTCAAGGATTGGAATACAAGTAAATAAACAGCAAGAGATACCAGAAGCAAGAGGCAATAACCGGCACCAGTGTGACTGTGAGCCAAGACTAAATAGGGGAGGAAGAACCTGCCCTGAGCCTGATAGGAAGGAAAGCTGTCAATCACAGGCAAGACAAAATCAAACACTTAATGAACAGAGGCAACATTGGCAGAAGACGGGTGTGGTGCAAATCCAATTAAGGACTAGAACCGTGTTCACACAGTGCAACTAAAAACTTTAAGCAGATTATCAAACTGCACACGCCTCCTGCGCCGCAGCACGCGAGCAGAGGGTGGCGCAGAGGTCTGAACAGGCAGAGATGTTACACGCACGTATCTAATCTTTTGGCATGTGGTACTTTGTGCATACGCATGCATTTAAGCCTCTGGCATGTGATACTGTATGCTGACCTGTGTATCTAATCCTTCAGCGTATGGTACTCTGTGCAGACACGCATATTTAATCCTCTTACATGTGGAACTGTATGCAGACGCGCATATCTAATCCTCCAGCATGTGGTACTTTGTGCAGATGCATTTATCTAATCTTCTGGCATGTGGAACTGTGTGCAGACGCGCGTATCTAATCTTTCAGCATGTGGAACTTTGTGCAGATGCGCATATCTAATCCTCTAGTGTGTAGAACTGTGTGCAGACGCGTGTATCTAATCTGCTGGTGTGTAGATGTGTGTATCTAATCCTCTGTCATGTGATACTGTCTGCTGACCTATGTATCTAATCCTCCAGTGTGGTATTTTGTGTAGACACATGTATCTAATCCTCTGGCATGTAGAACTGTGTGCAGCTGCGCGTATTTAATCTTTTAGCGTATGGTACTTTGTGCAGACATGTGTATTTAATCTTCTGGCATGTGGAACTGTGTGCAGACGCGTGTATCTAATCCTCTGGCATGTGGTACTGTGTGCAGACACATGCATCTAATCCTTCGGCTTGTGGAACTGTGTGCAGATGCGCGTATCTAATCTTTTGGCTTGTGGAACTGTGTGCAGACGAGTGTATCTAATCCTCTAACATCTGATACTGTATGCTGACCTGTGTATATAATCCTCTGATGCGTGTATCTCAGTTTGGATATCAGTGTTGGATTGTACATGCGGAGTGACCGTGTGTATTGCAGTTGGAATATGAGTGAAAGACTTGCAGATTTGTTTTGGCTAATGGGGGGTCAGGGTTTTGGGAAAGATGTATCTCTGGAACAGTACGTCCGAATGAGTTGGGTTCTCATCATAAACGTTCCTGGACTCCTGAAGTATCTGTGTGCCAAATTTGGTGAAGATTGGTCCAGTCGTTTGGTCGCACATAAAGAACAGACAGACAGACAAGAATTAATTTTTATAATATAGAGAGATATACACTGCATCATTTCCTATATGTTATCTTGACAATAATGTCAGGACAGAAGGGTCACACTGTGTGACATATAATGATATTACAGACCATGTATGGAAAGGAAAGTAGTGGGTTACATACAGGGTTGAGCGATCGGGCGCGCACAGTGCTCTGCCGGCGTCTGAATGAGAAAGGAGAGGACAGACAACAACGGCCTGGAATTCCGGGGAGAGTGGCAATGGTTCTGTGCAGGTAACCGGACAGCAGGGGGGACTAAGTAGCCGGTGGATTTTTTAATCACTACACTAGGACCGCTTTTAAAATCTGACTTTCGATCATTAAAAATCCCATTGACTTGAATTAGGATCGGAATTGGGATTGGGATCGGGTTCGGATGGAAAATGATCGGAAATCAGATTTTAAAAACGATCCTGAAATCTCAAGATTGGTTCAACCCTAGTTACATATAAACGTACCCAAATATCCACATCTAAACATTAGAATTGTTTTAACAGTTAAACAAGGTTGCTAATAGAGATAGGTGAAACTCTTAAGATTCATTTTGTGTTCAGGTTTAGCAGCTCAAGTTCTTGGTTTCTGTTGGGACAAACAAGTTTGCAAAAAAAAAATTCACAATTTAAATTGGTTTAAAACATAGTGTAGAACACTTTTAGGGCTCCTGGGAACCTATGTATCCAATTTCTAGCTATCCAAGGCAAACACAACCAAAGTTATATCAAAGTGAATGTGACATGTATGTCTATGGAAAAACAAATGGTGAGCAGAGGATCCAAACTCAGAGTTTAACCATACACTGTGCCGCTACTCGCTTTTACGTATTTATTAGAGAAATGTACGGTGATATTGAAAAGAGCAATGGTTTTGTAGAAAAATTTGCTCATTTGCCCATGGCTTGTAAATGCTACAGGTGTCTTATTGCACTTGAAAAGTGCTGAAGAAATTGGATTTTCAGAAAAAGGTCACAAAAAAGGATCCACTAATTATAACAACAGTTTGGTAATGGCACCAACCATATTCTGTAGTAGACTGTGATGGTGAACCAGGCTGCAGGACATGTCTGACCTAGTGGTGGTAGCTGTGGCAACATGAGTGGCAGTGCGGCAATGTATAGTATAATGGACCAGACCGCAGGACATGTCTGACTGAGTGGTGGCAGTGGTGGTAGTAGGCCCCAGGCAGCTGTGGCAACATATATGGCAGTGCAGCAGGACATAGTGTGACGGACCAGGCCGCAGGACATGTCTGACTGAGTGGTGGCAGGGTTGGTAGGCACTAGGCAGCTGTGGCAACATGTATGGCAAGGTGCACTAGAGCACAATTTAAATATGTTTATATATTGGGGAAAACTCTTTTAATCTAATACAAGTGAATCTCATTTCCATCCTCTCATGTACATGGGACAATCCTAAGTACAGAGCCAGTTTGGGTCCTTTAATACAGACCTGGACAATGTCAATGCACTGCTGCATACGGAGTATCAAAGTTACATAGTTGCCTGCTTTTGGCTCCTTATACTATGCAGGTATCAGTTGAACAGTATTAGTGTTGGACTCCCACTGATCTCATATTACTCACCTAGCCTAAGCCTAGGCCGTCAATGTGTACTCGTGGAGAATCCTGTTAAGACTCCATACAAAGGGAAATGTAATATTCCTTCATAAATCATGGTTATAAATGTAACATTTCACTGACAATTATTCTAATTATATGCTTTGGCCTGATTATTTGTTGGCCTTCACCTAGCTTTGTTCTCCTGCCAAACCATATTTTATCTTTTATGGTGACCTCAGTGTATACAATTATGCAAGTGTTTTAATTTTCATTGTACTAGAAGTGCTCATTAGCATGACAGAAGCTTCTCACATGTTGTAATACATTAACTATTCAGGAGGTAATATCAATATTTGGGACACTGATAATCCCCACTGATGTACACCCATTAAATACACAATCACCTTATAGTCATTGAATATGTATAATGTGTGCTCACGGGAACATATTTATGATAACACTATTGGGTTGTCATCATATATCTGTAAATGCAAATGATACAGAAATGATACAGTGGCGTTATTTAGTCCATGTTACACAATTTAACAGAATTTATTTAAAGGGATATTCCCATAACCCTTGTTCACCAACCTGCAGGCTGTGTGCTCTGTTCTCTTCCTGGTTTTCTCGGCACATTGGTGGGCAGGGTTTCACTTGCTCTGCTATCTGCAATGTTTGCAGTCATTAATGAGGGATTGGTTGTAAATGCAGCTGATGTAGAAGTTGATGTAGCAGAGCTTGATTTGAGTCAGCTTGCATTACATACAGAGGTAACGGACTCCTTATCTCAACCCTTATCAGCCAAATTCAATTAAACCAGAATCAGAAATGCCGGAGCTCTCACCTCCCCCTTCCCCTATCTGAGGAGCTCCATTACTTGTCAGACATACACAGCCCCAAGCTGCTGCTGACCACTCAGCCCCTCCCTCCCCCCCTGTAAGCAGGGAGCCAAGTCACTTGGGAACTGAGCAAATAAGCCCCGTGGCCATAGAAACTGAGTGTAAACAATGAAGTGACTAAATTAAGATAGCGGCCAAACAAAGCAGTTTTGATAAAGCAATGTATTTAGGAAAAGTCTTAAATCCATATAAACTAGCAGTATAGATAGGATGCTTTTCATGGAACAACCCCTTTAATACTAAGTTTTCATTTTTTCATTTATTCATCTCCATCTTCCAGGAGCAATAACCTTTTAAGCTAGTTAATGTAGCACAAAATATACAAAGAAAAAAATATTTGGGGTAGAATGTGAAAAATTGTTGAAAATGGCAAATTTTATAGTTCTGGTCACTGTGAATCATGACAATACCAAATTTATTGCGTTTTTTGTTATGTACTGCAATATAATATACACACGTGTTGGTCCCCCTCTCCTGAAACAGGCCTGGACAGAAATGATGGTTCCCTTAACTTAATATTTTGTTGCACAACCTGTTGAGGCAATTGCTGCAATCAAATGATTCCTGTAACTGTCAATGAGACTTCTGCACCTCTCAACAAGTATTTTGGCTACTCCTCATGAGCAAACTGCTCCAGTTGTCTCGGGTTTGAAGGGTGACTTTTCCAGACGGTATGTTTCAGCTCCTTCCAAAGATGCTCAATAGGATTTAGGTCAGGGCTCATAGAAGGTCACTTCAGAATAGTCCAATGTTTTCCTCTTAGTCATTCTTGGATGTTTTTAGTTGTGTGTTTAAAGGGATCCTCTCATTTAAACTCAATTTTTTTCTGCCTATCATGTAAAAATAGCCTTAAGAAAGGCTATTTGTCACCTACCTTTAGATGTCTTCTTTGGGCCGCCGTTCGGTTAAAATCCCGTTTTTCACCGGTATGCAAATGAGTTCTCTCACAGCACTGGGGGCGGCACCAGCGCTCAAACAGCACTGGGGGCATCCCCAATGCTGTTGTGATTTTACCATTATTCTGTTACAGGGTCCTTTTCAGTAGGTCACTCAACTGCCATGAGAAGCACCCTACAATTACTTTAAAGACATCTTATTATAAAGCCATAGTCACCAATATGCAGTTGGTCCCCCCCTTTACAGCTTTGGCAACTTCCACTCTTTTGAGAAGGCTTCCTACAAGATTTTTGATATTATTGCTCATCCATTCAAAAGAACATTTGTGAGGACAGACCATGATGTTGGAAGAGAAGACCTGGCTCACAATCTCTGTTCTGGGGTATCCCAAAGTTATTTATAGGGTTGAAGTCAGGGCTCTCTGCAGGTCAGTCAAATTCTTCTATACTAAACTCTCATAACCATGCTTTTATGGACCTTGCTTTGTGTACTGGAGCGCAGTCTCCACCAAACAGTTCTCTCAAAACATATAATTGTCTAAAGTGTCTTGGTATCCTAAAGGATTAAGAATTCCCTTTAAAGAGGACCTTTCATGTCCTTGGGCACACGTGGTTTTATATTCTGCTAGAAAGCCGGCAGTACGCTGAATTCAGCGCACTGTCAGCTTTCCTGTTATGTGCCCTGGGAGAAGAGATATCAGTGCATTTACTGATAGCTCTTGACTGTCAGAAGGCCTCCCTGACAGTCTAGCTGGGAACGCCCTCCTGACAGTACTGTCCATAGCGCTGTACTGTCATAGGGGGCATTCCTTACCACCCAGCCATGACACTGAGAGGTGAGGAAAGCCCCCCCCCCCAATACTAGTCTATGGGCGAATACTGCCAGGAGGCGGGGGGCGTTCCACATCGCTAAGCGTCATGGCTGGAATTTCCCCATGATGGGACTATTAAAGAATTATCTTATTTATTCTTTGTGCCTTTTTCAGATGTTATGCTACTTTCATCACTTTTGCTTTTTGTTGGGAAAAGGGAGGCCTACATGGAGATTCTTTTCATGTTGTTATTATGACTTGTGGCTTTTTTTAGAGGGGACAAGAAAAGTGCAAATGCCCTCCAGTACACAGGCAATGTAAAAGAGCCAGCCAGGTCAGAGAAAATTTAAATAAAACTCTAACAAAACTGGGCAATTGTGTCTTTTTGAACAAAAATTGAGCAAAGTATACATAACTTCTAAAGGTGCACCTAAACTACCACATGTACATACATCTACATCATAAATAGGCACCACCTTAAAACCAGTCTAAAAAAGGTGCACCTGCAAAAAAAAGGTGCAGATTAGGAATAACCCCCAATAAATTTGAGTATGAGGTTCCAATGAAACAGCACCCCAAACCTGTTTCCCATGGCAGGAATAGGTGAGGATTTACAGTTCTCCCTTTCGCCCTTATTTTTCTACATTCAGTATTTTCAAGTTTTTAGAGTGGAGCTAGAGTTAACCCTTTGACATAATTATGACATGTTTGACAAGCGTTGAATCAGGGTTAGAAGGATGGGTGGGTGTGCAGGTGTTCAGAGCTTTTTCTTTAAACACCTTGTAAGCCTTCCATCTGAAATAGATAAATTAATTGGCTCTAATAAGGACGCATGCCCTATGTTTAGCAGGTTGGCAATAATACAAAGCTTGTTGAGTGATTGGAATCTGGCCAGGATTTAAATCTCTGCCTGCAGCGGATCACACTGTTACCGAGGCTTTGTCATCTACATTTTAAATGAGCATTAGTAATTTTATAGTGTTCTACACTTTTCCCTCACCTTCTATAATTATCTGCACTTTATTTAGCTCTTCAGAGTGATTTATGGGTGGCCTGGAGGTGAAGGGGCTGATTTTTAGTAGTATGGTTTCTTTAAGGATATATTCATACAATGCAGTTTTGCCGCATGTTTTTCTATTAAAGCGAATTGCTGCGGTTACGCTGTTACAACAAGTGATGCTCATATGCTGCTGACACTGTTGCCTACAATAAATAAAACATATAAGGAAAATCAGTACAAGCAGTAAATATATAGAAAATGGAAGACCAGTGTCTAAGTGCTATAAGGCATATCTCTATAATTAGATAGAGTACTTCAAACCAACTAAATAGAAACACAAAAGAAAGACAAAGCACAGAAGAATGAAAATTTATAAAATACCATACTTTATTGAAACATAATAAAAAACAAACAAGGGGGGGACACAACACATGAGAAAGAATAAGGGCCAAGGAGGAAGGTGCAGGTGTACAAGCACAGTGCAACACCAGGGGTATAGGGATGGAAAAATATATATACACACACACACACACACACACACTGTCAAAAAGTAGATGTACATCAAAAAAGTACTATAAAAGTATACAAACAATTGGATCAGGAATCCATATGTGTGTAAATAATGTTTCCCATAATAACAATAGTAGCATGTAAGCCAGAAAGAGTGACCCAGTCTCACATCCAGGAAGAGAGAGAGAGAGGTAATACAAGTATAAGCATATAGCATACATACCCATGGTGCATCCACACACTGTACCTACAACCAGCAGAAGGCCCACCCCAAAGCGCATATCAGCATACATGCCTTTATCAAGGGATGGCGTCATAATGCAAGGAGAGGGCAATAACAGAGAGTACCACCTACAGGATGAAGTCAGAGGTTACATGGTGCAAAGCATGTGATCAGAAAGATCATGTGATCGGAAGAATCAATGCAAAGGATACCACCCACAGAATAAAGCTGGAAGTCACATGGCGATCACCAAGGCGACGGCGATGCGGGCCATGGGCCACGACGCCAATCACAGGGAGACGGCACACAAGTACAAAACCCAGCTGTATACCAGGTAAAATTGCATTAGGACACCAGCAGAATCAAGTGAGGCCAGTATATACAAAATATCCATGCATTCACCAGAAGATAACATACAAAGGATTACATAGTTATGTAAGAAGGAGTGATATGGTATAATGAAATATAAATAAGATAAGTTCATAGATCCTGATTGAAATATTGGTACTATTCCGTTATCGGGCCAGCAGCAGCGCAGTTCAGCAGCAGCTTTCGGGACAGCAGTTCAGCAGCGGGAATTACAATGACATCCGAGGACTGCTGGCCCGATGCTTGTGCCCAGTAACCAGTACATCGATGACCCCCCTCCCCCATCCTTCTCCTCCTGCCAGTGCTGCCCCCCAGCTCTCCTTACATCTTCCCCGTACCCTCTCCCCGCCACACGACTAGGCCTCACCTCAGCGCTAGTACCGAGACCGAAAGGAAAGACACCGGGGCTCAATCCAGGCCCTGACAAGAAACACGCCGACTATAGGAACGGTGAGCTACAGCGAGCCGGAGGGACAAACTTTCTGCAGCGTCCGGCGGCTATCTAGTAGCATTCATTGCTCAAGATTTACGGTGAGGCCTATTACAGGGAGAGGGTACGGGGCAGATGTAAGAAGAGCTGGGGGGCAGCACTGGAAGGAAGAGGAGGATGAGGGCATCGATCGATGTACTGCCTACTACACACAAGCACGGCCTCTATCATCGGGCCAGCATCGGCTTAGTCATGTGGCGGGGAGAGGGTACGGGGTAGATGTAAGGAGAGCTGGGGGGCAGCACTGGAAGGAGGAGGAGATGGAGGGGGGGTCATTGATGTACTGGCTACTGGGCACAAGCATCGGGCCAGCAGTCCTCGGATGTCATTGTAATTCCCGCTGCTGAACTGAACTGCTGTCCCGAAAGCTGGTGCTGAAATGCGCTGCTGCTGGCCCGATAACGGAATAGTACCGAAATATTATTCCATCTACAAACTGCATAAAAGGTTACATAAGGATACACAATAAGCATAATATAAAAAAAAAATCAAAATATACAGAATTACAATAATAAACAATAAAAATAAATCATAAATCAAGTATATAGTATAAAAAGTATACCCCAAACCACCCACCCCACCCCCACCACTCACCCACCCGAGCCCAACTCTCCCCCCCCCCCCCCACTTTACTAGCTTTGGCAATGCCAAATATCTATTCGGACGTGCCAATAAAGCTTTTTTTATTTGATTTGATTTGATTTGAAAAGTGATACAAAGTGCATATAAGGTGCATACACCCGTGCAAGGTGCATATAAGGTAGATAAATCCATAAACATTATAAGTGATAAGCTAAAATACAGATATCAAAACATATATAGTTATCCCAATCAAACATGACATCATATAAATATACAAGTGCATATGACAGTGAATACAAGGATAAATAAACACACACACATTGTTAATAAACACACAGTTACATACAATAAGACATGATACCATGTAAATATACAAGTACATGACGCTGAAAAAAAATATTAAAAAAATATAATATATATATATATATATATATATATATATATATTTTTAAAATTATATTGATCTTGAACAGCTCAACCGTAGAACCGTAAAACTACTCTCCATATTTCCAAGAACTGGACAACATAAGTAGATAGATAAACTGAAAGGGGAAACGATTAATTAAAATAACAAAAATTACAAAGAACGATAATATTAATAGTAATATATTCAACCACCACAACACCAAATAAAAGCTACTGAAAAGCCATGGCAATCCAGGAGAAGCAAACCAAGGCAATCATAAAAAACACTAAAATTCATAGACTCATTTAGTCCTTTAGGAGACTGAGTACCAAGTGTCCAAATCCACATTAGTTCCAACTGGGCAAGGCAAGATTTCAAATTGCCACCCCTCATTGATGGTATGAGGGTATCAATGCCACGGACCTTGAGGCCAGATGTATCGCAATTGTAATATATAGCGAAATGCCTCGCAACTGGCCTTAGGGAATTCATGAATTCATGATTAACCTCTCTGGTGGCTATAATGTCGTGGACGTGTTCACATATGCAAACCTTAAGTTCCTGGGATGTTAGTCAAACAAATAAGGTAACAGGGACAGGTTGCGTAATAGATGACATGGCGGGTGGTGCAAGTAATAAATCGACGAATGTCATACGTTCTGCTACCATCTGCGCTAGTGAACTGTGTTGTCCTGATAACATTAGGACAGGCAACACAGCGCCCGCATGGTGTACAGCCCGCTCTAGAATCAGTAGATCCAAAAATACCGGTTGTTTTTGTTTCAAAGTAACTCTTCACCAGTATATCCTTAAGATTGTTTCCTTGATTGTTGACACTGTTGCCTGTATTTCTCAAATACCTATTTTTAATTTCCTACCTTCGTATACCATTCATATCTGTGAACTCCATCTGAAAATAACGTGGGCAGGTGCCGCTACTGTTCTGCAAGCAGACATGCTGTCAGTATGGAATTGATACACTGTTCACACCAGGTGACACCTGACTTACATCTGTTACAATTGCGAAGTGTTAATAATATACATCAGAGAGCTCACTGCTCTGACCCTTTTTTTTTGTTCCAATCTTGTGACTCACCGTGGGACTACTATCCACTACTTTCATTATGAGCGAGTTTTACAAAGAAAATGATAAGTCTTTCCTAGGCTTATACATTCCCATTGCTCAACAATGTGCAGGAAATGGTGGACAAAGGCAACAATTATGCTTCCTAGTTTTTACCGAAAAAAACCTGAGGTACAGAAGATGTTTGATAAATGCAAGAAATAAGGGAATAAGCACAAGAGCATATAATCCAGAGTACTTGCAGTCAGCTGTACAGGTGAGCATGCTTTCTATGATTCTTGATCTCCTGCAGACCTATCAAAGGAAATTGTCTTGGTTGGAGCTACAGAAAGATCATCACCTGCCTCACTCGCTTTCTACTTGCCAACTCCCATGCGCACCAACGGCCATACTCAATGTACCTCCAGTCAACTCCACCTCCAGGAGCTTTGAGTTCCTTCTGCTCCATCATCAAATGCAGTTGGCACTCTCAGTGGTCTAGTTTCCAGCTACAATACCCCAGACCTTATGCCTAACTCTTTATGGACATTAGAACACTTAGGACATGAGAGTTGTGGTAAATCTAAGATAATTTATACCAGTTTACTGCATAGATTCCAGCATGAAATAAAGTAAGGGATGTTACCCCTCAATTGTCCCCAACACCTTCTACCAATGTCTCCCTAGCAACACAGCAGGAACTGGATGTATCCTAAAAAATCTCGCCACTGTATCCCACAAATTGTTCCTTAGTCAAAAATATTTCATAAAAAGATTCTTTTGTGTAAATGAAAAACACAAAGGGAAATTTAACAAGACCAGCACATTTTATATCATTCTTAATGTCCAATGTGCCAGCAGAGGACCCTCTTAGTCATGACTTACGCACTACCTCTCGTCTCCCTTTAGCCTAAGTGCAGATCTGCAGCAGCCCTGGAGCTTCCATAAATTCTGCGGATATTACCTTTGTAGTGTAACTGTTGATCAAACGCTGGTGGAAGTATAAGATTTTGTTACTTTTTTACACTAATGCTATGTTCATACTAGTGTTGCCAGTCCATTGTTCTGGAGAACCACTAAAATAATGGTTACATACAGAGCCTAATGGACCCTATTGACTATAATGGGGTCCGTCAGGTGTCCATTATTTTTAAACTGAAAGTGGTGTTTTAATAACAATCTGAAGACATGCCAGATTTATCATCCTACATCAACCACTGTGATAAATCTGGTGCCTTTTCAGACTGCCTGTCCACTATTACACTATTAAACGATTAGTAGATCTGGGCCTTTGTGTGAATTTACTCCATTAATAGTTTATAGCTTCATTGATCTGTCCCTAATATATCCATTGTAGTCTCAGGCCTTACTATAACTCCTAGGCATCATTCCCGCTGCCTCAGGGTTGTGTTTCACTCAGACCTCTCCTTCACCCCCCATATCCAATCACTTGCATGCTCATGTCACCTCCACCTCCAAAACATCTCCAGAATATGCCCTTTCCTTACCAGAGATACATTAATGACACTTATTGTTAGGACTCGGTCTTCACTATCTCAGCCTGTTAGGTTTGGGTGTGGAGTATGGGCACGGCATTCTGCACGTGAACCATCCGATGCGCAGTAGGGTATCAGCGGTTGCACTCTGGCATGGATTGTGCTATGAGCTGCACTGCTGACCATTGCTAGTGTGTCTTGGTCTCGGAAGGGGTTAAATTTCTCTGCTGTTCTAGGACTCTATTCAGGTGGTTCTGATATCCAATTGGCCTTCTTTATTCTCCTGCTGTTTGCTATTTATACTCCGCCTTACATTTTGTCAGTTGCCGGTCTTAATCTTCAGTGCCTGTGTCCCAAACATGGTCTGTCCATCTGAAGCCTGCAATTCCATCTGCATCTGAGTCCTGGCCCATTCAGCTTCCATAGCTGCCTGTTCACATTATCTGGATCTTTTGTTAAGTATTGAGCTCCTTATCCAAACATAGTTGTTCCGGGCACAGTGAGCCCTAGCTTATTTATCTGTTTGGAGGTTTGGGTTTTTGTAGGGTTTTTTGTGTGTGATACTAAGTTCTGTTTATCCTATCCCTTTGCATAGTATCAGTATTTCTGTGTTTCACATTTATTTTCTGCTCTATAAATTGTGTTCCTCATATTCACCGTTTGTCCAGTCTGGACATCTGTGGGGGGCTTTTCTGTATCTTCCCTCTCCTCATAAATGTGAAACTAGTCAGGTTTCTGTTTAATTGGTAGGTGAGTTATTTCTCCGGCTGTGTCCGCGCCCACTCAGCCAAGTTAGTCGGGCCCACGGCTACTTCTAGTGTGCAAGGCAGGGTATAGGAGTATCACACACTAGCTTTTCCAATCCAGTCCATGGTCGGAGATCCCCAGACCATACCACTTATTGTCTCTCTGATTCATTCTCGCCTTGACTACTGTAACTCCTTACTAATCGGTCTTCCCCTCACTAAACTCTCCGCTCTACAATCTATTCTGAATGCAGCGGCCAGGCTCATCTATCAGTCTAGACGCTATAGCGATGCCTCCGGTCTGTGCCAGTCGCTACATTGGCTGCCCATTCAATATAGAACAAAATATAAACTTATCACCCTCATCCACAAGGCTCTCCACAATACTGCACCTTCCTACATTTCCTCCCTCATCGCTGTCTACCACCCAACCTGTACTCTCCGTTCACTCAATAACCTAAGATGAACATCCCCCTATTATCAGAACCTCCTACGCTTGTATACAAGACTTCTCCCGAGTTGCACCACTTCTCTGGAATGCTCTACCCCAGACAATCAGATTAACTCCGAATTTCTACAGCTTCAAGTGCAAACTAAAGACACATCTTTTCAGACAGGAATATCACATTTCCCAATGTAAACCCTTCCATTTCGTAATTAGAATCCCTATATAAAAAAAACCCCTCTCTGTTCCAGCTCCCACATTACTCCACATAATATGATGCTGTTTCAGACTAACTTTTTTTTTTCCAGGCACCATCTGCATGTTAAAGGACACAACTGGTGACTGCTCATACAGTTTTATGCTTGTGTATGACAGTAACCTCTATTACAATATTGCTTGACCACTGTATGAGCAATGCTACCTCCGATGCCGCCCTTGTTACCTCGTGTCACCCCCTCTACCTCATAGATTGTAAGCTCTTGAGAGCAGGGACCTCAGTCCCGTTGTGTGAAGTGACTATTTCTTTGTAATGTATCTTTTTGTCTCTACTTGAACCCTACAAAGTGTACAGTGCTGCGGAATATTTATTATTATTGAGTTGGGTTTTGTCTCATCACATCACAGGAATTACATACAGAGCGCTTCTGCTACAGATGATGGAGCTGGATATGTTGATCACCTTCTCCAGTACGAGGCAAAATGTTAATGAATTTTTTATGTTTGTGTCATAGGTTAAGCATTTAAACCTCATTCCTTTAACACCCTTTGTGTTGAATTATCTATTGTACTGATAAATCTCCTGTCAAAGACTGAAACCGATGTGACAAACATCATTCTGACTACTCTACAGATAGTATGTTCATGTATGAAGAAGGGAAGAATATAATAATGCATTGTACAGAAAACAGGATCCATTTGAATTCTAGTTTTCAACATGACATAAAAAAAACCCATAATTTTAGGTCTTGTTGTAATGATAAGTGTAACGCTAAACAATGTCTTTCAACAGAGTGCAAAAACCTGAATTAATGGAGACCTTAGTCTAAAAGTTAGTTGTGATGTCACTGTAGAAGCTCAATCTATGTCTGCACAGTGGGTGCTATGGGCCTGCAGTTTACAGAGACCAGTGTACTTTATAGGACCATAAATCAGCTATTTAGACCTTCATTTTTAGTCATATGGTCCCAAATATCATGAATAGAGATGAGCGAACAGTGTTCTATCGAACTCATGTTCGATCGGATATTAGGCTGTTCGGCATAATCGAATCGAACACCGCGTGGTAAAGTGCGACATTACTCGATTCCCCTCCCACCTTCCCTGGTGCCTTTTTTGCTCCAATAACAGCGCAGGGTAGGTGGGACAGGAACTACGACACCGGTGACGTTGAAAAAAGTAGGAAAAACCCATTGGCTGCTGAAAACATGTGACCTCTAATTTAAAAGAACAGCACCGCCCAGGTTCGCGTCATTCTGAGCTTGCAATTCACCGAGAACGGAGGCTTCAGTCCACTTAGCTAGGGATAAGATTCTGGGTAGGCAGGGACAGGCTAGGATAGGAAGGAGAAGAGAACCAACAGCTCTTGTAAGAGCTAAATTCCAGGGAGAAGCTTGTCAGTGTAACGTGGCACTGACGGGCTCAATCGCCGCAACCCAGCTTTCCCCGGATCCTGAATGGAATACACTGACAGTGTATTCCCGTATACCCTATATATACACCCCCGATCCCCTTTACAACGGTGTGCCCCCCCACCTTTACCCCAGAAATACCCTGCAAGTCCCCTAGCAATAGAATTGGGGCTATATACACCCACTATTTTTGCTACTGCCATATAGTGCCATTGTCTGACTGGGAATTCCAAGAATATATTGGGGTTACAAATACCCTCATTTCTTGCTACTGCCATATAGTGCCATTGTCTGACTGGGAATTCCAAGAATATATTGGGGTTACAAATACCTTCAAGTCCTGCCACTGACATATAGTGCCAGTTTCTGACTGGGAATTCAAAGAATATATTGGGGTTACAAATACCCTCATTTCTTGCTACTGCCATATAGTGCCAGTTTCTGACTTGGAATTCAAAGAATATATTGGGGTTACAAATACCCTCATTTCTTGCTACTGCCATATAGTGCCATTGTCTGACTGGGAATTCCAATAATATATTGGGGTTACAAATACCTTCAAGTCCTGCCACTGACATATAGTGCCATTGTCTGACTGGGAATTCCAAGAATATATTGGGGTTACAAATACCTTCAAGTCCTGCCACTGCCATATAGTGCCATTGTCTGACTGGGAATTCCAAGAATATATTGGGGTTACAAATACCCTCATTTCTTGCTACTGCCATATAGTGCCATTGTCTGACTGGGAATTCCAATAATATATTGGGGTTACAAATACCTTCAAGTTCTGCCACTGCCATATAGTGCCATTGTCTGACTGGGAATTCCAAGAATATATTGGGGTTACAAATACCCTCATTTCTTGCTACTGCCATATAGTGCCATTGTCTGACTGGGAATTCCAATAATATATTGGGGTTACAAATACCTTCAAGTTCTGCCACTGACATATAGTGCCATTGTCTGACTGGGAATTCCAAGAATATATTGGGGTTACAAATACCCTCATTTCATGCTACTGCCATATAGTGCCATTGTCTGACTGGGAATTCCAATAATATATTGGGGTTACAAATACCTTCAAGTTCTGCCACTGACATATAGTGCCAGTTTCTGACTGGGAATTCCAAGAATATATTGGGGTTACAAATACCCTCATTTCTTGCTACTGCCATATAGTGCCAGTTTCTGACTGGGAATTCAAAATGCGCAAGGCTCCCGGAAAGGGACGTGGACGAGGCCGTGGGCGAGGTCGGGGGAATGGTTCTGGGGAGCAAGGTAGCAGTGAAGCCACAGGGCGTCCCGTGCCTACTCCTGTGGGGCAGCAAGCATTGCGCCACTCCACAGTGCCAGGGTTGCTTGCCACATTAACTAAACTGCAGGGTACAAACCTTAGTAGGCCCGAGAACCAGGAACAGGTCTTGCAATGGCTGTCAGAAAACGCTTACAGCACATTGTCCAGCAGCCAGTCAGGCTCTGCCTCCTCTCCTCCTATTACCCAACGGTCTTGTCCTCCTTCCTCCCAAAATTCCCAAGCTTCACAGAACAATAACCCCAACTGTCCCTGCTCCCCAGAGCTGTTCTCCGCTCCTTTCATTGTCCCTCAACCTGCCCCTCCATGTCGCGATTCCACGGACCTAACAGAGGAGCATCTGTGTCCAGATGCTCAAACACTAGAGTCTCCTCCATCTCCGTTGGAATTGGTGGTGGATGACCAGCAACCCACCCTCATCGACGACGATGTGACGCAGTTGCCGTCAGGGCATCCAGTTGACCTGCGCATTGTGCGGGAGGAGGAGATGAGACAGGAGTTGGAAGAGGAAGTGGTGGATGATGAGGACACTGACCCGACCTGGACAGGGGGGATGTCAAGCGGGGAAAGTAGTGTGGATGTTGAGGCAGGTGCAGCACCAAAAAGGGTAGCTAGAGGCAGAGGCAGAGGTCAGCAGCTTAGGCGAAGCCAGGCCACACCCGGAATCTCCCAAGATGTTCCAGTTCGTACCCAGCCCCGAAAAACTCCCACCTCGAGGGCACGTTTCTCGAAGGTGTGGAGTTTTTTCAAGGAATGCGCCGAGAACAGATATAGTGTTGTCTGCACAATTTTCCTCTCGAAATTGATTAGGAGCTCTGAGAAGAGCAACCTGTCCACCACTTCAATGCGCCGTCATTTGGAATCCAAGCACTGGAATCAGTGGCAGGCAGCAACGGCAGGACAAAGGCCGCCTGCCGTTGACGCCACTGCCTCTGCCTCTGCCAGTGCCACTGCTGACTGTGTTGGCGATGCACTCCAGAGGACGAGCCAGGACACCACTTCATCTGCCTCCGCCACTTTGTTGACTTCTTCCTCATCCTCCCCTGTTCCTGTCTTATCTCCTTCTCCTGCACCATCAAAGGCACCATCAGGCGCTTCTTTACAACAACCCACCATCTCTCAGACTTTGGAGCGGCGGCAGAAATACACCGCTAACCACCCACACGCGCAAGCCCTAAACTGCTGGCCCAGGAGATGTTGGCGTTCCGGCTTGTTGAAACTCCCGCCTTCCTGGACCTGATGGCAACTGCGGCACCTCGCTATGCCGTCCCTAGCCGTCACTACTTCTCCCGGTGTGCCGTCCCCGCCTTGCACCAGCACGTGTCACTCAACATCAGGCGGGCCCTTAGTTCCGCGCTTTGCACAAAGGTCCACTTGACCACCGACGCGTGGACAAGTGCATGCGGACAGGGATGCTACATTTCACTGACGGCACACTGGGTGAATGTAGTTGAGGCTGGGACTGCTTCCAAAACTGGCCCAGGGTACCTCGTCTCCCCGCCTAACATTCCTGGCAGGGACACGAGAAGAACACCCCCCTCCTCCGGCTCCTCCTCCGCCACCGCCTCCTCCTCCGCCACCGCCTCCTCCTCCGCTGTTAGATTGACCCCCAGCTATGAGTTGGAAACGTTGCAGCACTGGCGTTGGTAGAAGTCAGCAGGCCGTGCTGAAGCTGATCAGCTTGGGGGACAGACAGCACACTGCCTCCGAGGTGAGGGATGCCCTCCTCGATGAGACGGCAATATGGTTTGAGCCGCTGCACCTGGGCCCAGGCATGGTCGTTTGTGATAACGGCCGGAACCTGGTAGCATCTCTGGAGCTTGCCGGACTCCAACATGTTCCATGCCTGGTCCACGTCTTCAACCTAGTGGTGCAACGTTTCCTAAAGAGCTACCCCAATGTTTCAGAGCTACTGGTGAAAGTGCGGCGCATGTGCGCCCACTTTCGCAAGTCGACAGTAGCCGCTGCTAGCTTAAAATCTCTCCAGCAATGCCTGCATGTGCCACAACACTGGCTTTTGTGCGACGTCCCCACACGCTGGAACTCAACGTTTCATATGTTGAATAGAGTGGTTGAGCAGCAGAGACCTTTGATGGAATACCAGCTACAAAACCCTAGGGTGCCACAAAGTCAGCTGCCTCAGTTTCTCATCCATGAGTGGCCATGGATGAGAGACCTTTGTGACATCCTACGGGTGTTTGAGGAGTCCACAAGGAGGGTGAGCTCTGAGGATGCGATGGTGAGCCTTACAATCCCGCTCTTGTGTGTTCTGAGAGAATCCCTGATTGACATCAGGGATAACTCAGATCACACAGAGGAGTCAGGGATAGCATCCGATCCGTCACAGCTGGAGAGTAGGTCCACACATCTGTCCGCTTCATCGCGTTTAATGGAGGAGGAGGAGGAGGAGGAGGAGGAGGAAGAAGAGTTGTCCGATGATGTGATGGTGATACAGGAGGCTTCCGGGCAACTTCGAATCGTCCCATTGTTGCAGCGCGGATGGGTAGACATGGAGGATGAGGAGGAAATGGAGATTGAACTTTCCGGTGGGGCCAGAGGAGTCATGCCAACTAACACTGTGGCAGACATGGCTGAGTTCATGTTGGGGTGCTTTACAACCGACAAGCGTATTGTCAAAATCATGGAGGACAACCAGTACTGGATCTTTGCTATCCTTGACCCCCGGTATAAAAACAACATCTCCTCTTTTATTCCAGTAGAGGGGAGGGCCAATCGCATCAATGCTTGCCACAAGCAATTGGTGCAGAATATGATGGAGATGTTTCCAGCATGTGACGTTGGCGGCAGGGAGGGCAGTTCCTCCAGTAGGCGACCAAGTTCTCACCGGTCCACACAAACGAGGGGCACACTGTCTAAGGTCTGGGACACCTTGATGGCACCCCCTCGCCAAAGTGCCGCCACGGAGGGTCCTAGTGTCACCAGGTGTGAGAAGTATAGGCGCATGTTGCGGGAATACCTTTCCGACCACAGCCCTGTCCTCTCCGACCCCTCTGCGCCCTACACGTATTGGGTGTCGAAGTTGGACCTGTGGCTTGAACTTGCCCTATATGCCTTGGAGGTGCTGTCCTGTCCTGCCGCCAGCGTCCTATCTGAGAGGGTGTTCAGTGCAGCCGGTGGCATCATCACTGACAAGCGCACCCGTCTGTCAGCTGAGAGTGTCGACCGGCTCACTTTGATAAAAATGAACCACCACTGGATAGAGCCTTCATTTTCGTGCCCACCTGTGTAAAGCACCCCAACATGAAACTCCATGTCTGTGCTCAACCTCTCCAATTCCTGCGCATCCTCATACTCATCCACCATAAGCGTTGCACAATTCTGCTAATACTAGGAACTCCACCCTGATTTCCCACAACTCTGCTGGTTAGAGGCTCCCTCCACCCTGATTTCCCCCAACTCTGCTGGTTAGAGGCTCCCTCCACCCTGATTTCCCACAACTCTGCTGGTTAGAGGCTCCCTCCACCCTGATTTCCCACAACTCTGCTGGTTAGAGGCTCCCTCCACCCTGATTTCCCACAACTCTGCTGGTTAGAGGCTCCCTCCACCCTGATTTCCCACAACTCTGCTGGTTAGAGGCTCCCTCCACCATGAATTGGTCCAAACTGGGGTTTTTAGAGGCTCCCTCCACCATGAACTTCCCATAGCTTGGCTGTTTAGAGGCTCCCTCCACCATGCATTGGTCCAAACTGGGGTTTTTAGAGGCTCCCTCCACCATGAATTTCCCAAAACTTGGCTGTTTAGAGGCTCCCTCCACCATGAATTGGTCCAAACTGGGGTTTTTAGAGGCTCCCTCCACCATGAACTTCCCATAGCTTGGCTGTTTAGAGGCTCCCTCCACCATGCATTGGTCCAAACTGGGGTTTTTAGAGGCTCCCTCCACCATGAATTTCCCAAAACTTGGCTGTTTAGAGGCTCCCTCCACCATGAATTGGTCCAAACTGGGGTTTTTAGAGGCTCCCTCCACCATGAATTGGTCCAAACTGGGGTTTTTAGAGGCTCCCTCCACCATGAACTTCCCATAGCTTGGCTGTTTAGAGGCTCCCTCCACCATGAATTGGTCCAAACTGGGGATTTTAGAGGCTCCCTCCACCATGAATTTCCCAAAACTTGGCTGTTTAGAGGCTCCCTCCACCATGAATTGGTCCAAACTGGGGTTTTTAGAGGCTCCCTCCACCATGAATTTCCCAAAACTTGGCTGTTTAGAGGCTCCCTCCACCATGAATTTCCCAAAACTTGGCTGTTTAGAGGCTCCCTCCACCATGAATTGGTCCAAACTGGGGTTTTTAGAGGCTCCCTCTACCATGAATTTCCCAAAACTTGGCTGTTTAGAGGCTCCCTCCACCATGAATTGGTCCAAACTGGGCTGGTTAGAGGCTCCCTCCACCATGAACTTCCCATAGCTTGGCTGTTTAGAGGCTCCCTCCACCATGAATTGGTCCAAACTGGGGTTTTTAGAGGCTCCCTCCACCATGAACTTCCCATAGCTTGGCTGTTTAGAGGCTCCCTCCACCATGAATTGGTCCAAACTGGGCTGGTTAGAGGCTCCCTCCACCATGAACTTCCCATAGCTTGGCTGTTTAGAGGCTCCCTCCACCATGAATTGGTCCAAACTGGGCTGTTTAGAGGCTCCCTCCACCATGAATTGGTCCAAACTGGGGTTTTTAGAGGCTCCCTCCACCATGAATTTCCCAAAACTTGGCTGTTTAGAGGCTCCCTCCACCATGAATTGGTCCAAACTGGGGTTTTTAGAGGCTCCCTCCACCATGAACTTCCCATAGCTTGGCTGTTTAGAGGCTCCCTCCACCATGAATTGGTCCAAACTGGGGTTTTTAGAGGCTCCCTCCACCATGAATTTCCCAAAACTTGGCTGTTTAGAGGCTCCCTCCACCATGAATTGGTCCAAACTGGGGTTTTTAGAGGCTCCCTCCACCATGAACTTCCCATAGCTTGGCTGTTTAGAGGCTCCCTCCACCATGAATTGGTCCAAACTGGGGTTTTTAGAGGCTCCCTCCACCATGAACTTCCCATAGCTTGGCTGTTTAGAGGCTCCCTCCACCATGAATTGGTCCAAACTGGGGTTTTTAGAGGCTCCCTCCACCATGAATTTCCCAAAACTTGGCTGTTTAGAGGCTCCCTCCACCATGAATTGGTCCAAACTGGGGTTTTTAGAGGCTCCCTCCACCATGAACTTCCCATAGCTTGGCTGTTTAGAGGCTCCCTCCACCATGAATTGGTCCAAACTGGGCTGTTTAGAGGCTCCCTCCACCATGAATTGGTCCAAACTGGGCTGGTTAGAGGCTCCCTCCACCATGAACTTCCCATAGCTTGGCTGTTTAGAGGCTCCCTCCACCATGAATTGGTCCAAACTGGGGTTTTTAGAGGCTCCCTCCACCATGAACTTCCCATAGCTTGGCTGTTTAGAGGCTCCCTCCACCATGAATTGGTCCAAACTGGGGTTTTTAGAGGCTCCCTCCACCATGAATTTCCCAAAACTTGGCTGTTTAGAGGCTCCCTCCACCATGAATTGGTCCAAACTGGGGTTTTTAGAGGCTCCCTCCACCATGAACTTCCCATAGCTTGGCTGTTTAGAGGCTCCCTCCACCATGCATTGGTCCAAACTGGGGTTTTTAGAGGCTACCTCCACCATGAATTGGTCCAAACTGGGGTTTTTAGAGGCTCCCTCTACCATGAATTTGGCCAAACTGGGGTTTTTAGAGGCTCCCTCCACCATGAATTGGTCCAAACTGGGCTGTTTAGAGGCTCCCTCCTCCATGAATTTGCCCAAACTTGGCTGTTTAGAGGCTCCCTCCACCATGAATTGGTCCAAACTGGGGTTTTTAGAGGCTCCCTCCACCATGAATTTCCCAAAACGTGGCTGTTTAGAGGCTCCCTCCACCATGAATTGGTCCAAACTGGGGTTTTTAGAGGCTCCCTCCACCATGAATTTGGCCAAACTGGGGTTTTTAGAGGCTCCCTCCACCATGAATTGGTCCAAACTGGGCTGGTTAGAGGCTCCCTCCTCCATGAATTTGCCCAAACTTGGCTGTTTAGAGGCTCCCTCCACCATGAATTGGTCCAAACTGGGGTTTTTAGAGGCTCCCTCCACCATGAATTTCCCAAAACTTGGCTGTTTAGAGGCTCCCTCCACCATGAATTGGTCCAAACTGGGGTTTTTAGAGGCTCCCTCTACCATGAATTTCCCAAAACTTGGCTGTTTAGAGGCTCCCTCCACCATGAATTGGTCCAAACTGGGCTGGTTAGAGGCTCCCTCCTCCATGAATTTGCCCAAACTTGGCTGTTTAGAGGCTCCCTCCACCATGAATTGGTCCAAACTGGGGTTTTTAGAGGCTCCCTCCACCATGAATTTCCCAAAACTTGGCTGTTTAGAGGCTCCCTCCACCATGAATTGGTCCAAACTGGGGTTTTTAGAGGCTCCCTCCACCATGAACTTCCCATAGCTTGGCTGTTTAGAGGCTCCCTCCACCATGAATTGGTCCAAACTGGGGTTTTTAGAGGCTCCCTCCACCATGAACTTCCCATAGCTTGGCTGTTTAGAGGCTCCCTCCACCATGAATTGGTCCAAACTGGGGTTTTTAGAGGCTCCCTCCACCATGAATTTCCCAAAACTTGGCTGTTTAGAGGCTCCCTCCACCATGAATTGGTCCAAACTGGGGTTTTTAGAGGCTCCCTCCACCATGAACTTCCCATAGCTTGGCTGTTTAGAGGCTCCCTCCACCATGAATTGGTCCAAACTGGGCTGTTTAGAGGCTCCCTCCACCATGAATTGGTCCAAACTGGGCTGGTTAGAGGCTCCCTCCACCATGAACTTCCCATAGCTTGGGTGTTTAGAGGCTCCCTCCACCATGAATTGGTCCAAACTGGGGTTTTTAGAGGCTCCCTCCACCATGAACTTCCCATAGCTTGGCTGTTTAGAGGCTCCCTCCACCATGAATTGGTCCAAACTGGGGTTTTTAGAGGCTCCCTCCACCATGAATTTCCCAAAACTTGGCTGTTTAGAGGCTCCCTCCACCATGAATTGGTCCAAACTGGGGTTTTTAGAGGCTCCCTCCACCATGAACTTCCCATAGCTTGGCTGTTTAGAGGCTCCCTCCACCATGCATTGGTCCAAACTGGGGTTTTTAGAGGCTACCTCCACCATGAATTGGTCCAAACTGGGGTTTTTAGAGGCTCCCTCCACCATGAATTTCCCAAAACTTGGCTGTTTAGAGGCTCCCTCCACCATGAATTGGTCCAAACTGAGGTTTTTAGAGGCTCCCTCCACCATGAATTGGTCCAAACTGGGGTTTTTAGAGGCTCCCTCCACCATGAACTTCCCATAGCTTGGCTGTTTAGAGGCTCCCTCCACCATGAATTGGTCCAAACTGGGGATTTTAGAGGCTCCCTCCACCATGAATTTCCCAAAACTTGGCTGTTTAGAGGCTCCCTCCACCATGAATTGGTCCAAACTGGGGTTTTTAGAGGCTCCCTCCACCATGAATTTCCCAAAACGTGGCTGTTTAGAGGCTCCCTCCACCATGAATTGGTCCAAACTGGGGTTTTTAGAGGCTCCCTCCACCATGAATTTGGCCAAACTGGGGTTTTTAGAGGCTCCCTCCACCATGAATTGGTCCAAACTGGGCTGGTTAGAGGCTCCCTCCTCCATGAATTTGCCCAAACTTGGCTGTTTAGAGGCTCCCTCCACCATGAATTGGTCCAAACTGGGGTTTTTAGAGGCTCCCTCCACCATGAATTTCCCAAAACTTGGCTGTTTAGAGGCTCCCTCCACCATGAATTGGTCCAAACTGGGGTTTTTAGAGGCTCCCTCTACCATGAATTTCCCAAAACTTGGCTGTTTAGAGGCTCCCTCCACCATGAATTGGTCCAAACTGGGGTTTTTAGAGGCTCCCTCCACCATGAACTTCCCATAGCTTGGCTGTTTAGAGGCTCCCTCCACCATGAATTGGTCCAAACTGGGGTTTTTAGAGGCTCCCTCCACCATGAATTTCCCAAAACTTGGCTGTTTAGAGGCTCCCTCCACCATGAATTGGTCCAAACTGGGGTTTTTAGAGGCTCCCTCCACCATGAACTTCCCATAGCTTGGCTGTTTAGAGGCTCCCTCCACCATGCATTGGTCCAAACTGGGGTTTTTAGAGGCTACCTCCACCATGAATTGGTCCAAACTGGGGTTTTTAGAGGCTCCCTCCACCATGAATTTCCCAAAACGTGGCTGTTTAGAGGCTCCCTCCACCATGAATTGGTCCAAACTGGGGTTTTTAGAGGCTCCCTCCACCATGAATTTGGCCAAACTGGGGTTTTTAGAGGCTCCCTCCACCATGAATTGGTCCAAACTGGGCTGGTTAGAGGCTCCCTCCTCCATGAATTTGCCCAAACTTGGCTGTTTAGAGGCTCCCTCCACCATGAATTGGTCCAAACTGGGGTTTTTAGAGGCTCCCTCCACCATGAATTTCCCAAAACTTGGCTGTTTAGAGGCTCCCTCCACCATGAATTGGTTCAAACTGGGGTTTTTAGAGGCTCCCTCTACCATGAATTTCCCAAAACTTGGCTGTTTAGAGGCTCCCTCCACCATGAATTGGTCCAAACTGGGCTGTTTAGAGGCTCCCTCCACCATGAACTTCCCATAGCTTGGCTGTTTAGAGGCTCCCTCCACCATGAATTGGTCCAAACTGGGGTTTTTAGAGGCTCCCTCCACCATGAACTTCCCATAGCTTGGCTGTTTAGAGGCTCCCTCCACCATGAATTGGTCCAAACTGGGCTGTTTAGAAGCTCCCTCCACCATGAATTGGTCCAAACTGGGCTGGTTAGAGGCTCCCTCCACCATGAACGTCCCATAGCTTGGCTGTTTAGAGGCTCCCTCCACCATGAATTGGTCCAAACTGGGCTGTTTAGAGGCTCCCTCCACCATGAATTGGTCCAAACTGGGCTGGTTAGAGGCTCCCTCCACCATGAACTTCCCATAGCTTGGCTGTTTAGAGGCTCCCTCCACCATGAATTGGTCCAAACTGGGGTTTTTAGAGGCTCCCTCCACCATGAACTTCCCATAGCTTGGCTGTTTAGAGGCTCCCTCCACCATGAATTGGTCCAAACTGGGGTTTTTAGAGGCTTCCTCCACCATGAATTTCCCAAAACTTGGCTGTTTAGAGGCTCCCTCCACCATGAATTGGTCCAAACTGGGGTTTTTAGAGGCTCCCTCCACCATGAATTGGTCCAAACTGGAGTTTTTAGAGGCTCCCTCCACCATGAACTTCCCATAGCTTGGCTGTTTAGAGGCTCCCTCCACCATGAATTGGACCAAACTGGGGTTTTTAGAGGCTACCTCCACCATGAATTGGTCCAAACTGGGGTTTTTAGAGGCTCCCTCCACCATGAATTTCCCAAAACTTGGCTGTTTAGAGGCTCCCTCCACCATGAATTGGTCCAAACTGGGGTTTTTAGAGGCTCCCTCCACCATGAATTGGTCCAAACTGGGGTTTTTAGAGGCTCCCTCCACCATGAACTTCCCATAGCTTGGCTGTTTAGAGGCTCCCTCCACCATGAATTGGTCCAAACTGGGGATTTTAGAGGCTCCCTCCACCATGAATTTCCCAAAACTTGGCTGTTTAGAGGCTCCCTCCACCATGAATTGGTCCAAACTGGGGTTTTTAGAGGCTCCCTCCACCATGAATTTCCCAAAACTTGGCTGTTTAGAGGCTCCCTCCACCATGAATTGGTCCAAACCGGGGTTTTTAGAGGCTCCCTCCACCATGAATTTGGCCAAACTGGGGTTTTTAGAGGCTCCCTCCACCATGAATTGGTCCAAACTGGGCTGGTTAGAGGCTCCCTCCTCCATGAATTTGCCCAAACTTGGCTGTTTAGAGACTCCCTCCACCATGAATTGGTCCAAACTGGGGGTTTTAGAGGCTCCCTCCACCATGAATTGGTCCAAACTGGGGTTTTTAGAGGCTCCCTCTACCATGAATTTCCCAAAACTTGACTGTTTAGAGGCTCCCTCCACCATGAATTGGTCCAAACTGGGCTGGTTAGAGGCTCCCTCCACCATGAACTTCCCATAGCTTGGCTGTTTAGAGGCTCCCTCCACCATGAATTGGTCCAAACTGGGGTTTTTAGAGGCTCCCTCCACCATGAACTTCCCATAGCTTGGCTGTTTAGAGGCTCCCTCCACCATGAATTGGTCCAAACTGGGCTGTTTAGAAGCTCCCTCCACCATGAATTGGTCCAAACTGGGCTGGTTAGAGGCTCCCTCCACCATGAACTTCCCATAGCTTGGCTGTTTAGAGGCTCCCTCCACCATGAATTGGTCCAAACTGGGCTGTTTAGAGGCTCCCTCCACCATGAATTGGTCCAAACTGGGCTGGTTAGAGGCTCCCTCCACCATGAACTTCCCATAGCTTGGCTGTTTAGAGGCTCCCTCCACCATGAATTGGTCCAAACTGGGGTTTTTAGAGGCTCCCTCCACCATGAACTTCCCATAGCTTGGCTGTTTAGAGGCTCCCTCCACCATGAATTGGTCCAAACTGGGGTTTTTAGAGGCTCCCTCCACCATGAATTGGTCCAAACTGGAGTTTTTAGAAGCTCCCTCCACCATGAACTTCCCATAGCTTGGCTGTTTAGAGGCTCCCTCCACCATGAATTGGTCCAAACTGGGGTTTTTAGAGGCTACCTCCACCATGAATTGGTCCAAAATGGGCTGGTTAGAGGCTCCCTCCACCATGAACTTCCCATAGCTTGGCTGTTTAGAGGCTCCCTCCACCATGAATTGGTCCAAACTGGGGTTTTTAGAGGCTCCCTCCACCATGAACTTCCCATAGCTTGGCTGTTTAGAGGCTCCCTCCACCATGAATTGGTCCAAACTGGGGTTTTTTGAGGCTCCCTCCACCATGAATTTCCCAAAACTTGGCTGTTTAGAGGCTCCCTCCACCATGAATTGGTCCAAACTGGGGTTTTTAGAGGCTCCCTCCACCATGAACTTCCCATAGCTTGGCTGTTTAGAGGCTCCCTCCACCATGAATTGGTCCAAACTGGGCTGGTTAGAGGCTCCCTCCACCATGAACTTCCCATAGCTTGGCTGTTTAGAGGCTCCCTCCACCATGAATTGGTCCAAACTGGGGTTTTTAGAGGCTCCCTCCACCATGAATTTCCCAAAACTTGGCTGTTTAGAGGCTCCCTCCACCATGAATTGGTCCAAACTGGGGTTTTTAGAGGCTCCCTCGACCATGAATTGGTCCAAACTGGGGTTTTTAGAGGCTCCCTCCACCATGAATTGGTCCAAACTGGGCTGGTTAGGGGCTCCCTCCTCCATGAATTTGCCCAAACTTGGCTGTTTAGAGGCTCCCTCCACCATGAATTGGTCCAAACTGGGGTTTTTAGAGGCTCCCTCCACCATGAATTTTCCCAAACTGGGGTGTTTAGAGGCTCCCTCCACCATGAATTTGCCCAAACTCTGCTGGTTAGAGGCTCAATCCACCCTGATTTTCAAAACAAATGGTGCCAACCTCAACTTACTACAAGGGCCAAATTCACTGCTGGTGACAAGCTCTCCTCACTGCAAGTGCCAAATACACATGTTTCAAGGTGTTTTCCTACTGTCAGAGAGGTGGTATTGAGTGTGTAAAGTGTGTAGTTGTTAGGCTGTGATGTTGGGGTAATAGAGGGTCTTTGGTGTGTTAGATGCCCCCAGACATGCTTCCCCTGCTGTCCCAGTGTCATTCCAGAGGTGTTGCCATCATTTCCTGGGGTGTCATAGTGGACTTGGTGACCCTCCAGACACGGATTTGGGTTTCCCCCTTAACGAGTATATGTTCCCCATAGACTATAATGGGGTTCGAAACCCGTTCGAACACACGAACAGTGAGCGGCTGTTCGAATCGAATTTCGAACCTCGAACATTTTAGTGTTCGCTCATCTCTAATCATGAACTCTCATTGCGATCAATGAATTAGGTTCACACTAGCATTCGGCTTTCCGTTCTTTGGGGACCTGAAAAACAGAAATTTGACCTGCTTAGCAGGGGCGGATCCAGGGCCAGGCGAGCCGGGCGCGGACCGGACCTAACAAAATGGTCCCGGTCGGCATGTCCGCCGATGAGCTGAATACATAGGCATTTAAAGCAGGAGCTGTCAGCTCCTGCTTTAACGCTGAGCTCCAGCATTTGTAGCCGTGATATGATGACGTCACATCGCGCCTACAATATGTGTATGAGTGAGAGAGCTGCGGGGGAACGAGGGAAGGTGAGTGTGTTTTTTTTTTGTGTGTGTGTGTTAAACATTTAGGTGGAAAATAATGTAGGGGGCCCATGAAACTGGGGGCAGATGAGGGGGGATGGGAGAACGGCATGACACTGGGGCAGATGAGGGAGGGGGGGAGAACGGCATGACACTGGGGCAGATGAAGGGGGAGAGAACAGCATGACACTGGGGCAAATGAAGGGGGGGGAGAACGGCATGACACTGGGGCAAATGAAGGGAGAGAGAACAGCATGACACTGAAGCAGATGAAGGGGGGAGAATGGCATGACACTGGGGCAGATGGAGGGGGGAGAACAGCATGACACTGGGGCAGATGAAGGGGGAGAGAACAGCATGACACTGGGGCAAATGAAGGGGGGGGAGAATGGCATGACACTGGGGCAGATGAAGGGGGGAGAATGGCATGACATTGGGGCAGGTGAAGGGGGTGAGAACGGCATGACATTGGGGCAGATGAAGGGGGGGAGAACGGCATGACACTGGGGCAGATGAAGGGGGAGAACGGCATGACACTGGGGCAGTGATGGGGCACACGTTTTGTTCCCTCTTTCTAGTCTTCAACAATTGGGAGGTACAGGTTAGAAGTGAGAGACCCCCTGGTAAGTAGGACCCCGCCAATGTCAATTGCCCAGGGACCCGCAAACCCTGGATCCACCACTGCTGCTTAAAAAGTGGTTCCCCTTGGAAATCCACAAACCCTATAGACTATAATGGAGTTTGCTGAGTTTCCACCCGGTTTCCGCCCAAAAAATGTGGGAACATGCATTTTTAAAGAAGATGGAAACCTCTAATGGAGTTCAATTGCTGGTGTGCCTTTTTTACATACAGAATCTTTAACCCCTTCCAGCTCGAGAGCCGGGCGACCACTATAGTTGCCCAGTGTCTGTTGTTTTATACCAAATATTGCAGGCACCCAGAGCAAGCCCATGGGCCTGTGTCCCATTTCTATGGCAGCCAGGGGCTTTGTGAAGGCTCTCGGGTCTGTCATTTATTACTTTCTATTGCGGGCTACTCTATGTGGCCTGCAATAGAAATGCCAGATTTTTGAAATGCATTGCAATGCATTGCATTACTGATCAGACCCCCTGGGGTTCAAGACCCCTATAGGGAGTCTAATAAATGCAAAAAAAGTATTAAAAATTCAAATCACCCTCCCTTTCCTGAGAACACATATAAAAGTACTTAAATACTGTGAAACGCATACACATTAGGTATCCTTGTGTCCAAAAACACCCAGGCTACAAATGTATAAAAATATTTTTCCCGTACGGTAAATGCTGTAGTCAAAACGCCATTTTTTCACTGTTTTGCCTCTCATAAAAATTTGAATAAAAAGTGATCAAAGCAATAGCAATTCCCCAAAATAGTATACCTAAAAAGTACACCCGGCCCCGGAAAAAGACGTCCTATGCATTCCCGTACATGGAAGTATAAAGAAGTTACGTGTGTCAGAATACGGTGACTTTTAGAAAAAAAAAAAATTGGTACAATTTTAGATTTTTGTTAAGGGGTTAAAATGTTAATAAAACCATATAAATTTGGTATCCTTGGAATCGTACCGAAACATAGAATACAGATGACATGTCATTTTCACTGCACAGTGAAGGCCGTAAAAACGAAGCCCATAAGAAATTCACACAAATGCACTTTTTCTTCAAATCCACCACATTCAGAATTTTTTTCCAGGTTCCCAGTACATTGTACAGAGTAATTAATGGTCCTATCATTAACAACAATTTGTCCCACAAACATTAAGACCTGATATGGCTCTGAAAGCGGAGAAATAAAAAAAATTATGGGCTTTGGAAGGTGTGTGTGTGTGTGGGGGGGGAGTCAAAAACGGAAAATGAAAATCGAAAAATACCTGCGGCAGGAAGGGGTTAAAAAATTTCTGTGTCTCGTTCTGAGGGATTGTTACAGGATGCCACGGGGAAGGAACAGGATTAGTTCCAAAACGCATAGCTATGTTATACTTCGCATCTTTTTGAAGTCTCTGTGGATACGACCATCGTTTTTAATGGATAAAGAATAAAAGCTAAATTTTAATTAATCTTCTCTTGTTTGGTGCTGGATTTACACTTTTCGTCTTTGGTGAATATGAATGCTGGTTGAAGTCCTCCTGGCTCCGTGCATCACAGCAAGATGGTCGTCATATGAGGGTGAGCTGGAACAACTTATACATTTATTGTTACAGGATATCAGTCCAGGCAGTTCTCTGTGAGCTAAATACAACAGTAAAAAAAGACTGTAGCAAAAAAATGCATAAAAAACACTAGAAACTCTTGTCATTTTTCCAAGTGTTTAAAAAAGCTAAATTATGAATTTGAAATCATCTTTGATCTGCATAGTATTAATAAAAAATATTAATATTCTTTTTTGGAAAAATGGACAATTTTACCTATTTGGGCTGAAGATTGGCTATGTAATTGCTGTGATTGGTTACAATGGATATTTTTGTCAGTGAATGGCTGTGGAAAAACAATATTTGGCAAGATGACCCAAACATAGCCAATCGTCAGCCCATTTGCGTAGACTCACTGTCATTTTTTTCTCAAATAACTAAGCTGAAGTCCCCTCCCCCATTCGATCAGACAGACCAATCGCTCAATTATTAATATTGATGTTGAGATTGTTTACATGAATAATCTCATCACCAATCAGCTGCATAACAGATCAAAAAATGTTATAGCCCTCAAAACCTCATGTGAAAAAAATAAATTAAAATGTGTCTAGTCCAGGACCAGGGAAATTATCCTGGTACTGAAGTAGTTAAAAACCCAGCAGACACTGTACTATTAGGGCAGATGTCTGAAAAGGGTTAAAAAAAACATCCATTACATGGCCAACTGTGGTGTGAATGCACTCAGCAGTAACAAAACAGACAGTTTCTAATGTCTGTTTTCCTGTTACTTATTTTTCATTAGTTCTATGGTTGTCGATCCGTTTTCCATCACTTTATCGTCCGCTTTTAACTTTCAGTTAAAAATAAGGCAAAATTTAATTGGTCTATTTTTTACCCTACCCACTCATTTGGTTTTTTTATCAACCGTCACACACAAATGCAAATTTGGTTTGACGGATGATAAAAATTAACCCATTGACCTATATTGGTTTATCCTTCCCTATACTTTTTCATCCGTCCTTATACTGGTTTATCCGTCCGTGAAAACAGATAACATTGGACATGTGTACGTATCCATTGACTCCCATTGTTTTAAAGATAGATGCATAACGAACATTAAACCTTAATTTTCATCCAAAAATCATCAACTTTTTGAGTCTTTGTGAACAGTTCAGGATATACAATAGATGGTTAAAGCAGATAAATCCTATTGCGGATACCTATTGCTCCACACAAATGGTGGAGCACACTTGATATGTAGCCAAAACTTAGATGCCTCGCAAAAAGAAAGGAGGGCACATATAAATGGGAGAGGGTGAGTAACAAAGGCAAATAGGGAGGATAAGCAGGTGGAAGCAGAATGTTCCTGGCTGGAGTGGCAAGCATTGACAGGACTAACACACCCTGTGCCATGGTGGCAGTGTTAAACAATCTTCTTGTTTGAGTCCCATCGCCCAAAGCTTTCTTGCAGGTGTCACATCTGTTTTCTCGGAAAAATAAAAAGTGAGTTTATTATGCATGAGACTGTGGATGAACTCTCTGCCTGGTGTACACGGCATGCTCAAGGTCTGTTTGTTGCTTGAAATTTAGTTCTAGCATTTGCGATGGCCAAGTAGTGAGATCACTGTCTTGGCTCAGGTTTCTGGATAGGTTGTCATATCACGACTTTGTAAGAAAGGCAACATTAAATATATAAATAAGAGCAAAAAAAGAAATCCCATCATTTCTGTCAAATGAAAGAAAACAGAGATCATGCTGCTCTTGTAGTTCTAGATCCGTCAATGTCAACCAACATTCATGAAATGTGACTGAAGTATCAGCTAGATAGGATTGAATGTCTCAGAAGATAATTCATGAAGAATCAAATAGTTATTTCAATATATTTATTTATACACAAGAAAATAAAGTCATTATCAAAAAAATAACACACCCAGATAGAAAGGTTGGATTGCTGAAAATCTTGCTATGCAGCTGTATCTCAGGCAGATATGTATATAATTACAGGTGTGGTTTAGAGATAAACGAATACTATTCGAAACGGCAGTTTCGAATAGCACGCTCCCCTAGGAATGAATGGGAGTGGCCGCGTGCATGAGGTTAAGCGGCCGGATGCCGGTGCCGGCTGCGTCCATTCATTTCTATGGGAGAGTGCTATTCCAAACTGCCGTTTGGAATAGTATTCGTTTATCTCTAAACCACACCTGTAATTATATACATATCTGCCTGAGATACAGCTGCATAGCAAGATTTTTAGCAATCCAACCTTTCTATCTGGGTGTGTTATTTTTTTGATAATGACTTTACTCTCTTGTGTATAAATAAATATATAGAAATAACTATTTGATTCTTCATGAATTATCTTCTGAGACACTCAATCCTATCTAGTTGATACTTCAGTCACATTTCATGAATGTTGGTTGACATTGACGGATCTAGAACTACAAGAGCAGCATGATCTCTGTTTTCTTTCATTTGACAGAAATGATGGGATTTCTTTTTTTGCTCTTATTTACATATTTAATGTTGCCTTTCTTACAAAGTTGTGATATGACAACCTATCCTACCTATGTATATAATTACAGGTGTGCTTTAGAGATGAACGAATACTATTCGAAACGGCAGTTTCGAATAGCACGCTCCCATAGGAATGAATGGGAGTAGCCGTGTGCATGAGGTTAAGCGGCCGGATGTCGGTACCGACTGCGTCCATTCATTCCTATGGGAGCGTGTTATTCGAAACTACCGTTTGGAATAGTATTTGCTCATCTCTAGTGTGGTTTGAATAGACATTGAGTCCTGCCACAAGAGGACATAAAAGCTCCCTGTACTGCCCTATAATGCCGGGTTCACACAAGTTTTTTTTTGACCGGATTTTGACGTGGAGGCCGCCTCAGAATCCAGTCCAAAGAACAGCTAGCCACGACTGGATACCGGTGCAGTGCTCTGGATTAGGCCCAAATGAATGAATCAGCCGCCAAATCCACCTGAAGAAAGGGCATGTCGCTTCTTTTTTCCTGCGAGCTGCAACAAAACACTTGCGGAAAAAGGAACCCATTGAATTCAATGGGAGGTGGGTTTTTTTGGCTGGATTTTGAAACACATTCCGCGTTAAAATCTGGCCCAAAAAAACTGTATGAACCCAGCCTAAAAGGTTCTCAGAGGATATTCTCTTGATGAGACATCATTAACTGCTAGATATGACTACAATGTTTTTCAAGACATTTTGCCCCAGTTGACAAAATTTGAGATCATCATTGGACTAAGAGAAGCAGAATGGCCATTTTGACCATTTGCCCGCCATCTAGCCCAAGCTGTTAGTTGGTGTTATTGTGGAGAGCAGTAGTTATGTGAGGGCATGCACACATGGCAAGCAGGACACTAGTGGAAAGGATTGTTTTATTCACCAAGTACAAGCAACTCCCATATCTTCCTTGCTTCCTTGTCCACTAGCCAGGCACAGGTCACACCTTCTTTGTTGTGTCATTGACAGCCAGCCACCATGCCTTCATATGCAGTGGTGTTATGAGTGAAAAACCTGGACTGCTACAGATTGGAACTACAGTACATCAGCTTTAGTGACAAATCCAATCAATCAAACCAATATACCCCCATGCCCAACCATATCTCATCTTGTATCAAGGCTAGAGGAGGATCAAAAAGGGAATAGAGCCTCCTTTATAATGTACAGTTTTCCCCAATACAATGATTACATTTATTTATATATATATATATATATATATATATATATATATATATATATATATATACATTCACATATAGAAAGTTACATTCGATTCCAACTATTCAGCAATTTTCTTGGCAATGAGTATAATTACCCAACAATCATAATTATAACTAGTTAGATTTTTTCATCTGATAATTTTATTATAGTATTTGTATGAATAGTACCGTAGGGTGCCCATAGATCATCATCTTCATATTGTTGGGACATTCTTACATGCACGGCAGAGTTTATGTTAAAATGATGACAGCTAGAGATGAGCGAATAGTATTCGATCGAATACCTCACTCCCATAGGAATGTGTGTAAGCGGCCGAACACCAAGGGGTTAAGCGCATCGAATATTCACTGCACATAACCCCATGGTGTTCGGCCGCTTACACGCATTCATATGGGAGCAAGGTATTCGATCGAATACTATTCGCTCATCTCTAATGACAACTTATGTAGAGGTCAACACACCTGAAAAAATTATACAACACGTTTTTGGACAGATCCCAAACAACAATAATAATATTTATATGACGCGAAAAAGGGAGAAACATTCAATAATTCACTGAAAGTAGCAAATCCATTTTGACATTTGCTATGAAAATGGCCAAATGGCCAAAAATAAGACATGACCTTTTAAAATGGACCATAAAAAGAAAAACGGAATTGTGAATAGTTCACTAAAACGAGTGGGTGTAATAAATCTTTGGAAAGTGTAGAAGCCGTCCTACAAGTTACTGTCATTAGAGTCATTCTACTTTTACTGCTGACAGACTCTCTTTAATAATATTGGCAATTTCCATGTCAGAATTGGAATCTACTCCAGATCTACGCAGATTTCTAGTATAACTTGCACTAGTTGGTAAATTTAAGGTAAGGTTGTAAAGGTTGGTAAATTTCACTGAGGACGGGTTGCTGGTCTACAACCACAAAATTGCCAGCAAATGGCAGAGGCTCCAGTGTTTGTGCATCAGAACACACAAAGTCGTCTGGTAGCTCCTGGGATTGCTGAAGTGGTTGGACCATGTGAGGGACAGTTAAAGGACCTGAAAACATCTCCAGGGAGGGGGGAATGTGGGATGACTGTCCTGGGAAGATTGGACATGTTGGGAGGGAGATGTACCAGACTCTTGGCAAGGAAGAGGACTTGAGGTAGTGGCTGACTGGCTGGTGGATAAGGAGCTGTAAGCATTAACCGCTAGCCATTGTAACACCTGTTCCTGGTGCTCAGGCCTGGTTAGTGTGGTACCCTGCTTAACACAGCTATCAAGTCAGGGATTGTGATGAGCGCATGCTAATGTTTCTTTAGCTTAAAATTTGGGTTTCTGTCCATACTATTGGGGAGGAAAGAAGGTTTCCAGGTATTTTTGAACTTTCCATAGAGGTGGTACTGAGTGTTGAAAGTGTGTAGTTGTTAGGCTGTGATAGTGGGGTAATACAGGGAGTTTGGCATGTTAGATGCCCCCAGAGATGCTTCCCCTGCTGTCCCAGTTGCATTCCAGAGGTGTTGCCATCATTTGCTGAGGTGTCATAGTGGACTTGGTGACCCTCCTGAGTCGAATATTGGTTTCCCCCTAAGCAAGTATTTTTTCCCCATAGACTATAATGGGGTTCGATGTTTGTTTGAACAGTGGAGATTTGAGGGGCTACTCAAATCAAATATCGAACTTTGAACATTTCACTGTTCGCTCATCTCTAATAAGAGTCAATCAAGAATTGGTATAAAATTGGTTTAAAATGATGATTGTCACGGAGCAAAGGTATACGTCTTCCTCCGGATGGTCTTTTGAATCAACACGGACGCAAGAGGTCGGGAGACAACAGCAATTTATTGTAATCCACAAAGTTAGTAGCCGGCGGCGGTCACATCAACCGTAATAACAATAAGTCCACAGAAGTCACAATCCAATGATAACTTTGGTTCCTTGGTCCTGTAACTAAGTCCTGGCTCTCTGCAGAGCTGTGCACAGGCCGGCTAACACATACTAACTCCAACTACAACTATATACTAAACTGTTACTTCCTATATCTGTGGGTGGGAAGGGCTGAGTCACAGATCCTTCCCCCCTCACCTATACCAAGGAGAGCAGACTCCCTGTCTACTATGGACAATGCACCATCCAACATCTTCTTGGAGACACTGATCAGATTATCTCCACCCATTGTCCTCACTGGTCCTCACTAGTTAGAGGGATTTGCATACAATGTGCTAACACACTAGACCCTAATCAGCCAACTACACATTGATGTATATAACAGGTTAGAGAATACATTCCACATGAAATATATATTACACATTGCCTATAGTATAGACTCTAACCATCCCGTGACAACCCCTCCCCCTCTCAAAACATGTGCATGACACAATTGGCCTACACAGGTAAATTGGGGAATGCACATCAGTCTCTATAGCTCATATGTCCTCCTGCCGGGATAACCCATCTGCGTTCTGGTGTTGGTTCCCTCGGCGGTACTGAATGGTAAAGTTGTAGAGTTGAAGGGCTGGCATCTGGCAAAAAATCCGGTCGATCCATGTTGGCGTCTCTCTGAGCTTGGCTTCGGGTCACTGCTCCCACAAAGTGGCACTGTAGATTTCCAACATCGTTGCCTAACAGAACATCGGCCGGCAGCCCGCTCATCACACCAATTGTGCATCGTTTTGGTCCATAACCATAGTCGAGTTCCACGGTAGCTTTAGGAATACGTTTCCGAGTACCTCCTGCCAACTCGATAGAAAGGCCAGGGCCCTCCTCTAGGGCCTCGGGTCGAACCACTCGGGGGTCCGCTACCGTTAGGAAAGCTCCCGAGTCCCGGAATCCAACAACTGTTCGGCCATCCAGTAGGACCTCCTGCAAGTGCTTCCGCTGAAGGTTTGCGGGATGTGTGGCGGAAGGCTGAATCCCATAGACCCCTGGAGGTGGAACAGATGGGTCATTCATGGAGTCATCTGGAAATGGGGCCAAACTTTCTGTCCTAGGGGTGGTTCCCAGGTAGTGAATAGGCCGGGATGCCACGGTGGCCCGTGCCCCCATGTTAGCAGGGCAACTAGCTTGCAAATGTCCAGGCCGCCCGCACCCAAAACATCTGCGCTCTAGCATTCTTCCAGTGGGTCGTTGTCTAGGGACAGGGTTGTTCATAGCTGGAGGCCGATGGGCTGGGGCAGGGGTAGAGGGGGAATTGTAATCCTGAGGCCAGGCACGAAAGGTGGGTGGCTGGCTGAAGGGTGTCTGGCGGACTGTGGTAGTTTTCCGCTCCTCTGCAAACAACCTCTTCCACTGCGGCTTGATGGTCAGGCCCTCATCTGCAAGAGAAGCAGCTTGCTCCACTGTGGCTGGGTTCCGTTCCAGCACCCACTCACGGATCTCAGCGGGGCACTGGGAAAAGAACTGTTCCTTAAGTATGACTTGGAGGATCTTATCGACTGTGACAGCCTCCTCTCCTTCTAGCCAGCGCTTGCATGCTTGCTTCAACTTGTGGGCAAACATGTGGAAGGAGCTTCCCCCATTGTAAGACAAAGAGCGGAACTGAACTCGGTAGGTCTCTGGAGTGACTGCATAATACTTCTGCACCGCTCTTTTAATGGCCTCATAGTCCCGCTGATCACTAGGGTCCATGGCTCTGAGAGCTTCCGCAGCCCCATCTCGTAGGTGCCCCACCAGATACCGGACCCAATCCTTCTCTGGGACTTCCATCAGGTGGCACTGGTGTTCGAAGTCCTGAAAATATCCATCAACATCCCCAGCCGCTTCATCAAAGGTCTTGAAGTGTTTATGGGAGACATATGGTGGTTCTCTCACTGTTGGGCTGGGGGTCGGCGTTTGATTATAATTCCTCTTAGTTATCTCAGCCATTCGCCTTTCATGCGCCATTCTTTCCTTTTCATGCGCCATTCTCTGTTCCTCCTTCTCCGTTTCCTGAGCCCTCTGTAACGCTCTACTCCTTTGCTCTGCAGTTGCTTCTAGCCCCAGCACTGCCAATTCCTCCTCATACAAAACAACCCATCTGCTCTTTTGGGTCTGTACCTGCCACTCCCGTATCTCTCCAGTCTCCTGGGGGCAGCCCTCCTCATGGTCGCTTTGCAGGGTCATCTCCTCCAGTGCCTCGATCAGTTGCTCTTTCGTTCTTCCCTGGTAACTCAGGTTTAGTTCCTGGGCCCTTACTTGTAGACTTGCCATAGTCCAGTTCCTGTATTCTGAGGTTGTGGCTCCATTAATCGCTGGGCTGCTGTAGTCCATCTCGCTGTCCGCTGTTGATCCCACTGCTGCCAACCAGTTGTCACGGAGCAAAGGTATACGTCTTCCTCCGGATGGTCTTTTGAATCAACACGGACGCAAGAGGTCGGGAGACAACAGCAATTTATTGTAATCCACAAAGTTAGTAGCCGGCGGCGGTCACATCAACCGTAATAACAATAAGTCCACAGAAGTCACAATCCAATGATAACTTTGGTTCCTTGGTCCTGTAACTAAGTCCTGGCTCTCTGCAGAGCTGTGCACAGGCCGGCTAACACATACTAACTCCAACTACAACTATATACTAAACTGTTACTTCCTATATCTGTGGGTGGGAAGGGCTGAGTCACAGATCCTTCCCCCCTCACCTATACCAAGGAGAGCAGACTCCCTGTCTACTATGGACAATGCACCATCCAACATCTTCTTGGAGACACTGATCAGATTATCTCCACCCATTGTCCTCACTGGTCCTCACTAGTTAGAGGGATTTGCATACAATGTGCTAACACACTAGACCCTAATCAGCCAACTACACATTGATGTATATAACAGGTTAGAGAATACATTCCACATGAAATATATATTACACATTGCCTATAGTATAGACTCTAACCATCCCGTGACAATGATGAATTAGCAACAAGACATACTGCTGTGGGTACAGACTGGCACATATTTGAGCAGGCTTGCTGTGCTTCTTTTTGTGAACGTCAATGGTGTGAACGTCATCGTTCTGAGGGCGACATGATGGAAAATCTAAGTTGTATGGCTGGCCTTAGATCATGATGATCAGGTATGTAACAGAGGATGATCATGGCGACAAGAGATATCTTGTTTTATTGCAGCAGGAGCCGTACACATGAATGTCAGCGTGCTGTGGAAAACTTCATGTCCATGAGATAAGGTGCTTGACAGCTAAGATGGTAATGATACAGTTTCATTAAGCTAAAGATAAATTCTGGATGTTTTTTCCCACAATATCTAAGCTCTGCGGCTGTGAATCAGTGATGGAAATGTTTCCTGGTGTTTTGGTTTTTGTTGCTACAAACACATCAGCTATTTGCATAACTATGTGATATTCTTGAAGTAACAGGAAGATCAGATCTGAATCATATTAATGCTACATTACGATGAAAAAGTAGTACTTCTGGGCTTCCATGTGGTGGTTTTACCTTCTTACTGGCACGGACACAGATAAAGGGGGTGAGTAGGAGAACAGCTTCCCGGCCGCCTGTCATTGCTGTATATTGGAAACAGAAGTGTAAACAGCATACTGTCGTGAAGAATCAATTGGCATCCTAAGCTATTAATGCAAAGGTGAAAAGGTCACGCTAATACAGAGATAAGGTTATTTTGGGCTGAAAGATTAGCTTATGGTAAGAGAAAGTTGCACTCGCCATTGCTTCTGTATCTATAGTGCTGTTTGCAGAAAGTTTGCTTCTCATGAGACGGCAGCACAATAATGAACATTTCCTCCATTGGTAGCACCTATATCTGCAGGTACTTGTGAAGGACAGTTTTAGGTACAGAGTGACTGCCAGAATGGGTGATAATAAATGGAGTACTACAGTACATCACTGCACACATTCAGGGGGCGTTCACAATTGCGCCCATGTCCACCCTGTGTCATTCTGCCTGGTTTCCATCCTGGCGAAACTGGACAGGGGATGGCTTCCCAGAGGTCCTGCATGTCCGACTTTGTGTCCGGCCAAAAAAACCTGTTTCCCCACGGAGAGGCTACAGGCGGACATCGGCAATTTGCTTTTAAAACCCATTCAAATGAATTTAATGGTTTTAAAGTTGACCGCTGGGAAGCTAGCCCCTGTCCAGTCTCTCTGGGATGAGGCGGAATGACACAGGGTGGACACGGGCGCAAGTGTGAACAACTCCCACTCTGACACATTTCTTGATATATTTCCTTTTTTATTTACATGTATACTGAGACTTCTCAGGAGAGTTTTCTCTGCTTGTTAGAGGCCATGACACTACATTGGCACTTGCATAGTTTAAAGCTGGCCATGCACATTAGATTTTACACTTCTATTGCCAGTCTGAAATGAACTGTGTTGGTTGGTTGGTTGGTTGGTTGGTTGGTTGTACAGCCAACTGTCCCAAACACATGAACAACCATAAACTTTCCCAGTGTTCTTCTACTTTGGACACTTGGAAAACAGATGAATATGGACAATGCTAATGATATGCTAAAAACAGGGAATGATGGACACTGTGTGGGTGTTTGTTAGTAGTACAAAGACATGTCCACAATACAAAAATTGCCCACAAGTCTGTCAGTCTAGCCCACACAAAAAATCATGGCAGACAGATGGTAGAAAATATCCAACACAACAGATTTTGATTCTGACCGACCTTAGTTGATGGTTAGCTGTAATAGTGAACTGTTGTAGGTTTACGTATGACTAACCAACTGCAGACAGTCCAAAAATCTAATGTTTACGGCCAGCTTTAGCCCCAAGCATAGAGGACTGCAGGTTTACAAGTAGCTGATCACCACACCATTGTCCATGAGTACACTTCGACTACATTCAGACTATCATGGTCTGACTTGACTTGCACCCGAGAGGAACTCGTTTTAATGGTGGGATCCCCGAAAACAGACAAAAAAAACCCATGTCCTATATTTTGAAGGTCTGTTACAATGGATTGTCAAAATAAAGGTCACGTGACTAGCCCCCATATTGAATTCAATATTACCATGTGATGTCCATTAAAAAAAAGTCACATGGCCATTAACCACTTTCGTGTGACTTTAGCCTTAGGCTAGGGCTACATGGAAACATATGTTGTGCAACTTAAAATCACACTTGTGGTGCAACAAAAAAAAACAATTTATGTCCATGGTATACCATGCAATACACAACATGCTACGACAGCAATGCGGCAATTGCACAAAATTGCTCGAATTTATGTCTCATGTCAATGTAGCACCCAGAGACAGCAATTGCGTTGCATTTGACAGGAGGTCATGAGCTTCTACAATTGCTGTCTTTACCATCTTTGCTGTAATTTTACACACTGTCCAACCTTAGGCTACATTCACACAGACAATTATTAATGGCCATGTGATGTCTTTTTTTTTTTTCATGGACGTCACACGGCAGCATTTAACCCCTTCCCGACATTCGCCGTAATAGTACGGCGCTGCAGGGAAGGGCTTCCCGCAAACCGCCGTACTATTACTGCGGATGCATGGTGCGCACACAGAACCTGTGTGCGCACCATGCACAGCGGGTGTCAGCCGTAATACACGGCTGACAATGCCCTGTAACACCCGCGGTCGGAACCGGGTCCGATCGCGGTGTTAACCCCTGATATGCCGGCGGTCAACATGACCGCCGGCACCTCCGGGGTTACAATGTAGTATGGTGCCGATCGGCACCCCCCGCGCCGGTTTCGGGGGGTGCCGGTGTTCGTAGGGGGCAGCCCGGGGTCTGATCAGTGACCCCGGGTCTGCCCCATCACTTACCACGTCCTCGCTCCTGGCTGATCCTGCCGTAAATGAAGCTGTCAGCCTGTGCGTCTACACAGGCTGACAGCTTCCTCTACACTGCAATACACGTGTAACACGTGTATTGCAGCGTATCTCTATTGAAGCAGTGATCAGCCGATCACTGCTTCAATCCCCCATGGGGACAGAAAAAAAAAGTTAGAAAAAAGTAAAAATAAAAAAGTTTAAATAAGTTTAAAATAAATTATAAATAAATAAAGCCCCAAAAATTACTAGGTATATGTTGTTTTGGCTTATTTAAGGGGTGCAGTTTTGAAAATGGGGTGATTTATGGGGGGCTTTAATACAAGGGTCTTTCAAAACCCCTTCATAACTGGATTAGGCCCTTTAAAAAATGGGTTTTGGAAATTTCTTGAAAATTTTGAATATTGTTGTTTCACTTGTAAATCTTATAATGTCCGTAAAAATTAAAAGGGCGCCTAAAGTTTGATGCCGACATAAAGCAGAGATCTGGGACATGAGGTTTAGGATATAATTTTGGCGGTCTGACTATCTGTATCTAATGCACATCATTTCAAACTTTATAAAATGCATATTTTTCAAAATTTCCACCAAATTTCAAATTTTTTCATAATTAAACACAAAACATATCAACCAAAATGTACCACTAACATGAAGTACAATGTGTTACGAAAAAACAATCTTAAAATCACTTTGGTAAGTTAAAGCGTTCCAAAGTTATTGCCATATAAAGTGACACATGTCAGTTTTGAAAAATCGAGCTTGGTCAGGAAGTCAAAAAGTGCCATCGGCGGGAAGGGGTTAATATCAGTGAATGGGAGCTATTCACTTGACCATTATTTTGATGCTCTGTTGTCAAGGACTGTCAAAATATAGATCATGCCCTATTTTTAGCTGTTTTCATGGACCTCTCCTCCACTCCAGCTCCTTGCTAGCGTAGAATACTGGCATAATTTATGCGAGAAAATTGGTGTAAATAAGAATAACTCATAGGGGACCAGAAAAGTGGCGTTACGCCAATAGCAGTAGAGAGGGGCCCCCAGAATCAATTTCATTGGTGGGCCCTAGACATCCTAGTACAACATTGGGCACAGAGATGGTGTAGGGATCAGAGACAGAAGAAAGGAACAGCAGGAGATGGGGCGAGGTGAGTATTATGGTTTTGTTTTTTTTATATTTATTTGCTACTGTGGGGGCACCAGGAGAGAGATATAGTACTTTAAGGATAACTGCATGGGGAATTTATACCATGGATGTAGCTGGAAGGGGCATCAAACTGTGGGGGCAGCTGGAGGGGGACATTAAACTGTGGGGGCAACTGCAGCGGGACTGAATATTGTAGGGACAACTGGAAGGGGACTTTATACTGTGGAGGCATACCATGTCATGGTGACCGTTTGGGAGTTATACTATGTGGGTGCACAAAGAGAAATGGGAACTGGTGGAGTCAAAGAGTAAGTGGGTGGAACTAAATTAGGCCGGGTTCACACGGAGTATTCTGGCTCGTCATTTGGTACGTAGAAATATCACAGCTTCAAAATAGCGCCGCGTGTACGGTACCGCTCCCATTGAAAACAATGGGAGCGTATACGGCCCCGCAAATCCTCCCGCGGCATCTACGTACCAAATGACGAGCCAGAATACTCCGTGTGAACCCGGCCTAAGTGTGCCTCACATTTTGTGCTGCTTTCAGTCCTTTGAAAGATGGGTAAAAAGCCTACATGCAGTGTTTTTTTTCTGCTTTTTTCCAGTTTGGTGAGTTCACGCTGGCCAACATGATGGGTCACTTTAGAAAACCACAACTACGCTGACAAAAATGTTTCAAAACTTCAGGTGATTTTTACAATATTACTTTTTAAAAATTTTTTATTGCACTATGTGAATACATTTACATCCAGATATACAGTGTAATTATTGTACAATGTAAGTGGCATTAGCAGTCACTGGAGAGGGTCCGTTAGTGTCACACATATGTCACAAGGTCCTTGCCAGTGACCAGGCCACTGGTCTTAGTGATCATGTGAGCCTTATGGCTTTGGTCATTGTGAGCCCCAGCATGCGAGGGAAACAGGAGCGGGACTAGACCCCTCTAAGAGCTGGGAGCTCAAACACAACAAGTGAGATCCCTAGTTTTGGGATCCCAACCAAATCTTCACACTACACGATGACTGATGTACAAGAACAGAATGCTTTTTGGAAACATTTTACCTGATACTGTATCTGTAACAGAGTTGATAAGGTTTATTTTCTCTTCACAATGGAGGTATTGTTATGTGAAAATTGGAAAGGTTATGTGTGTTTATGGTCTGCAGGAAGTCAGCTGTAACACTACTTCTCATTTAATGGACTGACCTCTAAGGGACCCATTCATACAGGGAGGCATTGGTCCTATTTCACAATGTAGCAGCCTTTTTCATTCACAATTGTGTTTATTTAACAGTGACATGTTTTGATAGTATTTTTAGTGAAATGTCAGCTGAAAGTGAATATGTAATGCAGGTGCTTGCTACTACATGGCCAAACTTATCACACTGCCCCCATGTGGTCAAGACTGGCAACAACAACATTCAACTAAGGGATCAATGAGCAGAAGTATCCACAAAAGCAAGGAAAAAAGTAAGAAAAGAATAAAAAGAATCGTTGTTCAGTAAAACCAGATTTATGTCATGGATCCAAAAATCTCTGATGACTATACAGTGTTGGCCAAAAGTATTGCCACCCCTGCAATTCTGTCAGATAATACTCATTTTCTTCCAGAAAATTATTGCAATCACAAATTCTTTCGTATTATTATCTTCATTTAATTTGTCTTCAATGGAAAAACCAAAAAAAGAATTGTCAAAAAGCCAAGTTGGATATAATTCAACACCAAACATACTGTTAGTATTATATCTACCTGTATATTTTGTGTATTGTATGTAAACCCCCAAATGTAAAGCACCATGGAATTAATAGTGCTATATAAATAAACAATATTAATAATAATAATAATAATTAATAAAAAAAGGGGTTGGACAAAAGTATTGGCACTGTTTGAAAAATCATGTGATGCTTCTCTAATATGTGTAATTAGCAGCACCTGTTACTTACCTGAGGCACCTAACAGGTGGTGGCAATAACTAAATCACACTTGCAGCCAGTTGAAATGGATTAAAGTTCACACAACCTCTGTCCTGTGTCCTTGTGTGTACCACATTGATCATGGAGAAAAGAAAGAAGACCAAAGAACTGTCTGAGGACTTGAGAAGCAAAATTGTGAGGAAGCATGAGCAATCTCAAGGCTACAAGTCCATCTCCAAAGACCTGAATGTTTTTGTGTCTACCGTGTGCAGTGTCATCAAGAAGTTTAAAGCCCATGGCACTGTGGCTAACCTGCCTAGATGTGGATGGAAAAGAAAAATTGACAAGAGATTTCAACGCAAGATTGTGCGGATGGTGGATAAAGAACCTCGACTAACATCCAAACAAGTTCAAGCTGCCCTGCAGTCCGAGGGTACAACAGTGTCAACCCATACTATCTGTCGGCGTCTGAATGAAAAGGGACTGTATGGTAGGATACCCAGGAAGACCCCACTATTTACCCAGAGACATAAAAAGGGCAGGCTGGAGTTTGCCAAAACCTACCTGAGAAAGCCAAAAACGTTTTGGAAGAATGTGCTCTGGTCAGATGAGACAATAGTAGAGCTTTTTGGGAAAAGGCATCAACATAGAGTTTACAGGGGAAAAAAAGAGGGCTTCAAAGAAAAGAACACAGTCCCTACAGTCAAACATGGCGGAGGTTCCCTGATGTTTTGGGGTTGCTTTGCTGCCTCTGGCACTGGACTGCTTGACCGTGTGCATGGCATTATGAAGTCTGAAGACTACCAATAAATTTTGCAGCATAATGTAGGACCCAGTGTGAGAAAGCTGGGTCTCCCTCAGAGGTCATGGGTCTTCCAAAAGGACAATAACTCAAAACACACTTCAAAAAGCACTAGAAAATTGTTTGAGAGAAAGCACTGGAGACTTCTAAAGTGGCCAGCAATGAGTCCAGACCTGAATCCCATAGAACACCTGTGGAGAGATCTCTTGATGGCAGTTTGGAGAAGGCACCCTTCACATCTCAGGGACCTGGAGCAGTTTGCCAAAGAAGAATGGTCTAAAATTCCAGCAGAGCATTGTAAGAAACTCATTGCTGGTTACCGGAAGCGGTTGTGCACAGTTATTTTGTCTAAAGGTTGTGCTACCAAGTATTACGCTGAGGGTGCCAATACTTTTGTCCGGCCCATTTTTGGAGTTTTGTGTAAAATGATCAATGATTTGACTTTTTTTTCATTCTCTTTTGTTTGTTTTTTTCATTACAAGCAAAATAAACGAAGATAATACCAAAGAGTTTGTGCTTGCAATCATTTTCTGGAAGAACAAGAGTATTATCTGACAGAATTGCAGGGGTGCCAATACTTTTGGCCAACACTGTATATCAATGGATATAATCTATATATACCATGTAGTAACAATGTAAATAATCTTATACTGTTTCCAAGTTACATCACTCCAGTCACATCCAGAGCTGCACTCAAAATTCTTCCCCCAACATTACGTGCTATTCAAAAGATTACCATACACTTAAATGTAGAAACTAGGGTCCTAGGTGAAGATTGTGGCTGGAACTTATACTCTTTCAGCCACGATCTTCACCCAGGTCAGTAGCTTCTATACAACAGATTGGTTTGAGAAAGGCTGTATTCACAGCCAAAATGTCGCCCTTATTTCTGGATTTGCGCATTTTGAAAAAAGATTTTTCGTCATAAGCATGGGTGGATGATCAGAAAACTTTATGTAAATAAACTTTCACTCAAGCAAGAAAGACATGCACCATGGTATTTCTACATTGTTATCTGATCTAGGATGGGTGACTTGACTCACTGCTCTCTGGAGGGGAGGGGACTGAGTTCTCAGGACCACACTTGCTTTTAGAGCTATCTCCTGCTCAGATATAGATGTAAAGAGACATGTAAATTCTACCAAAATGTACCAATGGGGTATAGAACATCATATTAAGATGTTGCACAGGAGGACCCAAAGTGAACTTTTGAAACAGGACCCATGAGCCTCTAGTTATATCTCAATTACAGTACAGGTCACTCAAAAGGTATGTCCACCCATTTCCAGGCTCAAAAAACTGCCCAATATCTCGGACAAAAAAAGCTGTGTTTAGGGGCCACACAGTGGCTCAATGGTTAGCACTGCAGCCTTGCAGCACTGGAGTCCTGGATTTGAAACCTGGCAAGAGCAAAAAACCATCTGCAAGGAGTTTGTATTGCCTCCCCGTGTTTGCGTGGATTTCCATCCCATACTTCAAAGACATACTGATAGGGAAAAATATAACTTGTGAGTTCTATGTGGGGCTCACAATCTACATTTTAAAAAAAAAAAAAAAAAAAAAAAACCGTGTTTCCGCAATATGGGGCTTTATCCTTAATCAGTTAGACAATTGTAATACGAGAAGCCAGTAAAACTCTGACTCATGTTAAAGTATGAAAAAAGACTGAAAAATAACCAAAGAGAAACCTACCAATGTGGACAGTCCAAAATGTAGCCACATACAATTCTCCCATAATGGAAAAGTAGTAAAGAGTTTTACTGTCCATCTCTCAATGTATGGCAGTGATTTCCAAATGGGGTGCCATGGAAACTCACCAGGGATGTTCCTGCAATCTGGAGGGGAAGTGGTCACATGTCCTCTTCAGCTACATCAGCAAGTAATAGTAAGCATAGTTCACAATATATATATATATACACACACCACAACTGGTTATTGGGGAACTTGGAGCACTATTAGTTTCTTGGGAGCCACTGGGGAGCATTACCACTTCACTGGGGGTCACTAGGGGACACAACTATGCCCATGGGGGCCATTAGGAAGCACTATTTGGTAGGAAGAGCCATTAAGGAGCATTAGTAAGTGCCTGGGGGGGTCTATTCATAGTATATTGTTTAGTTCATATATTAAATCAACTCATTACCTTCCAGAAGAGACAAAGCTAATAAATTATAGACAATTAACAATTTAGCCATAAATAACGTGTAATGTGGACACAACTTAGTTTGTTAACTAGATGGTCCTAGAAGACAGAAGTGTCTATGTGTGGTATAGTGCTGAAATGTTAGTCAATTCTACCGGAAGTGTTGCTTCTGTCTTACCCAGTTCAGTGAAGATGAGAAGGCTAGTGCTCAATAGATACTAAGAATGCTCACAAATGGTCAGACAGCATGTCGAGTAGGGATCTGTACTGCTGTCAAAAATTTTGACCCGGAAACTTTTGCTCTTGAATCGTTATTGTGTAAAAAAAACCTGGGTCCATCACTTTATCCTTGAAACCAGAAGGTGAAGCTTCAGGACAATGCTCCCAGTCACACCAGCAAAATTGCCATGGATGCTGTTACTACAAAATTACTATATCTGCTATGCTTTGGGGATTTCAACTACTGGGACACCCATCCTACTTTCCAGATCTTTCCCCAAGTGATTTTCATTTATTCCCAAAAAAACTATCCTGAAAAATAAAGTGGGAATGGTGGCTAAATGTCTGTATCTGTTATCTGAGTATAGCTTGTATCTCCAAGGTAAAATAACAGACGTTAATGGACACTAATTTTTTTTTTAATCTAATCAATTTACTGGATCACTAAAAAAATGGACACATTAGGCCTAGTTCACTTCTGCGTTTGGTACTCCATTCGGAGAGTCCACTTGGGGACCCCCCCAAAGAGAATACTGAAGGCAATGGCAAGCAGTGAGCAATGAAAGCACACAGACCCCATAGACTATAATGGGGTCCGTGTGCTTCCGCGTGGTTTCCACACGAGTCATGCGGAGAGGAAAGTAGTTCTTGAAGTATTTTTCTCTCCGCATGACTTATGCGGACAACACATGGAAAACACACAGACTCTATTATAGTCTAGGGCTTGTCAATGTGTTCGGTATTCTGTTCGGGGGATCCCCATGCGGACTCCCCAAATATAACACCAAACACAGATGTGAATTGGGGCTTAACCTCAGTTAGTGTCCTTTATTGTCCGTTATTACACCATTGGGCTTTTTTATTCTGCTTTCTGAGCATGCGCAGAAAAAACGTCCATGTGTTACCAGCCGTCATATGTCTGTTAGCCATACAAATTTATGTTAAAAAAAAATAATGAACAGTTCAGATCTGTCATAAGTCCATTATTTTGAACATATCCAAAAGTCCATCACCATGCTTTATTCTCTCCTAACATTTTCTGACGGATGCCAACAAAGGGCACTAACAAGTGTGATAGTGTGAACAACCCCTAATCCCGCAGTCAACTCTCTTCCTTCTGTTGCCTACATTTTACTAACCTTCAATGACTATCTTGACATAGTCAAATCCCAGAAAGCCCCTATAATTTTGAGGATCCTCGAGTGACTCCAGGCTATGGCTATGGTAAATGATAGCTTGGAATATTTATTTTTATGAATGGTAATTGTTTATTATGTTTTAACCACTTATGTTACGCTGTCATTTACATTCATATGGTGATATGTTTAACTTTCAATGGGATCTGTGTCAAAAGCAATTATGTAATTAATAGGTAGAAAGGCAGTGCAGGACAATGGAGCACATGCTTGTTTTTCTTAATAATACAATAATATAAAAAAAGAAAACATGAAGATTGCTTCACTTGTTTCTGTGCAATATTTAGGGTGTGACTGTACAGAGAGGTTAATCTCAGATCATCACGCAGAATGTGTCAGTGAAACATAAGCAGCGTTAACAATGCCACATTGTCTTGTAGGGAATTACACTAATCACATGAGTCTAGAGAATGATGGGTGATGTTTAAAGGACATGAAGAGGTTACACCAGCAGAAACAGCCTCTATATATACAGTCATGGCCGTAAGTGTTCGCACCCCTGAAATATTTCCATACAATGTAAATTAAAGTATTTCTCCCAGAAAATTATTGCAATTACACATGTATTTGTATTTATTGGAATAATACAAAAAAACAAAGAAAAACCCCTCAAAATGATATAATTTCAAGCAAAACTCCAAAAATTTACCAGCAAAATGATTGACACCCTCCACATAATATTTGGCTGCACACGCTTTGGAAAAAATAACTGAAATCAATGACTTCCTATAACCATCAACAAGCTTCTTACATCTCTCAACTGGAGTTGGGGACCACTCTTCTTTTGCAAACTGCTCCAGGTCTCTCACATTTGGGTGGTGCCTTCTCTTCTCCCAACAGCAATTATAAAATCTTTCCAGAGGTGTTGAATGGGATTTAGATCCGGACTCATTGCTGACCACTTCAGAAATCTCCTTGTTTCCATCTGGGTGCTTTTGAAGTATGTTTGGAGTGCTGGAAAATCCATAACCTAGGACACAAACCCATCTTTCTGTAACAGGGCCCTACATTGAGACCCAAAATTCTTTGGTAACCTTCAGATTTCATGATGCTTTGCACACAGTCAAGACACCAGGTGCCAGATGCGGCAAACCACCCAAAAACATCTTTGAACCTTCACCATATTTGTCTTTTGGTACTGTGTCCTTTTCTTTGTATGCCTCATTACAGTAAACAGTAGAATAATGTATTTTACCAAAAAGCTCTTGATCTCATCTGTCCACAAGACGTTTTCCTAGATGCTTACTCAAGTACATTTTTTTCAAATTGTAGCCTAGCTTTGTTATGTCTCTATGTAAGAAATGGGGTCCTTCTAGGTCTTCTGCCATAGCGTTTCATTTCATTTAAATGTCGACAATTTGTTACAAGCAGACATGCGCAGTCGGCTCTGCCCAGGCCCGATGCCTGGCAGAGTGAATGAAGAGCTGGAAGACGCCGCAGGGAAGCTGCACGGAGAAGACTTCTAAAGGTAGGAGAAGAACCAGCATTGATTGGCCGACTGTACAGCATTCGGCCAATCAATGCTGGTGCTGCATCGAACTTTTACATTCGAACAGCGAGTGGTACTGTACGAGTATTTCGAATACCATAGTATTTGATCGAATACCTACTCGATCGAGTACTACTCGCTCATCTCTAACACAGACACAATGCAAAAATTGAGTCAACTTCTTTCCTTTTTATCTGGTTTCAGGTGGGATTTTTATATTGCCCACACCTGTTACTTGCAACAGGTGAGTTTGAACAAGTGTCAAATGCTTGAAGCAAAGTTATTTAACCACAATTTTGAAAGCGTGGCAACAATTTTGTCACATTTTTGTGTTAAATTATGTCCAGTTTGCTTTTGTTTTTTTCAATAAACAACACTGGAAATGGATGCTTGTATAACAAAACATGTGTAATTGCAATACATTTCTGGGAGAAATACTTTATTTTCTGTAAAATTTTTAGGGGTGCCAACATTCACAGTCATGACTGTATATTACGTTATACAGCTTCTAAATAGATTAAACTTTTGTAGTCTCTTCCTATATTATTCTGTAAAGCCTCTACATCGATTATGCTATGCATCCTCTACATAAATTATTCTATGCAGCCTCTACATAGATTACACGATGCAATATTTACATCAGTTACTCTATATAGTCTCGAAATAGATTATATTACAACAACAACAGAGATTTGTAATGCGCTTTTCTCAGAATAGACTCAAAGCAGTCCAACGGTTAAATAGAACCTTTCACCACCTTCACCAATTCACATTTTTAGTATCTATTTACCCTCACGTGACGCAGACATTTTTCATTGTTGTGTTTTCTTTTTTAGTCCCTGCATTCCAAAAGCCATAGCTTTCTAATTTTGCTGTTTACGTAGTCATAAGAGGGTTTGATTTTTGCAGGACAAGTTGTACTTCAAAATGGTGTCATTTATTATTCTGTACAATGTATTGGCAAGCAGGAAAATAATTCAGAATGAGGTGAAATTGAGAAAAAAATGCAGTAACGCCATTTTTTATGGGTTTTGTTTTTACAGCTTCAACTCTGAGTAAAAAAGGGTGTTAGCTTTATTCTGCAGGTCAGTATGATCACAGTGATACCACATTTATATAGTTTTCATATTTTAACCCCTTAGTGACCCAGGACGTAATACTACATCCTGAGTTGCATGGCAATGTTTGGAGAGATCTCAGGAGCATACAGGGCAGATGCCGGTTGTATAATACAGCCAGGACCCGCTACTAACAGCAATGATCGCTGCCTGCACCGATCGCAGCTGTTAACCCTTTAGACGCCCCGGTCAAATGGGACCGCGGTGTCTAAATTGTACATGCACCATGGGCACCGCCATTTTTCAATGATCGCTGCCCTTCTGAACAACAATGGAGGGCAGTGATCGGTTGCTATGACACCCGGAGACTATTAAAGGCTCCCAGGTTTGTCATTGCGATAGATCTATTACATGCAGCCATATGCAGCATCTAATAGAACTGGTAGACTTTTGCTATTCACTGCAATACATTCATCTAGTCTTCTGCAACAATGCCACTGAAATATTAACATTTTGTTATGCCTTATTAAGCATACAGTTTTATGTATCCTACATGTAGTTTGGGAACTACATGTTCCTAACCTTCTGTCTCTACCCCCTTTCCCTCACAGACTGTAAGCCCTCGCGGGCAGGGCCCTCTACCCCACTGTGCCAGTCGGTCATTGTTAGTATTATATCTACCTGTATATTCTGTGTACTGTATGTAACCCCCAAATGTAAAGCACCATGGAATTAATGGTGCTATATAAATAAATAATAATAATAATAATAATAATGTATAGTAACTTGTGTTGTACACTAAATATACTGAATTGCCACATTAATAGCATGATTTTGCCAGAACATTATGGCGGAGATATTTATCAAATCAAAACAGACTCTAGTCAGTGATTTGCAGCTATATGTAACCAGTTGTGCATCTGTCTGTCCATAGCATGATCATGGACTGATTTTTATCCACTGGAAGAAGCAGAATGAATGAATGACAACAAGCAAAGATCTAGAAAATTGTGAGGAATTAAGAAATAAAGTATAAAATTGTAAAAAAAAAAAAAAAGTGTAACTTTTCATTATACAAACAATAAAATTTGTCTTTAAATATTTGTCTAAAAATATACAACTCCTTTAAAGCAGGCCACACAAATTAAATTTCACATAGAAGTCATGTGGACTTCTGATCGATGATGAGATTGGGAAGTACGGGGAGACGGTGAGCAAATTACTTGATGATTGGTCAAAAGTGGGTGATTGTACCAAACATTGATTTTTTTTTCGGGCAACCGCTGACAAAAATATCCAACGTTTTTTTGAAATCCACATAGCTGATCATTTGCAGCAACTACCCAGCCGATCTTCAGCCAAAATGGCTAACATTATCCATTTTGGATGATGAGAATGTAATATGTATGTGTATGTAGGACCGATTGCTGGCCATTCATTCAGACAACCATTGTGTATGGCCAGCCTTAGTGGTCTGCAGGATGGGCGGCAGACAGCTCTCTATCATTTACTGTTAACCATGTGTTTTGATAAATCATGGGGTCTTTGCTTTCAGCATAAAGATACAGCTGTTAAGAAATTTGAGACTGGGGAAACGCCATATATCTTAATGTTGATACTGGGCTAAATCTAATGTGAAGCCCTTTTAAATCTCTAGGTGGCTATCCAGAACACATTTGTAACATTTACCCTTTGCTTGCATTGCTGCTGGTTCTAAGCAGTGGCATTTAATCATTTTTAAGGGGAAAAGTCATTAATCACAAGACAATAGTAATTAGTGAGTAAACTGGATACTCCGACTGTACATACTGATGGCAGATACTAGCCACTTGTGTCCAGGACATTTCAGGATATACCACATGATTTATACTCATTCTATATACATTCTTCATCAGTTCAAGATCTCAGCAACAACTCTCAAGATGGTCGCGTCAATGCTAATCATTCTCACATCACTCTGCAGAAGCTCTCATCCTGGGTGTCCATGAAACTCAAGCACCATTACTACAGTCATCTCTTCTCACCATGTTATGTAAGGGAAATGCCACCATATAATGGACTGTTCTGCAGATTTGTATTAAACTTTTTGTCTCATTTTCTTTCCGCTACTGATATAATGAAATAAACTGTCAGGGCAGAAGAAAGGTTTGTGATCCTTATGTGTTCAGTTCGAAGAAAGTTGTCTAGACTGAATGCACATCCATTGCATGTGACCAAGGCATCTGATCATCTATGGTGCATGCCTGCCATCATGTTTTCCAGAATTCTGTTTGGGAAGGGATCCATTTCCATGACAGCCGAGAGTCTTTTAAAGGCTTTGAGGCCTGTCATTACAATACTTCCATTACAGGCTGCCTGGTGAATGGATTTCTGAATATCCTATTAATATTATAAATGGATGTTTGTGGTTTTGTGTGTTTGGATGTTTGGATGTTTGTTCCTCAATCACACAAAACCCGCTCCACCGATTTGGCTGAAAGTTTCCACAAACATAGTTACTGCACTGGATTGTGCAATAGGCTACTTTTCGTCACAATAGCGCATATACATTTTTTCCAGGACCCCCACAAAAGCCCAGCCACTCCACTGTGTTGGCAGGAGCATGCGCATCTTAGCCACCTCCAGAACGTGTTTCCAGCACGCCACCATTTTGTGCCTCCACCATAGGCCGTATCACCCGAACTACTCTCTCCAGCCCGCCACACTCCCTGACGGCACTCTCACCTCACTGCTGTTTCATCTTCACGAAATTACATTTAACACAAATGTCTCATGTATTCTCAGAATTACAGCAAAAACAAGATACAAAGGTACATTTCATATCCCATACCTTTTACACACTACTAAAACCTTACCCGCGCCTGTATTTACCGACTTATACAATCACCGCAGACGAAGTCGCGGGTACCAGCTAGTACTGCTACACTCCTATGAAAAAGTTTGGGCACCCCTATTAATCTTAATCATTTTTAGTTCTAAATATTTTGGTATTTGCAACAGCCATTTCAGTTTGATATATCTAATAACTGATGGACACAGTAATATTTCAGGATTGAAATGAGGTTTATTGTACTAACAGAAAATGCGCAATATGCATTAAACCAAAATTTGACCGGTGCAAAAGTATGGGCACCTCAACAGAAAACTGACATTAATATTTAGTAGATCCTCCTTTTGCAAAGATAACAGCCTCTAGTCGCTTCCTGTAGCTTTTAATCAGTTCCTGGATCCTGGATAAAGGTATTTTGGACAAACAATTCAAGTTCAGTTAAGTTAGATGGTCGCCGAGCATGGACAGCCCGCTTCAAATCATCCCACAGATGTTCAATGATATTCAGGTCTGGGGACTGGGATGGCCATTCCAGAACATTGTAATTGTTCCACTGCATGAATGCCTGAGGATTTGGAGCGGTGTTTTGGATCATTGTCTTGCTGAAATATCCATCCCCGGCGTAACTTCAACTTCGTCACTGATTCTTGAACATTATTCTCAAGAATCTGCTGATACTGAGTGGAATCCATGCGACCCTCAACTTTAACAAGATTCCCGATGCCGGCATTGGCCACACAGCCCCAAAGCATGATGGAACCTCCACCAAATTTTACAGTGGGTAGCATGTGTTTTTCTTGGAATGCTGTTTCTTTTTGGACGCCATGCATAACGCCTTTTTTTATAACCAAACAACTCAATTTTTGTTTCCAAAATGAAGCTGCCTTGTCCAAATGTGCTTTTTCATACCTCAGGCAACTCTATTTGTGGCGTACGTGCAGAAACGGCTTCTTTCTCATCACTCTCCCATACAGCTTCTATTTGTGCAAAGTGCGCTGTATAGTTGACCGATGCACAGTGACACCATCTGCAGCAAGATGATGCTGCAGCTCTTTGGAGGTGGTCTGTGGATTGTCCTTGACTGTTCTCACCATTCTTCTTCTCTGCCTTTCTGATATTTTTCTTGGCCTGCCACTTCTGGGCTTAACAAGAACTGTCCCTGTGGTCTTCCATTTCCTTACTATGTTCCTCACAGTGGAAACTGACAGGTTAAATCTCTGAGACAGCTTTTTGTATCCTTCCGCTGAACAACTATGTTGAACAATCTTTGTTTTCAGATCATTTGAGAGTTGTTTTGAGTAGCCCATGATGCCACTCTTCAGAGGAGATTCAAATAGTAGAACAACTTGCAATTGGCCACCTTAAATACCTTTTCTCATGATTGGATACACCTGGCTATGAAGTTCAAAGCTCACTGAGGTTACAAAACCAATTTTGTGCTTCAGTAAGTCAGTAAAAAGTAGTTAGGAGTATTCAAATCAATAAAATGATAAGGGTGCCCATACTTTTGCATCGGTCAAATTTTGGTTTAATGCATATTGCGCATTTTCTGTTAGTACAATAAACCTCATTTCAATCCTGAAATATTACTGTGTCAATCAGTTATTAGATATATCAAACTGAAATGGCTGTTGCAAACACCAAAATATTTAGAACTAAAAATGATTAAGATTAATAGGGGTGCCCAAACTTTTTCATAGGACTGTATATAACACTATTCTTTAGCCATTTTACCTCTCCCTAAAAATGGAATAAAAAAGATCAAAATGTCAAATAATAATAAAGTTCAAAGAGTAAAAAAGTAAAACTTGCCTTACACAATTCCGTAAATGGAAATATAAAAAAGTTACAGGTGTCAGAATATGGTGAATCAAATCATTTTTCTTTATTTTTCAAAGTTTTGGATATTTGTTACGGAGTTAAAAGCAAAAACTATATAAATATGATATGAACCCGCAGAATATAAATAACATGTTACTTTGTATGCACAGTGAATACTGTGAAAGCAAAACCCATAAGAAAATGTCTTAAATGCAATTTTTTTTCTAATTCCACACCATTCTAAAATGCACCATTATGAAGTAAAATTTATCCTGCAAAGAATAAGCCCTTGTGCAGCTCTATGAACAGATTTTATTTTAAATGTCATAGCTTTTTCGTAGGTGGTGAGTAAAAAACAAAAATGAAATAGCAAACATTGGTTATGGAGGGAAGGGTTTGAAATGATGAGGAAAACAAAGACAAAAGCCCCGATTTACTACTAAACATTCACAATATGCTGCATCCTTGATGCATCTTTGGCATAATGTGGTGCATCTAGTTTGGTCTAAAATTTCTAGACATGCTAGATATTTGGGTATCAATTTTAAGAAAAAGGGGGCTTGACATAAAGGGGTTGTCTGGGATAAATTGAAAATTAATCCCTAAACTAAACCCCCTCCACCTTCCTAACGTCTAATTGGTTTAGTTAAAAAAAAAAAATCTATATTTACCTGTAGATCTGGGACGGTCGTATGACCACCCCAGGCACGTTTTCTCATGATCCGGTGAAGCATCACCAATACTCCCATCCCCATCATACTTACCTATCTTCAGTCTTCAGTCTTTTGGCATGAGGTCTCACTTCTTCTGCTGGTGCCTGTGCAATAGAGCTTTATTGTACACTGGCTAGCAGAAGTGAAGCGCACATACCATGCATGCGCAAGAAGTCCACAAAAGAAGATGCTGATAGGCCTGATGACAATGATTTCCAGGGCACCAAAGATAGGTAAGTATGATTGGGAAAGGAGGGGGGATTGGGGCTGAGTTACTAGTGCATCTCAATAAATTAGAATATCATTAAAAATTACATGCTTTCCTAGCCTACAACTCTCATGATCCCCCTCTCACTCCCTCTCTTACATGTCCTTGCTGTTTCCCTAGCTAGCCTGTGGACTACTAGCCCTGTCTACCTACCTACTAGTAGTTACTTACATTATGTTGTCCTATGTGTGTAGGTGATAGTGCTGAGATGAGTGAATGTCGGGGGAGTGTTAAATCTAACTGAGTGAATCTCTTTATTTATGCTGATATTCACTATTGGCAAATTTAAGAGCCTAGTAAGGGAAATGATTTCACCTATTACATTCTACAAACTGCCAAATCTGCTTTATTTGTCTTCAGTAGTGGTTATAGAGAGTCTTCAAGGAAATCTGAAAGGGAGCAGATGACATTTATTTTCCAGTACGACTCTTTCCTGCTTGGTGTTCAGAAGGTGAATTGTTTATCCCTGGGGGGTAGGTATGAACAATCCAGCATTGTCTTGCTCAATTAGATGTCAAAGCTTTTGATGAATTAAACATTAATATGCCGTAAGGGAAACAGGCGTGAAAACAGCAACAACTGTGTTATTTTATGGGATTGAGATTCTAACATTGATATGTTTCTACACATAACAGAAGACTGCACTGAATCTTTGCAGAATATAAAAGACTTTGTAAAGGTTTCAATTACTCCTTCCATCAGGTGTAAGACCCATTGTGGTTATACCTAACCTTGAGTCCATTCACATGGAGGAAAATGGTGAGGAATTTGGTGTGGAATTTCAGCACTGAAAAAAAAGCCTCCCATTGACTTCAATGGGTTCCTTTTTCTACCGGCAGAATTTTTTTGCTAGCATATTCTGCTAGCAGAAATAGGAGCCCATTGAAGTCAATGGGAGGCTTTTTTTTCAGCGCTGAAATTCCACACCAAATTCCTCACCATTTTCCTCTGTGTGAATGCATCCTTACTGCCGGGCTGCTGTTACAGACATTAATGCTGATGTTACTCTATAGCGTAGTGTCCATTCCTCAGCTATTGTCATTAACAGACATTCCCCTATTGATCTGTACAGGGTCCATATATGTACAGGTATATGCAGGTAATAAGCATAGAGTTAGTGCCGGAAATTTCTAGCTACACTGTAGCTGTGATTGTAAATACTGTACAGCTAGCAAGTTATCATGATGCAGTTTTGATAAGGTTTTTGGTAAAGTTTTAGATTTTACAGATTAAATGCATTTATTTAAAGGGTTTTTCCAGGATTATGACATTGAGCTTCACTTCCTCTTCCAAGGAAGTGACATCACATTTGTTGATCATGGGGCCATGTTAAAGCTCAGCTCCATCACAGTCCTGTAGAACTCCTTTAACATTTTACACCTGTATAATCAAAAACTTCTAAAAAAAAAACACAGCAAAACTGCATGCAATTTTTTCTGATGAAACTATCAGGAAATATAAAATTTACCGAATTCCCACCCCCGTTCTTTACTTTGTTGTGACTGTAAAACACAATGTCTTTTACCATGGTCATGTGATTTACGGTCCATGGTCATGTGATATACACACAGGTGTGCAGCTGATTACCAGGCAGATGTCTGATTACTGGGCTGTGACTGTAATGAGCTGTGCACCTGTGTATCATCACATGACCATGGACCGTAAGTCACATGACTATGGTCAGAGTTTTATCCACTAGAAGTAACAGAATGAAGGACAGCAAGCAGAGATCTAGAAAACTGTGAGGAATTGATACAGAAAGTGTATTGGAAAATTGTACAACTTTTTATTACATGAACCATAACATTTGTCTCTTAATATTGGTCTGAAAGTGGCCAACCCCTTTAAGCCTTCATATGGCTCTGTGAACTGAAAAGTAAAAAAGTTATGGAGTTTGGTAGGCAGGGAGTCAAAAAAAAAAATTGAAAAATGCCACTAGCGGGAAACCTCTGCAGACTTTCTGCTTCTACAATACCTATAGGGAAACGGCTGGTATAATTATGTATAATTGACATGCTATGATTTCCTATACTGCAACAGTTTTGTAAACCGCAGCATGCCCAGAGCGCATATTTTTCTGCAGTTTGTAGATGGGATTCACCTTGCAGTGACTATAAAACGTCACATTTGTTTCTGCAGTGGCCAGAACATGGCATGTGGGGCCCTGGCCTTGAATGGGTTGTCCCATGAAGACTGCTGGACGTTTCTTTTGCTGCAAATTCAAGCTGAGTGCAGATAGGTTGAGTATGGGCTGGACTGGTGATGGTCAGCACTCTCATTCACTTCAATGGGTGCACTGGAGGAGATAAGTGAAGTGCAGCACTTGGATATCTCCAACACCTAACTGTACTCAGATTGAATGTGGAGCAGTAGAAAGGTCTGCAAAATCTCTGCACACTTTCTAACTAAAGCACTGTGGGAAGATCAGCGATGCGTTGCCGTCACCGTTTTTCCTGCGGCACTTCTTTGCTATGGAAAGCCATGTGGGTCCTTAGCCTTATGCAGTGTTGGGCCTTTTTAACCATGAAACTGCTCTCTTGCAGAGAGATTACAGGAGCTGTTCCATTACTATGGCAGTCAGAAGCCTTCTTAGGGTGCATGCACACTACGTAACGCCGGGCGTGTATGAGAGCCATACACGCCGGCATTACGGCAGACTGCCGAACACTTCCCATTCACTTCAATGGGAGCGCTTGTAACAGCGGCGTTTACGAGCGCTCCCATTGAAGTGAATGGGAAGTGTTCGGCAGTCTGCCGTAATGCCGGCGTGTACGGCTCTCATACACGCCCGGCGTTACGTAGTGTGCATGCACCCTTAGGGTGCATTCACACTGAGTAAACGCTAGCTTATTCTGAACGTAAAACACGTTCAGAATAAGTGGCGTCTAAAGCAGCTCCATTCATTTCTATGGGAGCGGGGATACGAGCGCTCCCCATAGAAATGAATGGGCTGCTTCTTTCACTCCGTGCAGTCCCATTGAAGTGAATGGGGAGTGCCGGCGTATACGGCAAGCTCTGCTCATGCTGAGCCGTACACGCCGGCACTCCCCATTCACTTCAATGGGACTGCACGGAGTGAAAGAAGCAGCCCATTCATTTCTATGGGGAGCGCTCGTATCCCCGCTCCCATAGAAATGAATGGAGCTGCTTTAGACGCCGCTTATTCTGAACGTGTTTTACGTTCAGAATAAGCTAGCGTTTACTCAGTGTGAATTCACCCTAAGGGTGCATTCACACGGAGTAAAATGGAGTGTAATTTGGAGCGTTTACGGAGCGTTTACGGAGCGTTTACGTAAACGCTCCGTAAACGCTCCGTATACGCTCCGTAAACGCTCCGTAAACGCTGCAAATTACACTCCATTTTACTCCGTGTGAATGCACCCTTATGGCTCCCAGGCTTGCCAACACTATATTTTTTAGACCTGCCTGTGGCATCGTCAGTAATAACATAAGGATCTTTAGCCCTAGCATAGCTTAAAACAGCTCAAACATATTTTTTTAAAATATAAAAAAGTACATAAACATTAAATTCACCTCCATTTCTCCAGATCACATATAAGGGTGCATTCACACTGAGTAAACGCTAGCTTATTCTGAACGTAAAACACGTTCAGAATAAGCGGCGTCTAAAGCAGCTCCATTCATTTCTATGGGAGCGGGGATACGAGCGCTCCCCATAGAAATGAATGGGCTGCTTCTTTCACTCCGTGCAGTCCCATTGTAGTGAATGGGGAGTGCCGGCGTGTACGCTCCGGCATGAGCATAGCTTGCCGTATACGCCGGCACTCCCCATTCACTTCAATGGGACTGCACGGAGTGAAAGAAGCAGCCCATTCATTTCTATGGGGAGCGCTCGTATCCCCGCTCCCATAGAAATGAATGGAGCTGCTTTAGACGCCGCTTATTCTGAACGTGTTTTACGTTCAGAATAAGCTAGCGTTTACTCAGTGTGAATGCACCCTAAAAGTAACTAAACACAAATAGAAACATTATGTATCTCCACATCCGGAAACTCCTATACTATCCACACATAATAGATTTATTCCATTTGGTGAATGCTGCAATGGACAAATAAATCAAAATAAAAAAAAAGTTTTGATGCAACTCTGTGAATGGACTATATAAGGATGGGTGAATTTCTGAAGATTTGCTTTGTACAATGTTCGGACAAAGCAATCCTCTTGTTCAGTCTGAACTTGTTCAGATAGACCCAGACGTGAAATTATTATGCTCTGGTATCTCTTCAGACCCCACAATATAATGGGAATAGGCCCAAGGGGGATGTAAAAATAAAAAGAAACATTTATACTTACCTTTCCTCACCCCTTTTGACCTTTTTTGGCCTCCTTGTGACCAGCGATCGGTTTCTTCCTCCTTTGTGCACGTGACATTTTGGGAAAGCCCAGAGCCGACGTCTGGTGTTTTTCTGTAACGTCATGCGCCCAGGGTAATCACTGAGGCCTGTGATTGGGCCTCAGTGGTGATATGGGAACGCTGAATATCATGATGTTACAGAGCCGATTCACTCAACACTAGTCCTATATTTTACTATGTCTGTGGGTCAGTGAAAAACAAAGAGCACTAGAATGGCATGTGTGCGCTGTCCATACTTTTTACGAAGCTCTGTGTTCCACAAAATAGACCAAAATAGTGAATGCTTCTGCTTTATTTCCATGGACCATCAGTCTGTGGAAAATATAGGTCTGCATATGCCCATTAAATGAAATGGGCCCGTATGGAATCTGTGAATACCCCATATTGCAGATGCATGAATAAGGCCTTAAACTAAGTTCACATAACGCTAGGTTCACACCTGCGTTCAGCTGTCCGTTCTGTGGTTTCCGTCTTCTGCATGCAAAAAGACGGAAACCACAGACCGGGTCCGGCCGTGAGCGGCGGTGAGTGTTTTATGCTCTCCGCCGCGAAACCGTTTTTTTTAATCCGAACACAAAGTACTGCATGTCCAACTCTGTGTCCGGATTAAAAAACTCGGTTTCATGGCGGAGAGCGCAAAATGCTCACGGCCGCTCACGGCCGGACAGCTTTCTCACCCATTCAGAGGCAGGTTTCCATCTCCTGCCTCTGTTTTGTGCAGGAAACAGAAACCTGCAGAACGGAGACCGGGCACAGATGTGAACGAGCCCTAACCTTAATTTAAAACTGTTTTCTGATCCATCGTAGGATCAGAGCAACGGACTGAAAAACTATAAAAAAAAATATAATGACATGTGCAGATGTCATACACATTCTGTCTGCATCCATCATTCACTGAAATATAAAAATAAGGTGGAAGCCTTCTTTCATCTTGTTTGTTATTGTGTTTGACGGAATATAAAATTGTATGTGCAGGACTTTATATTCTGTCTTAAAAGTAAACAGGCAACATAGAAGAAATTTTCCATCTTGTTTTATATTACAGTGACTACTGACAGGTACAGAATCTGCTCCATCCGCATCTGTCACTCTATTAGTTTTACAGTCTGTTGTTCTGATCCTTTGACGGATCAGGCCAACGGCTTAAAATTGATCTGATGTGAACTTAGCATTACAAGAGAAAAGGAGAAAAACTTTGAATTTCTTTGTGATTTTTTTTCATCATAAATCTACAAACCAAATACCAGTCAGCAACATTCCTGACGTGATTCTTCTCTGCATTCTCAAGCAACTTTCTTTTTGCTATTTTTGTGATGCCAGATGTGATAAAGTGAATGACACAAAGCTGAGGTGAGTGTGAGGGCAGATGCTGAGAAAACAACAATGCAATGTTGCTAGGAAACTAAGAAGTAAATAATGAAACACAGAAATATTAATCGCTCTGGCAAACAATGGAGCGTGAAGCGATCAATCAGCCCTGAGTGACACTCTGCTCAACACTGATCTTAAGCTGGTTTCGAAACATGTCATCCAAGTTTCAGCTACACTTAATCGTTTTTGTTGCTGTGACCTAGTTCATAGCTGCTGTACGAGAGACTTCATCCAGGAAAGGACATTGAACCTAATAATACATCAATGAATTACATAAACAGTGAGACCTCCCAACTTATACTATGTGAGGATATGCCTAGGACAATACGATAGGACAAATGCTATCCAGCTGAATAATAATGTCACTGCTGCCAATAATACATCCTCACAGTTATTATACGGTATTCCTACCTATGGCTACTGACAGCCACCTCTGTACACGTAGTTGGCCAAAGTCCTTCCAAAGTCTCCAGGGTGAAAAGTCCATTTTATCCATTAGTAAATCCATGACTTGACTGCTGTATCCCAAGGATATGCAGTGCAACTCCTGGAATATGCTGATGATGTCATCGGATAATCAAGAGATTAAGGTGACAGAATTCGTAATAAATTATTACAAGAACTTCCTTATAGCTCTGATTATCTCTTAATTGCAAGATTAACAAATTCTTATTACCCGGTGGCCTCAGTTTCTTTCAATAAGTAAGACAAAATGAATTAGATGTCAATGTAACTTTCAAGGCACCCTGGGTATGGTCGTCCCTCCAGCAAAACAAGCAGAATATAACAAGACTAGTGACAGGGACAAGATCTGGTTGAGATGTGTTCTCTGTGTCCTACATAAATTATACAGGAGCTTAGAACCGGGATGTCTCACAAAGACAACACCTTTAGGAGTGAGTTTGGCCCAGTCGAGTTTGGCTCAACGAGTCGCTGTGGGTTCAGCTTCAGAATTGTCCCGTATACAGCTGTTATCACTTTGCAAATAAAATTATCAAGAAATACTATATGCTTGCTGGGTGCATGACAACAAATGAACAAATGCTTGGCACACATCTGGACCATACAAATCTGTGCATATTATTATTATTATTATTATTATTATTATTATTATTATTATTTATTTATATAGCACCATTAATTCCATGGTGCTTTACATTTGGGGGTTACATGCAATACACAAAATATACAGGTACATATCATACTAACAGTGATCGACTGGCAGAGTGGGGTAGAGGGCCCTGCCCGCGAGGGCTTACTGAATAGGTGAGTCTTCAGGGCCTTTTTGAAGCCTGTGATTGTGGGGATCAGTCTTATGTGTCGTGGTAAGGAGTTCCAGAGTATGGGGGATGCACGGGAGAAGTCTTGGAGACGGTTGTGTGAGGAGCGGATGAGGGCAGAGCGGAGTAGGAGGTCGTTGGAGGATCTGAGGTTACGTGTGGGCAGGTAGCGGGAGATGAGGTCAGAGATATATGGAGGGGACAGGTTGTGGATGGCTTTGTATGTTAGCGTTAGTAGCTTGAACTCAATTCGCTGGGCTATGGGTAACCAGTGGAGGGACTGGCAGAGGGGAGCAGCCGATGAAGATCAGGGGCTAAGGTGGATTAAGCGAGCAGCGCAGTTTAGGGTGGACTGGAGGGGGGCAAGGGTGTTAGCAGAAAGGTGTTGCAGTAGTCTAAGCGGGAGATTATGAGGGCCTGGAAGAGCATCTTGGTAGTTTCTGGGGTGAGGAAGGAGCGGATTCGGTGGATGTTCTTGAGCTGGAGGCGACAAGAGGTGTTGAGGGTTTGAATATGTGGTTTGAAGGATAAGTCGGAGTCCAGGGTTACCCCAAAGCATCGGGCCAGTGGGACAGGGGTAAGTGGGGTTCCATTAACTTTGATAGATGGGTCGGGTGGAGGGGCCATACAGGATGGGCTGAAGATGATAAACTCTGTTTTCTCCATGTTGAGTTTGAGAAAGTGGGAGGAGAGGAAGGAGGCTACGGCCGCTAGACAATCTGGAACTCTGGCCAGCAGGGAGGTAATGTCAGGTCCAGAGATGTATATTTGGGTGTCGTCGGCATAGCAATGGTACTGGAAACCATGAGTTTCTATGAGTTGGCCCAGGCCAAGGGTGTAGATGGAGAACAGGAGGGGTCCTAGGACGGAGCCTTGGGGGACACCTACAGAGAGAGGGCGTGGTGAGGAGGTGGTGTGCGAGTGGGAGACGCTGAATGTGCGGTCGGAGAGGTATGAACAGATCAAAGAAAGGGCCAAGTCTGAGATACCAAGGGATGAGAGAATTTCTAACAGGAGGGAGTGGTCAACTGTGTCAAAGGCAGAGGAGAGGTCGAAGAGGACAGAGTATTGGCGCTTGGCTTTGGCAGTTAGCAGGTCATTGGTGACTTTTGTTAGGGCAGTTTCAGTGGAGTGCCGGGGTCTGAAGCCTGACTGAAGTCTGTCAAAGAGCAGGTTGGATGAGAGATAGGAGGAGAGTTCTGAGTGGACGTGTTGCTCAAGTAGTTTTGAGGCGTACGGGAGCAGTGAGATGGGACGATAGTTGGCTGGAGAGGACGGGTCGAGGGATGGTTTCTTAAGTATAGGAGTGACAGTGGCGTGTTTGAAGGCAGAGGGGAAGGATCCATTGGTTAGGGATAGATTGAAGAGATGGATTAGGGCTGGAGTGATAACTTCAGTGAGCTTGGGGATGAGATGTGATTGAATCGGGTCGAGCGCGCAGGAGGTGAGGTGGGATTTGGAGATTAGGGAGGAGAGTTTTTCATCAGTGATGGAGGAGAAACAGGTCAGGGATGGGGAGCAGCGAGTAGTTGGGTGGATTGTCGGGGGAGTAGGGTGAGGCTGTCTCTGATGGTGTCAATTTTAGTTTTAAAGTAGGAGGCAAAGTCGTCAGCTGAGATAAGTGATGTCGGAGGGGGGCGGGAGGACGGAGGAGGGAGTTGAAGGTGGAGAATAGTTGTTTGGGGTTGCGAGAGAGTGCGGATATGATTGTGGTGAAGTAGACCTGCGTTCTTAAATGTGAGAACTGCCTCTTTGTACCTGAGGAAGTCCTCTGGGAGTGGCTATTATAAAGGATATACTGTACATCTGTACTTTTTTGATCCCAGATATATACTACCAACCAGGGTTGCTTTAACCATAGGCAAAAGGTGTACCCTATGGTAGTTAAGCCCCCCTCAGCTGACCTAGCTCATGTATGAGAGTCCTGCATTTCAGGTACAGGTCCTGATTACAACTCTTTTTGCATCCTAAGGATGCAGATAAAGTTAAACGCAATGGTAATGCAAAGAACTGTCAGCTCCGTGCTCCACCATTCAGGCTTTGGATGGTGATGTCTGCAGTAGGTAGGTGCGATGATTGCTGAGACAGCACTACGGCCTGCAGGCAGCTTTGTATGTACTAGGTTAGGTCAGTACAACTTTTTTGTGTGTATTATGTTGATTGAATAAACATTACATTATGTGCGGTACATTATATGTGGAGACATTATATGATATGGGGACCACTTTAGAAGACAAGGAGGAGCCACTAAAGGGGACTTTAGGATCTACTGTTGCAGACATTATATTATTTGGGGTTGGGGACATAAATTATATGGGAGTGAGTTGAGGAAACATTTTATTATAAGGAGGCCACTGAAGGGACATTAGACTGTATGGCATTATACTGTGGCATTATACTGTGTGGGAGGGGGCATAATACTATCTTCTGAAACCTTTGCATTGAGCCCTGCTGTTAACTGTATGAATGCAGTTCTGTAGACATTCCTATAGAGGAGGTTCAGCAAATACATCTCTGAGACACTTGGGCAAATTAAACACGAGCTGCCAAGTATTAAAGGATTTTTCAGGGTTTTTTACTGTTAAAGTTTGCACATTTGTATATACACTACATCATACACAATGCGCTATAGTATACATGTCACACTGTATGACTAGTGTATGATACATGACACACTATGTGATATATGACACGCTACATCATCCATAGTAATATAACTGTTATGCCAGTATCAATTTTCTATGCAGTCTCAGTTCAGCTTGTATCATCATTCATCACCTGGATTTTTATATACTTATACATTTTGCAGGGTAATAGCTTTTAAATATATGGCTGATACAGAGATTACCGCTTTGATGTGGCTGCACTGTGAGATTGTAAAGTATCTGGATATTAACAATGAACTGAAATAGTACCACATTCTTAATAATGATATATCAGCAGTAGGATATAAGGCAGTGGGGCTGTTTCCTGGGAACGTATGATGGGAACATTGTGTGGAACAGTTTGTTGGTGATAAAGACATGTAGACAAAGATGATAGCAGAATGATCGTCACTGACTTTATAGGAAACCATTGGGACAGTCTCATGGTTTCTGTACTTATAGGGAATCATTTGGGCAATCTCAAAGTCACTATTCTTTTAGGGAGCCATTGGAGTAGTCTCACAATCACTGTACCCACAGGGAATCTTTGGGTCAGTCTTATAGTAAAAGTATTCATTTTGAACCATTGGGGCGTTTTCATGGTCACCATACTCAGGGAACTTTTTGGGCAGAGTGCTTATAGGCAATAGAGATGAGCGAACAGTAAAATGTCCGAGGTTCGATATTCGTTTCGAATAGCCCCTCAATATTCGACTACTCGAATTGAATATCGAACCCTATTATAGTCTACGGGGGGAAAATGCTCGTTTCAGGGATAGGCAACATTCGATCAAATTATACTTACCAAGTCCACGAGTGAGGGTCGGGCTGGATCCTCCGAGAAGTCTTCTCCTTGCAGCGTCCCCGCGGCGTCTTCCGGCTCTTCAGTCACTCTGCCAGGCATCGGGCCTGGGCAGAGCTGACTGCAAATGCCCGCACTACAAGTGGACATGCGCAGTCGGCTCTGCCCAGGCCCGATGCCTGGCAGAGTGAATGAAGAGCCGGAAGACGCCACGGGGAAGCTGCACGGAGAAGACTTCTAAAGGTAGGAGAAGAACCAGCATTGATTGGCCGACTGTATAGCATTCGGCCAATCAATGCTGGTTCTGCATCGAACTTTTACATTCGAACAGCGAGTGGTACTCGATCGAGTACGAGTATTTCGAATACCGTAGTATTCGATCGAATACCTACTCGATCGAGTACTACTCGCTCATCTCTAATAGGCAACAGTGGAGCAATCCCCAGCTTACTTTACTTATAATAAAAACTATATTTTTATTGATATAGAGCCAACATTATCAGTAGCACTCTACATATCAGAGGGTATACATACAGAAGAAATAAGACTTTATAGATTAATAAATCAAGAATCAATGCAGACAATAAGAGTGAGGGCCCTGCTCCCAAGAGTTTACAACCTATGAGGAAGGAATAAAGCCTTTAAAGACAGAGGGTGGATGCTCATAACCTCACAAGAATGTTTATCCACTGAATAAAACTTATGACGTGGTGCAAGTAAGCACAACAGAACTGGACTCAGCCAGCGGTCATCCACCAGACTCATAGCCCTGTTGTATTGGTGGTGCAGAAAAATCCAATGTTGGGAGGTTTCCAGAAGAAACGCTAGAAGGTGCAATACTACCCAATGGCTTATGACTAAGCCACATAAAGAGTCTTGTACAAGTAATCCAAATTCAACACTTTGTCTACAGTTCTCAATTTGTATTCATCAAGCTTGGATTTTGAACAGTTCTAGGATAAAGAGTAGGAATTTTATACCAACATTTTGGACTATTTCATGTTTTACGCAAAGAGGGAAATTGATGTTCAGTTGGACCACACAGTTTGGACCCTCTGGAATCATCCAGGAAGAAAACATTACCTTAGGAACAGGTATGAACAACAGTATTGAAATCCTAAAAGGACTGTTTAGCAAGTTTGAAAAACTGCTTAAGTCTGAAATTCAACATCATTTAGATATATATGTTTTCTTATGATCGCATAATTTTTTTTAAGATCAATATATCATTTGGAAATTGTAAAAAAAAGTGTTGAATTTGGATTACTCGCACAAGCCTATATCTGGCTCAGTTGTAAGCCACTGGGTAGTACTGTGCCTTCTAGTGTTTCTTTTGGGGTCCTTTCAATATTGGATGAATCTCGTAAAGAAGGGGGAGGGGCATAAGAGGTAGAAGTATTTGATGGTATACCGATTCAGCCATTTATTATAGTAATAAGAGTATATCTTATTATATATGAATAGAATTGATAAGAATGGTATATTAGTATATTAATAGTGTTGGTTTAGTCTCAAGGTCACTACATGCAAAGCAAACCATTGGACTGTCTCAAAGTCATTGAATTTAAAGGAACCATTGGGGTACTCTCATGGTCACTGTACTTGTAGGGAACCATTTGGGAAATGACATGGTCCCATGCACAGGGAGCCATTGGAGCGGCCTCATGTAGGGAAGTGGGAACTATTGAGACAGTTTCATGTTTATTGTCCAGAGAAGTCTTGACAGTCTTTGTTCTAAACTCCTCTCTGAACAACCGATCTATTCTGCTTCATTTTAAGCCATAGTAATGCCACAATTACGAGGGTTTAGAAAAGAGCTGATTTGACAGGAATGGATTTGGTTAGTTCATACTTGCCAACTTTCGAAATTTGCCAGGATTGTCCTGATTTTTCGGTAACAATATCAGAAAATTCTGGCATGCTCCAGGTCTGGCATGCTATAAAAGGGTTGGGTTTACAAAAAGTCTTCCTAAAACCTAAAAATTCTGGTATGGGCCACTCCTGTGGGTAGGACTTAATTGTTCTTCTTCCCAGAACTGGAAAGTGTGTTAGCTATGCATTTCACTTGTAGTAATACATGGTACCCATTCAGATGAATGTCTGCGTATATGAAACAGGGACTGCTTACATATAACAGAGTAAAAAACACATTGTGGAAAAGTTGCATATTTTTCTTGCAGATTTTGAGGCAAAACCAAGAGTGGCTTCTAAAGGAATGGGAAATATAAAGAAAGTAACTATATTTCTAGATTTGGCTGAAAAAAAAAAAAAACGTGGTAAAAGGTGCAACAAAAAATGTTGTGTAGCCTCAGCTATCAGCAGCTTTCTGCTGTAGATCATTTAAGATTTGGAGCAAGAGACACCACATGTTTATTTCCTTTGTGTGTATCGGAACAACACAAAAAAACTAAGAACAAAGGTCAAATTGGATATAATTTCACACAAAAATCCAAAAATGGGTCAGACAAAGTTGTAACATCTTTTCAAAATTGTGGGTAAATATATGAGATGCTTGTCCTAACATGGGGCAAGTAACAGGTGTGGGCAATATAAAAATCACACATGAAACCAGACAAAAAGGAGGGAAGTTGACTCAATCTTTGAACTGTGTGTCTCCGTCTGCTGCACTAAGCATGGTGAACAGAAAGAGGAGAAGAGAAGTGTCTGAGGACTTGATAATAAAAATTATGTAAAAATATAAGTTAATCTCCAGAGAGTTTGATGTTTCTTTGTTTGAAAAGTTTACAACCCACACACTGTTACTAATTTCCCTGGACATGGACAGAAGAGAAAGATTGATGAAAGGTTGCAACACAGGATAGTCCGGATGGTGGATAAACAGCCCCAACCAAATTCGAAAGAGATTCAAGCTGTCCTTCAGGCTCAGGGTGCATCAGTGTCAATACAAACATCCGTCGACATTTGAATAAAATTAAATGCTATGGCAGGAGACCCAGGTGAATCCCACTGCCGACACGGAGACATAAAATAGCTAGACACTTATTTTTACAACAGTCTGTAAATGTCTAGGAAATGAGATGACCAATTGCTGGAGTTTTGGGAGAGGAATGTTGTCCCATTGTTGTCTAGGATTCTAGCTGCTCAATAGTCCTGGGGTTTTTTTGCGATTTTTTTTTCAATTCATAATGCTCCAAATGTTTTCTATTGTGTTCTATGTGGTTTGGCATTCCCTTGCTGAAATATGTAAGACCTTCCCTGAAAGAGACATTGTATGGGAGCATATGTTGTTCTAAATCATCTATATATTGCCTAACATTGATAGTGTCTTTCAAGTTGTGTAAACTGCCTATGCCACAGACAATAATGCAACCCCATTCCATCAGAGATACAGACTACTGAACTGTGCATTGATACCAAGCTGGATGGTCCCTCTCCTTTTGAGTCCACAGAGCACAGCGTCCATACTTTCCTTAAACAATTTGAAATTTTGATTTATTTGACCACAGATTACCATAACAGACTGTCACCACTAAGAAAGTTAGAGAAAATCTTTAAAACTCTGCAGAATTTTTAATTACTTACATTTGCAAAAATGTTTAACTTTTAATCATCTACAAATTAAAAAATAATTATGTACATGAGAATACCCCTTTAACTTGCATTTCTGGTTTGCATGGCAAATTGTGTTCACAGAGGATGATTTCTGGAAGTATTGATGAACCAGTGTAATGATTTTTATTACCAATTCATGCCTGTTTTTAATGCAGTGCCTCCTAAGAGCCCATAGATCACAAGCCTCCAGTAGGGACCTTTTGATGATATTATGTACTGTAGATGGAGGTATTATCAAAGTCTTGGCAATTTCATGTTGATGCACATTTTTCTAAAATTGTTTCACAATTTTAAGATGCCATTATTCACATATGAGTGAATCTCTATTTTTGCTTCTGAGAGACTATGCCTCTCTAACATGTTCTTTTTATAAACAGTCACGTGACTTAATTTAAAATTTTTCTTTTCATTAGTACCACTTATCAGCCTTTGTTTAACCCTGTGCTAACTTTTTGAGATGTGTTGCTACCATCACATTCTAAGGCTTTGGCCCCACAGAGCTGTGGCAAAAAAAACACGGTGTTATACATTACCTGCAAAATTGTTGGGATCCTGGCTAATTCCATCCACACATTGTAGAAAAAAATCTGCAGCGCAAACGTAGCGCAAGCGTTTATTCAAATCACTGATTCTCAATTATACCTAAGGAAATGCAGGCATTTTCCGTATAGAAACAATGGAAACAGTAAGTCTGCAGAGGAAAAAATCTTGGTGCCCGGTGGGGCCTTAGCCTGAATGATTTCATGTTTTTTAAATGAAATCTAAAAATGTCTAACTTTCTACTTTTTATACATGTTCTATACTCTATTTATGTTGTGAATAAAATGATTATATGAGTTTTACAAATCTATGCTTTCTCGTTTTCTTTACATTTCACACTATGTATCAACTTTTTTGTAATTGGGGTTGTACGAAATAAAAGTATTGCTATCCAAGCTCCATGCAGATGCAGATCTAGTGTGAATATAATCCAAATTTTACTTGTATTGTTGGATTTTGCCATGATAAAATCAGTGCGGCTTTTCTATCCTTACACAAGTTGTGTACAAGTTGATACATTTAATTTTATATGCAGTATGTGATCTTTTAAGCATTTTATTAATTGATCAACAATGCAAGGGTGAGGCTAGTAACCTAGGAATTAGATCCGTGAGTCATGCTGAGGTTATAATAATGCTACGTATGCCAAGAAAGTGTGGTGAAGAGAATTCAGCAAGAAAGACAGAATGATCACTACAATAAAGTTACGTTGCTAAACTAGAAGGCTCTCTTGCGCTAATGCATGCTTTTCTTGAAACCACATGTTTTGCATTTTTAATCAGCGTTAATCATTTTTGTTTGTGTAGAAAAATAGCACATGTGTTAACTCAAAACAAAAAAACAACAACTGACCCTTCAATTTCTAATACACAAAGAGAATGAGGGCAGGAAACCCATACAACAGACCGATTTCACTCTCAGGAATTGGGGAATGGACAAGACTAGGTAGAGCACACACAAAGAGACATGGTTTGCATCTGTGAGTGATCTGGGATTATTCAATTCCTGAGTGTGCAATCGGTGCAGTTATTTGCATTTCCTGCCCTTATTCTCTCTGTGCATGGTTGACGTCTGGTTCTTCTGGGTGGTGGATCCAGTTGCTGCCACCCCTCATTGGTCAAATGTATTTGTTGTGACATTCTCACTACACATGAAGGTGAGGGGCCATTTTGGTCACCGCTATTTCTCCTTTTCTATTCTTGTGTTATCAGTTTTTTGACAGATCTACACTATCCTTTCCGCTCAGTGTCCATTTTTGTTTTTGTGAGCTTCAATTTAGAGATGGAAGAACCTCTCAAGATTTGTTTCTTTTCGGGTTCAGGTGGCTCCATACCAACTCGTTTTAGGTAGAACAAGTTCGGTATGAACCACAACTTAAATTGGCTTAAACAGTGTATAACATTCTCAGGACTCCTATAAATCTATTTATCCAATTTCTAGCTGTATAAGGCAAATACAACTTAAATAATAGTTCAAAACTAAATTGACACCATCAGAGACAGTCTCACCTTGCACCACCCATAACCACTCTACCCAACTGTTCAGTGCTCTTCATCTTTAACTTGCTCCTCCACCATCACCGATGAAAAGCTCTCCACCCTAGTTTCTAAATACCACCTCACCTCCTGCGCGCTTGACCCGATCCAGTCACAAAATCATCACAAACCTCATTGGTCTTTAGTCCTGCCCTAACTCATCTCTTCAACCTATCCTCAACCAGAGAATCCTTTCCTTCCAACTTCAAACATACTACTATCATACCTATTAGAGATGAGCGAGTACTGTTCGGATCAGCCGATCTGAACAGCACGCTCGCATAGAAATTAATGGACGTAGCCCGGGGGTTAAGCGGCCGGCTGCTGTCAAAGCAGAAGTACCAGGTGCATCCATTCATTTCTATGGAGCGTGCTGTTCGGATCGGCTGATCCAAACAGTACTCACTCATCCCTAATACCTATACTTAAGAAACCATCCCTCGATCCGTCCTCTACAGCCAACTGTCGCCCCATCTCACTACTCCCATATGCCTCAAAATTGCTTGAGCAACACATCCATTCCAAACTCTCCTCCTATCTCTTGTCCAACACACTCTTTGTCAGACTACAGTCAGGCTTCAGATCCCACAGAAACTGCACTAACCAAAGTAACAAATTACCTACTAACTGCCAAAGCCAAGCACTACTACTCTGTCCTCCTCCTCCTTAACCTCTACTCTGCCTTTGACACAGTTGACCATTCCCTCTTAAGAAGAAACTCTCTCATCCTTTGGCTTCACAGACCTGGCCCTTTCCTGGATCTCCTCATACCTCACCAACCACATGTTCAGCATTTCCCACTCGTACACCACCTCCTCACCACACATTCTTTCTGTAGGTGTCCCCCAAGACTTCGTCTTAGGACCCCTCCTATTCTCCATCTACGCACTTGGCCTTGGCCAACTCATAGAATTCAATAGTTTTCAATACCACTGGTATACTGACAAAACTCAAATATATCTCTCTAAACCAGACATTACCTTTCTGTTGTTCAGAGTCCCAGAGTGTCTAACGGCTATAGTCTCCTTTCTCTCCTCCAGCTTTCTCAAACTCAGCGGAAAATGGAATTTATCATCCTCGTCCCACCTCGCATTGGTCTCCCTACCTGACCAATCTATCAAAGCAAATGGAACCACACTTATCCCAGTCTCACGGTCCACTGCTTTGGGATAACCTTGGACTCTTACCTATCCTTTAAGCCGCACATCCAAACCCTCAACACCTTCTGCCGCCTCCAATTTAAGAACATTCATTGAATCCACTCCTTCCTAAGCCCTGAAACTACAAAAATGCTAGTCCATGCCCTCATAATCTCCTGCTTAGACTACTAATACCCTTCTGCATGGTCTCCCATTGAATATTCTCACCTTGTAAAGGCTCCCCGGCCTGTCTGCAATGCTTTTCTTTTACAGGCTACTCTATGTAGCCTTCAAAAGAAATTATGATTTTTTTGCAATGCATTACCATTGTAATGCATTGCATTAGTGTTCAGACCCCCTGGGATTCAAGACCCCTAGGGGGTTTAATAAATGCAACGAAAAAGTTAAAAAAAAAAAAAAAAATATATATATATATATATATATATATATATATATATATATATATATATATATACACTCACCGGCCACTTTATTAGGTACACCTGTCCAACTGCTCGTTAACACTTAATTTCTAATCAGCCAATCACATGGCGGCAACTCAGTGCATTTAGGCATGTAGACATGGTCAAGACAATCTCCTGCAGTTCAAACCGAGCATCAGTATGGGGAAGAAAGGTGATTTGAGTGCCTTTGAACGTGGCATGGTTGTTGGTGCCAGAAGGGCTGGTCTGAGTATTTCAGAAACTGCTGATCTACTGGGATTTTCACGCACAACCATCTCTAGGGTTTACAGAGAATGGTCCAAAAAAGAAAAAACATCCAGTGAGTGGCAGTTCTGTGGGTGGAAATGCGTTGTTGATGCCAGAGGTCAGAGGAGAATGACCAGACTGGTTCGAGCTGATAGAAAGGCAACAGTGACTCAAATAGCCACCCGTTACAACCAAGATAGCCAGAAGAGCATCTCTGAATGCACAGTACGTCGAACTTTGAGGCAGATGGGCTACAGCAGCAGAAGACCACACCGGGTGCCACTCCTTTCAGCTAAGAACAGGAAACTGAGGCTACAATTTGCACAAGCTCATCGAAATTGGACAATTGAAGATTGGAAAAACGTTGCCTGGTCTGATGAGTCTCGATTTCTGCTGCGACATTCGGATGGTAGGGTCAGAATTTGGCGTCAACAACATGAAAGCATGGATCCATCCTGCCTTGTATCAACGGTTCAGGCTGGTGGTGGTGGTGTCATGGTGTGGGGAATATTTTCTTGGCACTCTTTGGGCCCCTTGGTACCAATTGAGCATCGTTGCAACGCCAAAGCCTACCTGAGTATTGTTGCTGACCATGTCCATCCCTTTATGACCACAATGTACCCAACATCTGATGGCTACTTTCAGCAGGATAATGCGCCATGTCATAAAGCTGGAATCATCTCAGACTGGTTTCTTGAACATGACAATGAGTTCACTGTACTCCAATGGCCTCCACAGTCACCAGATCTCAATCCAATAGAGCATCTTTGGGATGTGGTGGAACGGGAGATTCGCATCATGGATGTGCAGCCGACAAATCTGCGGCAACTGTGTGATGCCATCATGTCAATATGGACCAAAATCTCTGAGGAATGCTTCCAGCACCTTGTTGAATCTATGCCACGAAGAATTGAGGCAGTTCTGAAGGCAAAAGGGGGTCCAACCCGTTACTAGCATGGTGTACCTAATAAAGTGGCCGGTGAGTGTATATATATATATATATATATATATATATATATATATATATATATATATAAAAAATGGCGACTTTTAGGGACCATTCACATGGAGTTTTTTGGTGCTGATTTTGATGCTGAATCCACGTCAGAATCCACATGGAAAAAAAGCCTCCCATTGACTTCAATTGACTCTCTGTGAATTGATCCTTAGAAAAAAATAGTTTTGACACAGTTTTGTTGATTTTTGTTAAGGGGTTGAAATGTTAATAAAACCATATAAATTTGGTGTCCTCAGAATCATAACAAAACATAGAATACAGGTGACATGTCATTTTGGCTGCACAATGAATGCCCTAAAAACGAAGCCCGTAAGAAAGTCACACAAATGCACTTTTTCTCCAATTCCACCCCATTCTGAAGTTTTTTCCAGCTTCCCAGTACATTGTACAGAATAATAAATGGTAGCATCATGAAGAACAATTTGTCCTGCAAACAATAAGACCTCATATTGCTCTGAGAGTGGAGAAATAAAAATGTTATGGTGTTTGGAAGGGGAGCGGAGTCAAAAACGAAAAATGAAAATCGTAGAATGTGATCGGCGGGAAGGGGTTAAAGGTTCTAGCCCCACCCCCGACAACACCATGCAAAATAAAAATGACTGTAACAGAGAGGAAAAACTATTTTGAGGTTTCCTCTGTGGACTTTGTTTCAATTATAACTATGGGGACACCGCCGGAGTTGCTGTAGATACAATTGACATGCTACAATTCCCAAAAGTGCGAGTTTTGGAAATCCCAGGTGCCTGCACCATGGTTTTTACCACAAAGTGGGCATGGGACTCGCTAGAATCCCATCCACTTTACTCTGCCTGTAAAACGTCATGACTTTTTCCATGTGGGGCACCAGCCTTGTAAGGTTTTTTAGTAGTACTTTGTACTATTAAATAAAAATAAAGAAAAATTAAACACAGACACGTTTTCTGTCTTCTTTTGTTTATATTTTCCCAGATACAAAAATTATTAAAACACATACAAAACTAAAAACAACATAAAAATAAAGCCCAATGCGTCACCGAAAAAAAGACTCAGAAATTAGTTGAATAATCCAAATGATAAAAATATTATAGCCCTCAAAGTGGAACATTCAAAAAAACTGAAAATGTGTCTGGTCCACTTTTTTTTAGCCGGAGACAAAGTCCTGCATGTCCGACTTTGTGATAAAAAAACCTGGTATTGTCGCAGAGACCAGAAGACACTCACAGGCGATCACTTTGCAAACCCATTCAAGTGAATGGATTTTAAAACTGACTGTCCAGTTTCTCTTGGCAGAAGATGGAAACCCGAAAGTGGAGATTGGGTGTGAACCCGCCCTCACTTTTAAACCCTATTGAAATCAATGGGTTTTCATCCGGACCGTTTGAAATCAGTTTGTTTTGGGGGGAGGGGGGGTTTCAATGTAAACTGTGAGCCCCATATAGGGATCACAATGTACTTTTTCTTCTCCTATCAGTATGTCTTTGTAGAATGGAAGCAAACCCACGTAAACACGGGGAGAAATCAGTTTTTGAAGATGTTACATACTGATTTCAAACAGATTTACCAAACGCAGATGTGAACCGGTCCTCACCCTGTAAAGCAGGGGTAGGGAACGTACGGCTCTCCAGCTGGGAACTCCCATGGAAGTGAATGGAGCATGCTGGGAGTTGTAGTTTCACAGCAGCTGGAGAGCCAAAGGTTCCCTACCCCTGCTGTAAAGGGTTCTCCCATGTTTGCACCTTGTCAGAGTCACTTAGATCCTTATACTATTCTACGGTATATTTCCTTTTTCCAACACAAGCTTTAACTGGAAAATAGCATTTCCACAAAATATTCAATGATATACACTTCACCTGTTACGCTGGGTTCACACCAGCACCTGGACTCCGTTTTCAGGTTTCCGTCTTCTGCATGCAGAAAACGGAAACCTGTCAGACAGTGTCCAGCAGTGAGCCCCGGTGAGCAGTGCCTGTCCGACTCTGTGTCCGGTTTAAAAAAAACGGTTTTGCAGCGGAGAGCATAAAACGCTCACTGGCGCTCATGGCCGGACATCTTTCAAACCCATTCAAATGAATGGGTATGAAAGAGTCCTGCAGCTTTCCGTATCCTGCTCTGTTTTGTGCAGGAAACATAAACCTCTATGAACGGAGACTGGGCTCAAATGTGAACGAGCCCTTAGTGGTTTTAAAGTTATGGCTGATTGGTGAATAAAGTTATAGGGCTATGCAGTCTTCCTCTATAACTACAGGAAAATTGCGGAAAAAAACAAAATCAGCAAACTGTATTGATATCCACTAAGAATCCACTGTGAGAAAAGCATATTACAAATGTCTCTTGTTGTATAATGACACTTGAACCTACAGGAAAGGTTTTCTCTGAGATTGCAAGACCCCAGAGGTTGGGGGTTATATTCGGCACACACATTTGGCTGGAGACAAAAAAGCTCTTCCTGTCCACTGACTGCTCATCGCTTCAGGGCTCAGCCTCTAAGGTCACATCTCATATCCACCTGTTGCTGTGTTTGGCAGATGATCACAAATACAAGCTGACGCTGGTTATTTGCCACAGAGATGTTTGGGCACGTCTGAGAATGATCTGATAATACTTGCAGTATATTCCTTCATGTGCTGATTATTTTCTGGCCACACATGGAGTTATACTCACCTGCCAATATGTCCATATTGAGAGAATATATTTATATTGAGTATAATATATACATATGGGGTATGGCACCCACATTTTTCATACATAGCATATGTAACCTTTCATTTCTAAGTATTCCTTTACACGTCAGGTTTTTTTCACGGACAGTGGGTTTATTAACCACTTCCGGACTGCCCATAGACTATAAACGTCCGGCAAGTGATTGCCTAGTTCTGACAGGACGCACCGGTACGTCCAATCAGAACACAGCAGCTGCATGAGATCATGCAGCTGCTGAAGCTGGGAGCCGGCTGTAACTTCAGCCAGAGCTCCTAGAGAGAAGGCAGGGAAGGTTTATTCCCTTCCCTGCCTTCTCGATCGCTGTGTATACAGCGCTCAATGATCGCTGTATACACGGCTATGGGTGCCGCCATGATGCGGTCACCCTTTGACCCAGCGATCACGTGATCCACCGGGCTCAGCGTCTTACCAGAGCTTCTGGGTCCTACAGGACCCAGATCAGCTCTGTAAGTGCAAAGAACAGTGTGCAGGAGGCTGGATTCCTCCTGTAACTGAGGCTAAATGTACCAGCCTCAGTTACAGGGGAAATCAGCCTCCCTAAGGGAGCGTTCACACTACCATCATTGGCCGACAGGTAGTGTCTGCTGCTAATGTCCGTTCAAAATCTTGCACGGACATTAGCAGCGGACACTAGCTGTGTCCGTGACATTTTTTATTAATTTAAATGGCGAAAGGGGGCGTTGTTTTACACTCCGTGCCTGTCCTTAAGTGTCCGTTCCTAAAGATGTCCGACTTTTCAAGCGGACAGAAAAACCCGACATGTAGGTTTTTTCTGTCCACTTGAAAAGTCTGACATCTTTACGAACGGACACTTAAGGACAGGCACAGAGAGCAAAAGAATGCATCCGATCGCCAGTGTCCGCTGCTAATGTCCGTGCAAGATTTTGAACGGACATTAGTAGCAGACACTACCTGTCGGACAATGATGGTAGTGTGAACGCGCCCTAACAAAGAAAAAAGTGATCAGATCTCCCCAAAGGTCTCTTATGACCTTATGGGAACACAATCTGAAAAAAAAAAAAATTTAAATAAAATATAATTAAAAAGTTTTTTAAAAATTAAAATAAATAAATAAATAATAATACACTAATATAACGCCGTTATTAAAGGTTATAGCCCCACCCCCGACGACACCATACAAAATAAAAATTACTGTGACGGAGAGGAAAAACTATTTTATAAAGTTTTTCAGTAGCAATTTGTGTTATTAAATTAAAAAAAAAAAAAAAAGTGAAAACCAGACACAATTTCCTTCCTATTTTGTCTATATTTTCCCAGATATAAAAAAAATTAAAACACATTTGAAAATAAAAACATAAAAATAAAGCCCTATGTGTCCCCGAAAAAAGATGCAAAAATTAGTTGAATGAGACATACGAGAATAATGTTACAGCCCTCAAAACCACACATACAAAAAAACCCGAAAATGTGTCTGGTCCTGGACCACAAATTGGCCCGGTACTGAAGTGGTTAAAAAAAAAAAAAAGGTGCATGACAGCAATACACAGCTATGGATCCATGATAAAAATGGATGGCATCCATGTGTCATCCGGTTTTCACGGACCTAAAATCATTGACAAGCATAGAAATACTTTGAAAAAAATAAAAAGATGTGACGAATGTATAAACCATGAACAACATATCACTAGAATATTAATGTTTTGGGCCAGAGCTGCTATTATTATACTCTGCAGTCTATTCAGATGTCCAGAGGAGGTGAGTAACCATAATAAACAGCCTTACTCACCTCTCCTGGGCTACATCACTGTTTCCGTTGGTCACTCAGCAATCTCTACTTGTCTCCACAATGACAACAGCTTGTGTCCAAGTGCCTCATGTGACTACTGAAGCCCAATTGGTCTCTGGTGGCTGCTGACATCGAAGCTGGATGATGCCCAAAAGGGATGCCAAGGGACCACTGGATGCTGCAACATAGCCTAGGAGATTTATTCAGACCTCAGAATATTAATAGCAGTTCCAGTTTGGACAGTTTGGACTCTAAAATAAACTGGATCACAGATATCACATGTCCACAAAATGCAGACATATAAATAAGCCTTTACACAAGACCAGCAGGACTATACCCATATGGTAACATATATATTAAATCTCCTTGGACAAGACCAATCCGATCTAGATTTGATATTTTAAAAATTTATTCCACCCGAACACACTTTTTAACTTGAAAATTGGTATCAAGGCTTCACGATATTTGGTGGGATTTGTACCCCCACCCCCCACCCTTTTGGTTCACGATTGCCACAAAAGGTGTACTTGGAAAAATTGCATTTAGTTTGTTGAGCAAAAGCTGCCTCAATTTTTTCTGCTGCGCTTTTGGAAAAAAGCAGCCCATTCATCTCTATGGGAAGCGCACGTATGCCATCTCCCATAGAAAGCCATGGGATCTGTTTTAAACGCCACTGATTCGGAACGTTTACACGTTCAGAATCAGCCAGCGTATACTCCGTGTGAAGGGGCCCTTAGGACTTATTCACACATCAGTATTTTGGTCAGTAATTTGTATTAGTGATTGTAAGACAAATAAAGAGCAGGTCAAAAACACAGAACAGATACAAATACATGCAGAGATGTTATAAAGAATTTCAAAAAAAAAATACATGCAGAAATGTTATCATGAAGTAATGATTCATTCTTATTCTCATAGATTTTATCTTGGTACAAAACACATAAAAATTTTTTGATGGTAACATTAACACCAATTTACCCTGCTGTTATAAAAACAGTGTGCAGCACATGTGTGTGCGGGATGGAAGGGAAAACAATCTTGATATTTACTATAATTAATTGTACCCATTGATTGTTTTGTCAAGATTTCTTATCCTGTTAGGGTGAATTCACACTGAGTAAACGCTAGCTTATTCTGAACGTAAAACACGTTCAGAATAAGCGGCGTCTAAAGCAGCTCCATTCATTTCTATGGGAGCGGGGATACGAGCGCTCCCCATAGAAATGAATGGGCTGCTTCTTTCACTCCGTGCAGTCCCATTGAAGTGAATGGGGAGTGCCGGCGTGTACGCTCCGGCATGAGCAGAGCTTGCCGTATACGCCGGCACTCCCCATTCACTTCAATGGGACTGCACGGAGTGAAAGAAGCAGCCCATTCATTTCTATGGGGAGCGCTCGTATCCCCGCTCCCATAGAAATGAATGGAGCTGCTTTAGACGCCGCTTATTCTGAACGTGTTTTACGTTCAGAATAAGCTAGCGTTTACTCAGTGTGAATGCACCCTTAGAGCAAGCTGCCGACTACGCACACGTTAGATCTACTGAGTGATTCATCCCACTCATATCAGGCAGCAGGTTCACTCCTGGGTGAATTACAGTATAATAGGACAGTGTCTCTCAAATACATGGCTGCACAGTTGCCACCATCATCCAGGCTTAGAGATGAGCGAGTAATATTCGATCGAATACCTCCCCTGCATAGTTATTGGTGTACTCGGTCAAATACCACGTGGTAAACACAGTAAAAATTCGACGACCTTCTCCGGCGCTTTTTTACACCAATAACTATGCAGGGGAGGTATTTGATCGATTACTACTCGCTCATCTCTATCCAGGCTTTATTGACTACTTCTGTAGTTGAGTATTTATGTCTGCCTTTTGCATTACTGTTCATTTTTTACATCTGTTTTGCAACAGTTGTATATCTGTTCCATTCTGTTATTTTTGATTGCGCAGTGACATCAATTTATCGTCAGTTTTAACTACTGTCAGTAAAAAATTTATTTTGACAGATGTGAAACTAATGACAATCTATTTCATGTCCATTAAAAACGGACTTGCATTGACAAAGATTGTACAAGTCAGATTTTTAACGAACATAAAAATATTAACCGGCAAAAAAACAGAACATCACATATACAAGTGGCTTTAATGCCACTTTTGACCTGTGACAGCAAAAAGGTAGAAGCTGCCATACCTGTGCACAAGCAGGGCTTGTTCAAGTTGTGCTTTATTAGGCTGGGTTTAGGCTGCTGCATAACGCAGCGGAAAGAGATGCTGCATTTTAGGCCAGATCCCCATGGGACGGAAATGCCATGATATGCCCGTGGTGTGGTATTTTACAGTATAGGCAAAATTGAAGGGATTCCAGTGAATCCCATGCCCACATTGTGATAAAAACCACCATGTGGACATGCCGCGATTTCCCAGACCAGCGCGTTTTTGAAAATTGCAGCATGTCAATTATATCTATGGAAATGCCGGCAGTTTCCCCATAGGTACAATTGAAACATAAAGTCCACAGAGGAAAACTCTGCAAATTTTCTGTTTAAAGTGCTGCAAGAAGAACCGCGATGCCTTGCGTTTATTGCTGCAGGACGTTCCGTGGGGCCTTTGCCTTGCAGTACTACAGTCAATCTCATCTTATTCAGAGATGCAGGGGAAAAATGTTGCAGAAAAGTAGCACTGTCAAAAAAGCTGCAGCAATGCAAGTATTTCCTTATCCATTAAATAGCTGAAGAAAAGAACAAAGGAAAACACAGTGAAAACTCAGTGAAAAACACTGCAGAAAAAAAATGCTACGTGAACTTAGCTTTAAATGAAACTACCAAGATGCTCGTCCAGGCCCTCATAATCTCCCGCTTAGACTATTGCAACACCCTTCTCCATGGACTCCCAGCAAACACGCTCACCCCCCTCCAGTCCACCCTAAACTGTGCTGCTTGCTTAATCCACCTCACCCCCCAATCCTCATCGGCTGCTCCCCTCTGCCAGTCCTTCCACTGGCTACCCATAGCCCATCGAATTGAGTTCAAGCTACTAACGCTAACATACAAAGCCATCCACAACCTGTCCCCTCCATATATCTCCGAACTAATCTCCCGCTACCTGCCCACACGTAACCTCAGATCCTCCAATGACCTCCTTCTCCGCTCCTCTCTCATCCGCTCCTCACATAACCGTCTCCAAGATTTCTCCTCTGCATCCCCCATACTCTGGAACTCCTTACCAAGACACATAAGACTGACCCCCATAATCACAAGCTTCAAGAAGGCCCTGAAGACTCACCTATTCAGGAAGGCCTACAACTAGAGATGAGCGAACAGTGTTCTATCGAACACATGTTCGATCGGATATCAGGGTGTTCGCCATGTTCGAATCGAATCGAACACCACGTGGTAAAGTGCGCCAAAATTCGATTCCCCTCCCACCTTCCCTGGCGCCTTTTTTGCACCAATAACAGCGCAGGGGAGGTGGGACAGGAACTACGACACTGGGGGCATTGAAAAAAATTGGAAAAAGTCATTGGCTGCCGAAATCAGGTGACCTCCATTTTAGACGAATAGTGGATTTCAAATCCGGGTCATATGAGAATGTGAACTTTGTGACTATGAGACAGGGATAGCTGTACAGGCAGGGATAGCTAGGGATAACCTTTATTTAGGGGGGAATGTTATTAAAAATAACTTTTTGGGGCTCTATCGGGTGTGTAATTGTGATTTTTGTGAGATAAACTTTTTCCCATAGGGATGCATTGGCCAGCGCTGATTGGCCGAATTCCGTACTCTGGCCAATCAGTGCTGGCCAATGCATTCTATTAGCTTGATGAAGCAGAGTGTGCACAAGGGTTCAAGCGCACCCTCGGCTCTGATGTAGCAGAGCCGAGGCTGCACAAGGGTTCAAGCGCACCCTCGGCTCTGATGTAGGAGAGCCGAGGGTGCACTTGAACCCTTGTGCACCCTCAGCTCTGCTACATCAGAGCCGAGGGTGCGCTTGAACCCTTGTGCACACTCTGCTTCATCAAGCTAATAGAATGCATTGGCCAGCGCTGATTGGCCAATGTATTCTATTAGCCTGATGAAGTAGAGCTGAATGTGTGTGCTAAGCACACACATTCAGCTCTACTTCATCGGGCTAATAGAATGCATTGGCCAGCGCTGATTGGCCAGAGTACGGAACTCGACCAATCAGCGCTGGCTCTGCTGGAGGAGGCGGAGTCTAAGATCGCTCCACACCAGTCTCCATTCAGGTCCGACCTTAGACTCCGCCTCCTCCGGCAGAGCCAGCGCTGATTGGCCGAAGGCTGGCCAATGCATTCCTATGCGAATGCAGAGACTTAGCAGTGCTGAGTCAGTTTTGCTCAACTACACATCTGATGCACACTCGGCACTGCTACATCAGATGTAGCAATCTGATGTAGCAGAGCCGAGGGTGCACTAGAACCCCTGTGCAAACTCAGTTCACGCTAATAGAATGCATTGGCCAGCGCTGATTGGCCAATGCATTCTATTAGCCCGATGAAGTAGAGCTGAATGTGTGTGCTAAGCACACACATTCAGCACTGCTTCATCAAGCCAATACAATGCATTAGCCAGTGCTGATTGGCCAGAGTACGGAATTCGGCCAATCAGCGCTGGCTCTGCTGGAGGAGGCGGAGTCTAAGGTCGCTCCACACCAGTCTCCATTCAGGTCCGACCTTAGACTCCGCCTCCTCCGGCAGAGCCAGCGCTGATTGGCCGAAGGCTGGCCAATGCATTCCTATGCGAATGCATACTTAGCAGTGCTGAGTCAGTTTTGCTCAACTACACATCTGATGCACACTCGGCACTGCTACATCAGATGTAGCAATCTGATGTAGCAGAGCCGAGGGTGCACTAGAACCCCTGTGCAAACTCAGTTCACGCTAATAGAATGCATTGGCCAGCGCTGATTGGCCAATGCATTCTATTAGCCCGATGAAGTAGAGCTGAATGTGTGTGCTAAGCACACACATTCAGCACTGCTTCATCAAGCCAATACAATGCATTAGCCAGTGCTGATTGGCCAGAGTACGGAATTCGGCCAATCAGCGCTGGCTCTGCTGGAGGAGGCGGAGTCTAAGGTCGGACCTGAATGGAGACTGGTGTGGAGCGATCTTAGACTCCGCCTCCTCCAGCAGAGCCAGCGCTGATTGGTCGAGTTCCGTACTCTGGCCAATCAGCGCTGGCCAATGCATTCTATTAGCCCGATGAAGTAGAGCTGAATGTGTGTGCTTAGCACACACATTCAGCTCTACTTCATCAGGCTAATAGAATACATTGGCCAATCAGCGCTGGCCAATGCATTCTATTAGCTTGATGAAGCAGAGTGTGCACAAGGGTTCAAGCGCACCCTCGGCTCTGATGTAGCAGAGCTGAGGGTGCACAAGGGTTCAAGTGCACCCTCGGCTCTCCTACATCAGAGCCGAGGGTGCGCTTGAACCCTTGTGCACACTCTGCTTCATCAAGCTAATAGAATGCATTGGCCAGCACTGATTGGCCAGAGTACGGAATTCGGCCAATCAGCGCTGGCCAATGCATTCTATTAGCCCGATGAAGTAGAGCTGAATGTGTGTGCTAAGCACACACATTCAGCACTGCTTCATCACGCCAATACAATGCATTAGCCAGTGCTGATTGGCCAGAGTACGGAATTCGGCCAATCAGCGCTGGCTCTGCTGGAGGAGGCGGAGTCTAAGATCGCTCCACACCAGTCTCCATTCAGGTCCGACCTTAGACTCCGCCTCCTCCAGCAGAGCCAGCGCTGATTGGTCGAGTTCCGTACTCTGGCCAATCAGCGCTGGCCAATGCATTCTATTAGCCCGATGAAGTAGAGCTGAATGTGTGTGCTTAGCACACACATTCAGCTCTACTTCATCGGGCTAATAGAATGCATTGGCCAGCGCTGATTGGCCGAATTCCGTACTCTGGCCAATCAGCACTGGCTAATGCATTGTATTGGCTTGATGAAGCAGTGCTGAATGTGTGTGCTTAGCACACACATTCAGCTCTACTTCATCGGGCTAATAGAATGCATTGGCCAATCAGCGCTGGCCAATGCATTCTATTAGCGTGAACTGAGTTTGCACAGGGGTTCTAGTGCACCCTCGGCTCTGCTACATCAGATTGCTACATCTGATGTAGCAGTGCCGAGTGTGCATCAGATGTGTAGTTGAGCAAAACTGACTCAGCACTGCTAAGTCTGCATTCGCATAGGAATGCATTGGCCAGCCTTCGGCCAATCAGCGCTGGCTCTGCCGGAGGAGGCGGAGTCTAAGGTCGGACCTGAATGGAGACTGGTGTGGAGCGACCTTAGACTCCGCCTCCTCCAGCAGAGCCAGCGCTGATTGGCCGAATTCCGTACTCTGGCCAATCAGCACTGGCTAATGCATTGTATTGGCTTGATGAAGCAGTGCTGAATGTGTGTGCTTAGCACACACATTCAGCTCTACTTCATCGGGCTAATAGAATGCATTGGCCAGCGCTGATTGGCCGAATTCCGTACTCTGGCCAATCAGCACTGGCTAATGCATTGTATTGGCTTGATGAAGCAGTGCTGAATGTGTGTGCTTAGCACACACATTCAGCTCTACTTCATCGGGCTAATAGAATGCATTGGCCAATCAGCGCTGGCCAATGCATTCTATTAGCGTGAACTGAGTTTGCACAGGGGTTCTAGTGCACCCTCGGCTCTGCTACATCAGATTGCTACATCTGATGTAGCAGTGCCGAGTGTGCATCAGATGTGTAGTTGAGCAAAACTGACTCAGCACTGCTAAGTCTGCATTCGCATAGGAATGCATTGGCCAGCCTTCGGCCAATCAGCGCTGGCTCTGCCGGAGGAGGCGGAGTCTAAGGTCGGACCTGAATGGAGACTGGTGTGGAGCGACCTTAGACTCCGCCTCCTCCAGCAGAGCCAGCGCTGATTGGCCGAATTCCGTACTCTGGCCAATCAGCACTGGCTAATGCATTGTATTGGCTTGATGAAGCAGTGCTGAATGTGTGTGCTTAGCACACACATTCAGCTCTACTTCATCGGGCTAATAGAATGCATTGGCCAGCGCTGATTGGCCGAATTCCGTACTCTGGCCAATCAGCACTGGCTAATGCATTGTATTGGCTTGATGAAGCAGTGCTGAATGTGTGTGCTTAGCACACACATTCAGCTCTACTTCATCGGGCTAATAGAATGCATTGGCCAATCAGCGCTGGCCAATGCATTCTATTAGCGTGAACTGAGTTTGCACAGGGGTTCTAGTGCACCCTCGGCTCTGCTACATCAGATTGCTACATCTGATGTAGCAGTGCCGAGTGTGCATCAGATGTGTAGTTGAGCAAAACTGACTCAGCACTGCTAAGTCTGCATTCGCATAGGAATGCATTGGCCAGCCTTCGGCCAATCAGCGCTGGCTCTGCCGGAGGAGGCGGAGTCTAAGGTCGGACCTGAATGGAGACTGGTGTGGAGCGACCTTAGACTCCGCCTCCTCCAGCAGAGCCAGCGCTGATTGGCCGAATTCCGTACTCTGGCCAATCAGCACTGGCTAATGCATTGTATTGGCTTGATGAAGCAGTGCTGAATGTGTGTGCTTAGCACACACATTCAGCTCTACTTCATCGGGCTAATAGAATGCATTGGCCAGCGCTGATTGGCCGAATTCCGTACTCTGGCCAATCAGCACTGGCTAATGCATTGTATTGGCTTGATGAAGCAGTGCTGAATGTGTGTGCTTAGCACACACATTCAGCTCTACTTCATCGGGCTAATAGAATGCATTGGCCAATCAGCGCTGGCCAATGCATTCTATTAGCGTGAACTGAGTTTGCACAGGGGTTCTAGTGCACCCTCGGCCCTGCTACATCAGATTGCTACATCTGATGTAGCAGTGCCGAGTGTGCATCAGATGTGTAGTTGAGCAAAACTGACTCAGCACTGCTAAGTCTGCATTCGCATAGGAATGCATTGGCCAGCCTTCGGCCAATCAGCGCTGGCTCTGCCGGAGGAGGCGGAGTCTAAGGTCGGACCTGAATGGAGACTGGTGTGGAGCTATCTTAGACTCCGCCTCCTCCAGCAGAGCCAGCGCTGATTGGTCGAGTTCCGTACTCTGGCCAATCAGCACTGGCCAATGCATTTCTATGGGGAAAAGTTAGCTTGCGAAAATCGCAAACTGACAGGGATTTCCATGAAATAAAGTGACTTTTATGCCCCCAGACATGCTTCCCCTGCTGTCCCAGTGTCATTCCAGGGTGTTGGTATCATTTCCTGGGGTGTCATAGTGGACTTGGTGACCCTCCAGACACGAATTTGGGTTTCCCCCTTAACGAGTTTATGTTCCCCATAGACTATAATGGGGTTCGAAACCCATTCGAACACTCGAACAGTGAGCGGCTGTTCGAATCGAATTTCGAACCTCGAACATTTTAGTGTTCGCTCATCTCTACCTACAACCTCTAATAACACTATCACCGAACCGCGATCTATACAGCCTTCCCCTCTCCTTCTGTCTCTACCCCCCTTCCCTCATTGACTGTAAGCCCTCGCGGGCAGGGCCCTCTACCTCACTGTGCCAGTCGGTCACTGTTAGTATTATATCTACCTGTATATTTTGTGTATTGTATGTAACCCCCAAATGTAAAGCACCATGGAATTAATGGTGCTATATAAATAAATAAATAATAATAATAATCATAATACAGATAGCTACAAATGAATACTGCATGAGCTCTTCAGTAATGAAGGGCTGTGCAAACACAGCTTTAACGTGCATTGATAGATTAAAACAACACAATGGCGACAAAAACAAAACTGTACTGTGTGAATCTAGGTTATTACCAACCTTTTACATAGTTATTTTAGTTCAGTATTTTCTGACAGACAAATTTCAAAACTGTCACTTGTACGAGCATGGCATTGCAGCTAGTTGTACGGATTTAGCCCTATTCTTTTGTTGGGCTGAAATTGTAGGTGAATTGGCATGGTTTAAAGTCAAACAAGGGAATGGGTCCAAAGGTTTAATGCAGATATCCAGGGTGTGCACCCCCAAAACCTCGGTGGCAGACACAGAAATTCACTCATGCTATGTACACTCAATCCAGATATCCACGTTTTTTTACCCCCAAAACCTAGGTGGGAGACACCGAAATTCATTGAGGCTATATCAGCTCAATCCAATTTTTAGGGGTCTACCCCCTAAAAGCTAAGTGTGACACACAGCAATTCAGTCATGCTATATAAGCTCAATACAATTTTTTAATGCTGTGCCCCCCAAAACCTACCAGGGATACACAGCAATTCAGTCAAGCTATATCAACTCAATCCAATTTTTAAGGGTCTACCCCCCAAAACTAAGTTGGAGACACATCAATTCAATCAGGCTATATCAGCTCAATCCAATTTTTAGGGGTCTACCCAAAAGCTAAGTGTGATACACAGCAATTCAGTCACACTATATCAGCTCAATCCAATTTTTAGGGGTCTACCCCCCAAAAGCTAAGTGTGACTTACAGAAATTCAGTCACGCTATATAAGCTCAATCCAATTTTTTAATGCTGTACCCCCAAAACCTACCAGGGATACACAGCAATTCAGTCACGCTATATAAGCTCAATCCAATTTTTTAATGCTGTACCCCCAAAACCTACCAGGGATACACAGCAATTCAGTCAAGCTATATCAGCTCAATCCAATTTTTGGTCAATCCAGATCTGCTAGCAGGTTCCGGCCATTATCACATATGCAAACATGCCTGGGCCCAGGTGCAGCGGGGAAAACCAAATTGCCATATCATCCAGGATGGCATTGCTCACCTCGGGTGCAGTGTGTGTTCTGTCGGGCAAGCTGATGAGCTTCAGCATGGTCTGCTGACGTCTCCCCACGCCAGTGCTGCAGCGTTTCCAGGTCGTAGCTGGGATCGATGTTACGGCAGAGAAGAAGTGTTTGTGAGAGGGTCCCAGCCTTGACTACATTCACCCAGCGTGCCGTGAGTGAGATGTAGCATCCCTGTCCGCATGCGCTTGTCCAGTGGTCAAGTGCACCTTAGAGCAAAGCGCGGAACTCAGGGTCCGACTGATGTTATGGGACACGTGCTGTCGCAAGTCAGGGACGGCACACTAAGAGAAGTAGTGACGGCTAGGGGCAGCATAGCGAAGTGCCACAGCTGCCATCAGGTCATGGAAGGCCTGAGTCTAGCATAAATGCCAACATCTCCAGGGCCAGCACTTTTGAGATGAGGCCATTGAAGGCTTGGGCATGTAGGTGGGTTGCGCTGTACTTCTGCCTGCAATGAAACGCCTGGGAGATGGGGAGTGGCTGGGAAGAGGCGCATGATGGTGCAGGCAAAAAGGGCGGATGAGGGTGAACTCCCCAAAGTGTCAGAGGCAGATGTGGAGGTGTCCAGGCTGGTGGTCTGGATTGCAGCACCAGCACTGTAAACAGTGGAAGAGTCAGTGTCGGCAACACCGGGCTACGATTGTCCTGCGTTTGCTCTCTCCCACTGAGTCCAGGGCTTGCCTTCCAAATGACAGTGCACGCAAAAGGTGGTGAGGTTTCTCTTTTCAGAGCCCCTACTTCGTTTCGACTTGCAAAGTGTGCAAACTGCACTAAATTTGTCATGGAACTGGTGACACTAGGCACCTCAGTAGCGGTAGTTTGGCCAGGGGGTGACGCTAGCCTCCTGTGTGACAATGAAATCATCTGCTACTTCGTCATCCTCCTCTTCCCCCATCAATATACACTGTGAAACAGATAGGAGTGTGCACTGACTATCCTGCTAGTAGGTTCTGCTCCTATGCCAAACTCCTCAGCGTATAATGCGTTATCCCTGATGGCGAGGAGGGATTCTTGTATCCCACACAGGAGCGGGATTGTTACACTCATGAGTGCGTCGTCTTGGTGGACTCCTCAAAGACACGAGGAGATCTCGCATAAGTCTGGCAACATGGGCGAGTTTTGCATGAGTGGCTAGTACACAGAAAATCTTTGGTCTTGCTGCTTCTGGACATGCCTCTGCCTCTAGCCACTTTTTAGCTTGCCTCCATGTCTACATTGCTTTCGCCCCTAGACATCACCACAGTCCATGCCTCTGCCTCTAGCCACCTTTTTTCCTGCTTAGCATGCCTCCACATCTTCACTGCTTTCACCTCTAGACATCACCCCTGGCCCCAGGTGCAGCGGGGAAAAAAACATTGCCATATCATCCAGGATGGCATCCCTGACCTCGGAGGCAGTGTGCTGTCTGTCTCCCAAGCTGATGAGCTTCAGCATGGCCTGCTGACGTCTGCCCATGCCAGTGTTGCGCGTTTCCAGCTTGTAGCTGGTGTCGATTTAATGGCGGCGGAGGAGGAGGAGGAGGAGGGTGGTGTTTCAGCACTCCTGCCAGGAATATTGGGCAGGGAGACAAGGCAGGCCTCCATAGTTTGCGACGCAGTCCCAGCCTCAACTACATTCAGCCAGTGTGCCATAATTGAGATGTAGCATCCCTGGCCACATGCACTTGTCCACACGTTGGTGGTCAAGTGGAACTTTGTACAAAGTGCAGAACTTAGGGCCCACCTGATGTTATGGGACATGTGCTGGTGCAAGGCTCAACTCACCCAAAGGGCAAAAAACTCTGCTGGTGCAAGGCTGAAGTCACATCAAAGACCTCAATCTCTGCTGGTAGCTCAGCTTATGGGCCTCTAACTTAATTTGTAAGGGCTCACATTAAGGGCCAGAAAAGTGAATTTTGGAAGGTCTTACCACATCACACACACACAAATCCACAATGACAATTAAGGGTGGGTACTGTTGGATTTCCCATTGCCTATTCCATCCGTGGTTGTCATGGGCAACGTGATTTAAAGGGGTGCTTGTTAATGTTTCTTTAGCTTAAATTTGGGTTTCTGTCCATCCAATTAGGGAAGAAAGAAGGTTTCCAGGTATTTTTCCACTTTGATAGAGGGTTTTTTGAGTGTAGAAAGTGTGTAGTTGATAGGCTGTGATGGGGTAAAACTGTGACTTGGGCTTGTTAGATGCCCCCAGGCATGCTTGCCCTGCTGTCCCAGTTGCATTGCAGAGGTGTTGGCATCATTTCCTGGGGTGTCATAGTGGACTTGGTGACTTGGTGAGTCGAACGGTGGGTTCCCCTGAAACTAAGCATTTTTCCCCATAGACTATAATAGGCTTCGATATTCGTTCGAATAGTCGAATACTGAGCAGCTATTCGAAACGAATATTGAATATTTTACTGTTCGCTCATCTCTAATACTGATGGGGGGGGGGGAAGGCAGGAAACAGAGAAGAAACTGGAAACTACAGACCAGTTAAGATTGACCTTGAAAGAAGTAGAAATAATGGAGACCCTCCAGAGTAAGATGGTAAACAGTGTTGTTGTTAGTGTATTCTGATAACAGATAAGTCACAAATAACATACCGTATATACTCGAGTATAAGCCGACCCGAATGTAAGCCGAGGCCCCTAATTTTGTCACAAAAAACTGGGAAAACTTATTGGCATTGACTCGAGTATAAGCCAAGGGGGGGAAATGCAGCAGCTACTGGAAAATTTCAAAAATTAAAATGGTCGGAGTTTTTGGGTGCAGTAGTTGCTGGGTGCTGGAGAAGGGGAGGGGGTGTTTTGGTTGTCTGTCTGCCCCTTCCCTGAGCTTGAGGACTGTTTTTTTTCCCCCCACTTGGAATTCATCCTGGCTGTATATAGGGTATCTGCAGGGCTCCTACTAACCCCTTCCCGACGGAACAGGAGCACTGCAGATACCCTATATTCAGTAGACTGGGCACTTTCAGGCACAGGGATACTTAATGTGTATGTGTTTCACAGTAATTTTCTACTTTTCTATTTTTTTTTTAAGCTTCTTTTTTCACTATTTTATGGGAGATTCTATACATTACTATTGTGGCTGATCATAGACCAGCCAAGGGGGGCTTTTTCAGCACAAAAACTGTGCTGAAAAACTCGGCTTATACTCGAGTATATATGGTAATTTAAGACACTGTCCTGGGTCCTATTGTTTTTAACATGTTTGTAGGTGACATAAGAGATTATTTGGTACAGGGCCGGCGTCAGCGCACGGCATAGTCGGGCAAGTGGCGGGGCCCACAGAGCCTCTGGGGGCCCCCCGGCACTTGCCTGTCACAATTTCAGCTCATCGGCGTCCGTCCGCCGATGAGCTGGAATACATACGCGATGCAGGAGCTGTGAGATCAGCTCCTGCTTTAAAGCTCCGGCCCGGCTTGCGTGTGTAGGCGCGATGACGTCATCACGCTTACACACGCAAGCCGGGCCGGAGCTAAGCAGGAGCTGATCTCACAGCTCCTGCATCGCGTATGTGACTGGAGAGAGGAGCGTCGGGGGAACGATGGAAGGTGAGTGATAGAAGGTGAGTGTAAGTGTTTGTTTTGTATTACATATTAAGGTGAAACATAATGAAGAGGAGGGGGGAACGGCATGACACTGGGGAAGATGAAGGGGGTGGGGAGAGAACGGCATGAAACTGGGGACAGAGATGGAGGGGGCCCAATGAAACTGAGGGGGCAAATGAAGGGGAGGGGTGGAACAGCATGACACTGGGGCAGAGACGGGAGACATGAAACTGTGGGCAGATGAAGGGAGAGAATGTGATGAAACTGGGGACAGAGTTGGAGGGGGGGACATGAAACTGGGGGCAGAGGAAGGGTGTATATGAAACTGGGGGAGAGATGGAGGGGGGGCATATAATTTACGGGTGACTGTAGGAGGATTATACTGTGTGGGAGCACATGATAAATGAATGAGAATGGGTGGAATCAACATAAAAGTGGGTGGAGCCAAATTTGCAGCGGCGCGCAGAGCGCGCCGCACATTTTGCCCCTCTTTCTACTCTTTAAAAGATTGGGAGGTATGGCGTTGGTGACGCCACACTCCTGCATGACGTCACTCGCTTCATCTGCAACGCACAGTGCCTCGACTCCCCCACCTCCTTTACAAGGGGGCCCACTGAGGCTCTGTCGCCCAAGGGCCCATAAAAACCTGGAGCCGGCCCTGATTTGGTAGGTAAAGTTTTCCTGTTTACTGATAACACAAAAGTGTGTAATAGAGTTGATACTTTGAAGAAGATCTATGGATGAAAGGTCCAAACTATAGAAACTACAGTTCAATGTTTTGAATTGTAAAATAATGTGATTGCAGATAAAGAAACCTCTATTAGATTGGTAGTTCTTAGTCAAGACTTAAGAAGAAAAGGATATTGGAGTTCTGATATCTGACAACTTAAAAGTAAGTGTACACTGCAACCAGGCAGCAGGGAAAGAAAGTAGATGCTTGACTGTATAACCAGAGGTATAACCAGTAGGAAGAGAGAGAGTGAAATCCTGATGCATAGAGCGCTTATGAGACTACGTGTCCAGTTCTGGTGAGATAGTTTGCTGCTGTATTTAGCGATCAGTGTTTTGCATTTGGAGGTGAGTATCCACTATAGCAAACCTACATCTGCCATGACAGATTTCCTACAAAGAACTGCTTACATTACAGCCGTAAGCACTAATATTTCATTAAAGGGATTCTACCATTAAACTACTTTTTGTTCTAATTACCACGTCGGAATAGCCTTAAGAAAGGCCATTTTTGGGTAGCCGCTCTTTCAGTTCAATACAGGAGCCAGCTGATGGCCATTTTGGGGTAGCCGCTCTTGCAGTTCAATACAGGAGCCGGCCGGCGGCCATTTTTGGGTAGCCGCTCTTGCACTTCAATACAGGAGCTGGCCGGCGGCCATTTTGGAGTGGCCTCTCTATGCTCCTGTATCGAACTACAAGAGCAAGAGAAGCCAGAAGAGGAAGAGTTGCTGCAGAAGAAGGAGGCGGCGCAGGAAAGAGCTCTGGGCAGCAATGGGGACGCGCTCATCGGTGTTTCAGCACTGGGGCCCGCCCTCATTGCTGCGGAGAGCTCATTTGCATACCAGTTAAAACCGGTATTTCTACGGAACGGCGCGGCGGAGACCATGTCTAAAGGTAGGAGACGAATAGCCTTTCTTAAGGCTATTCTGACGTGTTCATTAGAAAAAAAGGTAGTTTAATGGTAGAATTCCTTTAATGACAGACTGCATGTACACAATGCTTTTCGGTTGCTTAAAATATTTAAGAATGACATGCTTTTTTTAATTGCAATAATAAAATTTTACTATCCATCTCAACTATAAGCCAATGGGTATTGATTGAAAACCATAGGTGCATCATTGGAAACAAAATGTGCTAAGTATTTCTACAATAAAAAAAGCACACAGTTCTTAAGGCTAAGGCCCCATGGGACGATCCGAAGCTATAAAGCACTATGGGAAATTCCGCAGCAGCAACGCATCACGGTTCTGGCTGCAGCGCTTTAAACAGAAAATTCAGTTTTCCTCTGCGGGCTTTCTGTTTGAATTATATCTATGGGTACTGCTGGCGTTTTTCCGTAGCTATAATTGACATGCTGTGATTTCCAAAACTGCGCTGGTTTTAGAAATGGTGGCATGTCCGCGCCAAAGTTTTTACCGTAAAGTGGGCATGGGATTCACAGGAATTCCATCCACTTTGCAGTTACTGTAAAACGCCATGATTTTTCCAGCGGCGTTTCCGACCCGTGGAGCCCCGACCTCAAAAGCAATGTGTAAACAGAGCCAGAGATGTCATATATTCAGGTGGGAATCAAACAATAACCGCTTTTCTTTGAGTGTTTTATTTGCATAAATGAATCTGTGGGAAATCCAGTGATTCCTGCCCTCTTCACCCGTTGCTAAACCGCCTTTACCAGGGCTCATTTCTAATTCATTTCCTGTTATTGCTCTTAAACGAGAATTATGTCAAACTATAAATTATACAGAAGTAAAAAAAAAAAAGAAGAATCACTTTCAACACCAAACGGTGACTCACGCGGCTTCTCCTCAATTATTTTAATAGCTTTTATGAATAGAAGTAACAGATAACTCCTGACAGATCTGTGTAGCCTGCCAGGGGCACAGCTGCCTATAAACAGAAAAAAAAAAGATTTAGTGGAAAAGGGAATTGGGAGTTCCTGAGAAAATGAGAAAGTAAATCAGTGCTCGACCCAGCACCCAATACAGTATATGGCTGGTGCCTGAATTCTGGTCTAGCCACTCTCTACTGGCGCCATCTAATGGTCACTATGTGAAGATGCATCCAGTCACACACAGGTAACTATTATCTCTAGATTAGATCAGATCGCCATATAAAAATAATAGATTTATGATCACTTTACTTTCATGAGACACTGAGGAATACTATCAGTTATATTATTCATTGGATTTATCTTCGCTGTGATAAATCTTATTGGTTTTCAAAATACCTGTCTAAATTTGCACTAACTATTAGTAAATCTGGACTATGTTGTCTGTGTATTGGATGCTAATAAAACGTTATTTGAAATATTTGCACAAAACCAGCAGTCATAGCAGGTGTTATGGGGCCAGCAGCATTAGACGGCCTCATTCACTTACCCATTCACACCTCCTCCACTTCAACCTTCAGCCTCTAGGGAGTCCCAATGATAAACAGCATCCAGACATTGCATTCTGAGGGTGCATTCACACTAAGTATACGCTGAGCTGATTCAGAATGTAAAACACGTTCAGAATCAGCACGTACAAAGCAGATCCCATTCATTTCAATGGTAGCCGGCATACGAGCGCTCCCCATTGAAATGAATGGGCTGCTTTTTTCCCCTATTGGTTTCAATGTGATACGTGTGTTTTACATTCAGAATCAGCTCAGCGTATACTTAGTGTGAATGCACTCTGACTGTGTATGGCATCAGGACGTCATATGACACAAGAGGCTAAACTGAAGAGGAGATGTCCCTGGGAAGGAGTGGGGATGGGTAAGTGAATATCAGGTGATACCTATCTGCTGGAGTAATGCAGTAGGTAGTGAACTAAAGTCACTCTGTGGGAGTGTGGGGACAGTATATTGTGTGGGGACCAGTAAAGGGAGCACTTAATGTATGAAGGCCAGTAAGAGTCAGTAAACACAGTGTGGGTGGTCAGTAAAGAGGGCAATTACTGTATGAGGGACTAATAATGGGGGCAATATACTGTATGGGGACTAATAATGGGGGCAATATACTTATGGGGGACTAATAATAGGGGCAATATACTGTATGGGGGACTAATAATAGGAGCAATATACTTTATGGGGGGACTAATAATGGGGGCAATATACTGTATGGGGACTAATTATGGGGCAATATACTGTATGGGGGACTAATAATGGGGGCAATATACTGTATGGGGGACTAATAATAGGGGCAATATACTGTATGGGGGACTAATAATGGGGGCAATATACTGCATGAGGGACTAATAATGGGGCAATATACTGTATGGGGAGCTAATAATGGGGGCAATATACTGTATGGGGGACTAATAATGGGGGCAATGTACTGTATAGGAGACTAATAATTGGGGTAATATACTGCATGAGGGACTAATAATAGGAGCAATATACTGTATGGGGGACTAATAATTGGAGCAATATACTGTATGGGGGGGCTAATAATTGGAGCAATATATTGTATGGGGGACTAATGATAGGAGAAATATACTGTATGGGGGACTAATAATAGGAGCAATATACTTTATGGGGGGACTAATAATGGGGGCAATATACTGTATGGGGACTAATTATGGGGGCAATATACTGTATGGGGGACTAATAATGGGGGCAATATACTGTATGGGGGACTAATAATAGGGGCAATATACTGTATGGGAGACTAATAATTGGGGCAATATACTGTATAGGGGACTAATAATGGGGCCAATATACTGCATGAGGGACTAATAATGGGGCAATATACTGTATGGGGAGCTAATAATGGGGGCAATATACTGTATGGGGAGCTAATAATGGGGGCAATATACTGTATGGGGGACTGATATTGGGGAATATACTGTATGAGGGACTAATAATGGGGGCAATATACTGTATGGGGACTAATAATGGGGCAATATACCTTGTGAGGATCAGTAAAGGGGGCTATCTACCATGTACGGCCAATAAAGGTTCTATTTACCATGTAGGGGATCAGTAAATGGGCATTATACTATGTGGGGGGAGCTCAGTCAAAAGCTTGCTATGGGTCTTTCTTAGTTATGCTCTAGCACAAGATAAGACCATGAAGCACACACTTCTAGACACCGGCCCTCCAGAGCTTCACGCCCACAGAAGGAGTAACATCAAGCAGCAAATAAGATACTCTTCCATTCCCAGCCAGATTTGAGCACACACTAAAAGCGTAGACTCAGCACCAATAAGAGAAAGTTCAAGGTAAGATCAATAAAAGGGAGAACCTCCATTGGTAGAAAACACATTCCCCAATACAAGGGTGAATGCAGCCTCCAAACCCAGATACACACAGGGGAGTATAGGAGTGGCAGGAAACAGGCAAATACAAACTTCTAGAAGAACAGAAGAAAAAAACACAAGTAGTTACTGTTTCGGGGGGTTAAGGATTGGTTGTCTATTACACAGGGGAACAAAAAAAAAATTTCTGTTGAGTTAAATTTTTGAGCTGTTTAATACTGAAATTGACATGCTGAACTCAAATCTGCTGTTACTTTTCTTCTATCACGTCAAGTTTTTTCTCTACAGCGTATCTTGATGTGACCACGCTAGGCTATTTGGTAACGCATGCGACAAGGTGGTGGGAGGTTGTGCACCCGTCTCCCGCGCGCGTGGTGACGTCATAACTGTCCCGACTGACTGGGAGAAGACGCTGAGAGGGGAGTACTCGGCTGTGGGGAGCGCCATGGTTACTATACTGTGCGGGCGGGGGTGCGATAGGCAGTATACTGTGTGTAGTGGGGGCTGCAATGTTACACTGTGTGTTTAGGGGGGCTGCAATGTTGCACTGTGTGTAGGGGGGCTGCAATGTAGCACTGTGTGTGTAGGGGGGCTGCAATGTTGCACTGTGTGTGTAGGGGGGCTGCAATGTTGCACTGTGTGTGTAGGGGGGCTGCAATGTTGCACTGTGTGTGTAGGGGGGCTGCAATGTTGCACTGTGTGTAGGGGGGATGCAATGTAGCACTGTGTGTGTAGGGGGGCTGCAATGTTGCACTGTGTGTGTAGGGGGGCTGCAATGTTGCACTGTGTGTGTAGGGGGGCTGCAATGGGGAATGTGATTGTGATGGAGCAATGGGCAGGCTTTGTGCCCTGCGCTCCAGACATCCTGTGTCTTGTTCTAGTCTACTACCACAGAATAGAACAGAGCAGGCCTCGCACACGGATCTGTTTTCATGGTTGTGTGCGGGAAGCCTTAAGTATATTAGTCCGGCCCTCTGAAACCATTCCAATTTCTAATGTGGCCCCATGGGAAAATTAATTGCCCACCCCTGGTCTAGATAGCTATCGTTTTCCGAATTTTGTTGTGAGTTCTTGTTTGTAGACAAGCAGTTAACAGAATTTATTCTTTTGTAGACATAAGTACTTTTTTGCTTTCCATTCGATCATGTCTGCGGCTTCATCTTCTCGTCGTAAGTGTCTCAACAGCCCTGATTCGTTTTGTTACATCTGTTTTTTCCTTCTTGTAAGAATATATGTAACTCATATATTCTGTGCTGCTGAGAATGAAAAGGAAGTTATGTATACAATTAACACAATTGTTTCATCTTCTATTATTCCAGAAATAATCAATTATTTCCATTCTAGTATTCACCGGTCACATGGTAGAAAGCGATAAGCTATATGGTATTTAGATATAGCTAACTGAGGGGTTTCCTCTTGTATCACGATAGATGATCCCCAGAGTTTTTAAAAAAATCTTCAAAACACCCAACTACCGCATTGTGCAGAAATATAGCTTGGAAATAAAATGAATGAATCTAGGTTTCTATCCATTGTAAGCAGGAGTAACAGAAGGACAAACATATGAATCAGTAGGCACATGATACAAATACCCTGGTCTGTTGTTATATATAATGCACAGCACACCAAATTCTATCTGTCAAGACTGGCAACTTGTGCACATTGACAAGTTATTCTCAGATCTCTCCTCTGCCTGTTTCCCCACATATGGTAATCCCTTGCTTTGTATGAATGTCATTGTTGTCAATGTGGCACTTGTGGGGAATTAGCAACAAGGCTTCGAACTAATTGACATAGCTCACTCCTACTTGAACTGTTGGATCTTTCACTTCTTGCAATTGTGTCCCAGTACAATATTTGGAGACTGTGACCCCAACGGTCAGATGCAGCAACAGCTGGATGCCACTACTGCATATATACTGCACAAACCCTTTATTGCAGATCATTATTGCCCCAAACTATTTGCAGAGGAAATTTTAGACTTATGACAACATGTAATTTGACAAAAAATAATAATTGTATCGAAAAATAGACGCAGATTGGTACTGTATAAAGCAAGTACGAAATATCTGCAAAAGATCATAAAATACAATGATTTTCATATAAAATTATGAGAATAAGGCACGGTATAGAATTCTCTTTAGCTGTGTAATTTGAACAAAGAAAGGCAGTAAGCAGCGCCGCACCTCTAATGAGGTGAGGTGAGGCGCCCGCCTCGGGCGGCACATGGGCAATTTATTTTTTTTTCCTTTTTTTTCTTTGAACCAGCGCAAGGAGAGCTGCTGCTCTCCTTGCGCTGGTTCAGACGTCTACGTATTAGCATAAGCGGCATCATCACGCCGCCTACGCTGATATGTAGACGTCTGACTGCCAAGAGAAGAGGATCGCGGAGGCAGCGGGAGCAGCAGCAGCACTGCAATCGGTAAGTATAATAAAAAAATTTTTGCTTTATAATAGGCCGCTACCTGCTGGAGTATCTCCAGCAGGTAGCGGCCTATTTACCAACCTCCCCAGACTTGCTCACTGCCACCCCCGCTTCTCCTTGTACTGCCGCTATTATTATACTCGGGGGTCTGAAAAGACCCCCGAGTATAATAATTGGAGCCCCATTGGAGGTGAGGGAACATAATAAACAGTGTTACTCACCTCTCCGGGATCCGATGTTAATCCTAGCAGGTTTTGGGCCTATATGGTAATGCCCAGACGTCACCTGGTCTGGGATATTACCATATAGGCCGAAAGCCTGCTAGGATTAAAGAGGACCTTTCATGGGTTTGGGCACAGGCAGTTCTATATACTGCTGGAAAGCTGACAGTGTGCTGAATTGAGCACACTGTCGGCTTTCACGATCTGTGCCCCGGGTGAAGAGCTATCTGTGCCGTTACCGTAGCTCTTTAAAGTCAGAAGGGCATTCCTGACAGTCTGTCAGAAACGTCCATCTTCCCAGCAGCTCCTATTGGCGATAGGCACTGCTGGGAAGAAAGACGTTCCTGACAGACTGTCAGGAACGCTCTTCTGACTGTGAAGAGCTACAGTACCGGCACAGATAGCTCTTCACCCGGGGCACAGATCGTGAAAGCCGACAGTGTGCTCAATTCAGCGCACTGTCAGCTTTCCAGCAGTATATAGAACTGCCTGTGCCCAAACCCATGAAAGGTCCTCTTTAATCCTAGCAGGCTTTCGGCCTATATGGTAATATCCCAGACCAGGTGACATCTGGGCATTACCATATAGGCCCAGCAGTATATAAAACTGCCTTTGCCGAAACCCATGAAAGGTTCTCTTTAACATCGGATCCCGGAGAGGTGAGTAACAGTGTTTATTATGTTCCCTCGTCTCCCCTGGGGCTCTGATTATTATACTCGGGGGTCTAAAAAGACCCCTGAATATAATAATAGTTCATGGGTGTGCAATTGTGGGGCATAAGAGAGCTTGAAGGGTCCACTGTGGCCCCTGCAACCTCTATTATGCCCCACAGCGGCCCCCCTGCAACCTCTATTATGCCCCACAGTCTATTGTGCCACTGTGGGGCATAATATAGGCTGCAGGGGCCACTGTGGGATGGATATATATATATATATATATATATATATATATATATATATATATATATATATATGGGTCAGGTGTATGGAGAAGTGAGGAGTCAAAGATGTCTATGTTTCAAACTTTACAGAGTCAAGACACTGGCAGTAGGGAAAGTGATTTTTCCTTTAAACACTGAGAACAGTGAAGGCTCAGAGATTAATCTGTTAATACTATTTCTCCTATCATGTGTTGAAGAGTTATGGGTGCATATAGTCAGCTATGGGCAGTGGAGAATGCAATACAGCAAAGCAGGAACCATGGAGCAAAAAGTGTCTGGTAGAGTGATAGCAAAGAATAGATAGACTATGGTCAGGAGTATGAAATCACAGAATGTAGAGAAATGGAAGATTATACAAACCCTTGGTTGCTTTAGTATTCGTATCAGCAAAATATGTAAAAGATTCTTCCTGAAATGACATGAACAAGGTGGCTGGTGTTGCCAAAAAAAAACAAAAAACAGATAAATAGCTCTTATCAAACCACATATAAATTCTGAAGCTTAATTATATTTAGGACGTATGATAGGAAGATAGAACTCAACTGGAAAGTCACCAGTATGGTGGAAAGATCTGGAGGGAAAAGAAAATATAGAGGACAACTGGCAACAGGCTGGACAGAGACAATTACCAAAACGTGAACTCAATAATGAAAGACATTCAGAATAAACAAGTGTCATAAATGGACTGTGATTCCATAGAAACTTGATGTAGCATATTGATGAATTATATTTTAATTTACTTTCTTCACAAATGCACATTATAATCCCAACTGCAGTGTTCTGTATGCAAAGAATAATAATGGTATGAGCACCAGAGCTTTGTCCATACCATGAGGAAGTGGGCTGCCTTTGAAAGTCCATTGGTAACCTGCAGTAATGGGAGAACCAATTTGTAACAATCCAAATTTGACCTGAAATTTCCCAAAGGTTGTAGTTTGGTATTTACAATTTTTTCCACATGGTGCTGGATCCCTACACCTGCACGAATCCTTAATAAATATCCCTTAGGTCTGACAGCAAATGTATACAGAGCCACCCTAATAAAGGTTCATTAATGCCGCTATACACCATATCAGCCATAATGCACATTAGGCTGGTATACTGTATCTGTATATCCATACCAAAGAATGTTCATTTGGATATCCCACATATAGAAGTCACCCTAACCAATGCTTTTTTAAGGTCTCTACATGTGGCTGGGTCACTGTGCTTGCCACCTGCATTTTGCCTCCATCTCTCACTAAAATATACTTTTCCTTGGTCTCTATAACCACTGCAACTTTTCCTATTGTGAATAGGAAGCAGCAATAAGCAATATTCATCACTGCCTCCTGAAATCAGTGACTCAATCTAAGTGATAGAATCACTGATTGCCGAAGAAGGGGTTAAGTGCAGTCTCGATATGACCCCAGTTAAACCCTTGAGTTTAGGGAACTCTTCAGTGAGAGAAAGAGTCTCCACATAGAACCCCAGATCTTACACTTCCTGGGGCTTTTTGTGCACGATATAGGTGGTTACTAGATATTAGAGATGAGCGAACAGTGAAATATTCGATATTCGTTTCAAATAGCCCCTCAATATTCAACAAATATCGAACACATTATAGTCTATGGGGAAAAATGCTTTGTTTCAGGGGAAGCCACACTTCGACTCAGGGGAGTCACCAAATCCACTATCACACCCCAGGAAATGATGCCAACACCCTGGAATGCAACTGGGACAGCAGCGGAAGCATGTCTGGGGGCATCAAGTACCTTTATAATGTCGGGATCCCTGTCAGCTTGCGATATCGCAAGCTGACAGGGATCCTGATGAGATAGAGCCCAAAAGAGCTGTTTCAGTAACATTCCCACCTAAATAAAGCTAATTCCTAGCTAACCCTGCCTGTACATCTATCCCTCTCTCACAGTCACATAGTTCATAGTCATGACCCGGATATTAAATCCACTATTCGTATAAATTGGAGGTCACCTGATTTAGCCAGCTAATTACTTTTTTCGATGCCTCCGTTGTCATAGTTCCTGTCCCACCTCTCCTGAGCAGTTATTGGTGCAAAAAAAAAGCGCCAGGGAAGGTGGGAGGGGATACGAATTTTTAGTGCGTTTTCCTCGTGGTATTCGATTGTAATCGAATATCTCGAACGTCCTGATATTCGATCAAATATCAATTCGATGGAACGCCATTCACTCATCTCTACTAGATATCATTTGACAATGATCTCTAATTTTCCCTATAACAAGATGTAAACCAGACAACGAGATTTCACTGAAGAGAGTAGAGGTGTTACTCAAACACAGGGAGAAGATGGACCGCACTCTCTGGTAGAATGATGAAGGCCAGAAGGACATTAATCACTATACCTTTTTATTGTACAAAAGCACTGTGAGATTTCATTGGCTAGTTTACTCCAAAAGAGGATAACGCTGCACTAGAATGGGTAAGTATGATAACTGTGCCCAACACAGCCAGATAAGATAAAGCAGCAAAAGCTTGCCTTTACCAAGATAGAAAAAAAAAACCAATATTTTTTTGGACTTTCCCAGCCAAATAACACTAGCCTGCAGCTGTCCCAGTAACCAAGCACCACTAGAGGATTAGATATTCGACCCTACCTGGCTCTTTCATGAGGGGAATATTTGGGTACAAATGGGGAGTTAGAATTAGCCTATTTAGCAGCTAAGCCTTACCTTAAATGGACACTAGTCAATCAAATAGCGATCAATACTAGAAAAAATAAATAAATATATATATATATATATATATATATATATATATATATATGACATAAAACCCCCTTTATAAGCCTCACTGACCATTTTATTACATATTTTAAACATGATGATACAGGTCATCAATGTAATCCACCAAATCTAACTACAAAGAGAACGTCTGAAGGAAAGAAAAGAAATAAAAACAAAAAACATATTAGTAAAACGTAAAGAAAAAATACAATTATACTTTCCCATCAAGGTCCAGTTCCTCTCATGTAGTAAACCAGCCAATGACATCTCATTGACTGCTTTACATTATTTGTCAAATGAACTTTAATAATCCCCGCAGTGGCAGGGGAAGTGAGCAAGACCATCCTACTTCTTGTCCCCATGATCTGTCTTGTAGACAAGACATGTCCACATCTAGCAAACGGTCATTGTTATCATTATCAATACAATCTGCTCATTCTCCTCCTCCATGCCAACGTCAGTCATCCATAGTCATTTGGCAGTTCTGTAACCTAACTGACACCTAAGTTGCTGGCAATGCAGTTACGGCCGTATCACTTAGTGGACTCCACTAACTGGTGGAATTTACCTTGATATTTGATATATGATTGTGGAGAAAGGTGCATGCCATTGTGGACCAGATATAATGGACAAGGACAACACATGGCTTTCACAGCCCACCACGTCTATATTTTGAACAGCCACAGCCCAGAAAAAGTAAGGCCATGTGCTATTACAACTCCATTTGTGCAGGCCCAGTTCCAACACCTTCTATGGATCCTCTTCCCTGGACCATTTCCCACCCCCCATTTTCACTAGGGGAAGTTGCTTTCACTCTTCCTCCATTAGTTTTAATGGTGTAAGGTGAAACACTATTATATGGTTTTACAGCTAAAGAGTCTAGGTCAGAGAATTCACACAGCAGAGAAGCTGCTCCAGTGTATCCTGTAGCAAGTATCCCATTAGATGACTCCCCACAAACTACAACTGGGGCAGTGTTGCCAGTGACAATGGCGCAAATATTGTAAAATAAAACAATGTCCCTACATGGCAAATGTGCTAAAGTTAGTGGTGCACTACTTTATTAACATATATATTGGCTTAACGTAGGTGCTGCTCATGGCCAGAAAAGTATCTGTTTATTTCATCCATTGTAATACGGCTAAAACCACCCTGCTGGACAGCAAAACGGTCTGCCCTTGCACTGCTTCATCTGTGACTGTGTGATTGTGTGAGCAGCAGAAGGCAATGAATAATCACTGCATGCAACAGACCACAGGGACAATGTAACTAATGAAGAAAAAGGTCATTCAGCTCACCATATCCAAATGTAAAGGTAAGTGTGGACCGGGATGCAAGGACAGCTGCCTGGACTTCTGTCAGCATAAACGGAGTGAAGCAAGTAGTGTAAAATCCAGCATCAGCCAAAAATTCACGGATGAAAAGGTATGTATAAAATGTAACTTTTATTCACATGAATAAAGAAATTACAAAGTAACTTAGTGGAAAAATGTCTCAGTTCATATTGAAGCTATTAAGTTACTTTCAAATTTTTTTATTTTTATACATACCTTTTCATCTGTGGAGTTTTGGCTGATGTTGGATTTTACACTACTTTCTTCACTACAGGGACAATGTGTTATTTTAAGATCCGCTAACGGAGTGTTGTCTTCTGAAGCCCTTTGAAGAGGCCACCAAATTTTTGGCAGTGACAGCTGCAGCATTAGTGATGTTACCCCTTTATTATGTACTTCACACAAAATACTTACACTCATGCAAAGAAGAATGGAAGGAGAAAAACAACTTCCACCTCTTGGTTACTGTTAATGATGATGATGATGATAATGACAACCATGCTGGCAAAGAATACTAACCATGGCAAGCCCCTGGGTTCATGCACACATTTGCAACCATGACAGACTGTATGCTTCACTGTTTACATAGTAACAAGAATATTATTAGCATGAAGCAGAGAGCGGAGTACTGGGTTTCTATGCTCTTAGATCCTTGCTATAAAGCTAAAATAGGGAATTCTTCTCTGCATCCTAAAGGGAGGCACAATTGGCATATTATCAGGATATGCTGTATACCAAAGCTAGCAAAGCTTTTAGGGAGACCACTGTAAGTGCCAGTGGCATGTCTACCCAGGTGGCCAGATTGTGTCCCTTGAAGGAAATGCTATGACAGTAACCACACGATCAGAAGCAGAAGCTGGACAGATGAGAGCAATGGACATTAAATAATGTTAGTGGGAACTCACCCTTAACATGTTATTATATTGTGCTAATAATTTTTTTTTAGCTTTTCCCTCAGTACATAATGATGCAGATTTACTATTAGTGTCTAAGTCATAGACAATGCAACTTTAGTCTGCTTAAATGCAACTTTAGACACTCTTAAACTGAGCCTGATTTATCAAAGTGTTTTATGTCTATGTTTGATAAATCTGGTGTATCGTTAGACTGTCTTCGGATTTCAGAGGCCACAGCCTTTCGGAAGTTAGTTCTGAGTCAGTTCTGAGTCAGTTCTACTTGCTAAATCCCCATTATTGTACTTCTGGTGGGACATAAGGGAAGTGTTGATTATATTGTTAAACTGTATTCCCTTAATCCTAACAGCAGCACAAGTTTCCCTCTCTATTATTTTTAGAATACTCACAATCTACACAATGGGAAGACATCGCTTTTGCCTATTTGCAATATAGGGGTGGGTCTTATTAATTAATTATGTAAATTAAAAGTTCCCTGCTGCACACCACCACTGAGGCCAATCAGTGGCCTCAGCAAGGCTCCTTTTCCTTTTCTTAGGTCACTAAGCCACTGTTTGTGATGGGACACAGAGCATAACAGGGACGCAGGATGTCACAGTGCATTGGGGACTTCCACTGCAAGAAAACACTGGAGCACCAGTACCAGACCATGCTGAGAGACACAAGACCACCAGGGATAGGTGAGTATGTTTATGAAGGGGGGGGGGGGTCACCTTTCCCAGCTAATATAATTTTTATTTTATTTTTTCATCCCTGACAACCTCTTTAACAATATAACCAATGCTCATAAACTCTTCCCTCTGACTGCACTGTGGGCTTATGTCACATAATAAAAAGGGCAGAGGTTTCTTTCCACCAATTATACATAAAAGAAGACGGATTTCAGTTCAATTTTATGGTGATTTGTTTACAAAGCTAGAGCACTGTCAGACATGATTGAAATTTGATGAGTTAGCTTAAGTATAATTTGCGCCAATGACAAAGTTTCAGATAATTAAATCTTTCTTCACTTCTGTCACTTAAGCAGACAGGAACTAGAGTAACACAAAAACGCGGAATTATTCTAGCAGAAAGTTACAAAGATCTCGGTCTAGTTTTATCTTTTTTTTAATAGGATGGCAGTCATAGGAGAAAAGTCCTCCAGCCTGAAGTCTTGGAATAAAATCTTCTGGCATAAACTAAAAACAAAGTTACACAAAGAAATCTTGTCATATTTCACTGTGTCCAGAAAACAAGACATTTTATATTAACTCAGCAAACAGAGTTAGTGGCATCAGCAGTGAAGCTGAACCAAAACTTGAAGATCTATGGAATTACCAATGGATACTGGACATGACCAATGCAATCTGCTCTTCATCTCAGTTCCTACAATCTTGCACGTTATCACCTAATCCATTTCTGTAGTGTTAAAGTATAAATACAATGGGCTCCTGGGACCAACAATATCATTATATCTCATCTGATGGGAGAATTTCCAAGTACTCCAAGACTTGTTACACTTTTGGAAATGCTCCTTGTGCACCTCAGTAGCCCCTTCTGCAATAACCCTGATACTATGTTCATAACATTTTACATTCAATCAAAACCATATTGAATGTCTACATCATAAATATGAGGTGATGACAGTCCATCTGCTTTGATGATTTCAATGACGGTATTGCTTTAGATCTATCGTTCTTCGTGTCTAGGTTCCCCTGAACTTGTGTGCTTTTAATTCTCGCTTTTATGTCCTTTCATTGGTACTTCTGTTATTGTGGATTAGCTTTAACGTGACCTCTACATTAGACTTTCACTATATGGTATTAGTACATCATAAAAGCCACTTGCCCACATTTCTCTCATTCCACTAGATAATCCAAAAAAACATTAGATGCTATATTTAACCCCTAAATATGCTCCACTGGCCAGTCACACCGGAGACTGGAGATTGTCACCTCTAACAACGCCTGGTAATTGTTTACTGGGTCGCTACAAATAAAAGGGAAGCGGCAAGATATACATTAATCTCTCTGTACTTCGGTCAGCATTTGAAGTCTTCAGATATGCTCTGGCAATTTGCCTTTCAACTAATGAGTGATAGGAAAACCAAAAAGAAAAATCATTCGAGGTTCCCTGACAGCAGCAGAGATCAATCAAGAAACCATTTGTAGAAGGTTTTTATGTTCACGTTTGTTTCCCATCAACATTCATGTCACCGACCAAGTCTCTGTCAAGTTTTTAATGTTTGTGACTTTGATCATAACTTGTTCTAATGCGTCGCTGTTATTTTATCTTACCCCATATTTCACACATCAGGAACATGGCAAGAAAGAACACTGCTATCGCATTGTTTGCTACAGGCAACATTCAACAAGTACAGCATATGTCTTGTTTGACAGAGCCTTATGAAAGGGAAAAAATTTTGTTTAGGCAAAGCTCTTACGCCTTATTCACATGATCACTGTTTGAAGAACAATGGGAACAGCACCGAGCCAAACTTCACGTGGTACCTGTAAGGGAATTGCAATAGGAGCAGTTCCCCAGTAGCTGCTGGTGAACCCTGGGGGAGGGCACAATAGACAGTGAGCCCTAAGCTAAATTCCCACCATTGTCCCTTCCTGCTTGCCGGTCCTATCCTAAGTAATAGGTGGCAACTGGTCGACGGGCCCTTACTGTATAAGTGAGAACACAGAACAAAGACAAGACAAACAACAACAAAGGGAGGACAGCTAGCTAAGGGTCCGGTAACAGTCGAGCAACGCAGTACAGAATCAAAATCCAAGAGAATATGGTAAGCCAGAGGTCAGAAATATAATAGTAGCAGAAGAGGAGATTAGCAGGGACAAAGTCACAATAGCCAACCCTTCTATGATCTCCAGTATATAGGAAGCCCAAAACCCGCCCTAGGTTTGATTGGAAGACAGGCTGTCAATCACACAGGGAAGGCTAGAATTAACAATTTGATGGACATAGGGAACAGGGTGCAGAGTATGGGTGTGGTGGAAATTCAATTACAGAGATAGAGCAGTGTTCACACAGTGCAACGAAAACCACTAAGCAAGGAATCAAACTGAACTCGCCTCCTGTGCCTCAGCATACGAGCGGAGGGTGGTGCAGAGACTCGAACAGGCAGAGACGTTACAATATCGTTTCAGTATGTGAAAATATACAAAGCAATAAATTACCTGCTCACCTTCTTTGGTTGTGATGAGGTCACAACAACCAAATAGTATGTAGAAATGCAATCCTCTGAAGGGCCAGAAGCTGGAACTCCGTCTATCGGACATCAGAATGCAGGATAGGAATGGACCAACCCAATCAATTGGGAAGTGGCAAATTGATCAACGCTCACCTAGTTGTATAGTCAGAAAATCTTCTTTATTAATGTCAGACACGCACACAACACATTTTCAGGTAAAAAAACAAAAACTCTTTTTCAAGTGTAAAAGGACATCATCTGAATAAAACAGCTTTACATCTTTAAATAGATAAAATGGGGATGCCAGGAATACACCCATTGGGCGTCTCACAACATCTGCACACATCAACAATCAAATTCCGTTATGTCACATATTAAGTGTCAACATGTAAGATGGACATCCAAACAAATAAACTCCATGTGAAACAATAGCTTTTGGTTAATTTAAACCATATTAACCCCTTAGCGACCCTTGACGTAACTGTACGTCATGGGTCGCATGGGGATGTATGGAGCGAGCTCACACGCTGAGCTCGCTCCATACACGGCAGATGCCGGCTGTATCATACAGCCAGGACCTGCCACTAACAGCAGCGGTCGGTGCCCGAGCCGATCGCTGCTGTTAACCCTTTACACACTGCGGTCAAACGTGACCGCAGTGTGTAAACGGCGCCGGCGGCATGGGCGCCGCCATGTTTTGCCGATCGCCGCCCTCCTGAACGTCACATGAGGGCGGTGATCGGTTGCTATGACAGCCGGAAGCCTATTGAAGGCTTCCAGGCTTGTCCCTGCACTAGATCTATTAGACGATGCCAGAGGCATCGTCTAATAGAAGTGCTGCGATTTTCCTATTCACTGCAATACTGTAGTATTGCAGTGAATAGTATGAGCGATCAGACTCCCTAGGTTTCAAGGTACCTAAGGGGTCTGATCATAAATGTAACAGAAGAAAAAAAAAAGTTTTTAAAAGTATTAAAAAAATAAAAAAAATATAAAAGTTCAAATCACCCCCCTTTCCCTAGATCAGCTATAAAAGTAATTAAAGAACATTAAACATATTAGGTATCCCTGCGCTCCAAAATGCCTGAACTATTAGAATATTAAAACATTTATCCCGTACTGCGAACGGCGTAGCGGCAAAAAAAATAAAAACAGACAAAAAGCGTTTTTTTCAACACTTTGCCTCCTATAAAAAATTGAATAAAAAGTGATCAAACCATCAGATCTTTCCCCAAATAGTATCAATAGAAACGTCATCTTGTCCCGCATAAAAAGACACCACAACCAGCTCTATACATGGAAATATGAAAAAGTTACAGGTGTTAGAACATGATGACACAAATTTTTTTTTCTATTTTGCAAAGTTTATCATTTTTTTAAAAGTATCAAAAAATTTCAAATACTATATAAATTTGGTATCACCGCGTTTGTACTGACACGTAGAACACAGGTAACATGTCATTTGTACCAAACAGTGAATGCTGTAAAAATTAAACCCATAAGAAAATGGCGCAAATGCATTTTTTCTCCAATTGCGCCTCATTCTGAATTTTTTTCCAGCTTCCCAGTACATTGCACAGCATATTGAATGATGCCATTACAAAGTACAATTTGTCCCGCAAACAATAAGCTATCATGTGACTCTGTGAACTGAAAAATGAAAAAGTTATGGCTCTTGAAATGTGAGGAGGGAAAAACGAAAATGCGAAACCAAAAAATGGCCTGGTCCTTAAGGGGTTAAAAGACAAATAAAACATAGTGGGCTGTTTAAATTATATGCAGCATCCAAGTGCCGCTTATTGCGCATGTACAATATTACTAGCATCCAAAATGAAGGACAAACCCCCCCAGCGCCAGCAAGGAAGAGAGGCGCATGTACCCTGGCCAGCCAATGAAGAGCTAGACAGAGAGCCTTTGAGGAGAGCGAGATACGCGCGGCTGCATTAGAGACTTCGCGGAACAAGTCCCCTGCACATGCATGGGCCCGGAATCTTTGAGAACAGCAGCCACCGCAATGAGCCAGCTGTGGACTGGATAACAGTCTGCATGCGCATCGGCAGTGAGTGGCAGCAGAGAATAGAATCATATAAGAGCTAGACGGATTTCAGTGAAGGGAAAAAAAGAGGGAGGGAGGGAGGGGATGGTTATATGGAGATCGCCACTCAGGAAAGACAATAAATAAATACAGACAATACAGTCAAATGATAATAAATAATCAAAAAACATAAAAATACACCTAAGATGATGCCCATGCTCATGAAACAATAAATACATAATAAATAATAAATACCGGCATAAATAATTATAATAAATATTAAGTATTAAAAAGCGACCCAAAATAAATACTAAAGGAACAAACATGTATGCCCTAAAATAAATAAGCCTACCAGAATACATATGGAAAAACAAAAAATAAAATAAAAATTATGTTATTACATATTCTAAAGAAATTCAATGCAGAGAAGTTACATCAACAATATATACTAAAATGATTAAATATAAAAACCCATATACAACTAGGTAGAAAAAAAAGTTAATGTATTTTCTTAGTGAGTAACCTTCTCCAATGCCATCACATGGCCACGGACTGATTTCTATTCACTGGAAGAAAGCAGAATAAAAGACAGCAAGAGATTGAGAAAACCGCAAGGAACTGATACGGAAAGTCTATTAGGAATTGTACAACTTTTCATTATACGAACAATAACATTTATTTCATGAAACAGGACAACTCTTTTAATGATCCGGAGAACCAGTAGAGAAAGAACCCCAATTGCACTCACAGAAACAAAGGTGAAAACAAATCCAGAGGACGCCAAGGTGGAAATATGCGTCTGTTTATTCGCTACGAACAGGGCACAACTCGTTTCGGGAATCGGCCTCCTCTTTATCAAGTGCAACAATAAATACCTTCAAGTGAACAAAAGACAACAATAAAATTCTACTCAAAAAAATCCATATAATCCATGGTGCATATACATGTAAAAATGCATAAGATACACATGCATATACAACTATATATATATATATATATATATATATATATATATATATATATATATATACAGTTCTATGAAAAAGTTTAGGCACCGCTATTAATCTTAATCATTTTTAGTTCGAAATATTTTGGTGTTTGCAACAGCCATTTCAGTTTGATATATCTAATAACTGATGGACACAGTAATATTTCAGGATTGAAATGAGGTTTATTGTACTAATAGAAAATGTGCAATATGCATTAAACCAAAATTTGACCGGTGCAAAAATTTTGGTACCCTTATCATTTTATTGATTTGAATACTCCTAACTACTTTTTACTGACTTACTGAAGCACAAAATTGGTTTTGTAACGTCAGTGAGCTTTGAACTTCATAGCCAGGTGTATCCAATCATAAGAAAAGGTATTTAAGGTGGCCAATTGCAAGTTGTTCTCCTATTTGAATCTCCTCTGAAGAGTGGCATCATGGGCTACTCAAAACAACTCTCAAATGATCTGAAAACAAAGATTTTTCAACATAGTTTTTCAGGGGAAGGATACAAAAAGTTGTCTCAGAGATTTAACCTGTCAGTTTCCACTGTGAGGAACATAGTAAGGAAATGGAAGACCACAGGGACAGTTCTTGTTAAGCCCAGAAGTGGCAGGCCAAGAAAAATATCAGAAAGGCAGAGAAGAAGAATGGTGAGAACAGTCAAGGACAATCCACAGACCACCTCCAAAGAGCTGCAGCATCATCTTGCTGCAGATGGTGTCACTGTGCATCGGTCAACAATACAGCGCACTTTGCACAAGGAGAAGCTGTATGGGAGAGTGATGAGAAAGAAGCCGTTTCTGCAAGCACGCCACAAACAGAGTCGCTTGAGGTATGCAAAAGCACATTTGGACAAGCCAGCTTCATTTTGGAAGAAGGTCCTGTGGACTGATGAAACAAAGATTGAATTGTTTGGTCATACAAAAAGGCGTTATGCATGGCATCCAAAAAAAAAACAGCATTCCAAGAAAAACACTTGCTACCCACTGTAAAATTTGGTGGAGGTTCCATCATGCTTTGGGGCTGTGTGGCCAATGCCGGCACCGGGAATCTTGTTAAAGTTGAGGGTCGAATGGATTCCACTCAGTATCAGCAGATTTTTGAGAATAATGTTCAAGAATCAGTGACGAAGTTGAAGTTACGCCGGGGATGGATATTTCAGCAAGACAATGATCCAAAACACCACTCCAAATCGACTCAGGCATTCATGCAGAGGAACAATTACAATGTTCTGGAATGGCCATCCCAGTCCCCAGACCTGAATATCATTGAACATCTGTGGGATGATTTGAAGTGGGCTGTCCATGCTCGGCGACCATCAAACTTAACTGAACTTGAATTGTTTTGTAAAGAGGAATGGTCCAAAATCCCTTCATCCAGGATCCAGGAACTGATTAAAAGCTACAGGAAGCGTCTAGAGGCTGTTATCTTTGCAAAAGGAGGATCTACTAAATATTAATGTCACTTTTCTGTTGAGGTGCCCATACTTTTGCACCAGTCAAATTTTGTTTTAATGCATATTGCACATTTTCTGTTAGTACAATAAACCTCATTTCATTCCTGAAATATTACTGTGTCCATCAGTTATTAGATATATCAAACTGAAATGGCTGTTGCAAACACCAAAATATTTCGAACTAAAAATGATTAAGATTAATAGGGGGGCCCAAACTGTTTCATAGGACTATATATATATATATATATATATATATATATATATATATATATATATACACTCACCGGCCACTTTATTAGGTACACCTGTCCAACTGCTCGTTAACACTTAATTTCTAATCAGCCAATCACATGGCGGCAACTCAGTGCATTTACGCATGTAGACATGGTCAAGACAATCTCCTGCAGTTCAAACCGAGCATCAGTATGGGGAAGAAAGGTGATTTGAGTGCCTTTGAACGTGGCATGGTTGTTGGTGCCAGAAGGGCTGGTCTGAGTATTTCAGAAACTGCTGATCTACTGGGATTTTCACGCACAACCATCTCTAGGGTTTACAGAGAATGGTCCGAAAAAGAAAAAACATCCAGTGAGCGGCAGTTCTGTGGGCGGAAATGCGTTGTTGATGCCAGAGGTCAGAGGAGAATGGCCAGACTGGTTCGAGCTGATAGAAAGGCAACAGTGACTCAAATAGCCACCCGTAGCCAGAAGAGCATCTCTGAACGCACAGTATGTCGAACTTTGAGGCAGATGGGCTACAGCAGCAGACCACACCGGGTGCCACTCCTTTCAGCTAAGAACAGGAAACTGAGGCTACAATTTGCACAAGCTCATCGAAATTGGACAATTGAAGATTGGAAAAACGTTGCCTGGTCTGATGAGTCTCGATTTCTGCTGCGACATTCGGATGGTAGGGTCAGAATTTGGCGTCAACAACATGAAAGCATGGATCCATCCTGCCTTGTATCAACGGTTCAGGCTGGTGGTGGTGGTGTCATGGTGTGGGGAATATTTTCTTGGCACTCTTTGGGCCCCTTGGTACCAATTGAGCATCGTTGCAACGCCAAAGCCTACCTGAGTATTGTTGCTGACCATGTCCATCCCTTTATGACCACAATGTACCCAACATCTGATGGCTACTTTCAGCAGGATAATGCGCCATGTCATAAAGCTGGAATCATCTCAGACTGGTTTCTTGAACATGACAATGAGTTCACTGTACTCCAATGGCCTCCACAGTCACCAGATCTCAATCCAATAGAGCATCTTTGGGATGTGGTGGAACGGGAGATTCGCATCATGGATGTGCAGCCGACAAATCTGCGGCAACTGTGTGATGCCATCATGTCAATATGGACCAAAATCTCTGAGGAATGCTTCCAGCACCTTGTTGAATCTATGCCACGAAGAATTGAGGCAGTTCTGAAGGCAAAAGGGGGTCCAACCCGTTACTAGCATGGTGTACCTAATAAAGTGGCCGGTGAGTGTATATATATATATATATATATATATACACATATATGCATGTAACAAATAGCTACAAGGTCACCAGAACACATGAACACAAAGATTGCCACAAAATCACATGGAATTGGGGTGCACAGTATACAACTATGCATCTATTGAACAGAATGTATACCGTCACATCAGCAAACTCACTATCTGGATAATGAAAATACATATATCTCGCCCCACGAGATATATTTTTTGTTGAGACTCATTTTACTGACAAGGGGGCTGATAATACCCAACTATTAATGTATTCAAACATTTCCTGGAGAAATAATACAATATCATAATAGCATTGAGTTGGAGAAATAATGCTCCAGAAAACAAAGAAAACAGACATAGATTTATTTTTTGACTTGTAAAGAAAAAGTCAAATTAACTCAAAAGAATACCCTGATGTAAATGAAAAATCCTTGTAATTTGTTCTTACACTACTGTAATACTATTGTCCAATATAATTGATAACAAATGGTTTCTTATGACAACAGATTACTGCCACAAAAAGGAGCATTTAGCTTATGGTGCCGCGTCTGAGCCTCTCTGTAAAGCCATGGTGGCAACAGCTGTAGCGACTTCATTCAAGCCGCCAGACATCATTTAAGGCAATTGTTCCTCACCAGCTTCCCCTAATCTCCAATTTGTAATTATTGCATAGCCTGTTATTCAGCATTAGAGAAGCCTTCTTTCAAAGCTATTTCGAGTATTGACCGCCTGGAAGCTTTAATGGCCGCTGGAGATGAGGTTGACCCAGTAACCACTTTGGTTGTGCCGTCAGTCTGATTGAAGTTGGAAAGGCCATAAAACGGGGTCTCTTTGAGGTAGGCCGCATACTGTACGCCAAGAATAAATGAACAAATAGTTTATCTGGGTAACCAACAGCTGTAGTGTACAGGAGATTTTCGGAGGATTACGGGCAAGCTGTTAAAGGAGCCTCCCATGGGATCCTTACATGAAAACTCCTCATGCTCCTTCTAGTTTGATTAACGGCTCATTTGATTCTCAGCTCTTTGAAGAAGGTTAAAGTGATCTCGCACCGGACCCTGCTTTTGTACTGTAGATGTTTAAGACAAACTACAAAGTCATTAAATGTATGATTTTTATACTACTGAGGAAATAAAAAGCCATTCTGTCTATATGTGACTCTAGATGGTGTATTTCTTCAGCTGTTATGTGGACGGCCTGTTATATGAAACTCTCAATATTCTTCTGCAGTCTCGGTAAAGAAATGATAAGTGACAAGTATAGAGCAATAAGGAGCTTGGGTACGTACTGCTAGATTATGGGACTTCTGAGAAACGAGTTCATTAAATGCTCATGAGAATCTCAGTCCTTCATGTTGAAAGCATCCATGGTAAATCTAGAATTTATATACATCAGGCAGCAGCTATTAAAGCACTCTCCGTGGAATTGGATTGGAGAAGATGAAGCATAATTTTAGAAAGAAAATGTGAAAAAGCAACAGATGAATACTGGTAATCCTCTATGGTCAGACATTTCTTACTGTGTTTGCAGATCGTATTCACACTGTCTGCACATGGGAAAGATATACAAAGAAATGTCTGATCCACAGAATGTATACGACCTGTCACCACTTCTGACGTGGCTGTTAGTAAATACCCATAATAGCCCATAATCACAAAATTCTGGAACATCTTACTACTACTGAAGAGGGAGAGAAATGATTTGATGATATCGATGCAAGATAGATGATCATTACTGGGCAGCATTGGCATAACTTGAGGGGTGCAGGCGTGGCCCAGGGGTGTTGCCGGACCACTGGGTCGCACCCCGTGTTGAGGTTGTGGCAGTCGCTGTGCAGTGCCACACCCAGTAGAGTAGAGATCCAGTATAAAGAGGTCGCCGTGAAGTGGCTAGTGGGCTAATACACCTTTATCAGTATGCATACTAAGTACCGTATATACTCGAATATAAGCCGAATTTTTCAGCCCAGTTTTTGTGCTGAAAAAGCCCCCCTTGGCTTATACTCGAGTCAGCAAAAAAAAAAAATATTTTTTTTTTTTATTTTTTTTTTTTAGGAGGGAGATCTATGACCAGCCACAATATTAATGTATAGAATCTCCCATAAAGTAGTGCAAAAAAAAAAAAAAAGATTTCAAAAAAATAAAAGTTCTAAATCCCTCCTTTCCCTAGCATACATACAAAAGTAGAAAATGACTGTGACACACATTATACACATTAGGTATCCCTGTGTCTGAAAGTGCCCGGTCTGAATATAGGGTATCTGCAGTGCTCCTGTTCCGTCGGGAAGGGGTTAATAGAAGCACTGCAGATACCCTATGTTCAGCCAGACTGAATTCCAAGCGGGGGAAGAAAAAACAGTCCTCAAGCTCAGTGAAGGGGCAGACATACAACCAAAACACCCCCTCCCCTTTCCCAGCATCCAACATCTACTGCACCCAAAAACGCCGGCCATTTAAATTTTTGGAATTTTCCAGTAGCTGCTGCATTTCCCCCCTAGGCTTATACTCGAGTCAATAAGTTTTCCCAGTTTTTTGTGTTAAAATTAGGGGGGTCGGCTTATATTCGGGTCGGCTTATACTCGAGTATATACGGTACCTCATGTTCAGTATTGTAGAATAGGCTGAGAAGCACTAGATCAACGTATAAGACTGCCAGGTGAGGGCCATGTCTTTTTCTCTTTTTGCATATACATATTACATATAGGCTGTGCTGAAACAGTGAAACAAATTCCCATTACAACTATAAACACAAACGTTAAAATATAACTAGTAAAATCTATTCCAACATATTTGTCTGATATTTTAATTTAAGAGACATGTGTCACTTCATAGATGTCATCATTTTCCCTATCCATTTGTAAGCAGGAGCAAAGATGTCCGATAGACATTCACACACGTACAAACTTGTAGCTTTTTAACCAGTTATCTTTCTAAGTGCAAATCCAACACCAGATTGTGACAGACTTCTGTGATTCCATATATAAACAGAGATGTCATTGACGTGATGAAAAATAGTCATTATCTGTTCTCTTGATTATATAGAACCTCCTGTGTAAAGCCAACACCCCTCACCCCCACCACCATAATAAGTATCATAAATAGACACTTTCCAGTAGGTTGATAACCTCTCAGTTTTTCTGTGACTACCAGATGAATATTTTCCTCTGCTCCCATCATGTACTGTGGTTTTACAAGGAATACGTGTAGCAGTGTGCACAAGCCCTTAGGTTATTACTGACAAATGTCTTCCCACGTAATGTAGTAAGGTTGTCTTGATGATTATAAGCACCTCTTCATTGGGCGGCTCATAGAAATGTCACCTGGTGCTCAGGGGAAACATTTGTCATTCCTAAAAACAAAAACACATTCATTAAAATATGTTAAAAAATAGTTAAACTCCCCTGTCAGTTCTCAGAAAATGCCACAATCTATGTTTTAGAACAAAGACATCATTGTATAGATTATACAATAAGTCGCTGATGTAGAGCTACAGAAGTACAAAAAGATTCTTCAAAGTTTTCTTTTTCAAAACAGAAAATGTAAGAAATTTTTAATAATGCAAAGGGTCGCTGTGTAAATGAATAAAAGAAGTAATAGAAATACTGAACTGGACAATCGTATGCCTGAAGAAGTAGGTATCAAAACATAGCACACTTAAAGAATTAAAGAGCGCCTGCCCCCAAAACCAAGCATATCATCTCATCCCCGCAAATAGATAAGTGAGGTTCACCTGTGTCCAAAAGAGTTGTCAACTCTTTGGAGCAACAACGGTTTTGCTGCTTACCATTTTGGAGCCTTGCCTCCAAGGAGCCCATTTGTAGATTAACAAAAACAGCACAATCTCAGCAATGGAGACACTGATATTCACATGGGGGAATTGCTGATTCACATGGGGAGACAATGATTCACATGGGGAAGAAACTGATTCACATGGGGGAGACACTGATTCACATGGGGAGATACTGATTCACATTGGGGAGACACTGATTCACATGGGGAGACACTGATTCACATGGGGATACACTGATTCACATGGGAAGAAACTGATTCACATGGGGAGACACTGATTCACATGGGAAGAAACTGATTCACATGGGGGAGACACTGATTCACATTGAGAGGCACTGATTCACATGGGGGTGACACTGATTCACATGGGGTGACACTGATTCACATGGGAAGAAACAGATTCACATGGGGAGACACTGATTCATACGGAGAGACACTGATTCACATGGGGGAGATGCTGATTCACATGGGGAGACACTGATTCACATGGGGAGACACTGATTCACATGGGAAGACACTGATTCACATGGGGGAGATGCTGATTCACATGGGGGAGACACTGATTCACATGGGGAGACACTGATTCACATTGAGAGGCACTGATTCTCATGGAGAGACACTGATTCACATGAGGGAGATTCTGATTCACATGTGGGAGACACTGATTCACATGGGGGAGACACAGTTTTATTCAGATGACCCTAACCTGTTTATCTCTGGGGCTGGGTTGATATGCTGGGTTCTGGTGACACACTCACATTAACTTTATTTAGTTGAGTATGTTATGTTAACCATCAAACCACTCCACAGCTTTACCTAATAGAATGCCATCTTTCACCTGCAGGAACTTTGGGACCTAGGGTAGGAAAGCAAGGTAAGGGCAACCATCACAATATATTGGTGCTGCAATTTGAGGGTATAATAAATCATCCCAATACCAAATGCTTTTTCTTTTTAATACGTTAGACCACACAAGAAACACTTGGATTTGCATGGATCATTTTTTTGGACACACAAAACACATCACTTACCAGAACCTTTCAATTGATGTCTATGACAACATACAGTCCTATGAAAAAGTTTGGGCACCCCTATTAATCTTAATCATCAGCTCTGAGGTTGATAGCAATTAAATTTTTCCCTGTCTAGATGACTGGCTGACAGCTGCTCCATTAGCATCTCTTCTGCAAGATCACAGCAATGTAGTCTTCATGTTTCTCAGAGAACTTGGATTCTAGACAAACTAGAAGTCCCATTTGTTGCCAGAAATGTCAATTTTTTTTTTCCAGAGTTCATAATAAACACAGAATTGCAAGTGTCTTTTCTTCCTCCAAAGAGAGTTCAAAAAATCCAAGCTGCAGTAAAAATTTTTATCAAATGACAAGAGAAGACTTGAAATGGCGACTCCATGCAAAATAAAAAAAGAGAAAGAATTTCCAGCTCAAGGAGTCACTCATCATAACCACAAAAGCAAGAAGGTTGGGGAGTTCATCTGCAAACCTTATGGTCTTTAGGAAAAATTGGACAGATACCGTTCTCTAATTTTTTTAGAGATGAAAGCCTGTGTCAGGTTGTCTCTTCTGCATTTCAAACCATTGATCTAGGACAAATCTGTATTAATTCACACACAGAACCAGGTAGTGGCCTATTATTTGAACAAGCAGGGTGGAACCTGAAGCAAGCTATTGACAGAATGCAAGACGATTTTTCAGTTGGCAGAATCTACTCTGCTGGATTTAATAGCTTTACATATAAAAGGATCTCTGAATACCAGAGCCGATCTTCTGAGCCCGAAGCTGGACATTGACCGCAAGCCATCGCTATATAGCCATAGCTATCATGTAAAGTAACTTTTCTAGTAGCAATTACATCTGCTAAGAGGCTGGGAGAAATACCCACCTTATCTTCAAAAAGCCCATACTTAAGAATTCTGCCCAATTGGGTTCTCCTGAGAACTTTGCTAAATTTTATATTGTAAGTTCCTTCTTTTCAAAATATCAATAAAGAATCCTTCTTACCAGTCTTCTATCCTCATATTGAGATGAAAGAAGTAATACGTTTTTGCATATATTAAGAGAGCTATTCTGACCTACCTGGATAAAACCAAGAATTTCAGGGGAGAAGAAAAGTTATTTGTTCTTTTTTCAGGCATTAGGAAAGGGATGAAATCCTGTAAAGACACATTGGCCAAATGGATCAAGTCCTCTATATTTGAAGCATAAAAATGAGCAAATCTCTCTTTATCAATGGCACCGAAGGCACATTCGACACGTTCCACAGCAAGTTCATGGGCTTAAAATGTTCAAGTATCTATTCTGGATATTTGTAACGCTGCTTCTCGGAGTTCTTCCTCCACCTTCATCAAGCATTATCAACTGGACATCCACTCTGAGGGTGTAACATCTCTGCCTGTTCTAGTCTCTGCGCCATCCTCTGCTCACATGCTGCGGCGCAGGAGTCGTGTTCAGTTTCATAACTTGCTTGGAGTTTTTGGTTGCATTGTCTGAACACGGTCCTATTCCTTCACCTTGTTAATTGATTTTCCACCACACCCGTCTACTTCACTTTCATTTCTCTCTGCTCCTCTAAGAGTTAAGTTTTGTTTTGTCCTGTGATTGACAGCCTGCCATCCTATCAGGTTCAGGGGGGTTCTTCCTCCCTATTTATACTTTGTTCGCATTCACATTGTTGCTTGCTATTGCTTTGTGTGTTCTGGCTTTTTCTCTTGCTGCTTATTTGTGTATTCTGATTCTTTACTTCTGGTTTTCCCTATTGACTACTCTTTTGGATATTGATTTTAGCACTGCATTGATTGACTGTTACCGAACCCTGGCTAGCTGACCTCCATTTGTTGTTGTTTGTCTTATCTGCATTTTGTGTTTCACGTACATAGGAGGGGATCGTCTCCAAGTTGCCACCTATTACATAGCATAGAACTAGGCAAGCAGGAAGGGACAGTGGGGGGCTTCAACTTAGGGCTCACTGTCTCTTGTGCCCCTTCCCAGGGTTTCCAGCAGCTACTGGGGAATTGCTCCTATTGCAATTCCCTAACAGAGGGTCCAGCCTTTGGCACAGCAGTACTTAATATGGTTTCCAAATGATGAACTCCCTACCCCCAGCTAGCTAGCTAGATCCCATCTGTGAAATATAAAATACAACATTAGGTTTTACATGGAATTTTGCTTTCTTTGAGTTAAAGGCAGCACAGCATACCCTCCCAACTTGAATTAAGTAAAAAAAAAAAACTTGTCTAGTAAAAACAAAAGGAGATAATGGAAAGTGTGTGTGTGTGTGTGTGGGGGGGTTCTTATACTATCAATTATGCTAATTACTGTTTCATTGGTGAACTGGTCCTAAAAGAAATCAAAGGCAGAGCTAAAGACTCGAGATGAGTGAACACCGTTTGATTGAATAGGTGTTCGATCGAATATCAGGCCGTTCGAGGTATTCATTTCCAATCGAATACCACGCGCCATACGCAGTAAAAATTCGTATCCCCTCCCACCTTCCCTGGCGCATTTTTTGCACCAATAACTGTGCAGGGCAGGTGGGACAGGAACTACAACGGAGGCATTGAAAAAAAAATTGAAAAAACATGTGACCTCTGATTTATAAGAACATCGGCCGCCATCTTCGATTCATTTTCCAGCTTTCAGACATAGGGACAGACATGCTGCTGAGGGCTAGATAGGGATTAGCTTCAGATAGGCATGGAAAAACTCAAGAAGAACAACAACAGCTCTTTTCAGAGCTATATACTGCAGGGAGAGGAGTTGAGCTTTCAACGGGGTGTCTCCCCAAATCAGGGATACGGAGCAATTCAGTCCAGCAATATATGTTCAACCCAGCTTTACAGGCAGTGTTCCCACAAACACATAACAGGAGGACAGAGCAATTCAGTCCAGCAATATACGCTCAACCCAGCTTTGCAGGCAGTGTGTAACCCCAAAACAGGGATACAGAAAAATTCAGTCCAGCTATATACGCTCAACTCAGATTTTCAGGCAGTGTGTAACCCCAAAACAGGGATACAGAAAAATTCAGTCAAGCTATATATGCTCAACCCACCTTTTCAGGCAGTGTGTAACCCCAAAACAGGGATACAGAAAAATTCAGTGCTTTTCAGGCAGTGTGTAACCACAAAACAAGGATACAGAAAAATTCAGTAAGCTATATACGTTCAACCCAGCTTTTCAAACAGTGTGCAACCCCAAAACAGGGATACAGAAAAATTCAGTGCTTTTCAGGCAGTGTGTAACCACAAAACAAGGATACAGAAAAATTCAGTAAAGCTATATACACTCAACCCAGCTTTTCAGACAGTGTGTAACCCCAAAACAGGGATACAGAAAAATTCAGTCCAGCTATATACGCTCAACACAGCTTTACAGGTGGTGTCCCCCCAAACACCTAACAAGGATACAGAGCAATTAGGTCCGGCTATGTACGCTCAATCCAGATATCCAGGGTGTGTACCCCAAAACCTAGGCGGGAGACACCAAAATTCAGTCAGGCTATGTACGCTCAATCCAGATATCCATGGTGTGTAACCAGAAATCCTTTCTGGGATACACCGAAATTCAGACAGGCTATGTACGCTCAATCCAGATATCCACAGTGTGTACCCCCAAAACCTAGGTGGAAGACACAGAAATTCAGTCAGGCTATGTATGCTGAATCCAATTTTTAAGGGTCTACCCCCCAAAGCTAAGTGGGAGACACAAGTGGGGGTACAGCATTAAAAACAGGTTTGACCATACATGGCCTGACTGAATGAACAGCTGTCTCCCACTTAGCTTTGGGGGGTACATCTTTAAAAATTGGATTGAGCTGATATAGCCTGATTGAACTGGGCTTGTGGTGACCTCGTACAACAGCTAGTGCTTTGGGCAGATGTAGGCGTTGCTGGAGTGTATTGAGTCTAGCAGCAGATACTGTAGACTTGCCAAAGTGGGAGCACAAGTGCCGCACTTTAACCAGTAGCTCGTATAAATTGGAGTACGTTCTTAGAAACCGTTGCACCAATAAGTTGAAAACGTGGGCCAGGCATGGACCGTGTTGGAGGCTGGCAAGCTCCAGAGCTGCTACCAGGTTCTATCCATTATCACACACGACAAAAAACATTGCCATATCATCTAGGATGGCAACCATCACCTCGGAGGCAGTGTGCTGTGGCAGTGTGCTGTCTGTCCCCCAAGCTGATGAGCTTCAGCACGTTCTGCTGACGTCTCCCCACGCCAGAGTTTCAGCGTTTCCAGCTCATAGCTGGGGTCAATTTAACGGTGGAGGAGGAGGAGGGTGGTGTTTCAGCACTCCTGCCAGGAATATTGGGTGGGGAGACAAGGCAAGCCGCCACAGTTTGCGACCCGGTCCCAGCCCCAACTACATTCAGCCAGTGTGCCGTGATTGAGATGTAGCTTCTCTGGCCACATGCAAAGTGGAACTTTGAGCAAAGCGCAGAACTTAGGGCCCGTCTGATGTTACGGGACATGTGCTGGTGCAAGGCTCAACTCACCCTAAGGGCCAAAAACACTGCTGGTGAATTTTGTTCAGTTCCAAAGGACTCTGTGTTTAGATTTGGCTCAGACGCAGCTCCAGAACATGCCTTTGAAGGCAAGGTTTCCTTTAGTGGCTCCATCTCAGCAGGATGATGATGGTGAAGCTTGGTTAAATCTGGTGTCGGAAGGGAAAGTGGTTTCTGATCTACATCTAAAGTACTGGAGCATGTTGTTTGGACTATTAACACCTGATCAGAACCCTGTAGAGGTAATGTAGAGTCCGATATTAGAGTACCATTACCGGTAGTAGTGGTTGCAGCCAATTCTCCACCTTTGCAGTCCTCTAAATAAAAGTTACCCCCAGGACTTGATGCCAAAATGTTATCAATTTCACATTCAAAATCAAGGTCAATGTCTGGGTCCTCAGTCCAATCCATTGCATCAATCCCACACAATGAGAGTTATGTTTCTGGAACCAACGTTTTAGGGACTAAGAATTTTAAAGGGGCTAACACTCTGCTGGTGCAAGGCTGAACTCACCCAAAGGGCAAAAAACTCTGCTGGTGCAAGGCTGAACTAAGCTAAAGGGCCTAAAACTCTGCTGGTAAGAGGCTGAAGCCACCTAAAGGGCCTCAATCTCTGCCGGTAGCTCAGCTTAAGGGCCTCTAACTTAATTTGGAAGGGCTCACGTTAAGGGCCAGAAAAGTGAACTTTGCAAGGTCTTACTCTCCTGAGTTGAATTGTGGGTTCCCCTGAAACGAAGCATTTTTCCCCATAGACTATAATGGGGTTTGAGATTCGTTTGAATAGTCGAATATTGAGATGCTATTCGAAATGAATAAAGAACATCAAATATTTTACTTGTTCGCTCATTTCTTCTAAAGACCCATCTGTGCTGCCTTGTACTCAAAGAAAGCAGAATTTCAGGTAACACACTATTTTGAATATTTTTTAATAGTGTCCTTTAATGAATGTCTTGCTACTACTGAGTGAGTGAGAGAGTCTTAAGATGGGAAAACTGCTAAAAAGGCTAGAAACAAGTTATTTAATGGACAGAACTAGTCTTACTCCTCTTGTACATAAATATGGCAACTTTTCCTAAAACATTAAAGCATTATCCAAAAGTATAGGTACAGTTTAAAAATGAATCTTTGGAACAATGGAACACGTTTAATCTCCTGGTAAGAAGTCAGCCATGTTTCAAATTTCACCAGATAGTAGGAATAAAAACTTTAATTCTTACAAAAGATCTTTCATTATATGAATGCTCTCAGAAAGTTTGCTTGTCCTTGGACCAGTGTCACTGAATATATATGGCCAGTTTGTAAGATGGTAATGGGCAATATCAACTACAATGTGTTTGGCTGCTTTTGCAAAATCGTAGCTCACCAAATGACAATGAATTCTGTGTAATGCAAACTGTAAACCTATACTGTACCTATACCTATACTGTACCTATACCTATACCTAAACTGTACCTATATGTTTTATGTTGAACGCCTTTAACAATTAAGGATGAAAAGTGCTGTTTAGGTTTTGACCTCTGTTTAACACTTCACAAACATTTTAGGATTTACAAGGTCACTGTGACAACCTGTTTGACAAGCAGTAAGCAAACAGTAAAGGAACTGACAGTAAATCTTCCACGGGGGCTGCTGCTCCCTTTTGGCTTTGTATCAACAAAACATGTTTAAGATATATGCCAAGTCTTTACACACCTGAAGGCTGATGTCATCTGGCTCTCCCTTAATATCACATTATATGTTACTGCGGTAATAAATGAGAGCTTGTGACTTATTCATCTGACAGTTTTAATTTTACAACGATATAGTGAAAAAGTGAAATGCACCTTAATTCACCTTTACACACCTTGCTGAGCTATGTATTCTAGAGCGCAATACACACTGGATAAGTAACAACTCCGTTACACTGAGTGACCAAGGCCTGATGGTATGATAGACAAATGCATCAGAAAATACACATCAAACGCAACACACATAATATTGTAACTATAGGCAAGCCAATATCCCAAAATTCATTTTGGGCTTGACTTGATCAATTTCACATGACTGAGTCTGGGACGTTAGTCTCATTTTGTGTTTCCCGGCGTGTACACTATGTTGGGAGATGGACTTCTAGTGTTACGGCCCCTTCACACAGAGTTTACGCTCCATGTATTCTGTCCATTTTACACGCGCAAAAAGACGTGGGCAAAAAGACGTGCGTCATACGAACAAGCCATTGAGCTCAATGGCTAACTACATTTTACACGTGTATTTTTACACGTGTAAAATGGACAGAATACACGGAGCGTAAACAGAATACACAGAGCGTAAACTCCATGTTAAGGGACCATAATAGTTATATATGATAAGAGCCTCAGCCTCCCACTAACACCCTGTCACTATGTGATTAAGGTACAGTATGTCATTGGGAGGTGGGGACCCCTAGCATCACACATAACTAAAATGCTAGGAGCCAGACTCCCAAGATAATGTACAGGCCAGGCAATCCGCCACTAACATGGACCAGGATTCATATCTGACACTATGTAGTATGAAAGTAGCCTAATTCTGTAAAATGGCAGCTGTTGTTTTAAGCCATTTAGGCCAGAGCTCTAAGTGGGGTAACGGAAACGCTGAACAAAAAAACTCAACGTTTTACAGTTCCTGCAAGGTGGATGGGATTCTAGCAAATCTCATGCACACCTCGCTGAAAAATATGTGCAGAAGACATGCTTCTATTTAAATAAAAAGATAGAGATTTTGGAAATCACATCATATAAATGATAACTATGGAAACTCTGGCAGCTTCCCTTTAAGTATAATGAAAGCAAAAACTGAGCAGATTTCTGTGAAAAGCGCTGCAGTTAAAACTGTAGTAGGCTGGGGCCCCACGGGACGGAAACGCCACCATTTGTCCATGGTGGAAACGCTGCAGGAAAAATCACGGCGTTTTACAATACAGGCAAAGTTTATGGGATTCTAGCGAATCCCATGCCCACTTTGCAGTAAAAACCACCGTGCGGACGCACCGCAATTTCCAAAACTGGCATGGTTTTGGAAATCACAGCATGTCAATTATACCTAAGGAAACGCCGGTGGTTTCCCCATAGGTATAATTGTAACAGAAAGTCCTCGGAGGTAAACGCTGCAAACTTTATGTTTAAAGCGCTGTAGGAAGAACCCCAGATGCGTTGTCAGCTCACTATGTGGAGCCTTAGCCTTTGCGGAAAGAATCACAACAGTTTCAGAGCCGGTAAAATTAGAAACTTTTGGGAAATCAGTAACAAATTGAATTAATGCTAAATTGATTTTTCCATCTCTAATTGTAATATATACAGTATGTATTATCACATACATTGCACCTGCATGTTCTCCTAAAGGGGACAGCACTGCTAAAATGTTTTCAATGCTTCAATGCTTAATTTAAGAAAGAAATTTGCAGGTTGCAATCCTTTGTCATTGTGGCTGCACTGTCTTATATATTACATATGAAGGTTTATGTTTAAAATTTTCTGTGCTGCAAATGCCTACTGTGAGAGAGTGAAGGGTGTGGTCTGGGAAGACAGGTATATTCCAGCCAGGCACCTAAAGGGTGTATGGTAAAGACCCACACCAGGGAGGTCAGCTGACTAATCAAGGCCTGATAATAGTCTGTGTGTGAAGACTGGGAAGTGTGGAACCACACTGACAGAGCTGACCTGTTCAGATTGAACATACAAAGCAGGTACTGTGCCACCCGTTGTTGTTGGCCAGGTGGGAGTCTGGTAGCCCGGCTTCTGTATAGACAGGGAAAAGTTTGTGTTTAGTTTAGTTCTCAGCCGAGAAGGGTTTTGTTTTGGTTATGTGTGCCTTTGCAAAGGCAACTAATGCACTGCAAGTCAATAAAGCCTGAACTTGTGTGCAATCCAGTGTCTGTGTCCCTGTTTCCTGCACTGCTACAAGCATCTACCTGAGTGGTTCCCCACACTACACAGCTACTTACCACTAATATAGACACACACTAATATGTCATTTATATCATCAAACAATTTATAACAGTTGTCTCATTTAATCTTATTATCATAATGGTTGTGCACACTCTGATCATATACCATGCATTATGCTTTATTAGAAGATTTAAAAAAAAAAAAAACTTTGCAAGTCTTCAGTAGGTGATACCTTTTTGATTTTCCGGCCGTGATGTTGCGGCCACAAAATCACGGCTGCAAACTAGCGCGGCGCATACGATCCCCGCTCCCATTGAAATCAATGGGAACGTGTACGGCCCGCAAAGGCTCTTGCGGCGTACACGTGCCACATCACGCGGCACGTTACACCGTATGAACCCTCCCTTATAGTTCCAAAGAAACCCAGGCTTTGGTGGAAATACATTAGAAGTCTTTGTCCTGTCCTTACAGAACTGTTGATGTCATACTATGGATTCTGTGATGTCATTTACTGGTTGAGTATGATTTGATTGGTATTTGGCTACCAACAGCTTATAAAGTATGGATAATTCATTTTTTGTGAGACTTTTTTGTGATGGTGAGGAGAGAAGATAAGGGGGTTGCTTATTATTGGGTTTCATATTTTTGCACAGTAGTTCTTTTGAATGTTTTATATTTTGGTGATCTGTGTATTCAATATAAATTGTATACTTTGATTATTACTATTGTATTTTGAGAATATTTATACAGGTGAGGTTTTTTTATACGTAATTTCTGCTTCTTGGGTGTCTTGGCCTTTGGTATAGTTTCTTATTAGCAGTGTCACCAATTCGTAATATATTTTTTTCTTTTTTTTTTTCTTTTTTTATGCAGATTGTCAGCCCCATATAGAGCACATAATGTACATTTTTTTCCCTATCAGTATGTCTTTTTAGAGTATGAGAGGAAATCCACGCAAAAACGGGGAGAACATACAAACTCCTGGCAGATGTTGTTCGTGGCGGGATTCGAACCCAGGATAATATATTTTTTCTGACCACATGTAAGATTTATGCTTGCAGTCAGTCAGTGGTTTCATGGTTTACATCCAAAGGCTGGAAAGGCTAGTACATTTTACTCATACTGTTATAAAGATGTAGAGAGTCTACAATGGGCCAGATTTATCAGAAGGCCTAATACTAATGCTAATAAATGTGGGGCACCTTTAGACTGTCTAGTCTACATTTATATTACTTTGCACAAGAATTTTCAAATAGTTGACACAATGCAGTGCACAGCATGTAAGTCAGTTTTCCTGATGCAAGTTAAGCAAGAATTCTGGCACAATTTATGGGACTTTCAAGAGCAGCCAAAATTTCGTGTTCCTCTATTCTTAAAACTCCCTTAGACGTGATGGGACAATCGTTCATGCATGGCCATCTCTCCACTTCTTGTAGCTATACGAAAGGGGTCAGATGAAATTTGTTCTCAAGATGAGAATACTCCTTTAAGTTTCTATGGGTCTGCAATTTCTGAATATAAACAATAATGCTTTCATTAACTGACAGCAAGCAGAGATCTTAAAAGACAATAAAGAACTGAACTAAAGTATATTAACAGTTGAACTGATAAAAATTATAAAAATATCCATACTCAGGTAGACTTACTGTTAATGGAAATATTTATCTCAATCTATGGATGATAAGTAGTCTTAGATAAACATTGTGCAGGCATGTAAATAATTAGATGTTAGATAATTAGATGAATAATTTGTGATTTCCCAAACCAATAGACTTCACACCATAAAATAAAAATCCCTGCATTTCCCTTACATCATGAGCCTGCTTCCACCAAGCAGGGAAAAATATTCCTATTAAACCCCATCCAAGTTCATGTGGCATTTGCAGATGGAGAGTGGCCTCACGATCAGACAGACTGGGCCGACGCCAGGGTGTCGCATTCTATGGATAGCTCTCAGCTATAGCTGTGTTGCGATGCCACCTGGCTGTGTGAGAACTTCATATGACCTCTGGCTGCTCGAAGGGAAAATAAGTAAAAATACAAGAACACCATCTATTGTAATTAGAGCACTTGAGTTTGCTTTGTCTGCAGCAGCTACGAGCTTCACTAAATATCCCACTCAGAATTGAGGACCACCCTGTAGCAAGACATGAAGTTCAGCAACTGTTCTCCCAAGACATGATGGAATGACAAATCTAAGAGACGGAGAGGAATGCAGGTGCTGGTGATAAATCGGATTACAATGGCAATAAAAGTATGAATTATGAAACATTGGCCCAGTAAGACATCTTTGGCGATAAGTTAGATTCCTAATGGTTTAGTCTTATTAACTCATTATCAGTGAAGAATAAATATCCTATATCCTGAGACAAAAGCAGAAGTGTAGTCAATGCCACTATGCCCTGTATTCCTAATATAATCCAATACTCTAATCAGTTCCAGTCAGAATATTTGACCAGGCCTCACCAATTAGTTATTAAATAAATTATTCCAAAAATTGCTTCCTGTTGGACAAGCCCTCTACCATAATGGTGAGACCTAGTCCTGCTCATACAGCCAAGAGTTTGTTAGAGTGTATTATTCTACGTAAGTATAAGTAGGTTACAGTTATCAGCCTGGAGGGCAGGACAGAAGACAGACTATTGTGTTCAGTGAAGACTGTCAACATGTACAGACTGTGTGAGTAGGTCTAGATCGGGATGTTTTTTAAATTTTAGATTAAAGTAAGGTTTTAGGCTATGCGCACATTTCCAGTTTTTCTGTTCCAGTACAGGAAAACCAAAATAATGTTAAGCATCTTACCAACCGTGTGACGGACACCAACAGTGTGCAACGCCCCCCATTTAGGGGGCTTCACACTTGTGCCCGTGTCCGCCCTGTGTCATTCTGCTGTGTTTCCGTCCTCAGCCCTGAGAAACTGGACAGGGGACAGCTTCCCAGCAGTCAGTTTTAAAACCCATTAATTTGAGTGGATTTTAAAAGCAGACCACCAGTGTCCGCCTGCAATCTCTTCACAGTGAAACCGATTTTTTTGTCCTGCATGTCTGACTTTAAAAAAAACGGTTTCCCCATGGAGAGACAGAAGGCGGACACGAGCGGTTTGCTTTTAAAAGCAATTCAAATTAATGGGTTTTAAAACTGACTGCTGTGAAGCCGTCCCCTGTCCAGTTTCTCGAGGCTGAGGATGGAAACCCGGTGTAATGACACAGGGCGGACATGGGTGCAAGCTGTGAATGCCCCCATATTATACTAGGGCCTTGCTAGGTTTCCATCATGATGTCTCAATTTTACTGGACAAAATAGCCCTACTATTTAATATGGCATTGACAGGAACTGCAACAGATTGTCTTAAAGGGAATTCCAAGGCAGATGTGATTGTAACATTGTCTATTAATAATCAATAATAGGTTGCCACAGGTCCACCCTGTTAAATAACGCACTAAATAGTATTGTGATGTCATCAGAGGAATCTAACGCACATTGTTTTTCTGGTGTCTGAGGTTCCATCCAAACACAGGATTATTGATCATCTAATCTTCATAAAGCATAATTAGCTTCTCAGAACAACATTTCAATTAATAGCATTACTGGATTGTAGCATAAAATCCTGATCCATGACAGCATTTTGTGTACTTCTCATTGTTATCAGACTCTGATATTTCTTTGCATTCAGGATTAAGCCATAAATAACACAAGGATAGACAGATTTGATTTAATTTTAGATTCTTCCTATTCATCACAACACATAATGGCCACCTACACATGAAGCCGCTTTATTCATCCCCCAACTCACACCACTTTACTGAGTCTTAATGATTCACAGTTCCATGAATGACACTTCATGTCCAAGAGATTACAAATAATTTCTTCAGCTATTTCCACCTGTAATTCTTTATGATTCATCATGTTTACTGGGCTTTAATAAGAAATCTTTGTGTCTGCTAAACAACAATACAACGTGAAGTTTGAGTGAGTTACCTCTCCGCCTCGGGATGGCAACAGACAAAATCCTACAAATTCTGTTTCGGAATCTACTATTAGTGGGAAGTTATCGCATACTGTGCTAGGGTCTGTTCATATTTCCATCTAAGGCGTCCATTAGGGGGTTGTATCATATTCTACAGGAAGAATAGTACAGATTGTGAAGCTATTCTTCTTGTCAAAATGATGGATACCGCAGTGAAAATCAATGAACCACAGCATAAGTTAATAAGGTCTGTTGGGGGCCCCAGTTTTTCTTCTCTTCTAAAGAAACAGAGGAACAAAAACACTGGGATGTGAATACCGCCTTTAAATTTACGTCAATGCATGGTATTTCCATCTTTGTATTAGGAAAAGTGGAGCACTGACAACTAAACAACTAAACTGACAACTAAAATGATAAATCAATATTGTGTCAGTACAGGATTTTCAACTCAGAAAATATTGTATTAAAATTCCAACATGTACTTGAAAACTGGATCTACTTGGAGACTTTTAGTCTGTATTTAGGACTGTATTTGGTTGCAACTTCATCTGTATCTATTACAGGCATACGTGATGTATGCGCACTGATACGTTCACTCACATGTAAAGCACCAGTACGCAATTTTTTGCTCATCTGATGCGTAATAAGGACTTATTCAGACGGCTGCAATTTTTTACATATCTAGTCAAAAGCAGATGTACATGAGTGTTTTGATGGTCGTTGTCCATCCTGCTATGTTTTCCTTTTTTTGATAGCCAAGTGTCATCCATTTTCTGTTTTTAATGGCCTGTTAAATTAAAAATTATGAACTTCATTGATCTTTTTTTTTCCCCATCCACTGACCCATTTTTAACAAATAAAACTCAAACGGCAATCCATTTTACATCCACTATAAATGGATTGATTGACTTCTATTGGGTCGAAGATGAAACATATCTGTTTTTTAACTCACCATTTCACAGACACGTGAATCCATTCATTTACTCTCATTGTTTTTAAAATGGCCACGTGACACCTATTCAGATAGATGGCCATCACATGGTTGTTTGAATACAACCTATGGCTCTATTCACAAAACAGCCATTATTTTAACAGCTGTCAAATTGCCTTTGGGAAACAATGAGCGTCTATGGAGCTAGTCCATTTTTTGATTACTCAATAGGCCTATCAAAAAAATAGAAAAAAAATGGACATGTCCTATTTCTGGCCATTTTTCACAGATTGTAGATTCAAGATCCAGGGATCTGTGAAAATAGGTATTGTACAGATGAAAATGCCAATGAAAAACTGACCTTTTTAGCGGGCGTTCACACTTGCGCCCTTGTCCGTCCTGTGTCATTCCGCCGGGTTTCAGGTCTAAGCCCTGACAAAACTGCACAGGGGACGGCTTCCCAGAGGTCAGCTTAAAAACCCATTCATTTCAATGGGTTTTAAAAGCAAACTGCCGGTGTCCGTATGCAGCCTCTCCGCGGAGAAACTGTTTTTTTGGGGGGTGAGACACAAAGTCCTGCATGTCTAACTTTGTGTCCGGCCAAAAGAAACTGCTTCTCCACTGGGGCCGTCCCTTGTCCAGTTTCGCCAGGGCTTAAGACGGAAACCTGAAGAAATGGCACAGGGCAGACACGGGCACAAGCGTAAACGCCCTCTTATCCCTTTTTTCACAGTTAATAAGCCCTTAGCGGTATGTGTTACTTGTTAAGGACCTGGAAAACTCAATGCTGGCTGTTTCCTTGCACCTGGAGATCTTCCTAAAAATCTTTTAATTCTCTCTTTTTCAACCATTTGTTGTTCTTTTGTATTTGGACCATATACTACTTTATGCCAAATGTTGTCAATGTTATCCACTATTGTCCACTAAGGATGAACATCCATTCACAGCGTCTGCCATTTTCTATACATTGTCACATGGAGTCATTAGTTTATGGACAATTCTCATTCCGCGCACCCAAAGTACATTGGTTATGTTATTTCAGTAAATTCTGTAAATAGAACTTACCTCTAGGGATGTATCAATCAAAGTCAGAAAGAGGGAAAAACTTGGCTCACAGATTTACATTCCTTTCATATGCAGGTTCTGCATGTCCCTCATAGCAATTACTCAACGTTGTACATGAAGGAATGTGGAAATGCTGTCATCTTACCACTTATTTTTAATTACAGGTAGGAAATATGGCATTTCTTAAAGACTGATTATTTTTACAAGAGCAAATGTAATTCCTTCCATAGATGGAGGATAATCCTGTCACACAGGTATGTCATAAATATGTTATCAGTGGAGTCTGGTGGGACTCCAATCGATCCTTGGAAAAACAGGCTGCATGTGCACATATATTTCCTTATCTCCCAGTTTTTGTAAAATGAAATTGTTATGGGAACTGGTTTGGGAACAAGATTGTTTTGGGTATGAACCACAGTTTCATAATATTAGGGCTCCTAGGAACCTATTTATCCAATTTCTAGTTCTCATAGGCTGAGTTCACATCTGTGTTGGAGTCTTCATTGCAGAGATCGACACTGCATGAAGAATTTTTTTATCTGCTGCTTTCAATTCCAAAATTGTGGACACTCATCTGACGCCATAATAGCCAGTAGGGTTCATGGGGCTCTATGTGTAACTACTGTTTTGGCAACCCAGCTCCCCATCGTTCAGGTCCCTCAAAGGATCCGAAAGACGGAGAGACCAGTGCTAGTGTGAACCTGGGGTAAGGCAAACACAGCCATATCAAAGTTGTTATTTGAGAGACAAATTTGTGGTTATGAAGCTACTTGAAAAGTGATGAAGAATTGAATTTTCAGATGTGAAGTCTTAATGGTTTTGTTTTTTTATGCAACACTGGGGCACCAATAGTGTGGTATAGTAGAATATAATGGACCAGGCCACAGGACATGTCTGGTTGAGTGGTGGCAGTGGTGATAGGTGTGATAACATGAATACTAGTATGGCATGGAATGATATAATAGACCAGGATGCAGGATGGTCTGGCTGAGTAGTGGGAATGCTGGTAGCTGTGGCAACATGAGTGGCAATATGGCATGGAATAATGTGATGGACTGGACCACAAGAGGTGATGATTATGAGGAAATACAACAGTCCTGCCGCATTACTTTCTTTTATTGCAGGGTTTTTCATTGCGGTTTTGATGAGTTTTTCTTTATGGCTTCTCTTCCCTTCTTTAAACCTATAAGGAAAATGTAGATGTCTTTGCAGGTATAATTCACATGCTGCATTTTCAAAAACTTGAAAGCAGATTGAAAACACAGCTTTTCTGCAGTGTTTTTTTCTGCAATATGTGGATAGGATTATCCAGAATCTCATTTGCTTTGCAGGTATTGCAAAACGCAGCATTTTCGCAGTATAAGGGTGCATGCACACTACGTAACGCCGGGCGTGTATGAGAGCCGTACACGCCGGCGTTACAGCAGGGCTGCCGAACACTTCCCATTCACTTCAATGGGAGCGCTCGTAAACGCCGCTGTTACGAGCGCTCCCATTGAAGTGAATGGGAAGTGTTCGGCAGTCTGCTGTAATGCCGGCGTGTACGGCTCTCATACACGCCCGGCGTTACTCAGTGTGCATGCACCCTAAGGCTGAAGCCCCACATTGCAAAAACACAGCTTTTTTCATTGCTGTGTTGTTTGAGCCAAAGTAAGAAGTGTATTGAGGAGAAGGGAGAAGTATATGAGCTTTTTATATATCTCCCATGCCACTCTTGGCTTTGGCTCAAAAAAACGCAGCAAAATCTGCAATAAAAAAGCTGTGTTTCCACAACGTGGGGCCACAGCTTAAATCTCTCAAATTACTGATGTCTGCTCATAATGTTTGCTGTCTGCGATCTGCACAGTAACTACTATTCCCTATAGTAAATTGCAATGCATGTCACTGAAGGACAATGCAATGAGTTCCCTGTATTCAGAAGAATCAGGAATGTAAGAGCTGGCCAAGCAGAGCTGTATCTGTAACATAGGAACTTTTTCGTTAAGTCCTTCTTCAAAGTGTAGGTCCCTTGGGGTGAAACAGTGAGAAGCGTCTGCACACACACACACAAGAGGGGAATGACTTTATATAACACGTAGGCCAAGAAGTATGTTGAGAAAGTTAAGATTGTTACTTTACATCACAGTCTGCCAGTTGTGGAGGCTGTCGAAGGAAGAGATTAACACTCCTTTCCTCATATTTGAAGATGCGATGATCATATTGTACTTGGGCACAGATAAAAATACTGATAATAATACAAGATGTTTGGATAATGATGAGAAAAAAAAACTGAAGATGCCATAAAAAACATCAAACGCTTCCACGGACTCATAGACTAGGTATACAAAGATGCACAGAAAACCAACTTTTAGTTCTCCTCCAAATATGGTTCTAAAAACACCAAGAATTGTCAAAAACTGGATTAAAAAGAACAATATTATGCAGTTTCAGGTACATATGGAGTCTAAAAACAAGAGGCCAAAACTGTGACAGTAATACTTTAGAGGACCTTTCATGTCCTCAGGCACATGCGGTTTTATATACCGCTAAAAAGTCGGCAGTGCGCTGAATTCAGTACACTGTCGGGGGGGGCGTGGCTAGCCGGCAAGGAGAGAGGACGCGTCTGCTGGAGCTCCCGGCATCTGCGACCTTCTCCCTTCGGCATCCGAACCTTACTCACCTGATTCAGGTCGGTGGCACCGGGCGGTATATCCTCGGACCCTGGCGGATCGTGTTGGGCTGTCTTCTCCTGCTCCCCCAGGATCTGGTGGTTTCGGAGGCTTTGCGGCCTACTCAGCGGCCTACTCACCGGTCTTTCCTGCTGCACCTTCTCCACTTCCGGCTCCCCCCTGTGGATAGCGGCGGCTGGCTCCCGTCCATCTTCCCGTACTGCTGCTGCGGCTGGTGTGCGAAGGTGAGCGGGGTTTCCCCTGGCCCCCTGCACGCTGCCTCCAGTGTCCTGCGTCTGCTCCCAGCCTGTGGAGAGTCTGCGGTACGTCCTGTATGCTCCTGCATAGGCCCTGACGGTGCCGGCGGCCATTTTGTGACACACACGTGTTCTTCAACTTCAGGGGGGGTTGAGAGAGTGTTGAGCCCCTACACTACCATCAGGGGGGCTCCTCTCTCTCCCCCTGGACTTTATTGGACATTGCCTGGTCATTACCTCCTCCCTCCCTGTTTGAGTGCTTTTACTTTGAGTGAGTGCTGAGCCCCTACACCACCATCAGGGGGGGCTCCTCACCTTCCACCTGGACTGGACTTTATACATTACTTGGCCTGCTCCCTGCCTATTCTGGTTGGGCCCTCTGTGAGTGCAGAGCCCCTACTCCACCACCAGGGGGGGCTCCTCACACTGGGTTCCCGTGGAACTGCAATTGCCTGGGTGTCCCTACTGCGGACCACTTGTTTTACTATGCTTGATTAAATCGTTCACAGTGTCACCACTAGCGGCTCTCAGCTGACTGTTAGGCTTCTTGTTATATGGCCCCCACAGCCCTGTTGGACTCTGCTGCCGTCTGACCTCCTGCACTGCCTCACGAACTTTGTTCCTGCCGCATAGAGATACCCTCGTGCAATACTAGCTTCGGTTGCACCTCTGACCTTCCCTGCTGCTTCTATTATGCCGCGGAAGAAACCGTCCTCCTCCAAAACCCCTAGGAAAATGTCTGACTTCTTCTCGAGCACCATGTCGCACTCTTTGCCTTCCTCGCCAACAGGTTCCCGCTCCCCAGCGAAGTCGCCTCCACGGTCTGACTTGATGGGCTCTTCACCTAAAGAGGGCTCTCTCTCAGCTGATCGTCTCCCCCTGCTGGTTGATGGTGGTAAGAGAAGTTTTGTTGTGTCTCCTCAGGGCTCTCCATCTGGCAAGGAGCCGTTGTGTAAACGGGTCGCTGATGCCCCTCCTGCCTCTGATACTTCCTCTGATTTTGTTCATTCGGACATTTCGGATTTCCCGGCTTCCTCAGACCCTGTAACGTGTGATACATTGAAGGGGATGCTTGTTCTGCTACAGGCGGGGATTAACAAGACTGTCTCCTCTGCGGTGGGCAAATTGCGACAGGATATCGATGCTTTGGGGGAGCGGACTGACCATCTTGAAAATAAAATGGAGGAATTTTCGTCTGCTCATAATGACCTGATTGACGCTCACAACACCCTGGAAGCGGAGGTCAGGTGGCTCAAAATTAAAGCTGCTGACGCTGAGGATTGGTCTAGACGCAATAATATTAAGATCCGTGGTGTCCCCGAAGATGTGGCGTCGGAGGACTTGGCGGCCTATGTCCAGCATCTCTTTAAGAAAATTCTCCCGCACCTCACTGAACTGGAGCTCACCCTGGATCGGACCCATCGTATTCCAAAAGCGAACTCTGCTCCTGCGGATGTCCCGAGAGATGTGCTAACGAGGGTCCATTTCTATCAAGTTAAGGACTCGATTCTTGCGGAAGCCAGAAAATGTGGTGCTTTACCAGCTCCGTTTGCATCCATTTCCCTGTTCCCCGATTTATCCGCAGCTACTATGCAGGCTAGGCGTGAACTGGCTCCCATTACCAAGATCCTCAGAGACCGGGGCATCAGGTATCGTTGGGGCTTTCCTACCAAACTGCTGATTCCCCACAATGGGGTTTTCCATTCTGTCCCTGATGTGGAGGCGGGCATGTCCCTCCTCCGTAAATGGAAGCTTGCACCTGCTGACTCTCACTCATCTGTGCCCGAATCCTCAGTGCGGCCTTCCCATCTTACTAAAGAATGGACTGTGGTGGGCGGTCGTAAGTGAATCCTTTATCCGCTTCGGCGGACTGACTCGCCTTGCCTAATGTTGATATGACTTTACTGTTTGATTTAGGTGACCTGTGTGCCTTTCTAATACTCACCCTCACTGAGTGTTACTGACCTGTTTTCCTCCCCCCCCCCCAACTGATTACTCTTGATTATTCGGTGTTTTTTGACACTATGTTATTTTGTTTGCATTCTTTGTTTTTGTTTCATACCTGGAATGTCGTATGCTTACTATGCCTGTTCATATATACTTTGTGCATCCCATCCTTGTTTTTTGGTAATAGTCACCTGGGTCCTCCGCCATTTCTCTTTAGTTTGTTATTATGGTACTCCGTATATCTTCACTTAATGTTAGGGGTCTGAATAGCCCCTGTAAACGGAGCTCTGTCTGGAGAGAGGCCCGTCGCCTCCGCTGTGATGTGCTCTTTCTCCAGGAGACTCATTTTTGTGCTGGTAAAAGTCCTAAATTCTCTAATCCCTCTTTCCCCCACGTATACCAGGCTTCTTGCAATGCTAAGCGTAAGGGTGTTCTTATTGCTGTGCGGGACTCAGTAGCCTTTTCCCTTGAGTCCACTTTAGTTGATCCCGGGGGTCGGTTTCTGGGGCTCAATTGCCTTATTAATAATGTTAAGTATACCTTGGTGACTGTTTATCTCCCGAATCGTTCCCAGGCGCAATATTGGAAATCTATGCTTTCCAAGATCCGAACTTTTGCTACTGGTATGTTGGTCATTGGTGGGGACTTTAATTGTTTGGTAGATAATTCTCTAGATTCTTCTAACCCCAAGAGACGCTCCCCTATATTATCCTCCTCTTTGATTGACCAGGGCCTTTATGACGTCTGGCGTTGTCAACATGGCGGGGAACGAGACTATAGTTATTTCTCCTCTTCGTCCTCCTCTTATTCCCGTATTGACTTTTTTCTTACTGATAAAATTGGGCTGATGCAGACAGAATCTACGGATATTGGGCTGATCACTTGGACTGATCATGCTCCGGTGTCCCTTTCTCTACATGAGAAGTTCTCCACTGCCATGCCTACCCAGTGGCGATTGAATGAGTATATCCTAGATCATCCCTCGTATGGTGAGCACCTCCGTGAGGCCCTGAGGGAATATTTTTCCCTCAACTCTCCCTCCGTGTCTGATCCTCATGTGCTCTGGAATGCTCATAAGGCATATATGCGAGGGATACTTATTCAGGCATGCGCAAGGGCTAAAAAAGAACGGTCTAAAGACATAGATGCCACACTTCACTCCCTAACCTCCCTCTCCGCTATTAATAAGCTTAATCCCACCCCCGTTGTCTCTGCGGAGATTAGGCAATGTCAACTACGATTGCAAGGCCTTCTGGCTTGCCAACAGGACTTAGCTTTTAAACGTTTTCAATGTCAGGCCTATGTGCATAATAGTAGGGCTAGCGCCTTTTTAGCCAAAAAAATCAAACTGTCGCGCCCCAAAACCCGTATTGCTCATCTTGTGGATGACTCGGGTACTAAAGTAATTGACCCCCGCCTTATTGCAGAACAGTTTCGCCTATATTACAAGTCACTATATAATCTTAGGGATGACCCCCAGACATACCAGCCATCTAAGGAGGAAATCGATAGATTTTTAGACTCTGTGGCCCTGCCCCGCCTTTCCCCTGCGCAGTCTGCCTCCCTGGCCTCTCCTATCACCCTGGTTGAGGTTACGGAAGCCATAGCCTCACTGAAACCACTAAAATCTCCTGGCCCTGACAGCTTCTCAGGGATCTACTACAAGAAATACGCAGACATTTTATCCCCTCATCTTTTAGCTGTGTTTAGGAAGGCGGCGGAGGAGCAATGCTTCCCGGAAGAAATGTTGTCGGCCACTATAGTGACCATCCCTAAACCCGGCAAATCTCCCACTGTCCCAGCTAATTTTAGACCTATTTCCCTTCTGAACACAGACATTAAATTGTACGCTAAAATCCTTGCTGAGCGGTTGCTCCTCCTTCTCCCCCAGTTGGTTAGTCCTGACCAGGTGGGTTTTGTCTTCGGTAGGCAGGCTCCAGACGGCACACGGAGGTTCATAGACCTTATTCAAAAAGCCGAAGGAGATGGTGTGCCTTCTTTGCTTCTGGCTTTGGATGCTGAGAAGGCTTTTGATAGGGTCCACTGGGAATACTTAGACTGCCTTTTGGATAGGTTTGGTATGGGGCCAGTCTTTAAGTCTGCTATTTTAGCTCTGTACTCCCACCCGTCCGCTCGTGTGCTCTCATCGGGCTTTTTGTCTGAGCCCTTTCGGATTTCGAATGGTACCCGCCAGGGTTGTCCTCTTTCCCCCATTATCTTTGCGCTAGTGATGGAGCCCCTGGCGGAGTCCGTTCGGTCGGCGGAAAATATTGAGGGTATTACTGTGGGCCGCCAACAGCACAAAATTGGCCTATACGCTGATGATGTCATACTGGCCCTGACCTCCCCTGGTCCCTCCCTGAGTGCTGCTACGGAGGTTCTAGAGAGATTTGGTAAAGTTTCGTACTATAAGGTAAATTCCTCCAAATCACAAATTTTGCCTGTTATTATCTCTCCCTCGTTGAGACGGGACCTTAGTGTTCAATTCCCCTACCAATGGACCGATTCCCGTATAGCTTACCTTGGCATCTCTCTGACGGCCCCTAGTTCGGATCTGTTCTCTGCCAATTATATCCCCCTTCTGAGTAAAATTACTTCTCTCCTTGCCTCCTTCTCACAACCGATGTTGTCTTGGGCTAGCAGAATCGCCATTGTCAAAATGATGGTGTTACCTCTAATTTTGTATATGTTTCGTACAGTTGCCATCCCCCTCCCTGACTCCTATTTTACTAAGCTTCAGTCTATTCTTTCCAATTACATATGGGAGGGTAAGAGGTCCAGGGTCCGACATAAGGTGATGACACGCCCTTGGTCCCATGGGGGGGCAGGTGTCCCAGATGTTAGGAAATATTATATGGCGTCTATCCTTGATCAACTTAAGGCTGGGTGGGGTGAGACTTCTAAATGGCGTTGGGCTGAAATTGAGGAAAGCCTTCTGGATGCCCCACTTTTGAGCATTTTACGTCCTAAGGATTTGGGCCCCTCCATTACTTCCCCTCCTTTGCTGAGTATTAGGGCCTCAGTGTCCGCTTGGCGTTACTTTTTGTCATATACCTCTAGGGAAGACCTGGTCCCTTTGTCGAAGTTACCTCTATTATATCTGACCTCTTTTCTCCCCCAGCTGCGACTCCGTGGATGGGTCTCTAGGGGTCTCTATAAAGTGGCCCATCTGTACTCTGATGATGAGTTTAAGTCATTCTCCATCTTACAAGAAGAGTTTCAGCTCCCTAAAACAGATTTCTTTAAATATTTACAGTTGCGTCATTTTCTCCATTCCTACGAGCCTTCTAGACTGACCTTTCCCAGACTAGCTTTAAAGCTGTGGAATAGATCCTCGCCTGTTAGAGGTGGGTTGTCTGTGTTTTATGGCTTTTTCTCTGTCCCTCCGGAGCGGGTCAAGCCTCTTCACCTGCTCCGTTGGGAAACGGATCTTGCCAGAACCATCCCTCTGTCTGACTGGTATACGGCAGCTGGGTTTGTTAAACGTGTATCTAGGGGGGCGTCTCATTGGGAAACGGCCTTGAAAATTATGCTGAGGTGGTATAGGACTCCGACCCAAATGGCACATATTGATCCTTCTTGCTCCAGACTCTGTTGGAGGGGCTGTGGCCAAGTAGGTTCCTTCTTACATTTGTGGTGGGATTGCCCTCCGGTTCGAGCCTTCTGGATAGCGGTATTTCACTTCATGTCCACCATAGCCGGTTTTGATATCAGTCCTTCTCCTGGTCTCGCCCTTTGCTTCTTAGACGTTGGTAGTTTTCCCGCAGAGTCGCAGGTCGTTCTGGGTCAGATTGTGCTTGCAGCTCGGGCCATGATTGCTCGTCAGTGGAAGTCTGCTCTCTGCTTGACCGTAGCTGAATTATTCCACCATGTAAACTTGGCATGCACCTTGGAACGTCTGTTGTCCAACAAAAACCATACCTACGCCAAGTTTCGATCCCAGTGGTCCCTCTGGATTTCGTATGTGGAGTCTAATAAGGGAGTTCCTTCTCCTCGGACTCCGGCTGTTCCCGTGGGGTCTCCTTGATTACTATTTACCTACTATGTTGGTATCCCAGGTGGCTTTATTTTATTTTATTTTATTTTATTTTATTTTTTGGATGTGCCATGTGTTTCTTTAGTATTGTATTCAGGTATGTGGTTATGTTGTTTATGTTATTGTTTGGTTTTCTCGTTCTCTTCTGTCCCTATTCCATCTCTTCTATTTTTTCTCTTCCCTTTTCCTTTCTCGTACCTCTCTGGTTGTGTTCCCTTCTTCATTCTTTCACTTCCCTCTCGTAGAATTGGTGTCTTCGTAGGGTTTGTATATCTGGTTCTTTGGTCTATGTTTATTTGGTCATGTTTGCGTCGTCCGTGTGTTTGTGTCGAAGCCCGAAGTTCCAACTTGCAATTCCTGCTTCATTGATTGGACTTGTGCCGATTCTTCTTATGTTTGTAACTGTTTTTCTATTATATTGTAAAAGTTTTCTTCTTCTCAATAAAAATCATATTTAAAATAAAATGAATTCAGTACACTGTCAGCTTTCACGTTAGGTGCCCCAGGGCAAGAGCTATTGGTGCCGTTACCGATGACTCTTCACTGTCAGAGAGCGTTCTTGACAGTCTAGCTGGGAACGCCCCTCCTGACAGTATGCCCCCCAGTACTAGTCTATGGATGAACACTGTCATGGGGGGGGCGCATTCCTTACCACTCAGCGTCATGGTTGGATGATAAGGAACGCCCCTTGTGACAGTATAGAGCTATGGAGAGCACTGTCAGGAGGAGCGTTCCCAGCTAGACTGTCAGGAACGTTCTTCTGACAGTGAAGAGCTATCGGTAACATCACCAATAGCTTTTGCCCCGAGGCACATAACGGGAAAGCCGACGGTGCGTTGAATTCAGCGCACCGTCGGCTTTCTAGCGGTATATAAAACTGTGGGTGTCTGAGGGCATGAAACATCCTCTTTAAGTTAAGACAGCTTAGAAACTAGCCTGGATATTCCTAATTTGTTTTCTCCCACACTCCAAAGACATACTGATAGGGAATGTAAATTGTGAGCCCTACTAGGGACAGTAACTGACAATATATGTAAAGTGCTGTGGAATATGATGGTACTATGCAAGCAAAATAAATAAATAATACATTTATGACAGTGGCTCACACTGGATAATACATTTGGCATATCTTTCCATTCTTTGTCTAAAGTGTGCACAAATACCTTTTTCGAATAAATTACTTTAGATCAATTTTTGCACCAAAATGTTGGAGCAATTTAACACGTTTTAAGCCACATCCTCTCCTGTTAAGCTGTACCATCTTTTCTGCTAAACCACACCCACTTGTCTTGCAAAGCATGAAAGTATCCAAAATAAAGTTATTTATTGCTAAAGTAAGATAGTTTATACCCAGTTACAGCGTACATTGCCTCCTTCTCTTGGCTTCAGACTGCATCAACAAAGTCCTGTTGGTTCGTTGTTATATAAATTCCATCTTCCTGACTCATCTGCAGTGAAGGCACGTATCATCCAATCTTTTCCATCACGCGCACTCTTGTGGCTTTATACAATCCGCTAGTGCTTGCCTATTTCTATCTTGTTCTGCCTTGTCACTGCTGCAGGCCTCTTGTAATAGGCTCATTATCCTTCAGAAATCAATGGATCCATTTTTAACAGATGATAAATGGGCTAATGTTTGTTTTACATCCATTGAAAACGGATCAGTATGTTGAGACAAAAAAGAAAGACCAATGAAATTCATCCGTTGTTTTCAATGACAGTTAAAAACTGATGACACTCGGCAACTGTTGTAAGGGATTATTCATATAATATGTTGTTGCAACGCACATTTGTTTTAGGAAAACATTGAATTCAATGTTTCTATTCATGTGTCCAGTTATTTGTGTCCCGTTTTTCACAGATATGCTTTTTCTTTGGACAGTACGTCACTAGGAAGCAGGAACTCCTAACATCATAGACAACTATACTGCTAGGAGTTCCTCTTCCAGCATACTGTTCGGGCTGGTAAATCCGGCAATCACACAGATCCAGTTTGAGGCTCATGGCCCACATTGCAGAAACACAACTTTTTTGTGGCAGAGTTTGCTGCATTTTTTTTAGCTTAACCTAGGAGTGGCCAAAAAAGTAATGGGAAGCTCTTATACTTCTACCATTTGCTCAATCCACTCCTGGTTTTGGCTCAAAAAAACGCAACAAAATCTACAACTTGTTTCCGCAACGTGTGGTTTCAGCCTAACAGCTGAATCTTGGTTGTGTGAATGCAGGGTAAGGGTTGGTTCACACTAGCGCTTGCATTCCGTCCGCAAGGAGTCCACATGGAGACCCCTCTGGACGGAATGCAATCGCAATTGCAAGCGATGTGCTTGCAAAGCACATGGAGCCGCCCATAGACTATAATGGGCTCTGTGTGATTGCTGCGTACTGCCTGCACGAATGAATTGTGCGGGCAGTGCGCAGCAAGCACACAGAGCCCATTATAGTCCATGGGCTCCGTGTGCTTAACTGCACAGCGCTTGCATTAGCGTTGGTATTCCGTTCGGGGGGGTCTCCATGCGGACTCCTTGCTGACGGAATACAAGCGCTAGTGTGAACTAACCCTAAGACTATCATACTTGTGTCATACAAATACTATATTTTTATATTAATATCAAAATAATGAACTTCTCAACCTATAGAGCTATTTGCATTCCCTGAACAGCTTCTAATATATGTGATTTGGTACCAATCATGAAATATGTAACAAAATAAAATTTTAAAAAAATCTGACTCAAGAAAATCTTTCCATATGGCAACATTAGCAGCTAAACCAACCAGAAAAGATCCAAAAGAAAAACCCAGAAGCAATTAAGTGTCCTGTACATCAGCGGAGTCACCTTCCCAAAGACTATCCTACAAGTTTGGAATTCAATCAATGATTTACTATTTTTATCTCAATGGCTTTGTTTAAAGAGTTCCACTTCCGAACCCCTTTGGTATCAAGTGTGATATTTCTTTCAAGGCGCAAAACTACAAAGGATATAGAGTGTAAATGTGATACTTAAAATATACTAATGACAAAGCAGGCTGAGCGCTGATCAAGCTGTCATTAGACTAACTTAAGCTATGTGCTTTATAAGTCATAATGGCATAGGCTATATTACTAAAACAATTTGCCCCGGTGGTAAAGAGCTGCACATGTGCCACTATTTGTAGGACAATGACAGCATGATCATGATGCTATGCCAGCTATTCTCTGTTTGAGTGGAAAATAACCCTTCACATGCCAGGGGGATTTGGAATTTCATCACTTATTTTTTAAATTGTGTGCCCTATACAATGTGGCAGATTTACTAACACTGTCTAATATTAAGGCAATGTAAACTCAAACTAGACAGGTCTAAAATAGCTCACGTGTATCACAGTGGCTGACGCTGCATGAAAAATCTTCGGGACCTTTAATGTATATTCACACAATAGTGATTAATGGCCGCAATAAGTTCAATGTCAGTAAAAGGGGGACTATTCATATGGCTGTTATTTTGACATTTGTTGTCATGGACTGTGAAAATATAGATCATGTCATATTTTGTCCGTTTTCACAGATCCCTCAATACATTCAATATATGGGGAATCCATTTAAATGGGTGACCCTCAGGTGCAAGATGGTCTTGAAAAATGTTTTACACCTCGATCATCTGAATGTAGCCTAAGGGCCCGTGCACACGGAGTTAACGCGAGCGCATTTTAGCATAATACACGTGTATAGAATTTTTGGCGCGTATTTTGACGCGTTTTTTACACGTGTAAAAAATTTCATTGGTCAATGGGAGTGTTATTTTTATACGTGTATTCTATACACGTGTATTATGCTAAAATGCGCTCGTGTTAACGCCATGTGCACGGGCCCTTAGATTGTCTAATCTAAGGGTCAGTGCACACTGAGTTTTTTGGCGCTGATTTTGATGTTGAATTTGCCTCAAAATGAGCCTCCAAAAAAAGCCTGATTCAGCATCAAAATCAGTGTAAAAAAAACTATGTGTACATTGATCCTAACTTTACACCCACTATTCGCTGGCTTAGTTTCTGCCAAAAACTGTGGCCAAATTGTGGCACATTTTTTGATGCATGGTGTTGCATACGCTCCTTATCCAATAACCCACTACCCCCTGTTTGAATGAAGAGCAGAGGCATAGCTAGTGAGGAAGCAGAGGGCACAGTGGCCCCATGCCCACTGATTCTGTGGCACTAAACTATGCGGGTCTTTTAACTAGATCGTTGTCTCCAGGACACCCATCTAGTTAAAATGCATCCATTCTCTCTTATCTTGTAAACCACAAGCTCCTTCAGACTTAAGGTTTACCACAAGATGTTCTCTTCTTGGCACAGGCAGGCTCGGTGACTGTGCTGAGATGGACTCGTCCTATGCATGGACACTGAGCATAAGTGACATAAGAAGAGGAGGTTGCAGCTCCATACATCAAGGGATTGCAGTCAGGTGAGTACAACTTTAATTTTTGTTTTTTTAGTGCTGATCATTGGGGGTCCTGGGTGTTGAAAGCCCACTATTTTTTTTTTAATGACCCTTTTAATAAGAAAACACCTGGGGCACTACTAATAAGGGGCGCTATTTAAAAGGCAACATAGGGTCATTATTCATTTAAAGAAGCACTGGGGAATATTATTTATTCTTGGGGTTATATCATATATTTTCTAATTAGTGGTAACAGCAGGATGGGGACTTTGTGTACATGAGAACAATGTGTGTCAGGTGCTGGAAAAGTGAAGAGCCAAAGATGTCTGTGTTGCAAACTTTAGGCTGAGGCGTTGCGGAAACGCAGCTTTTTTTGTTACATTTTTTTGAGCTAAAGCCAGGAGTGGATTAAGCAGAAGGGAGAAGTATCAGAACTTCCTCTATATTTCCTATTCCTTTTGTAGCCATTCTTGGCTTTGGCTCAAAAAAACACAACAAAATCTGCAACAAAAACAGCTGCGTTTCTGCAACGTGGGGCCTTAGCCTTAGACTGAGTTCACGCTGAGTTTTTGGTCAAGAATTTGGTCAGGAATCATAATCATCCTCCAAATAAAGCCTCCCAATGCCTTGAGGAATGAGAAATTTCGATCCCGATCTTTTCCAGCGGGATCGAGGTCGGAGGTTATCTCAAGATCGGCTCAATCCTAAAAGTGACTTTTCCTATAGAGAAGCATTGACTAGGGTTGAGCGATCGGGATCGGAAAAGATTGGATTCCGATCGGCAATTGAGCAAATTTCATGATCGGGATCAGCTGGAAAATGATTGGAAATTGGATCTTAAAATCGATCCTGAAATCTCAAGATCAGCTTCACCCTACTCCCAATAGAGTTCTAGATGGGAAATGTGAATGATTATAGTCAGAGATGTCACCTGTAAGTCACAAATTGTTACTGCATTGTATTCACCTAAATGATCTGCAGAACCCTGTTTAGACCCATTATACATCACTATAAAGTCACCATATAGTAATAATATTGGTACACCTGAGAGTATATTCACATGGCCACTTTAAAACTTCGGAATGTCTATGGGTGTATTCGTATGGCTCTATCTATGTCCATCAAAACAGACAATTTTGACGCCTCTGAAAATGTTCTGTCATAAAAATGGACATTTTAATAGACCCATAAACATTCATGGCTTTAAAAACATCTGTCACACGTCCATTTTTCACTGTCATATGAATAAGGCCTGAGGCCACATATTGCAGAAATGCAACATTTTGGGCAGTTGTGGACATGCAATGGAAAAAGACTGTGTTTTACAGTACCAGTAAAGTGGATGAGATTTTGTTTAATTTTATCCACGCATTGTGGAACAAACTTATATGGGGGGAGGCAATAAAGAAAAACTCAGCAGATAAGCTTTTTGTGTGTTTTTAGCTGCATCTTGCTACATTTGACCTTACACTAGGTTTACAATAGAATTGGGGTTTCCATTCTTCAGAAATCCAATCTGTTTAAAAAGCAGGTACCTGCTAAGGCTAAGGCTTCAGTCACACATGTGTTTGGTGATCGTTCAGGGTTTTCACTCAGTTTCCCCACAAAAAATAGAGAGAGAAAAGTCATGCTTGCATAAAGTACCGTATTTTTCGGACTATAAGACGCACTTTTTTTCCCCAAAATTTGGGGGGAAAAGAAGGGTGCGTCTTATAGTCTGAATGTGGCGCCTGGCATCCGCTGTAATAGAGAGGCGGAAGCCGGCAAGGGATAGACGCCGGGGCCTGAGACATCGCTGCGCTCCTCTGCCCTGCATGAAGCCAGCAGCGGCAGCGGCGATGCTATTCTGCTCCTCCGTCCCCCCGCCGCTGGCTTCAGGCAGGGCAGAGGAGCGATGTCTCAGGCCCCGGCACCTGTGATGGCGTCTATTCCTCGCCGGCATCCGCCTCTCTAGTACAGCGGATGCCGGGTCAGTATCGGTGGCCCCTTCTTCCCCGGGGCCGGTCCCCACCGGCCCCGTACCTCTGAAGTTGCAGGCCGGCTCCTGCGTGGCGATATCGCAGGAGCCGACCTGTTTGGGTGACAGCCGGGAGCCTAATGAGGCTCCCAGGCCTGTCACTGCTGTATTAGTATTGCGGCTGGTCTCTATGACCAGCCGTAATACTAATAGACAGAATGTCCCATAGACGGCAATACAGTTGTATTGCCGTCTATGGGACTTGCAATCAAGTGACCGCAGGCTCAAGCCCCCGGGGGGGAATAAAATAGTAAAAAAATAAAAAAAAGCTTTAAAAATATATAATAAAAATATGAAATAAATAAAAGTTCTAAATCACCTCCTGTTTTTTTTTTCAATACAAGGTGATCTAAGAAATAGACATTTCCCAAAATGGTATAACTAAAAAGTACATCTGACCCCGCAAAAAAAAACACTCTATGCATCCCCGTACAGCTGCAGGGTCACCTGTCAATGTGGCCTTGCAGCTGTTGCAAAACTACAACTCCCATATATTAAATATTTTACCATTTTTTGCTTCAATTTTTTTTTCCCTATTTTCCTCCTCTAAAACCTAGGTGCGTCTTATAGTCCGAAAAATACGATAAGTAAAATAAAGTATATGTAAAATGGTTAAATATTAGTAAAAGAGAAGATGAAGGAGAGCAGCAAGTTGTAGCAATTATGGGGCACAATCACGGCCCCAAAGAGTTCAGAAATCCAATTCACATTCACTAATGATAGGTGTGACTAGCATCAGGGCCGGCATCAGCACACGGCATAGTGGGGCAAGTGCCGGGGCCCACAGAGCCTCTGATGGCCCCTGGCACCTGCCCGCCCCAGCACTTGCAAGTGCAGCGTTCTGTGCTGATGCCTGGTTGCTATGGGGGCGTGCTATTCGAAACGACTGTTTCGATTAGTGTTCGCTCATCTCTAGTCATTATGAACATAAGGGGGTAATTTATATAAGGGGTCAGTAGGGTCGCAGTATTGATGTCAGGAGGAATCAGGGGCTTACTATGAAGGGGTAATTTAATGAAGGTAGTCCTTGGGCTTTATTAAGACTAAGGCCGCACGTAGCGCCTGCAACAAAATGGCTCTGCAAGAAAAAACATGATGGTAACACATTGAGGTTTTTTTCCTGCGGCGCTTTTCATGGAAGGTTCGCAAAGTTTTCCTCTATGGACTTTCTGCTTCCATTATATCTATAGGGAAACCACCGGGGTTTTTGTAGGTATAATTGACATGCTGTGATTTCCAAAACCGCAACGGCTGCTTCAAAAGGGGCCCATTGAGCCTCTGTCGCCCAGGGGCCCACAAGAACCTGGAGCCGGCCCTGACTAGCAGCATTGGTAATATGACAAAGGCAGACATCACTGTGTAGCCCTAGTCTAAGGGGGCCTGAACAACAGAAAGACAGAAGTGCAAACAGCGATTGCCCACTTCAGACAATCCCTATAAAGCAAAGCTGCTTGAGTGAAAGGTGCCTATGTCCCTGAAACATGAAGGAAATATGGAGTGTATCTTTTCCATATGTGTCATATTCTTAACCAAGACTGACCTTGTTGTAAAGTGAACGTTGATTATTCTAAGATTGAGTCAGTGACTATTTGCTCCCTCCACTTGGCACGCACTACTTCTCTGGCCATCAATCTGTCACCTTGCAGATAAATACCCAGCAAATGGGAAGTAAAAGGCAGTAACAATGTCTAATAGTGAGTTAAATAGAAAGTAATGCCAGGCAGCCCTTATACACTGTGTCTCATTACATGATAGACACCTTTACCATGTAAGGATTTACATGGCTTAAGCAATGCTCTGCAAAAACACTTATTAAGATTTCATGTTCCACTGTACAAAATGCTGCTGACAGACAAAGCGCAGAGAAAGAGCACAAACTGTGACATAAGTAGGACCGGTATCTAATTCCTGCATCAGAATGAGACAAGGGATATTCTATGTTTCACAGTTATGGTCAGGTTCACACTGGGATTTGTTGCTATTTATCTGCTGCATTTTTTGTTTACTTACAATAGTAGAGAAGAGAATGCAGGCATCTCCTCAAGATCCCCACTAACCAGCTAATGGATCCATCACAGTGTTCAGGACCAGAACCAGTCGGCTCCATTCGTTGTATCATGGCCATTCTTGGTTACTGCAGATCTGCAGTTTCCTAGCAGAGCCATTATGCAGAGCATGGAGCTGTTTGCTTCTGGCTCTGTGCACTGAGCTAGTTCCATTGGCCATGCCCCTCAATATCAGTTTATCGATTGGATTGAAGAAGTATTTCATGTGATTAGACCTGGTTCACACCTTGTATCTCATAATTATACCTACAATTTATCAGTGCAAGCAAAATGTATTAGTCTGGGCAAAATTTAGAGCCCCAAATGCTGATATGTTGCACCAAAAACTTAGTCAGGGACATAATCCTAAGACATATGCCCCCATCCACACACAAAATAATATATGACTACAGGGGGGTGGTTTTAAAAATGATTCCCATTTATTCCCCATTTCCAGCCCGTGGAAAGGTCTTTTATTGCAACAAATCCTTTTTTCATACTGATGACCTGTCCTCAGTATAGGTGATCACTATGTGATCTGTGAAGGTCCATCACCCAGACTCCACATACATCAGCTGTTCTGACTGTAGTCTCCGAGTACCAGAAACGGCTAGTGGATGAGCAGGGCGCTCCTGTTCTGCACTTCCCCAGAACCATCCCATTGCAGTGGATGGGACTGCTGAGGCACTGCTGTAACTTGAAAAGGATCAGCACTGGCTGTCTACTAGTAGCTTCCTATTTGTGGTGCATGGCATCACAGCTTAATCCCAGCCCATTTTCAGATAAACCACGGTTTGGTTAGTAAATCTCCCCCAATGAATCTTCCCCCCTCTTAGGGAGAACATAGTTTAGTGTTAGCTGGTGATTTGGTTAGACTCACCTGTCAGTACACGTGTGGATAAGTCTCAATATTACAGTCAGGATGGAACAATTTTTCACTCAGTTTTCAGACCTCAAAGCTACTACTATGATCTTCAGATCAGGCTTAGCAAACTTTAGTAACCTGTACCCTGTAGCTTGGGCAATTCCAGGGATATGTGTTTTGCGCGGCAACACATCACAGTTTTTCCTGCAGTGATTTCCACACAAGGTCCGCAGAGTTTTCCCATGCAGATTTTCTGCTTCAATTATATCCATAGGGAAACCACCAGCGTTTTCGTAGGTATAAGTGACATGCTACGAATTCCAAAACCACAATAGTTTTGGAAACCACAGCATATCTGCTGCACGTATTTTACCGCACTGTGGGATGGGATTCACTAAAATCCAATCTACTTTACAGCGAGTGTAAAATGACACATTTTTCGTATGCTGTTTTTGGTGGTTTTTGGCTGCTGCGGAAAAGGAAAAAAAATGCATTCCATCCATACCTCGTGGAAAATTCATTTTTCAAAAATGCAACATATTCATTTTAAATGCAGAAATGCTACTTTTTCTTCAAAGGTTTATATGGGGAAGCAAAGATGAAAAATGCAGCAGAAAAGTAGTGAAACATTTTTGGTGTGTATTTTTTCTACTGTGTTTATTTGCTTTTCACTATGTGTGGTCTTAGCCTTATAGTGTTAACTCTACATGACACAATATTACGATACGGTTACACCACAGTGATAGACTGAATCTGCTTCTAGCTTGCTTAGTCTTACAATTGTTCACATTCAAATTGCCTTTCTAAATATACCCAAACCATTCGCCCGACTCGTCCATTTACACCTTTTTGTTGTTCACTTTCCATTTGTCTTTTTTCCACTTAACAATTTAACAAAGAGTGAAGAACAATATGACAAGGCGTTGTAAATCCCCCTGCACGGTGCATAGTTATGATCCAACCCCCCTACTTCTCATTCTTCTGCATCAGAAGCTCAACAGCTGCTTCCTAAATCTCCTGAGTCACACAAATTGTTCCTGAAACAATACGTCAAAACACCATTAGTGTATTAATCTCCCTCTCACACTCGCTCATACCACATCACCTTCCTTCACAGGACCTTTTTTACTGCCTTTGGGCTTATTCACATGTACTGTATACCCGTATGTGTGGCGTTTGCATTTAGGTCTGCAAACAAATAATGGTAGCATGGATGTATCCCAACAATGAAAGTTTATGGGTCCGTGAAAGAAAAAACAAAAAATAACAGATTATATCCAAGTGTCATCTCTTTTCATGGACCCAGAAACCTGCAAAGTATAGAAAATTAAGGAAAAGAAAAGCTGATCTGTTTTTCACAGACGAATCACAGACCACACACCACAAGCAAATGATCAGGGTAGGGTGCTCTCTATCAATAGCACAGACCTCACACATCCACACGTGCATACTTGTAAATGAGGCCTATACAACAACAGCCGGCTCACGCGCTTACTGCCAATTGCCAAGCTTTCGTCTGTACTTGCTCTTTGAAACAATGTACAGGTGCTTCATGTCTCGTACAGGCAATATCCTTTATTGATGACCCAAGAAGAGGAGATCAGTTTATGTCTGATACCTGGGACCCAGTGATCAGCAGTGTGAAGGCGCGGTGGGCTCATCCTAGTGCTGTCAAATCTTCACTGTTTACATTGCACTGTTTCATAGTGACCGTGCGGTGTAATTAGAGTGTTGTCCCCTTCTATGATCCAAGGATGGAAATACATCTCATGGCTGCTATGAAACTTTCGGCGTGTGATACAAACAGTGTCAAAATTCATACAAGTATCACAGCCCCTTCAAACAGCTATTCAGCTGGGGTCGGTTAAAACTTCTGTTCCAATATTTTCTTTTAATTGATATTAAAGTAAATTCAAATAACCATACAAAGGCTTAACATATACAGTAAGTGAATGACATCCAATAGCCTACATAGTGTTCTAGTTTCTTGGTTTAATTGTACATGTCGGGTTTTGCTGTCCGCTTGAAAAGTCGGACATCTTTGGGAATGGACAGTTAAGGACAGGCACGGACTGTAAAAGAACGCACCCGATGTCTATTTAAATCAATTAAAAATATCACGGACATAGCTAGTGTCCGCTGCTAATGTCTGCACAAGATTTTGAACGGACATTAGCAGCGGACACTACCTGTCGGACATTGACGGTAGTGTGAACACCCCCTAAGTATAAAGTAAAATAAATCCTGACAGGACTTGTAGTAGAGTCCAGCTTACCCCATCCACATACAGTGATTGACAGACCATTAATACAAGAAGAGCTGTGCATCAACCTGCGTAACCAAGGTAAGAAGATCTCTGTCTCTCCCAGGAGTCCTATCAAGATTTACCCTGCTTTTAGTCAGAAATCCTGCTACAAATCTTACAAGCTTATGTATCATAAACTTCAGTCTCTCTCCATGTATAATATCCGACTGTCTACAGGAAAATATAAGTCACCTGACAGGTTCATTTAGCAACTATGACATCAAAGGAATAATACCTATCCTGATGTTAGCAATTTATGTAAGGCCTCGTTCACATCTGTGTCGGTAATCCGTTCGGGGGAGTCTACATGGGGCCCCCCCCCCGAATGGACTACTGAATGCATTTGCAAGTGGTGTGCAGTGAAAGCACATGAATCCCCATAGACTATAATGGGGTCCGTGTGCTTGCCGCAAGATCTCTGAAGGGAACATGCTTTCAGGAAAGTATTTCACAATCTACTTTCCTGTCTGCAGGTTTCATGCAGGAAGCGCGTGGCAAGCGCACGGACCCCATTATAGTCTATGGGGTCCATGTGCTTTCACTGCACACCACTTGCAAATGCATTCGATAGTCCGTTCGGGGGGTCCCCATGCGGACTCCCCAAACAGACTACCAAACACAGATGTGAACCAAGGGTAAGTCTGTCTACTTACCTGTCTACAAGCAAGGCCTCATTCACATGTCAGTTTTTGATGCACTTCTGCTCTCATTGTTTTATACTGACAGCATACGAGTCTTTTTCTTATGGACACGTTTTTTTTCTACAAATTCCTATACCATGCATCAACATGATCTTGCTAAAACGTGGACCAAAAAAGGAAAGGCTAGTCTTATTTTTAACAAATTTTTTGTCCATGAAAAAAAAAAAATCAGATGTGTGAATGAATTAATGAATGAATTATTAATTGCATTCAATGGATCCATTCGTTGCCGATGTTAAACATGGACAGCATACCCCCATAAAAAACAGGCCTAAGGTTGATACACTTTTCTATCAAGAATATTTGAATAACATGCATTAGGTGGTCTAACAAAGGAGCTGTAGTGTAATATTTTATGTGTCACCGCTATTATTTAGAGATATATTATTTGACACTACTACTTTAGGAATCTCTGTCCATACTTAACAATTGCAGAAAATTATTTCTTTAACATTTGCTCATCTATTGTACTATACTAATAGGCTAATGACATGTATTTATATTTTCATTTCTCTACTATGACACATTTTATTGCCTCTGACCTAATGGATCAGATGAACCTGGAAAAAGAAGAAAACTAAATAATGGAAGTGGTTGGTGAAGCAAACCTTTCATCAGGAGGTTTTCGCTAATCTCTATGTTTTAAAAATAGAGGCTTTAACAATGGTGACAACTGCGCGATTTATTTCTGAAACTATTTTATGGATCCCAATGTAATACAAGCCGCACAGGACAAGACAGTGAAGTTCAAAAGAACACAAACAGACAATGCGCTATTGTTTTCCCAGCTAATTAGCGAGTCTTATACTCCATGTAAGCATTTCCCAAGAGGGGGGGAGGGGACAGGAAACATGTCTCATACTATCTAATATTAACCTTCCATTCAGCACAAGGTGATCTAAATTACACATGAAAATGTCCAATTATAAGAAAAAGAATCCATTAATAACTACAGGAAGCAGAAAGTATGTTGTACTACAATAAGGGTTATAACTATTGGACTATTAACCCCCACCACCCAAAGACTGCTAAGCCCCCCCCCATAACCCATCTACCCCACGCCCACTGATACTTACACGTCCCAAACAAATATGATGAGACTCTAAGGACATTTGAACCCCCAACCCACACACCCTGTACCCACCCCCTGCACCACCCCCCTAATAAAGCACATTTTGATTTGATTTGAACTCATTCCACTCCTGAATTTTATACACATAAGAGAAACTAAAACTTTTAACATTAGTGAATAAAGCATTAATAATAAAATATTCTGGAGATATCATGTTAAAAAATTAATATGTAAATGAAAACAAATTACAGAATTTCAATGTAATAGGGGAAAATTAAATTCACATCTACTCCAAACATAAAAACAAACGAAAATCAATTTTGTTTCGATTTACTTCATGTTTTATATTCACACATTATTTTCTTCATATCATCCATATTCCAGGTTAACAATAAAAACATATAATGTACAATCATTTATAGAATCGCAGTCTCCAAGGTTAGTGTTACTTGGCAATATTGCCCAGCAGCCCTTTTGGATTTTTTACAACAAGGTTTGTGACTATGGTGGGTGCAGCAGAGCCATAACTCCCTACAATAATCCACTATTCTATATAGTACAAAGTAAATGTGCCCCCATTACAGATTGGTGCCGAAGAGCTTTGAGCTTCATCTTTCACATAGTCACGGTGTTAGCAACCAATGAATCTTAATGTGATCCCATTCACGTTCATTATATGGCAATGTAAAATGTAATGTAGGTCTGGTGTTTGATCACTTGACAAATGGCAAAATCACTCTATAGCCCTAGTCTAAGATCCATCACAGGTCAAGCCTCTATTAACCAGAAACTCCACAGACATGAGTTCTTCTACCAGGACACTAGTGAAATGACTTATGGCGAAGTCCAGCTCGCTCCTATTGACCGCACAGTGCTGTTAATTAGGACAACTTATGTTGGGTACACACAATGCTTTTTCATTAAGATCAACATTTTAATTGGTGTAACAAATAACACATTCTACTATGCATTTCAGCAGAGAAGCATAAATTTACTATGCCAGTACTCCAAACGGAGTCATAATTTGAATTCACAGAACCCCATAGCAACCCCATAATGTGGATGGTAAATTGTATAAATGCAAGGAGGATACTGATTTTCTGTGCATTAGAAGATTAGATAAGAGTAAGACACCACTGTGCCTTCTGTCCACAAAAATAAAGGACCTGCACTTGAGTGGGCACCATCAGCTTTGACTCCTATGAGTATTGTTGAGCCCATGACCAGAGATATGTGCCCCTGTCCCTATAGCAGGTGCAGGTCTATGTATTTGCAGTAGGACGATTGTGGCATTTGCAGAAAACCAGCAAGTATGACCATATATGAGCAGGTGGAGTTAAATGAAGTTTATGGCAGCATTGTGATCAATGAAAGAAAGGATGTCAAGACAAATGAGCTTAGTTGGGATTATAAGAAGCCAGGTCCTACAAATAATCAGTTTAAAGTGATGATCCGAAAGCCGGGACAGTATGCTGAGAAGCATTCCGAGACATGAACAGAGTGCAGGTGAGAATAGACAAACATGGCAAGCCTGTCATCACATTAACAGTAATAAGGTCACTAAGCAGAAAGCCAAAAAGAAGCAGACCACAGGACACATCCACCCAGAGACCTCAGAGAAATAACAACATCGTGTTTATCATGGCTACTAAGTCGAGAGCAACACAGGTCAAAAGCAGCTAAGCAAACCAATGTATTAGGAAGACAGCTGTGTCCATCTCTGAATAGAACACTACAGGAGTGACGTGAATAAATGTACAATGAATAAACTGTATCGGTGAAGACAAGGTTGCATGTAATATAATCAGCTTCATAATGCCAGGATATCTCCTCATCAGATACAACATAAGGCAGGGCATTGCAGAACTGGACAACAGCACAACCAAAATACAGCTAAAAAATGGGCTAAAAAAAAGCAAGCAATTTGAGAATGTGGATTCAACGTGTAAATATAATATCAAATCCTTCATAAATTGTACGAGCAGCCATGTGATTTATATGATCACTTGTGACATATGTAATTTGCACTATATAGGAAGTACCGTAAGACCATTAAAAGCTCGAATTTCTGAACATTTACAAGATATTAACAATGAGAATAATGTCAGAAATACCGGTGTTTCCCGTCACTTCAAAAGTAAACATGCCGGTAATACATCTAGCTTTAGCTTTAAAGGCATTGAAGTGGTTAAAAAATCCCATAGAGGGGGAAATTGGGAACACCATTTAAGAATAAGAGAGGTTTTTTGGATATGGAAAGTAGGTACTCGTCATCCAAAAGGACTCAATCAAAGAAACGATGTGTCTTACATTTATCCAGTCTAAAACAGATTTATATCTGATATAGATCTTTTGATAAACATAGTCTGGCAGTGGCTTTGGATGGCAATGTATATCCTCATTCGGTGTTTGGTATTTGGAATCCAATATAGGTTCTGGGCAACGATGTGCATCATTATTCGGTGCTTTACGTTAGACTATGTGATTATCTTTTTTGTCTGTTTTCCTTCTTCTTCTCCTTTCCTTCGTGTTATTAATTCGATTGTATTTCACTTACCTTATAGTAGAGCATCAACAACGATATCCCAGTAGTTTCATATGGAGAGGAACATTTGTTTATAATTGGAGCATGCGTACATGGATGGATACAGGTCGAGTAGCCATCTTTACTAATGGCAAATGCCCACACAGTTGATCATTCCGACCAATGAATGAATGATAATAACAATATATGACCAAATACCGAGTGGACATAAGAGAACTTTCCTCTTGAAAGGGATATCAATAAAACATCAACATATGGATATGTATGAACTATCATATTATGATGCTGAAAAGTTAACAATGATATCCCAGGAGTTGTATATCAAGAGGAACATTTAATTGTGATTGAAGCATGCGTATATGAATGGATGCAGGTCGGGCAGTCATCTTTATTATTGGCAAATGCCCACACAGTTGACCACATAGCCGACCAATGAATGGATGATAACAACAGCACGTGACCAAGCACCATTTGAACACAAGAGAATCTTCTCCTTGGAAGGGATATCAACAATATATCAAAGTATCAACATGTAACATGTATGATTTGTTGTATTATTACGGGTAGATTCTTCTTTGATTCTTGTGTGCTTTTCTCTATTACTACTGAATTTAACAGCATACACTCACCGGCCACTTCATTAGGTACACCATGCTAGTAACGGGTTGGACCCCCTTTTGCCTTCAGAACTGCCTCAATTCTTCGTGGCATAGATTCAACAAGGTGCTGGAAGCATTCCTCAGAGATTTTGGTCCATATTGACATGATGGCATCACACAGTTGCCGCAGATTTGTCGGCTGCACATCCATGATGCGAATCTCCCGTTCCACCACATCCCAAAGATGCTCTATTGGATTGAGATCTGGTGACTGTGGAGGCCATTGGAGTACAGTGAACTCATTGTCATGTTCAAGAAACCAGTCTGAGATGATTCCAGCTTTATGACATGGCATTGCATTATCCTGCTGAAAGTAGCCATCAGATGTTGGGTACATTGTGGTCATAAAGGGATGGACATGGTCAGCAACAATACTCAGGTAGGCTTTGGCGTTGCAACGATGCTCAATTGGTACCAAGGGGCCCAAAGAGTGCCAAGAAAATATTCCCCACACCATGACACCACCACCACCAGCCTGAACCGTTGATACAAGGCAGGATGGATCCATGCTTTCATGTTGTTGACGCCAAATTCTGACCCTACCATCCGAATGTCGCAGCAGAAATCGAGACTCATCAGACCAGGCAATGTTTTTCCAATCTTCAATTGTCCAATTTCGATGAGCTTGTGTAAATTATAGCCTCAGTTTCCTGTTCTTAGCTGAAAGGAGTGGCACCCGGTGTGGTCTTCTGCTGCTGTAGCCCATCTGCCTCAAAGTTCGACGTACTGTGCGGCGTTCAGAGATGCTCTTCTGGCTACCTTGGTTGTAACAGGTGGCTATTTGAGTCACTGTTGCCTTTCTATCAGCTCGAACCAGTCTGGCCATTCTCCTCTGACCTCTGGCATCAACAACGCATTTCCGCCCACAGAACTGCCGCTCACTGGATGTTTTTTCTTTTTCGGACCATTCTCTGTAAACCCTAGATATGGTTGTGCGTGAAAATCCCAGTAGATCAGCAGTTTCTGAAATACTCAGACCAGCCCTTCTGGCACCAACAACCATGCCACGTTCAAAGGCACTCAAATCACCTTTCTTCCCCATACTGATGCTCGGTTTGAACTGCAGGAGATTGTCTTGACCATGTCTACATGCGTAAATGCACTGAGTTGCCGCCATGTGATTGGCTGATTAGAAATTAAGTGTTAACGAGCAGTTGGACAGGTGTACCTAATAAAGTGGCCGGTGAGTGTATGTAGTTTCCCTTTAGAACAGGTTTTTTATGCCAATTCACCAGTAGCAAGTATATACACTAGTATACATTGGTATACTAGCATACTTTATTGCGTTTTGTTTCTTTCAAAAATATAAATATCCGGCAGTGATTATAAATACCATCAAAAAATTGATTATTAAGGACATAATGTTATTCTTATACCTTTATTTATTTATTTATATGTGTATTTTTTCACATGTTTTAGATGTCATATTGTTTATGTGTTTTCTTGTCTTTGTTTTGTATACACATAGACTGGTAATGCCTCACCATTTGTACCTAGCATTAACAGCTTGGATAGATTTATATTGATTGCAGGTGTTACACCGATCCATGCTGGTACAAATGGAGAGGTTTTTTGTCAGTCTTGATCAGACCTTGAAGAAGGACATAAGATCCAAAACGCGTCGTCTGACGTTAGCCTTTTTTGTCTTTTCCTGTGACTGCGTGTTTATATTTTATCCTGTGGACATGAAATAAAGAAAAGTTTTTTATTGGAGGAACTTTCGTTTCGTTGCTGGATGATTTTTCGTATTATTTCTGGATTTTACTCTCAGCCAAAGGAGACAGGCATCCGGGCAAGTCCAGGGATACGCAATTTAATCGGATGGTATACACTTGGAGATTTCTGCAGGAGAGCTGAGTATAATCCTTCCTTTTCCCTTTCCCAACTTGCAAAATACAGCTAGACAGGCGATTTAGATGGATGATTTAGATCATAAATCTGATGCATTTGGCACCAATGTTAATCATCAATCTAAAATGTGCCCGAAAATGCATAAGATATTTCTGCTGTTCTGCCTGTACCACCATAAACCAATCCATCCGGTGACTCCTGTCTCCCATTGAAAACAACCCCATGAAATGCTGAGACTTTTGACTTCCTAATGTACCCTTTTAGTTCATCCTCCAATAATAATACATATCTGGCCATTAAAGCCCCCCTCTTTACAGTCAGGATATTAGAGCTACTCTCAAAACAGCAAAAAAGGCCAAGACAATGAGCTACCAATGAGCAGACTGAACCACACCTAGAAAGCCCTTGTGAAGTCCCATGGATAAGCATTAAGTCTCCCTACTAGACCTAAACGCCCTGGCAAGCTCTGAGTGGGGCATGGGAAAACTTGTTGCCCAAAATGAGTGTGAGGTCCCCTACTGGTGCACCTCACTAGTCTGCAACTCTGCTCACACTTTATCTTCATTCATAGAATAGACTGTTCTCCAATGCCAGAGGATAACACCTATGTGTCACTGCACCTTCAGACCTGCAGAGCCTATGTCCTCTATGTCCTCCCTGTATGCCTCTTGTTTGCTGGAAATCCCAACTACAACAGGAAGTGGTGCCATGATGAGTTCCACACTGTCTGAGAAGGCTAACTCCTGCCCCACATGTAGTCCTTACAGATTCATGGCACCTGAGCTAGTCGGGGCCAAACCATGGACATGAAATAAGCAGTACATGCCTCTACGGGTGCCCCAGAGCAAAATCTGGCCTACAACGGGGTCCTGCTTCCCTCCTCCTTACAGTATGACCACTGTCTGATGAAGGCAGCCTGACCTCATGCAGCCAAGCTCAAACCAGTCAATGCATCAACCAGATTTACCAGCCGGTAACGGAACTGAACTAAACATTTCAATTCAGCTAAGTTGAGTTCAGGCCTGTAAATTCAGCCCATACACGGACTGTGGTTCCTGGCCCAAACTCAGCCAAGTGAATGAGCCTTAATATTGCCCGAGAGCTTTGTATCTTGTTTAGACAATGCTCTATAAATTGAACGCATCAGCATACCAAATTTCCCTCCTACTAATCCTGTCAAATTTATAGACAGGCATCTTAGTCTAATTTATGCCACCTATTTGTTACCTTGGTTTACTCCACGTGCTTGAAAATGTGGCAAAAATCTGTCCACCCAAAAATTAAGTCTAACTTAATTGGACTAATTGGTAGCATATTTTGTGCTAGAATTGTGGATTTGAGCTTTAGAAATATGACTAAAGCTAAGAGCACACATTGCAAAAACGGAGCAGAGTTTTTGAAAATCACAGCATGTTAATTTTAACTCAAAAAACTATGAGAAGAAAATATTTAAGGCCAAGGCCCCCCTGAATCTCAGCCTTCACATTTTCAATACTATCACTGGGCTCAACCTCAAGTGTGATGGTTTTCCCAGTAAGGGTCTTTACAAAAATTTGCATCTTGACACCTTCCCGTTTCCCACCCACATGGTGGCCCGACTAAGAAGAAAAGGCGATGCAGATTTTTTTATGCAATGTGTGGGTGGGATTAACCAGAAAACATACACATTAGGTATCTCTGGGTCCAAAAACAGCCAGTCTAAAAACTCCTACAAATATTTTTTACCATACAGTGAATGCCTCACTGGGAAAGAAAAAAATCAAAAGAGCCGAACCAACATTTTTTTTCTGTTTCAACTCTTTTAAAAATTTGAATAAAAAGTGATCAAAGCAATAGACATTTCCCAATACAGTATAACTAAAAAGTACATTTGGCACGACAAAAACACACCTGCATGCAAATAGAAAAACTGCAAAGTTTCGGATTTTCTAAAATGTAAGTAGAATAAAACTATATGTATTTGTAACCCCAGAATTGTACTGACCCATAGAATATAGCCTATATAGGTGACATACAGTTTGCCTTCATAGTGATTTTTTCAGGTAGTTTTTTCCAGTTTCCCAGTACATTGTACAGAATATTAAATGGTACCATTACAAAGTACAATTTGTCCCGCAAACATTAAGCCCTCATATGACTCTGTAAACAAAAAAAAACTTAATGTGTTTGGAAAGCAGAGAATCGAAAATGAAAATGGAAACCGGCTTTTGGAAGGCAACTAAGGCTAAGGCACCTTGGATGTCCCACAGCAAAAAAGCGCTGCGGGAAAATATGCAGCAGTAACGCATTGCGGTTCTTCCTGCAGTGATCTAGACAGAAAGTTTGCAGAGTTTTCCTCTGCTGACTTTCTGTTACAATTATATCTATGGGGAAACCACTAGCGTTTCCATAGATATAATTGACATGCAGCAATTTCCAAAACCACGTTGGTTTTGGAAATCGAGGCATGTCTACATGGCGTTTTTTACCACAAAGTGGGCATGGGATTCGCTTGAATCCCTTCCACCTTGCCTGTACTGTAAAACGCCATGATTTTTCCTGCGGCGTTTCCACTGCGGGGCAAATTGCAGCATTTTCGGCCCGTGGGGCCCTGGCCTAAGACAAATAACTTTTATTCTTTATGCAAATGAATTACATAAAGTCAGAGGAGTGGAGACCAAATGCTAAAAGTCATCCCCTCCGCTGATCCCCCTAGCCAGTCAAAAAATTGTAGCCTAAAAGTACTGTAGATGTGCCAACGATGCACTGCACTGCATTACTGTCTAGTTGTAACCTCCATAGTAAAGCTATGTATGTAGATTTCTCAAATTTTGGCATAGAGCTTAAAATAATATCATGTGTATGAACAATCCCACCAATAACATTAACAATCAAATAACCAAAAGGGCAGCCAGTCTATGCAAGTTGGCTGATAATTGGCCAAAGACAACAGATCATGCCAAACTCTGATATTTTTCTCCAAAAATATATAGCACAGCCAAGCTAAAACCTGTCATCAGCCGTCATGGACGAACTTCATCAACTGAAATGTCCAAAATCTTAAATTTAATGTGTATAGACAAAAAAGCCTAAAATGATTTTCACTGGTCTGCATCAGGTACAGGTCTTAAAGTGATAATGGAATGAAACTCAAAATATCTAAGAAAGTCCATTATACATCATCGAGTTATACTCAATTCTGCAAGAGACAGATGGAGTTGAGGAACGTAAGATGACCTTGAACACACCAATGAATCGATATCCCCACCTGGTGTACAAAGACCAGAATTACAAGTAGAATAACCAGAATCCCATCCACTTTGCAAGTAATGTAAAGCACAACATTTTATGCCCCCAAAAGTGTGAGCCTTGGCCTTAAAAGAGAAATTAAAATTGCATCAAAATCACATCGAAAAATACATGCATTTCTACCGTGTTTTTTGAATAGTCGCATTTTTACAGCTGAAACACTTAAAAATTATGCTTCATTTTCTTCAGCAATGACTACTTCGGCTTTCTGGATTGTACCACAAAAGGCAAATGACAGCTTTTTGCTGTGTTATTCCATTTTACTGTGCTTTTTTCCATTCCCTAGTAAATCTATAGGAAAAATTTATGAGATTCCACAGCTAAAATGAACACATGTATTTTTTAAAAAGCAGCTTTTTCATTGGCATTTTCCTAATAGAGAAAGTCCACAAAGGAAAGCTCTGCAGACATCCTGTGAAAGACACTGTGGACAAAAACACAATGCATTTACGCCATGGTATTTTCTGCAGCGTATTTTGGCTGTGGCTCGCTACATGGGGCCTTAGTTTAAGCCTACATTCACACAATAAAAATGCAAAATGGTAATGAAGACCGCCCATTTTTTAAAGCCATTTTGCACCCAAGGTGCAGTCGCTTTCAGGGATCCCTCATACATTACAGTGTAGGAAAATGGTCCAATATCACATTCTGCTATAACAGTCTATTGAAATATCGGTCATGTTCATAGCTCCCATTCACAGACATTGAAAGTAATGCAGCTGTGCGACGGCCACTAAAAAGAAACAGCCATCGCACGGCCATTTAAATACGTTTGGGTGAATGTAGGCCAAGGCCTCGTGTGTACAACAGTATAAAACAGACATGTGGACATTTTTTAAAGGCGATCAATATGTTTATTTTCAGAACAATGGCGGAGGTTATCATCTGCCCCTTTTTTGGCCGTACTTTTCTCAGGTGTACCTTTCTTAGGCTAGCTTTGCTGTGGGGCTTATTTATGATTTGGGCGCACCTCCCTGTTGTGCTTAGATGCGCCTTTATTGGCAGTGTGCACTTTGCACCTTTTTTGTGCAAAATGGCACGTGTTAAAAAATTGCACAATCGCCACTTTCTAATGTATTTTAACCTGAAAGGCTCTTTTACAATGCCAATGATGTGCATTTGCACCTATTTTGTGCCTTTTTTTAAAAGAAGTCAACGTACAATGGATCTCCATTTAAATCATACCCCCTTTTCTCACAAAAAGCAAAAGTGTTGAGAGAAGCATAACCATATGAAAAAAAAACGTCATAAATGAAGCATAGCACAGAAAAAGACCTCAGAAAGGTGCAATTTACATCAAAAAAGGTGGGAGTAGCTTTATAAATGTGTCCCACAGGCATAATACAGGAAAGTAACTCAATTTTTAGTACAGGTCACAATGGCTTTGCTACCAAGAGACAGCCATTAAAAACAGATCAGTGAGTTTGGTAAAATAAAAAGACCAATGAAGCAAATCAGTTTGTTTTTTAAATGACAGTATAAATGTCCATTCACACGGAGGAAAATGGTGAGGAATTTGGTGTGGCATTTGCCATGCTGAAAAAAAAGCCTCCCATTGATTTCGATGGGTTCTGCTAGCTTTTTTTTCCACTAGCGGAAAATACCACTAGTGGAAAAAAAAGCTAGCAGAACCCATTGTAATCAAATGGAGGCTTTTTTGGGAGGCATCGCGGTTCTTCCCGTAGTGCTTTGAACAGAAAGTTCGCAGAGTTTTCCTCCGTGGACTTTCTGTTACAATTATATCTATGGGAAATCCGCTATAAGGTTTTAAACACAGAGTGGGCATGGGATTCGCATGAATCCCATCCACTTTGCAGTTACTGTAAAACGCCATGATTTACTGTAAATTGCGGCGTTTCCAGCCCCGGCCGACAGGTAAAACCGCAGTAGCAATGCATCGTGGTTGGAAACCTCTACTGACTTTCTGTTTCAGTTATAACTATAGGGAAAACGGCAGCCTTTCCGCATAATTGACATGCTGCGATTTGCAAAATTGTGATGCAATGGAAGCTGCAGCGTGTCTGCTGCCTGTATTTTTTATACAAAGTAGGGAATCCCATCCACTTTGCTGTGACAATAAAACTTCAGCACTTATGTAAGAGGGTGAAACAGCCCCTGTGTAGTGAATGTGCAATGTGTAATTGAGTTGGTGTTTTCATAACCTGACATTTTGTTGTTTGACCACAAGAGGTCGCTGTTGCAAGATAACAAGTAAAAGGAAAAAGGCTGCATGCCCCTGGAAGATTGATGTGGAGACCCTGATCGTTGGAGGAAGGTTCTAGGAGCCATTTTGAGTCAGAGTGTGCTAGACTCTAGAGGAGAAGAGAGAGCTGTGGAGACATCACTGTGCAGAGAGGGTCCTTGGAGGGAGAAGCCACAGCAAGAATAGCTGAGGATTTGAGACTTTCAGAGTCTGTCCAGACACCATCCTAAGGAGAAGATTACTGTCAGAGACTTGGCTGAGAAGTGAGACTGTCAGTGAGACCGCATGCTGTCCGAGGAGCTCCTCTTCACCCTGATGCTAACAGAGACTAAAAGGTACCCAACAGAAGTAAGCGTGCACGCACCACACTGCAAGTTTTGCACCATATTGCTGGGACTGAGTAAAAAGCCTGTAGTTAGTTAGTTAGGTATAATCATCACCCCAGGCTGCAATACTGGTGAACTATCTACCTGTCTGGTAAAAGGACTAAGTCACAGAGGATTTCTACAGAGTTATATCTCCCAGAGAGGGACTTGTAAGGAAGTCTGGGAGCAACATTTAGTTTAACTTTACACTGTTTGGCTTGCAAGCTAACTAACCATTATACTTGCTTAGTTGTACTTGGTTTGGGGGGAATTTAGTAGTATTGTGATAAGATTGTAAACCCTGGTGTTACACCGCCGGATGCCTGTGTCACACACACTGAATTGTTCCTGTGTAATAGGGTAATAACAGGTAACAGGCAGCTGCATAGGCGCAGCTTGCAGGTAGGTAAAAGCTTGGAGTATATTGAAGGCCACACTAGTGGGCACCGTGCTGTATAACACCAGGGTCCCAGCCTCTAGGCTGTGTAAATGTAATACCTGGGAGTGTTCTTTTGGACAAAAGAGGTTATCTAAACTAAGTAAAACCCTATCTTGGTTAAATTGAATTGGACTCACTTCCTTTGTTCGTGACTTCGCTGTATCCTGGGGAGCCCACCTCGGTACACGGCTTACAACTTGGCGTAGTCGGCAGGATACAGCGACCCTCATGGACGGGAATGTGGCGGGAGAGAATCCCCTGGCACCAGCTGTGGTGGTCCAGGGTGCCCCTGCACAGCAAGCCCCAGCGCTGGTAATGCCGGCCCAAGTGGGGTACTTATCGGCCGGGGCACTAATGCAGCATCTGCCAAAGTTTGACGGTAATAATATGACGTTGCAGGACTGGACTGAAAGGGTACGAAGTATAGTTAGACTGAGCAACCTGATACCGGAACTGCGTGCAGAGATAGCATTAGGGGCCCTAGAAGGTGACGCTAGACGGACAGTGATGGTACGGCCCGAATCGGAAAGAGACACTTTAGAAAAAATATTTGCTCTGCTAGAGGGAGCTCAGGGAGGGCGTGCCAAGGTAGCGCAGTTGCGGAGCAACTTCTTCAATCGGTCACAGAGGGAGGGTGAGACTTTAACGCAATACTCTAACGCCTTACAAGAGATGCTGAATGAAGTGCAGCGACGGGACTCAGAGGCTATGGGAGCCTTCAAAGAAGTGGACCGGCTGCTACGAGATCAATTCATCCTAGGGTTATCCAATAAGTTGTTACAGGATAAACTGCAAGAGATGATCCGGGCAGATGCCAACCTGACATTCTATAATGTTTACCTGGCTGCTGTAGAGAGGGAAGAAGCGCCCGTGGCTGTGAATGTGAAGGCTGTGAGTAGCACCCAAGTGACAGGGACCCGAGGAGGTCCTGAAGACCCAGGGTCCTTAAAGGATGTAGTCCAGGCTCTACGGGCAGAAATGAGAGAACTCCGACTGGAGGTGTCCCAGATGCGAGCAGGTCAATCTATGGTTCCAGAAATGACCGCATCGTCCTACTCTCCCCCGCTGAGAGTACACCGTGGCCGAGGACCCACCAACCGAGGCTCATCAGCTGGGCAGGTATCAAGGGGACCCCTCTGCTGGAGTTGCAGACAGTATGGCCATATCGCCAGAGAGTGTAAGGGGGAGGTGGAACCCGAGCCGGCTTTAAACTCCCGACCGCCGCAGTAACGGGGCGTCCTGTGGCGGTTCACCAACAATCAAGCCCCGTACATGATGAATGCGACCTATATGCTAGCAGCCCCGTTATGGAAGCTGAGCTGGAGGGCCAGAAGGTACGCTGCTTAGTTGATACTGGATCGGAGTGCACCCTGATGCCCCTGGAGTTCTTCGAGAGACACTTCGGACATATGATGGAGCCAGAGGATGGAAGTGTCATCCGGTTGATAGCTGCCAACAATGGTGCGATGGACGTACAAGGGATCGTCTGGATGCGGGTCCGGCTGTTTGGGCAAGACATTGGCAAAAAGGGGATCGTGCTGATAGACCATCCGTCCAGGAGAGGACTCGATGTGACGCTGGGCATGAACGTGCTGAGAGACCTAGATCATCACCTTTATGCAAAGGAAGGACCTAAATACTGGCAGCGGGCCACCACACACCGGCCGACTCAGAAGGTCCTACAGCAGATGGTGAGGAGCTGTAGTTTGCAGAAGAGCACCATGGCAGGGCGCTCCATTGGATACGTGAAGGTGCCGCTGAGTGCCCCAATGAAGATTCCACCGCGACAGGAAAATATTGTGATGCTTCCGGTGGGGGCTGGACGACCATTAAATGGACTAGAGGTCTTGATAGAGCCTGCCCTGCAGGGAGAAACGCAGACCCGCCCTCTGGTAGCCCGAGCACTTGCCACTGTGAAGGATGGGTGTGTGCCTATACGCTGTCTCAACGTACTGGACAGTGAGTTGTTCGTGCCTGGGAATACCCTGCTGGCTGAAGTTCATGTGCCCGGGGGTGACATCCTTCGCCGGAAGAGCTTCACGTTGCAGCCTGATGGGAGGTCGTCTTGGACCTATGCTGTGAAGGTCCAGCAAAGGCAGCCTCCAACGACAGAGTGGAATGGCCAAGTGATCATGTCTCTGATGGGAGTAGATCGCCGGTCTCTGACCCCGGGACAACAGAAGCTTCTGGAGGACACTCTGTGGGAATTCCAGGAGGCGTTTTCAAGACACGATGAAGACTTCGGGTGTGCTACCGCCATTGAACACGAAATCCCCACTGGCGATGCTGCGCCTATTCGGGAGCGGTATAGGCAGATTCCCCCCAAGATGTATCAGGAGGTGAAAGAAATGGTGGCTAGCATGCTGGAGAATCAAGTGATCCAGGAGAGTAAGAGCCCATGGGCTGCTCCGGTGGTCTTGGTGCGGAAGAAAGACGGAAGTCTCCGTTTCTGCGTAGATTACCGGAAACTAAATGCTAAGACCGTCCGTGATGCATACCCCCTTCCACGGATTGAAGAGTCACTATCCTCCCTCGGTCATGCCAAGTATTTCTCAACGCTTGACTTGGCCAGTGGATATTGGCAAGTGCCAGTGGCCGAGAAGGACAAGGCCAAGACAGCGTTTATCTTACCCATGGGACTCTATGAGTTTAACAGAATGCCTTTCGGTCTGTCCAATGCCCCAGGGACATTTCAGCGGTTGATGGAGCTCTGTTTGGGTGACCTAAACTTTGAGTCGGTATTGATATATTTGGATGACGTTGTAGTGTTTGGGTCCTCATTTGAAGAACATCTCGAAAAGCTGCGGCAGGTCCTAGGGCGATTGCGTGATCATGGGCTAAAAATCAAGCCCAAGAAGTGTCAACTATTCCAGCAGCGAATAGAGTACTTGGGACATGTAGTCACTCCGGAAGGGGTACAACCTGCGCCCAGCAAGGTGGAGGCCGTCCAGAAGTGGCCCCAACCAAGAACCCTGCGTGAAGTACAAGCCTTTCTAGGGTTGGCCGGTTATTACAGGAGATTCATACCCAAGTTCTCTCATCGGGCTGGCCCCCTAAATGAACTACTGAGAGGCACAGCTGGTGGACCCAAGAATCGCCCCATTGAGTGGGGGCCACGACAGCAAGAAGCCTTTGAGGGGTTAAAGAAAGCTCTGACCAGTACCCCGATCCTGGCCTATGCACAGTTTGATAAGCCATTCCTGTTGTACACCGATGGAAGTCTACATGGTCTGGGAGCTGTGCTATCTCAAGTTCAAGATGGACGTGAGAGGGTGATTGCCTATGGCAGCCGGTCCTTAAGGGAGTCAGAGCGTAACCCCGACAACTACAGCTCCTTTAAGTTGGAGCTTTTGGCACTTGTATGGGCCATGACTGAAAGATTCACAGAGTATCTGACGGGTGCAGAAGTGATTGTGATGACGGACAATAACCCTTTAGCACACTTAGAGAACGCTAAGTTAGGTGCCCTTGAGCAGAGGTGGATGTCCCGCCTTTCCAAGTATCAATACCGTATCCAGTTCCGATCAGGGAGAGAGAATGGCAACGCTGATGCCCTCTCCCGAGTCCCTGTGGGGTTGCCAACCAAGAGTGGAGAGGAAGGGCTAGAAGACAGTGAAATCCCACACCTCGGCAGAATACCGCCATTCCAGAACATAACCCATTCAAGTGGGGTGGCTTCAGGGATGCCGATGGTGCTGGGGAAGACATTGGAAGATTGGGAAAGGGTTCAAAATAGCTGTCCGGACCTATGTAAAGTGAAAGAGTGGATCCGGACTAAGATCTGGCCACGGCCGAATGAGCGGGCTAGCTTAACCCAAGAGGGTCAGAAGTTACTGAGACAGTGGGATAAGCTGGTTGTCATCCAAGGACTCCTATGTCGGACCATATACATACAGTCAGAGCTGCAGCACCGGCAACAGATTGTCATCCCGATGTCATTGGGACCAGTAGCCGCTCAGGAAGCCCATGAGAGTGGGGCCCATTTTGGGAGTGCCAAAACGTACCAATGGCTCCAACGATTTGTGTATTGTCCAGATTTGGGAAAGATGGTGACCAAGGCATGTCTTCAATGTCGGTCCTGCGGGCTGAGTAAAAGTCCCGAACAACGTGCCCCTGTACAAACTATTCAAACATCTGCCCCCCTGCAAATTCTAATGATTGATTATGTACAGATTGGGTACTCTACCTCAGGACATTCTTACTGTTTGGTTATGACGGACCATTTTACAAAGTATGCAGTAGCTGTACCCACCAGAGATCAGACGGCTGAATCCGCTGCCGAAGCAGTCTGCAAACACTTTATACAAGTGTTTGGGTGTCCACAGAAAATCCATTCAGATCAGGGGGCGTGCTTTCAGGGGGCTTTGATGAGTGAATTGTATCAACTCTATGGGATCGAACGTTCTCGCACGACCCCATATCATCCACAGGGGAACGGGGCATGCGAGCGGTTCAACCGCACCTTGATACAGATGTTGCGGACGCTAGAGGATAGTCAAAAAGCTCGGTGGCCAGAGTATCTACCTGAACTGATGTGGGCCTATAACAATAGAGTACACAACACCACTGGTTACTCTCCACACATGTTGATGTTTGGGAGGGCAGGTCAAGAGATTGAGGATCTCCACATGCCAGATCCAATGCAGCCTCCTCCAAGGAGCACTACCGCATGGGCGCAAGAACACCGTCGCCGACTGAGAGCAGTACATAAGGTTGTGGGCGAACGCATGAGACAAATAGTACACCCCAACCCAGGGCCGGTGCAGAGGGATGAATACGCCCCAGGTGATCGTGTGATTGTCAGGGCCAAGAGGCCAACGGGAAAATTGGATGGGCGGTGGGAGGCGGTACCATATGTTGTGAAGCGAAAGGTAGACCCTGATATTCCAGTGTATGAGGTACAGCCAGTAGGGACTGGAGGACCCTCAAGGAACCTTCACCGTAACATGTTAAGACGCTGCAATTTTGAACACTCGGTGGCCGACGAGGTGGTACAGGCTCCTAGCATTGCTACCAGGGAAACCCCCTTAGACGATGAGTGGTGGGTTGTCCCTGCCCCAGCCGATCCAGGGAACCAAGTCGAGTCTAGTTTGCCGCCCAGGGAGGGAGTTGTACAACCTGCAGAACAGCCATCATTGGGTGTGCCGGGTGCCCCTGATTCTGTGACTCTGCGTAGGACAGCCAGGTCCAATGCTGGGGTACCCCCACAGCGCTATGCACAAGATGAGTTTATATGGGAAAGGTTGCCAGGGACGTCAACCTCTAGTGGGGTGGCATGTAAGAGGGTGAAACAGCCCCTGTGTAGTGAATGTGCAATGTGTAATTGAGTTGGTGTTTTCATAACCTGACATTTTGTTGTTTGACCACAAGAGGTCGCTGTTGCGAGATAACAAGTAAAAGGAAAAAGGCTGCATGCCCCTGGAAGATTGATGTGGAGACCCTGATCGTTGGAGGAAGGTTCTAGGAGCCATTTTGAGTCAGAGTGTGCTAGACTCTAGAGGAGAAGAGAGAGCTGTGGAGACATCACTGTGCAGAGAGAGTCCTTGGAGGGAGAAGCCACAGCAAGAATAGCTGAGGATTTGAGACTTTCAGAGTCTGTCCAGACACCATCCTAAGGAGAAGATTACTGTCAGAGACTTGGCTGAGAAGTGAGACTGTCAGTGAGACCGCATGCTGTCCGAGGAGCTCCTCTTCACCCTGATGCTAACAGAGACTAAAAGGTACCCAACAGAAGTAAGCGTGCACGCACCACACTGCAAGTTTTGCACCATATTGCTGGGACTGAGTAAAAAGCCTGTAGTTAGTTAGTTAGGTATAATCATCACCCCAGGCTGCAATACTGGTGAACTATCTACCTGTCTGGTAAAAGGACTAAGTCACAGAGGATTTCTACAGAGTTATATCTCCCAGAGAGGGACTTTTAAGGAAGTCTGGGAGCAACATTTAGTTTAACTTTACACTGTTTGGCTTGCAAGCTAACTAACCATTATACTTGCTTAGTTGTACTTGGTTTGGGGGGAATTTAGTAGTATTGTGATAAGATTGTAAACCCTGGTGTTACACCGCCGGATGCCTGTGTCACACACACTGAATTGTTCCTGTGTAATAGGGTAATAACAGGTAACAGGCAGCTGCATAGGCGCAGCCTGCAGGTAGGTAAAAGCTTGGAGTATATTGAAGGCCACATTAGTGGGCACCGTGCTGTATAACACCAGGGTCCCAGTTTCTAGACTGTGTAAATGTAATACCTGGGAGTGTTCTTTTGGACAAAAGAGGTTATCTAAACTAAGTAAAGCCCTATCTTGGTTAAATTGAATTGGACTCACTTCCTTTGTTCGTGACTTCGCTGTATCCTGGGGAGCCCACCTCGGTACACGGCTTACACTTACACCACATGGGGGCCCCAACCTTAAACAGATGACACACAGACATGAAAAATTTAGACTGACGATTGCTTTACAAAATACCGCAAACCATGGTGTTAGAATTTTTTTTTTTGTGGAAATATTTGGTAGTTGGTGGGCTAAAAATAAAAGTGTTGGGTGTGATAGGTCAAATTTGACTGATCAATTGTCAATTTGAGCTAACTTGGGGGAATTATTTTCTAGTAACATCACACAGTATAATGTTTTATTAGTTGGCCCCACACAGTATAATGCCCCTATATTTCCCCACACAATACTATGCAACCACAGTGCCTGCCACTACACCAGCGGTTCTCAACCTGTGGGTCGCGACCCCGGCGGGGGTCGAACAACCAAAACACAGGGGTCGCCTAAAGCATACCTCCCAACCGTCCCAGTTGGTGGGAGGTACAGTCCTATGAAAAAGTTTGGGCACCCCTATTAATCTTAATCATTTTTAGTTCTAAATATTTTGGTGTTTGCAACAGCCATTTCAGTTTGATATATCTATTAACTGATGGACACAGTAATATTTCTGGATTGAAATGAGGTTTATTGTACTAACAGAAAATGTGCAATATGTATTAAACCAAAATTTGACCGGTGTAAAAGTATGGGCACCTCCACAGAAAAGTGACATTAAAATTTAGTAGATCCTCCTTTTGCAAAGATAACAGCCTCTAGTCGCTTCCTGTAGCTTTTAATCAGTTCCTGGATCCTGGATGAAGGTATTTTGGACCATTCCTCTTTACAAAACAATTCAAGTTCAGTTAAGTTTGATGGTCGCCGAGCATAGACAGCCCACTCTCAAATGATCTGAAAACAAAGATTGTTCAACATAGTTGTTCAGGGGAAGGATACAAAAAGTTGTCTCAGAGATTTAACCTGTCAATTTCCACTGTGAGGAACATAGTGAGGAAATGGAAGACCACAGGGACAGTTCTTGTTAAGCCCAGAAGTGGCAGGCCAAGAAAAATATCAGAAAGGCAGAGAAGAAGAATGGTGAGGACAGTCAAGGACAATCCACAGACCACCTCCAAAGAGCTGCAGCATCATCTTGCTGCAGATGGTGTCACTGTGCATCGGTCAACAATACAGCGCACTTTGCACAAGGAGAAGCTGTATGGGAGAGTGATGAGAAAGAAGCCGTTTCTGCAAGCACGCCACAAACAGAGTCGCCTGAGGTATGTAAAAGCACATTTGGACAAGCCAGCTTCATTTTGGAAGAAGGTCCTGTGGACTGATGAAACAAAGATTGAGTTGTTTGGTCATACAAAAAGGCATTATGCATGACATCCAAAAATAACAGCATTCCAAGAAAAACACTTGCTACCCACTGCAAAATTTGGTGGAGGTTCCATCATGCTTTGGGGCTGTGTGGCCAATGCCGGCAACGGGAATCTTGTTAAAGTTGAGGGTCGCATGGATTCCACTCAGTATCAGCAGATTCTTGAGAATAATGTCCAAGAATCAGTGACAAAGTTGAAGTTACTCCGGGGATGGATATTTCAGCAAGACAATGATCCAAAACACCACTCCAATTGACTCAGGCATTCATGCAGAGGAACAATTACAATGTTCTGGAATGGCCATCCCAGTCCCCAGACCTGAATATCATTGAACATCTGTGGGATGATTGGAAGCGGGCTGTCCATGCTCGGTGACCATCAAACTTAACTGAACTTGAATTGTTTCGAAAGAGGAATGGTCCAAAATCCCTTCATCCAGGATCCAGGAACTGATTAAAAGCTACAGGAAGCGACTAGAGGATGTTATCTTTGCAAAAGGAGGATCTACTAAATATTAATGTCACTTTTCTGTTGAGGTGCCCATACTTTTGCATCGGTCAAATTTTGGTTTAATGCATAGTGCACATTTTCTGTTAGTACAATAAACCTCATTTCAATCCTGAAATATTACTGTGTCCATCAGTTATTAGATATATCAAACTGAAATGGCTGCTGCAAACACCAAAATATTTAGAACTAAAAATGATTAAGATTAATAGGGGTGCCCAAACTTTTTCATAGGACTGTATGTCCCGATTTCAACTGATCGGCGCCCGGAGGATGCCAATGAGTTGAACACACAAGCGATTAATGCTGTGCTGCGGTTTCTGCATGTGTAGCCGTGATGTGATGTGGAGGGGCAGATGAAGGGGGGGAATGGCATGACACTGGAGGCAGAGATGGAGGGACATGAAACTCTGGGCAGATGAAGGGGGGGGGAACGGCATGACACTGGAGGCAGAGATGGAGGGACATGAAACTCTGGGCAGATGAAGGGGGGGACGGCATGACACTGGGGGCAGAGATAGAGGGACATGAAGCTCTGGGCAGAGATGGGGGAACATGAAACTGGGGAACAGATGGGGACATGAAACTGGGGGAAGAGATGGGGGACATGAAACTGTGGGCAGATGAAGGGGGGGTACAACATGACACTGGGGGCAGAGATGGGGGGACATGAAACTGGGGAAGAGATGGTGGACATGAAACTGCGGGCAGATGAAGGGGGGGTACAACATGACACTGGGGGCAGAGATGGGGAGACATGAAACTGGGGAAGAGATGGGGGACATTAAACTGTAGGCAGAGATGGAGGGCCATGAAACTGGGGGCAGAGATGGAGGGGGGGACATGAAACTGGGGGCAGATGAAGGGGTTATATGAAACTGGGGGAGAGATGGCGAGGGGACATATAATGTCCGGGTAACTGTAGGAGGATTATACTGTGTGGGAGCACATGAAAAATTAATGAGAATGGGCGGAGTCAACATAAAAGTGTGCGGAGCTAAATTTGCCACTCTTTCTAATCTTCAAAAGTTGGGAGGTATGCCTAAAGCCATCAGAAAACACATATTTCCGATGGCTTTAGCCACTGAGAAGTTGTGCTACTGTCTGCAGCAGCGCTATTCAGCTGGAACGCACGCCGTTATGGACGCCTGTTCCAAACTGAATGGGGTCACCGCAACATGAGGAACTGTATTGCAGGGTCATGGCATTAGAAAGGTTGAGAACCACTGCACTACACTATAAAGCAACATTAGGGTCCTCACATAGTGTAATGTCCCCTTCGTATAATGCCCCCATAGTGTCGCACATAGTTTACTTTTCATTGTAAGCTTAGAACTGCTGAGACAATCATGACCCTAGATCATGCCTGCCTGTACCCAAACCTATGACAACAGTGACAGGGGGTGAAGGAAGAAGCAGCAGGACACAGATAGAGTTAAAGCTGGGACATACTACCCGCCTGCTAAATCCAGTATGGAACCAAATTGTGTTTTTTTTGCCTTGTTCATTCTCATTTAACTGCACCATAGAACCTGTGGTTTGACTAAAAAATAAAATATGAAAAAATTACAGAGACTGTCCTTTGTGAACAATACTTTTTTTGTGTGTGAATACTCCATTACATCTAAGTTTAGTTTGAGTGATTTGTGACATGATAGAAAACAACACAGAAATGCCAGGCGGCGCAGATCGTGTATATGTGGTTGTGATGCTTGTTGACATCCATTTTCCACTGCAGCTTCATGTTCTGAGCTCTTATTGATATCTCTTCTGTTGTTTCTGTTTTAGGGCTTTTCACACAAGTGCTTGAGTTTGTTTTAATGACCTTATGACCAAAGGCACTCTAATTGACTTCTAGTGGTGTTCGGAGCGGAGTCCTCCATTTTTCACACTTAGGTAACATTCCATCATCGCCACTGGGGATATAACAAACTGAAATCTGCAATAGCCACTTGTCTCAGTCTAGGGCAGCACTTCCACTTTTCAGCTTTGTCTTCAATCAAGGCTAAGGCTACATTCAGACGACCGAGGTGCAAAACAGCCATAAAAAACATAAATTTTTCACACCTATCTTGCACACAAGGGGCACCCGTTTTCACGGATCCACCATACATTTGAGTGTATGAAGCGATTCATAAAAATGAACAAAATAACAGTGATGTGACTACTCCCCATTCACTGACATTTAACTTAATGTTGTCATGTGACATCTCTTTAAAAAATGGAAATTAATATTTGTCATGTGAATGTAGCTTAGGTCTCTGTTCATACTGGTGTAATGACTTTTACTGTGTAAGAAGGTGACAGGCAAAGTGCTGGAGTCTATATCAGCTCCAGGTTTCTGACATGTGTGTGGTCCAGAATGGGTCTGGAATAGGCCTTGGCTCCAGGTGTGGGTCCTGGGCTCATTACTGGGCCATAAAAACCTACAGAACCTGCATTTCAGTGCAGATCCAGAGAGTGAGAGGAGGTGTCTGGGTCTGTACTGTTGCTCTGAGTCCGGTGAGAGTATCGTGCTTAGTGATTTGTTTGTGTGGTAAGTCACATGTATAAGTTATTTTATTTTTAGTGCAGACGAGCAGGATTTTGTTACTTCTTAGTTTGCCTTAAGGTAAGGCTGTATTTTATTTTGTTCATTTTGTGCCTGAAGTCAAGGTTTATTTATCTTCCTGTTTCTTTCTAAATAAACCTGTTTCCCACATAGAAAGTCCACAGAGGAAAACTCCGGAACTTTCTTTTAAAAGTGCTGCGGAAAGAACCGCAATGCGTTCACACAGCGGTTCTTTCTGCAGCGCTTTAGCGCTGCATTTACACCCAGTGGGACTTTAGGCTGGGGCGCCATAGGCCCAAAACACTGCTCATGGTGTTTTACAGTACAGGTAAAGTGGATGGGATTCTAGCAATTCCCATGCCCACTTTGCGGTAAAACCACCGTGTGGACACGCCGCAATTTCCAAAACTGGTGCAGTTTTGGAAATCGCAGCATGTCAATTATACCTACGGAAACACCGCAATGTGTATTTGCCGCAGTCTTTTCTGCAGCGATTTTGGATGCAGCTCGCTACGTGGGACTTAAAGGAGCCTAAAGGAGAAACTCCTGTTCCTGGAGTAAGATGATGATGAAACCAAGTTTATCCCTCAGTTGCCACAAGAGAGTTTCATTTGACGTTTGCTAATAGAGTGACCGCACAAATGACAACACAAAATCACAGTTCTGTCAACTTCTCTGCCATTATCTGGAAATAATAGTAAAATAATGACTGTGGTCATATAAGAGAAGACAAACAAAGGGAAGCAGATGGTCAGTGCAGACAGGACTCTCTGGCTGTAAATGAATGCTCAGGAGCACAATGAGTTGGGAATGAGAGGTTGTTATGACTATTGCCCAGTGATATAGCACATACCACCCGCTCTGTGATGAGTGTTTAATATAAAATGAAGCACGATGCTACTGTCTATTGAATGAACGACAGCCAAAACACAGGAGCACCTGCTGGATAACTTACAGCAAGATGTTGACTACATTCCCCTTCTATTCTTACCAGAGGGGAAAGGTCAAATCTGCAGTGAAATCAATGTCATACAATGGTGTCATACAATGGTACACACTGGAAATATAACAGTTTTTTTAGGTTAGAGTGAAAACCTGAAGTACATGGACACTGTCAACACAAATTATATTCAGTATATTAATTGACAGGATTATTACAAAAGCAGTGGCGTAAATAGGAATGGCGGGACCCGTGGCGAACTTTTGACATGGGCCCCCCCCCTTCTTGACTGACACCGAAGACCTTGACCGACCGACTGACCCCTCCCCTGCATTCCTGCGCGCTCTGTTATGCCCCATAGTGGCCCCTGCACACAGTATTATCCCCCATAGTGGCCCCTGCACACAGTATTATCCCCCATAGTGGCCCCTGCACACAGTATTATCCCCATAGTGGCCCCTGCACACAGTATTATCCCCATAGTGGCCCCTGCACATAGTATTATCCACCATAGTGGCCCCTGCACACAGTATTATGCCCCATAGTGGCCCCTGCACACAGTATTATGCCCCATAGTGGCCCCTGCACATAGTATTATGCCCCATGATGAACACCCATGAACAATTATTTCAGACCCCAGAGTATAATAATCGGAGACCCGGGGAGATACAAACATAAAAAACCCAATGTTACATACCTATCTCCGGCTCCACTGGTTTCGGCCTCCTTTAATGACGTACTCACGTCACATGACCCGAGATGCAGGCCTGGGTCATGTGACGTCCGAGACGTCACACAACTAGGCCCGGAGCGTGGTAAGGTAAGTAACACGTTTATTATGTTCCTTTACCTTTCCTGGGCCTCCGATCATTATACTCGGGGGCTTGAAAAGACCCCTGAGTATAATAATAGTGCTTGTGGGGTCCGCGGTGTCACTTACCGGATCGGTAAGTAAATAGGGCCTGTTACTCCAGCCGGTAACGGCCTATTAAAAAAAGAAAAAAAAAATGCAGGGGGTAGCGGCTATCGCCGGGCCCCTAATACGATAATCATTTAATAGTCCCACAGTGGGGAAATTTCTAGTCCCAGGCCCTGTGACAGCCACTACCCCTGCTACCCCAGTAGTTATGCCACTGTACAGAAGTGTTATTTAGATCTCAACGATTTTTATCAAAAAGTTTTTCCAATAGATACAATCAAACATTAAAACACAATAAAATCAGAGAAGTTACTCAGATATAATCCTTAGGTATGTCACTTTTAAGAACCACTTGTGAAAATCTGTCACAAATTGTGTTTTTATATTGCCCTCACCACTTCCCTAAAAGGGGACATGACGAGGGCATGTATTGGGTATGGCCTCCAGATTTATCATTATTTTCTTTCATAAATGACAAATGAAATCTACACCAGCTACAACCTGCTGACATCAGTATGGAAGTACAATTATCTACACTTCATAGCGTGTGGATCCTGCTTGTCTCTCTGTACACAGGGAGTAAACCTGAGAGAAGATGCTGTAACATTTAAGATAAGATAATCCTTTAATAGTCCCACCATGGGAAAATTCAGTGTGTTACAGCAGCATGGATAATATAGTGATATATTTTTTTTAAAAAAAACACATACAAGCTCATAGCAGATAGAAAAGAGTCATAGCAACTAAGAAGAAAAGAAAGGCTTCAGGAGCATTTAGTTCTCTGTGAGTGATCTTCTCTTAGCCTGATGTTGATTATACAGCCTGACCGCGGTTGGGAGAAAGGATCTTCGATAACGCTCCTTCTCAAACTTGGGGTGAAGCAGACGGTCACTGACAGTACTGCCCAATGCTGACACAGTTTCATACATGCATACAGCATGGAGCTCACCACGGACGGTATCCTTCTGTCACCCACCACCTGTACTCGGTCTAGAGGGGCTCCTCAGGACAGAGCTGGCCTTTCAAAAATACAATGACAATTTGCTTTGACAAAAACCTCCTGGTTGTGAGTGAACAGACAGGTCTGGAGGAAAAATACACTGAGAGCATTAAACCTTTCAACCCACTTTACATAAATCAATAGTGCAGTGTGTACACAAGGAGTAACACCAGCTCTGGCAGTTATATGACATATTTTGCTTTTTTAGCAGTTTCCCCTCTGTGGGTTTAGAAAGTAGTTGTTATAGTATCTGCCATACACTGTACTCAGAAAGTAGGGGAGTATTGGCTCATCTCACTCTGTCTCAGGCTGCAGCAGGGTTGTACAGGACATTAAGTGCTGCTGACTTGTAGTGACATGGACAATGCACTTAGGGTCAGATAGAAACTTACTATTTAGCTGCTAAGGTTCTGTTTGTGTTTCTTTCTCACCTCTTCCTTGATAGATTTCTATTGTGAGCTGTAATCTGATATCTTTGTAAGCTGTTTCCCTGTCTTCCTAGGCCCTACAGGACAGTATTTCGCTGTGAGGCAGGGACCTTTAGCGCCATAGATAACTATATGGCTAGGAGTCCCTCTCCCAACATACAGTTCAAGCCGGTAAATCCAACCAGTTCATGGCTGAAACTCAGTCATGTGAATGCATGGTAAAGGGTTGTCTATAAAACTTTACTTATATGGAGCTATCAGTTCTATGCTACACTTTACAATATACAGCTTACGAATCTGTGGTAGGGAGGTGTGTTGAATGTCAAGATGGAGATATCACCAAGACTAGTGATATGATGAGATGACTATAACTGTCTTTTTTCTCATTTGTATGTCATATATAATCAATACAATTGAACCCACCTAGGGGAATTAAGTGCAGGGCTCCTTGGGGAGCACTATATTTTATGGACCACTTGAGGGGACATTAACTTATGTGAATGGAGACCATTTAGGAAACCTTCAAACTGGGCCCATTAATGTGTTAAAAAAGTCCTGATTCCACAGGGCGTGAATGAGATTTGTTTAAAGTCTAAGTCCATTTTTTATTGTGTTTTTAATTAGTGATATCTCTAATTCTGTTATAGCTAGTACTTCAATCTTGGCATCATATGAAAGCTGAGAATCTCATCTTTCTTATGACACCCGAAGAAAAAGTCAGTGAAATGGGAGTATTGTCTATGGGGTCTGCAGGTTTCCACGGGTAATGGAGTTTTAAGCAGGGCATCTTTCCATTTTTTGGGTCCCCAAGTGAATCCAAAAAGCGAAACGCTAAACACTAGTGTGAATCTAACATAAATAGCGGTTAGAAAAGGATGTCGCATCCCATCCCCATGTTACATATATCCCAAAAGTCAGCAAAAAACAATATCTAATAAATAGTGAATACATATATGACATTTTATAATAAATAGTGAATGTATAAAACAGTTCTAGAACATAGTGCTGACTAGAAACCTGGTTCGACCCAAATAATCCAAATTGTTCTGTTTTTAATGAAACTGAACAAATTCCAATTTGTCTTGGATAAATTAAAATTACTACATCCACATGTATGAGCAGGAAATGCTCATGATGCATGATTCAGACCGTGACGTTCTGGCATCATCTGACATTAGATGACAGACACTCAACCAATAGACAGTGGCAGGTGGACAACTTACAGTGCCAATGTCATATACAGTCATGGCCAAAAGTTTTGAGAATGATACAAATATTAATTTTTACAAAGTCTACTGCTTCAGTTTTTCTAATGGCAATTTGCATATACTCCAGAAAGAGTATAAAGAGTGATCAGCTTAACAGCAATTACTTGCAAAGTCAATATTTGCCTAGAAAATGAACTTTATCCCCCAAAACACATTTTAACATCATTGCAGCCCTGCCTTAAAAGGACCAGCTAACATCGTTTCAGTGATTGCTCCATTAACACGGGTGTGGGTGTTGATGAGGACAGGGCTGGAGATCAATCTGTCATGATTAAGTAAGAATGACACCACTGGACACTTTAAAAGGAGGCTGATGCTTGGCATCATTGTTTCTCTTCTGTTAACCATGGTTATCTCTAAAGAAACACGTGCAGTCATCATTGCACTGCACAAAAATGGCCTAACGGGGAAGAGTATCGCAGCTACAAAGATTGCACCTCAGTCAACAATCTATCATCAAGAACTTCAAGGAGAGAGGTTCCATTGTTGGCAAAAAGGCTCCAGGGCACCCAAGAAAGACCAGCAAGCGCCAGGACCGTCTCTTAAAAGTGCTTCAGCTGCGGGATCGGGCTACCAGCAGTGCAGAGCTTGCTCAGGAATGGCAGCAGGCAGGTGTGAGTGCATCTGCACGCACTGTGAGGCGGAGACTCTTGGAGCAAGACCTGGTCTCAAGGAGGGCAGCAAAGAAGCCACTTCTCTCCAGAAAAAACATCAGGGACAAACTGATATTCAGCAAAAGATACAGGGAGTGGACTGCTGAGGACTGGGGTAAAGTCATTTTCTCTGATGAATCCCCTTTTCGATTGTTTGGGACATCTGGAAAACAGCTTATTCGGAGAAGACGAGGTGAGCGCTACCACCAGTCTTGTCTCATGCCAACTGTAAAGCATCCTGAAACCATTCATGTGTGGGGTTGCTTCTCAGCCAAGGGAATCGGCTCTCTCACGTTCTTGCCTAAAAACACAGCCATGAATAAAGAATGGTACCAGAATGTCCTCCAAGATCAACTTCTCCCAACCGTTCAAGAGCAGTTTGGCGATCAACAATGCCTTTTCCAGCATGATGGAGCACCTTGCCATAAAGCAAAGGTGATAACTAAATGGCTCAGGGAACAAAACATAGAGATTTTGGGTCCATGGCCTGGAAACTCCCCAGATCTTAATCCCATTGAGAACTTGTGGTCAATCATCAAGAGACGGGTGGACAAACAAAAACCTACAAATTCTGACAAAATGCAAGCATTGATTGTGCAAGAATGGACTGCTATGAGTCAGGATTTGGTCCAGAAGTTGATTTAGAGCATGCCAGGGAGAATTGCAGAGGTCCTCAAGAAGAAGGGTCAACACTGCAAATATTGACTTGCTGCATTAACTCATTCTAACTGCCAATATAAGCTTTGGTTACTCATAACATGATTGCAATTATATTTCTGTATGTGATAAAAACATCTGACAAACACACATAAAAACCAGAGGGCAGCAGATCCTGTGAAAATATAATATTTGTGTTATGCTCAAAACTTTTGGCCATGACATAACAGTAATGGTGGAAATAGTGTAGGGCCTGTGTTACATCTCACTGCATTATACAGAGCACTTAGTTCTGTAAAACTTACAATTGCAAACAATAGTTAGCTATAGGAAGATAATTTAGTCAGTTATATGCAATTAAAGACACATTATTGATAAATATCATAAATAGGAGTGAGAGAGCATACCCTGTTTCCCCGAAAATAAGTCATCCCCCGAAAGTAAGACATAGCAGAGGTTTTGTTGAATTGCCTAATATAAGGCACCCCCGAAAGTAAGACATCCCCCAATAACAATAATATTTCTGCGCAAAGATTGTATGAAGAAAAACATTGCAGCTGGCTGAACACTGTGCACGATGTTCCGTGTGCATAGGTATGTTGGCTGCTGACGCCGCTGCTATATGTTGTATCCTCTGTTCCTGCTGCTGTGCATACACTATGGTAAGCATCGTATGCGGTGTGGGGTCCACTCTCCCAGCTCATCCTATAGCAGCAGGAACAGTGGATACAACAGCAGTGGTATCACAGCAGAGGCAGCTTTCCTGTGCACACGGAGCACCGCACACAGCGTTCAGCCAGCTGCAATGTATTTCTTCATACAGTCTTTGCGTAGCAAGCACATTTGAGCGTAGCGCACTGGTGGCAGAAGCACACAAAAATAAAATTAGACATCCCCTGAAAATAAGACACTGTCTTATTTTCAGGGAAACACGGTAGCAGTGTATACAGACTACTAATCTTGTGCGGACATTAGCATCGGACACTAGCTGTGTCCGTGACATTTTGTATTGATTTAAATGGACTTCGGGTGCGTTCTTTTACTGTCCGTGTGTGTCCTTAAGTGTCCATTCCCAAAGATGCCCGACTTTTCAAGCGGACAGCAAAAACCTACGTCAGGTTTTGCTGTCCGCTTGAAAAGTCAATACAAAATGTCACAGACACAGCTAGTGTCCACTGCTAATGTCCGCACAAGATTTTGAACGGACATTAGCAGTGGACACTAGCTGTCTGACACCGATGGTAGTGTGAACGCCCCCTAATAATACTCACTGACTTTAGTGCTTTGCTATTTTTCTTGAATTTTTTTATTTGAAATCCTCACAGTGTCAGAATTGCTGACTATTAGAATTAAGCAGTATTTAGTAAAATGACTAGAAAAAAACAGGTCTAGAGGACAGGCAAAAGGAGAAGGAGGAGGAAACACTTGTGCAAGTGCTAAGAATAAGAACGTGGTTGGAACAGCAACACTACTTCTGGTCTTGGCAGTCCCACCAGCAGCCATAGTATTGTCATACTTCCTAAGAATAAGGCAAAAATTGTTGAATCAGGGATGTAATTTACCATGATGTCTTTCTTTACTGTCAAGCATATCTTCTTAACTGACACAGACCCCACATCGAGTAGTCATGTGGCATCTGCTGAGATATTCATCATAGCCAAATACTGCCTCTTCTTACTCTTTTTGATGAGTTGGATGAGATCTGCAATGTTTTTAGTATAGAGGAGGTAGAGACAAGAGGGTTGATAGAGGTACTGGTGGCAGAGAGTATGCTACTGATGGTAGTGCTGGTTGTAACACTAGGGCGAAATCTGATAGGAATTGTGGAGGCATAGAGGAATTCAATTGCCATTATGAGTCGCAAAAAGTAGGGAGGATGATGACATTACTGAATCTGACAATGATTTGCAGAGAAGACCTGGCAATCGGGTCAGGATGACATCACAGGAAGAAGGTGGTGGCTAGGGTTGAGCGATCATGTTCGGAAAATATCGGATTCTGATCGGCGATCGGAATTCCGTACACGATCTTTTTAGGTGGGTTCAAGATCGGTGATTATTTCCCACAATGCTTTGCTACTGGCCAAGCATTGTGGGAAAAGCTAACAATGTTAGCCTTCACACTGAGTATACGCTCCGCTCATTCTGAGCACAGTGTATACTCAGTGTGAAGGCTCCGCTGCGGTTCCATAGGAACCCCCTGCGCGCCAGCTGCGTCCATTCATCCTAATGGGAGACTAGCTAACATCTCTATTAGCTACTTACCTGCAGAGATGGCTGGTCCGGTTCCCGGTGTTCTCGTTCTTCTTCTCCTCGCTGCCCCCGCCCCCAGGTTAGTGTTAAAGAGCTAGGAATAAGGCGGGGCTTGTGGCTTAGGAGAGTGTGGGTGGGTACTCGGAGGGGAAACATCACGTCTCCCTGCCCTGTACCTGCCCACACTCTCCTAACCTGGGAGGCGGGGGCAGCGAGGCGAAGAAGAACGAGAACACCAGCCATCTCTGCAGGTAAGTGGACACCAGGGGGGACTAAGTAACCAGAGGATTAAAAAAAATCACTACACAGCATGGATTCTAACAATTAAAGCATTCAATTGTTAGATTCCATGCTGTATAGTGAATAGGATTGTTTTTAAAATATGATCTCCGATTAGTAAAAAAAATCCCATTGAATTGCATTGGGATCGGAATTGGGATCGAGATCAGGTTCAAATGAAAAATGATCGGAAATCGGATTTCAAAATCGATCCTGAAAAGTCAAGATCGGCTCAACCCTAGTGGTGGCATCTGTAATAGTAATAATTCTACCCGACGTACATCCCCATCATCCAAAACATCTACTTAGGAAAGAACTAAGGCAAGCTAGATGGTAGCTTTGAGAGACACGTTTCCACTGATGCTGGTTTTAGTGGCATCAACTACATTCAGTCATCTCCCGTATGAGAGTTATTTGTACATGACCAAACGAGAAATTGCTGGCAAGGTGCAAAATTTACAAGCAGATAATTAGCCATGGGCATGCAGATACACTTGTAGGAACTAGGTCTCTCTGTACTCACATGAAATGGCAGCAACAAATCATTTGGCAAAATGTAACTGCCAGTAGCACAAGATGAGCAAGACCATTCTATTCCTTCTTCCCATGATTGAATTTGTAGGCAGGCCACATCCACACCAAATACATGGTTAACATCATTATCATTCATAATCATCTTTATCTGTTTCTCCTCCTCCTCCTTGCCAACATCAGTCATCATCCATAAAGGAATGTGTGTCCAGTACACTGTGATCTGCCATTTTAACTTCCATCTGGTCAAGTTACTAGTGATACAGTGGCTGCCATGTATTTCTCAAGGAAAATTGTCTCTGCTTGATATTGTCATGTGGACTTCTCCTTGTAAATGTCCATATGGGGAAAGGTGAACACCACTGAGTGGACAGGGACAATACGTAGCTGTCAGAGGCACAGTTTAGAAACACAGCACAGTACACACATTAGAAAGTACTACTATTATCATCACCTCATTGGTGCAGGGCAGGCACAGTTTCAACACCAGGAGGGACCCATCTACCTCCTCCAGTTACACCACACTTGACCATTTCTCAACCCCAACTTTACCAGGGCAAGCTATTGCTTACATTTCCAACCCCCTAACCCCCTCCCTTCACTCATTTCATGGTTGTAAACTGAAGGATTTATGAGTGGAGTGGCATTGTTGCATATGCTGGAGCATCAGTGGACACCCTGTGTGATCCAAAATTTTATTGAAATTATGCAGATTGTCGATCACTATACTACCTGGTGCCACTGTTTTGGTGTTCTATTTTCTAAACTCATTATTTATGTTCTAATATGACAGGCAGACTGATAATGTGACCACATTTTCACTCGAAATTAGGCAAATTGTCATTCAATACACTACTTGGTGCCACTTGTGTACCCTTAAAAGGGTCTTTTTTGTGACTATTTTCTACACTCAATTTATTCTGTTTTAAAATGGCAGGCATACAGAGTGGTACATACCCTCCAAAAGTCAAATATTTTTGTGCACTGGCAGTTGTGTGAAAGTTAGCTCAGTAGAAGCAGTGGTGTAGACCCAAACAGTCAAGAAAGGGACACAAAACATGCAGCAAACTGGTTTATTTAGAAAAAAACCTGGAAAATAAATAAACCTTCACTTCAGGCACAAAATAAACAAAACAAAATACAGCCTTAACTTAAGGCAAAAACTAAATAAAAACCTGCTTGTCTGAGCAAGTAACTAAACAGAACTGATAACCTAACTATACGCGTGGCTTACTTCCAGCCACATGAACTAAACAAGAGCAATATAGTCTCACCGAACTTAGGGTTACAGGACAGAACCATACACCTCCTTTCAACCAATGGAACTGCAATAGCTGCAGCCTTTTCTGGCCCAGTAATGAGCCAAAGATCTACACCTGGGCTGTGGCCTACTCCAGATCCGCCCTGGACTACACATATGTCAGAGACCTGGGGCTGATATATCTGGACTCCAGCACTCTGCCTGTCATCTTCTCACATAGTATATGCAAAAATTTACAACTTTTTAATGGCAGAAAACTGGCATAAGTAGATTAATGAATGTACAGACAGTACAAGTTTGAAAACTGCATGTTTTTTTTTAGAGAGAATGATTATTTTCACCAGCAGACTGTAGGCATAGAAGTTTTACTGAAACCATCCAGTAGGGGGCGAGAACAGCTAGCTAGACATACACCAAATATAAAACTTTTTTTCAAGAACCACATTAAGGCTGGAGACTCACGTAGCGTAAACCCTACGATTTGGCCATGTTTTACATTAACTGCAAAGTGGATGGGATTCTAGGGAATTTCCTCCACACATTGCTGAAAAGAATCTGAAGTGGAAATGAAGTGAAAATCACAGCATCTCAATTCCGTATAAGTATAATGGAAGCAGAAAGTCTGCAGATGCGTTTCTGCTGCAATTTTTCCTGCAGAACTTTTTGGCTGCAGCTCACTACGTGGAGCCCTAGCTTAAAGAGGTTATCCGATTTCTAACATTAATGACCTATCAATATTAAACCTGCAGTGGTCCGGCACCCAGGTTCCCCACAGGTTACCGATACCGAGATACTGCAAACCTATCGTTTATATATCACGAGCTGTTCTACTTGCCATACAAACTGTAACTGTGAGTGTAGGTACTGTAGCAATGTCCAATTGAAATCTATCTGCAGTATCTACAGTCAGCGCTACAGTTTGGTGAGTGATTTGTGTGGTTCAGTATACAGTCCTATGAAAAAGTTTGGGCACCCCTATTAATTTTAATCATTTTTAGTTCTAAATATTTTGGTGTTTGCAGCAGCCATTTCAGTTTGATATATCTAATAACTGATGGACACAGTAATATTTCAGGATTGAAATGAGGTTTATTGTACTAACAAAAAATGTGCAATATGCATTAAACCAAAATTTGACCGGTGCAAAAGTATGGGCACCTCAACAGAAAAGTGACATTAATATTTAGTAGATCCTCCTTTTGCAGAGATAACAGCCTCTAGTCGCTTCCTGTAGCTTTTAATCAGTTCCTGGATCCTGGATGAAGGTATTTTGGACCATTCCTCTTTACAAAACAATTCAAGTTCAGTTAAGTTTGATGGTCGTCGAGCATGGACAGCCCGCTCTCAAATGATCTGAAAACAAAGATTGTTCAACATAGTTGTTCATGGGCAGAATACAAAAAGTTGTCTCAGAGATTTAACCTGTCAGTTTCAACTGTGAGGAACATAGTAAGGAAATGGAAGACCACAAGGACAGTTCTTGTTAAGCCCAGAAGTGGCAGGCCAAGAAAAATATCAGAAAGGCAGAGAAGAAGAATGGTGAAAACAGTCAAGGACAATCCACAGACCACCTCCAAAGAGCTGCAGCATCATCTTGCTGCAGATGGTGTCACTGTGCATCGGTCAACAATACAGCACACTTTGCACAAGGAGAAGCTGTATGGGAGATTGATGAGAAAGAAGCTGTTTCTGCAACCACGCCACAAACAGAGCCCCCTTAGGTATGTAAAAGCACATTTGGACAAGCCTGTGGACTGTTGAAACAAAGACTGAGTTGTTTGGTCATACAAAAAGGCGTTATGCATGGCGTCCAAAAAAAAACAGCATTCCAAGAAAAACACTTGCTACCCACTGTAAAATTTGGTGGAAGTTCCATCATGCTTTGGGGCTGTGTGGCCAATGCCGGCACCGGGAATCTTGTTAAAGTTGAGGGCCGCATGGATTCCACTCAGTATCAGCAGATTCTTGAGAATAATGTTCAAGAATCAGTGACGAAGTTGAAGTTACGCCGGGGATAGATATTTCAACAAGACACTGATCCAAAACACCGCTCCAAATCGACTCAGGCATTCATGCAGAGGAACAAGTACAATGTTCTGGAATGGCCATCCCAGTCCCCAGACCTGAATATCATTGAACATTTGTGGGATGATTTGAAGCGGGCTGTCCATGCTCGGCGACCATCTAACTTAACTGAACTTGAATTGTTTTGTAAAGAGGAATGGTCCAAAATCCCTTCATCCAGGATCCAGGAACTGATTAAAAGCTACAGGAAGCGACTAGAGGCTGTTATCTTTGCAAAAGGAGGATCTACTAAATATTAATGTCACTTTTCTGTTGAGGTGCCCATACTTTTGCACTGGTCAAATTTTGGTTTAATGCATATTGCACATTTTCTGTTAGTACAATAAACCTCATTTCAATTCTGAAATATTACTGTGTCCATCAGTTATTAGATATATAAAACTGAAATGGCTGTTGCAAACACCAAAATATTTAGAACTAAAAATGATTAAGATTAATAGGGGTGCCCAAACTTTTTCATAGGACTGTATGTAAATAATACCACAAACTGCGCTGTCTCAGTACTGTTGACCTGCAGGGATCCTGGAGGTCAGACCACACAAATCTAATATTGATTTTTTACATTCCCAGCAAAGTGGATGGGATACCATCTAATCTAGTGAATCCCATCCCCACTTTATGGAAAAGTACGCACAGCGGCCATTCCAAAACCTTGTTTGGAAATCGCAGCATGTCAATTATAACTATGGAAATGCTGGTGGTTAATTATATGCTAACATTGTTACCCTTTTAGTTATTTATTCACACAAACACACACATAGATAGATAGATAGATAGATAGATAGATAGATAGATAGATAGATAGATAGATTAGACTCTGCCCGCGACTTTGTCTGTGGGTATTTGGCATCGATGATCTGCCTATATTCAGCAAATTGCTGCCGTCGATGGTTTACCTGCTCCGGCATTTCGGCAGCTCTTAAGCTGTCCTGCTGCTGAACTTGTTTTTCACACCATGCCTGTGATTGTTTCGGCATGTCAGCAGCTCGCTGGGATGCCATATAATGAGCATGTTGTTGGTGTTGATGATCCGCCTGCTTCGGCGTTTCCACAGCTGTGAAGCTGGTCTGCCGCTGAACTTGTTCCTCGCGCTGTGCCCATGATTGTTCTGGCATGTCAGCAGCTTGCTGGGAAGCCATATAATGAGACTGTTGTTGGCGTTGATGATCTGCCTGCTCCGGCGTTTTGACAGCTGTGAAGCTGGCCTACTGCTGAACTCGTTCCTCGTGCTGTGCCTGTGATTGTTCCGGTATCTCAGCAGCTCGCTGGGACGCCATATAATGAATGTGTTGCTGGCGTCGATGATCCCCCTCAGCTGCATTTGAGGAGAACTATGTTGACTTCTGGCTACCTTCATAGCTGTCGTTGTTTGCGACAAATTAGATTTTCTTTTTCCGGTATGATTAAATTGATTAAATGATTAAACTGCCAATTTGGATTAAAGGTGTTTTCCCATGTCAGTTTGTGAGTACTGGAGCAGATCAGATAATATGCAAATATGTGTACACATTGAGGGTTAGCATGTGTTTACACAGAGAGATAACAGCCCTGGGACCTGAGATAAGTTGCTACTAAGAGCTGTTTAATATAGTATATGAACATAAACCGGAATAAAAAGTAGCCTTTATTTCAATGGAGGTTACAATCTATCTGTGTGTCAAATTTCATTCAAATCTGTTCAGCCGTTTTTGCGTGATTGAGGAACAAACATACAAACTTTCACATTTATAATATTAGTAGGAAGGATAAGATATATATATATATATATATATATATATATATATATACTAGAGGGAGGACCCGGCTTCGCACGGGTATATTATATTTTATGTTTGTGTAGTGGCCCCATAAGAAATGTCCAATTTTGCACTGATGTATTTTGTATGTTGTTTGTGTGTATGTCCATAAGCGTCATGTGATTATGTGTATCTCATTTTGGATATCAGTGAAAAACCTGTGATCAGTTGTTATGGATACCTTGAGTAAAGCTGTATCTAATCCTTCCCCGTGTAGTACTGTGTTTAGACGCAAGTATCTAATCCTTGTTGGTGTGGTACTGTGTGCAGATGCACATATCTAATCCTCCGGCGTGTGGTACTGTGTGCAGATGTGTGTATCTAATCCTCCCCCGTGTGGAATTGTGTGAAGAGGCACGTATCTAATCCTCCGGTAAGTGAAACTGTGTGCAGACGTGCATATCTAATCTTACGGCATGTGGTACTATGTGCAGACACGCGTATCTAATCCTCTGGCGTGTGGTACTGTGTGCAGACAGGTGTATCTAATCCTCTGGCATGACGTACTGTGTGCAGATGCACGTATCTAATCCTCCCCCGTGTGGTTCTGTGTGCTGAGACGCGTATCTAATTATCTGGCATGTGGTACTGTGTGCAGAGGCATGTATCTAATCCTCCAAAGTGTGGTACTGTGTTCAGATGCACGTATCTAATCCTCCCCTGTGTGGTAGTGTGTGAAGAGGCGCGTATCTAATCCTACAGCATGTGGAAATGTGTGTAGACGCACATATCTAATCCTACAGCATGTGGTACTGTATGCAGACGTGTGTATCTAATCCTATGGCGTGTACAACTGTGTGAAGATGTGCGTATCTAATCGTCTGACATGTGGAACTGTAAGCAGACGTGCATATCTAATCCTATGGCATGTGGTACTGTGTGCAGACATGCTTATCTATTCCTATGGTGTGTGGAACTGTGTGCAGATGCACATATCTAATCCTCCCCTGTGTGGTATTGTGTGATGAGGCATGTATCTAATCCTACGGCGAGTGGAACTGTGTGTAGATGCGCGTATCTAATCCTACGGCATGTGGTACTGTGTGCAGATGCACGTATCTAATCCTCTTGCGTGTGGTACTGTGTATTGAGACGCGTATCTAATTCTCTGGCTTGTGGTACTGTGTACAGAGGCATGTATCTAATCCTCCAAAGTGTGGTACTGTATGCAGACACACGTATCTAATCCTCCCCTGTGTGGTACTGTGTGAAGAGGTGCGTATCTAATCCTACGGCATGTGGAACTGTGTGTAGATACGCGTATCTAATCCTACAGCATGTAGTACTGTGTGCAGACGCGTGTATCTAATCCTCTCTGTGTGGTGCTGAGATGCGTATATAATTCTCTGGCTTGTGGTACTGTGTGCACAGGCATGTATCTAATCCTCCAAAGTGTGGTACTGTATGCAAACACATGTATCTAATCCTCCCCTGTGTGGTATTGTGTGAAGAGGCATATATCTAATCCTATGGCATGTGGTACTGTGTGCAGACGCGCGTATCTAATCCTCTGGCGTGTGGTACTGTGTGCAGATGCGCGTATCTAATCCTTTGGCATGTGGTACTGTGTGCAGATGCATGTGTCTAATCCTCCCCTGTGTGGTACTGTGTGCAGATGCACATATCTAATCCTCTGGCATGTGGTACTGTGTGCAGATGTGCGTATCTAATCCTACCCCGTGTGGTACTGTGTGCTGAGACATGTATGTAATTCTCTGGCTTGTGGTACTGTGTGCAGAGGCATGTATCTAATCCTCCAAAGCGTGGTACTGTGTGCAGACACACGTATCTAATCCTCCCCTGTGTGGTATTGTGTGAAGAGGTGCGTATCTAATCCTACGGCATGTGGAACTGTGTGTAGACGCGCGTATCTAATCCTACAGCATGTGGTACTGTGTGCAGATGTGCATATCTTATGCTCTGGTGTGTGGAACTATGTGCAGATGTGTGTATCCAATCCTTTGGCATGTGGTACTGTGTGCAGACGCATGTATCCAATCCCCCGGTGTGTGGTACTTTGTGCAGACGCATGTATCTAATCCTTCGGCATGTGGAACTGTGTGCAGAAGCGCGTATTTAATCCTCTGGTTTGTGGGACTGTGTGCAGACGCATGTATCTAATCCTCTAGCGTGTGATACTGTGTGCTGATCTGTGTATCTAATCCTCTGATGCATGTATCTCAGTTTGGATATCAGTGTTGTATTGTGCATGTGGAGTGACCGTGTGTATTGCAGTTGGAATATGAGTGAAAGACTTGCAGGTTTGTATTGGCTAAGGGGGGGGGCACTGTGTTTGAAATGCTGTATCTCAGCAACGGTACGTCCGAGCGAGTTGGAGTCTCGTCTTAAACCTTCCCGGATATCTGAAGTATCTCTGTGCCAAATTTGGTGAAGATCGGTCCAGTCGTTTGGTTCGCATTAGAGCACAGACAGACAGACAGAAATTCATTTTTATAATATAGGGAGATATATATAGCACTAGAGGGAGGACCCGGCTTCGCACGGGTATATTACAATTTATGTTTGTGTACTGACCCCATAAGAATTGTCCAATTTTGCACTGGTGTATTTTGTAATGTGGTTTGTGTGTATGTCCATAAGCGTAATGTGATTATGTGTGTATCTCATTTTGGATGTCAGTGAAAAACCTGTGATCAGTTGTTATGGATACCTGGAGTAAAGCTGTATCTAATCCTTCCCCGTGTAGTACTGTGTTTAGATGCACGTGTCTAATCCTTGTTGGTGTGGTACTTTGTGCAGATGCACATATCTAATCCTCCCCATGTGATATTGTGTGAAGAGGCGCGTATCTAATCCTCCAGTAAGTGAAACTGTGTGCAGACGCGCGTATCTAATGACTCTGGCGTGTGGTACTGTGTGCATATGCGCATATCTAATCCTCCCCCATGTGGAACTGTGTGCTGAGACGCGTATCTAATTCTCTGGCATGTGGTACTGTATGCAGAGGCCTGTATCTAATCCTCCCCTGTGTGGTACTGTGTTCAGATGCACGTATCTAATCCTCCCCTGTGTGGTATTGTGTGAAGAGGCGCGTATCTAATCCTACGGCGTGTGGAACTGTGTGTAGACGCGCGTGTCCAATCCCCCGGCATGTGGTACTGTGTGTAGACGCGTGTATCTAATCCTCCCCCGTGTGGTACTGTGTGCAGACGCGCGTATCTAATCCTCCCCCGTGTGATACTGTGTGCTGAGACGCGTATCTAATTCTCTGGCTTGTGGTACTGTGTGCAGAGGCATGTATCTAATCCTCCAAAGTGTGATACTGTGTGCACACACGTATCTAATCCTCCCCCGTGTGGTACTGTGTGAAGAGGCGCGTATCTAATCCTACTGCATGTGGTACTGTGTGCAGACGCGTGTATCTAATTCTATGGTGTGTACAACTGTGTGCAGATGCGCGTATCTAATCCTCTGGAGTGTGGAACTGTGTGTAGACGTGTGTATCTAATCCTACGGCATGTGGTACTCTGTGCAGACGTGTGTATCTAATCCTATGGAGTGTACAACTGTGTGCAGACGCGCGTATCTAATCCTCTGGAGTGTGGAACTGTGTGTAGACGCGCGTATCTAATTCTACGGCATGTGGTACTGTGTGCAGACGCGTGTATCTAATCCTCCCCCATGTGGTACTGTGTGTAGATGCGCGTATCTAATCCTACGGCATGTGGTACTGTGTGCAGACGCGTGTATCTAATCCTATGGCGTGTACAACTGTGTGAAGACACGTGTATCTAATCCTCCCCTGTGTGGTATTGTGTGAAGAGGTGCGTATCTAATCCTACAGTGTGTGGAACTGTGTGTAGAAGCATGTATCCAATCCCCCGGCATGTGGTACTGTGTGCAGACGTGCGTATATAATCCTATGGCATGTGGTACTGTGTGTAGACACGCGTATCTAATCCTCCCCCATGTGGTACTGTGTGCTGAGACGCATATCTAATTCTCTGGCTTGTGGTACTGTGTGCAGAGGCATGTATCTAATCCTCCAAAGTGTGGTACTGTGTGCACACACACATATCTAATCCTCCCCTGTGTGGTATTGTGTGAAGAGGCGCGTATCTAATCCTTCGGCGTGTGGAACTGTGTGTAGACGCGCGTATCTAATCCTACTGCATGTGGTACTGTGTGAAGACACGTGTATCTAATCCTATGGCGTGTACAACTGTGTGAAGACACGTGTATCTAATCCTCCCCTGTGTGGTATTGTGTGAAGAGGTGCGTATCTAATCCTACAGTGTGTGGAACTGTGTGTAGACGCATGTATCCAATCCCCCAGCATGTGGTACTGTGTGCAGACGCGCATATATAATCCTATCGCATGTGGTACTGTGTGCAGACGCGCATATATAATCCTATCGCATGTGGTACTGTGTAGACGCGCGTATCTAATCCTCCCCCATGTGGTACTGTGTGCTGAGACGCCTTCTCTAATTCTCTGGCTTGTGGTACTGTGTGCAGAGGCATGTATCTAATCCTCCAAAGTGTGGTACTGTGTGCACACACACGTATCTAATCTTCCCCTGTGTGGTATTGTGTGAAGAGGCGCGTATCTAATCCTTCGGCGTGTGGAACTGTGTGTAGACGCACGTATCTAATCCTACTGCATGTGGTACTGTGTGAAGACGCGTGTATCTAATCCTATGGCGTGTACAAATGTGTGCAGACGCACGTATCTAATCCTCTGGAGTGTGGAACTGTGTGTAGACGCCTGTATCAAATCCTTCAGTGTGTGGAACTGTGTGCAGAAGCGTGTATTTAATTCTCTGGTTTGTGGGACTGTGTGCAGACCCGTGTATCTAATCCTCTGGTGTGTGATACTGTGTGCTGATCTGTGTATCTAATCCTCTGATGCGTGTATCTCAGTTTGGATATCAGTGTTGTATTGTGCATGTGGAGTGACCGTGTGTATTGCAGTTGGAATATGAGTGAAAGTCTTGCAGGTTTGTATTAGCTAAGGAGGGGGGGCACTGTGTTTGAAATGCTGTATCTCAGCAACGGTACGTCCGAGCGAGTTGGAGTCTTGTCTTAAACCTTCCCGGGTATCTGAAGTATCTCTGTACCAAATTTGGTGAAGATCGGTCCAGTCGTTTGGTTCGCATTAGAGCACAGACAGACAGACAGACAGACAGACAGAAATTCATTTTTATAATATAGGGAGATATGTACATGTACACAGTAGTAGTGCATTCTCCATCAATGTAAAAAAGAGAATTAGAGATATGAAATTGCTCTATTGCATAAGTGACAGAAAATTAGATTATTGGGGCCTCACAGTGGCTTAGTAGTTAGTCTTGCAGTGTTGGAGTCCTGGGTTCAAATCCTGCCTAGGGCAATATCTGCAAAGAGTTTGTATGTTCTCCCTGTGTTTGTGTGTGTTTCCTCCCACACTCCAAAGACAAACTGATGGGGGGGAGAAATTAGATTATTGGCAGTGAAAGAGTTAACTGTATGTGTAACCGGCAGAAGAAGCATAGATTACCCCAATCCCAACAGTCTATGAACCTTTCCGATCTCTATTGAATTCTACCACTAATCTGCCCTGGGTAATTGCTTAATTATATAAATCCTCCCAATCCTCTAACTATTGTTGAAATTCCTATTGCTCTTTTTAAACTGTGTCACTGAGTTTCTCTAGCCCACCTGGGCATGACTGTAAGACTACTGTATGCATGAGGCCAAGTAATGACATTTATATTTTCATTAATTGTTTTACATAAAAATCAGTGATTTAAAGGGGTTGTCCAGGCCAAAATGGGAACCAGGAAGTGTTGGGAGGACACCGAAGCACCGAGGACAAATGGGTATGCATTTTTTAAAAAAAATTAAAAGTGTTGTCCAGTTTTGCTTGGACAATCCCTTTAAGTATAAAAAATAATGATGGGGCCAATGAATAAAGATGCGCAAAGTTGGTAGAGACATACCCTAAAAGACTTGCAGCTGTAATTGCAGCGAAAGGCAGCTCTACAAAGTATTGATATACTGTAGGGTGGTTGAATACTTCTGTACATCACAAACACATTTCAGATTTTTATTTAATCAAACCTGAAAACAAGGAAACCCGGGTAAGATGACTTTGTGACTAGAAGTAACAGCATCCTCATTGTACAATGTGACTCCACTTACTTTGATATAGGAATTGCAGTGCAACACAGCAATCTTTCTTTGGTCATGGAACGGGGGTTGTGACCAAAGTCGCCTTGTAGCCCTAGCCTTAGTTGTTCCTTAAAAATCTCAACCTGTGACCTCCCACAAGATTAGAATACTCCAGTCCTGAAAAACTCTGTGCTGCTGTCAACATCTCTGTAATGTGATCAGCTTCAGACAAATTAATCATTAATAAAGTCCATTAGTTTCCGACTCTTATATCCTCACTGTTTCAAGGTGTCTAAGGATGGGTTTAAGTTTCACATCATCTATTGTTGTTTCCCAACATTTCTGGAATTACACTGTTAAGCTATTAGCTATCCATCCATGACAAACAAGGTGACACCTGTGACCATAATTAACATTTTATGACGCTATGATGGAGGGTTATCGGATACGGAATAGAGGCCTACCTCGGGCATATCGTATCACAACTGAATCTCTCACTGATGTATATGAACTCAAACTGACAATACCCTGCCCAAGCCAATGGTGTCCAGTCTTCTTAAAATAAATCTTCCTATTTGGACAATCCATGCATGTTTGAAGAGCCATTTGATGATAACATGATCATAAATTGTCCCCATGCTTGGAACCCCAGAGATTAATTTTAATCTGTACAGATTCCTGCCAGTAAGTGCTTTGTTCTCCTTCATTGCCTCCACAGGAAACAGTAAGCAATACACTGTGTCCATTGACATCAATAGGTGTAGGAATAAACCTTGTCTCGTAGGGCGAAAATCTCTCTTTGTATCTTCTCCCCACTCTAAGTAGTAATTCGGATCATGAACAGAGGACGTCCTATATTACTTCATAATAAAATGTATAAAAATGTTTTGTTCTAACCTAGGCAAACCTTTTAACCCCTTGATGATATATGATTGCTTGTTCAAATTCTGTAAAGGAACTAAAAATAAATCTAAGGCTGAAGCCCCCCCGTTGCGAAAACGCTACATTATACAGTACCTGCAAAGTGGATGGGATTCTGGCTAATCCCATCCGCACATTGCAGAAAAGTATCCACAGTGGAAAAGCTGTGTTTACAAAAACACTTGCATTTCTGAAAATCACAGCATGTCAATTATACATGCGGAAATGCTGGTGTTTTCCTTTTACGTATAATAGCGTCAGGAAGTTGCAATGAAAAACGCTGTGGAAAAAAACATGAGGTGCTTCTGCTACAGTTTCTTACATAGCGTTCACTTCACTACTTGGAGGCTTAGCCTAAAAAGGTAAAAAATAATAATTTACTCCCACCCTTCTCCATTTTACACAAAAATATAAACACGTTAGGTATCAAAAAGACAATCAAAAATGACCAAACCATTAAAATCTAAAAAAAAATATTTATCCCATACAGTAAATGTAAAAAATTACATATCAGCAAGCATCGAATAATGAAAAATTTACTATAATGTTCCATTCTCACTATGGGAGAGGCGGCCACACAACTAAGCTACAGTACATATGATGAGAATTGCTAGAGCTGAAATTATGAGAAAAGAAAAACTAGAAAAAAAAGGTCTTCGGGAAACAATTTTAATGTGACTGTCAGGGAGATAAGGGCTGCAGTTGTATAAACGACAGTCCAAGGACTGCAGATGGCGTAAATATTCCTACATGGTGTCAGGTGGTGGATTGTGCTTTACTTTCTAGGCCCACACCCCCTTTGTGTTCCCAGGCTTTTTGGAGGGCATAACCCTGGTATTCAGTGGCGTAACTACAGCCGTAGCAGCAGAGGCAGCTGCCACAGGGCCCGGGACATTAGGGGGCCCGGTGACAGCTGCTACCGCTGCGTTTTTTTTTTTTTTTTTTTTAATAGGCCGTTACCGGCCGGAGTAACTCCAGCCAGTAACGGGCCCTATTTACTTACTGATCCTGGCAGGGCTGGGATCGGTAAGTGACGCCGCGGGCCCCACAAACACTATCATTACACTCGGGGGTCTTTTCAGACTCCTGAGTATAATGATCGGAGGCCAGGGATAGGTAAGAAACATAAAAAAACACTGATACTTACCTCTCCACGATCCGGGCAGGCTTCAGGCCTAGTCGTCTGACGTCAGATGATCCCAGCCTGCGTCCCGGGTCATGTGACCTCATAGAAGATGGACTACAGTGGAGGACTGCAGCGGAGCCGGGAGATAGGTGAGATGTTTTTTATCCCCCCCCCCCCCCCCGGGTCTCCGATTATTATACTCTGGGATCTGAAGAGACCCCAGAGTATAATAATTGTTTATGGGTGTCCACAGTGGGGCATAATGGCATAATACTGTGTGCAGGGGCCACTGAGGGACATAATACTGTGTGCAGGGCCACTATGGGGCATAATACTGTGTGTAGGGGCCACTGAGGGACATAATACTGTGTGCAGGGGCCACTAAGGGATATAATACAGTGTGCAGGGGCCACTATGGGGCATAATAGAGCACGCAGGAATGCAGAGGAGGGGGCGGTCAAGGTCTTCGGTGTCGGTCGGGGGGGGGGGGGGGGCCATGTCAAAAGTTTGCCACGGGGCCCCGCCATTCCTAGTTATGCCACTGCTGGTATTATATACTCCAGCTCATATTACTATATTACTTTTGCCACCTGGAAGCTCCGCTCCCTTCTTCTTTGCTTGCATTATACAGGCAGGATATCTTTGCAGTTTGGTACTAAAGTTACCACATGCTCACCCTCCGGTTGACCGTTGACATAATGGTAATGTTAATACAGTTAAATAAAGTTAATGTGATATAATGCAAGGATATGTGCTACAATTGTTTCTTTCTCTTCTAAGGCAGCAGGCAGTGATTTAGGACACAGATAGAGGTTGAATGCAATAGTGGAGCATGGTGCTGATAGCCTTTGGCTGATGACGTCTGTGTCAGGGAAGCGTAATGAGCGCTGAGCCGCAAACATCATTACAGCGGGATCCTGCAGGTCCGTTGGTACAGGGTTAGGTGATTATTCTTTGTTTGTTTTTGTTTATTTTTGTAATATTGGTGGTTGAGGGGGCAGGGGAAATTAAATTTTAGGGGATCCATTTTCAAAAAGTTTGCACAGTTCCCCCTAATGCATTAAAAGGGCCCATGTTTAAGTTAAAGCAATAGCCTCCAATATGGAGTTCTGAAATGAAGACTAGAGGCATCTGGGATATGACTTGAAGACCTCTTCATGGCGTTTTCTACACGTTCCCCAAGTTATTTTTTTATTATTTTTTTTATAGGATAAACCTCCATTTCAGCCTCTATTGCCATTTTGCTGTGCACCATGATAGTGTTTAAGAGTGGTGGCGTGCCGCGGTGGGATCCCTCCTTCATATTTGGTGGGACTGCGGAAAGATTCAGGAGTTTTGGTCGTCTATCTTCTTCCTGTATTCTCAGGTTAGTGGTCGCAGTGTGTCCCCCTCCCCCCAATTGGCCCTCCTCTCTCTTATTCCTGGACAGATTTCCAGGGTAAAGGGCGACTTGCTGCGCCACTTTCTTACAGCTGCCCGAACGGTCATTCCACGCCATTGGCGCAGCGCAGTAGTTCCCTCCTTATCAGAGTGGCTTCACGAATTTCTCCTCATTAGGAGGATGGAGGCTATAGTTGCGGAGGACCTAGTGGACTCGTCTAAATTTGAGTCCCTCTGGCGGCCGTGGATCATATTTCAGGATTCTTCGGAGTTTTCTTCTCTTTTCCCCTAACTTTTCTGGTTTCTTCCTTCTTGGGGTCTCTCTTGGTGTCTTCTTGCTTCTATGTCATTTGCTGTTTTCTTTCTCCCCCTGTGTTTCCGTCCTTGTGGTGTTTTGTCCCTCTTTGGTTGTGTGTTTTGTTGGTCCTGCTCTTGGGGCCGTGTTGTGACTGTGGTAGCGCCTTCTGTGTGGTTTGGTGTTGTATGCTCATGGTGCATGTTTGTCTTTTTTTGGCCCATTTTGGGCGTTGTGTGGTTGTTTTTGCGCTATTAGACCTGCCCATGGTTGGTCCTCATTTTGCGTTATTGCTATACATTGTGGTTTTACATGTTTGTTCCTTTTATTTTGTTGTAAAATTTTCAATAAAATACAGTTTACACATAAGAGTGGTGGCGTGAGGTGAGTAGAACACCTTTATTGGAATGTCTGGCTTCCAGAAGACTTGTTAGTTATATCTATGTAGTTATCTGATTATTTTACTTTAATCTTCATATTTTGGTGACATTTTGGGAACTTCAGAACCAATTATTAATGGATTACAAAAACAATTTATATTGTAAATTGAGGGACCACAGTATTTTGAAGTTTTGAAGATGCCATGGTAACAGGCACTATCTGATCCATTGTAAAAACTAGTTTGGCCTCCCATTAATCAAGACATGGGGCCCCTGCTCCATTGCCCTGTTGCAACAGAAGCTCTTACAAATGAGACAGGACCTTGGAATCACAGCAGAGGGAAGAAAGAGCTTATCAAACTCATAGTGGGTGTGAGCATCAGAGGAGCCTTGAAAGATCAATGAAAAATGTAATTAATGAATTCCTTAAGCTGTGCATGTTTATCCAGGATAACTGAATCCCTGGTCTCTGGGCTCTATCATTGTCTAGAGCAGCGTTTCCTAAACTTTATGAGTTGAGGCGCACTATTCAGGACAAAAATTCTGTAGGGAGCACTTAACATATTTTACATTTAAATCTACATAGGTGTCAAAGATAACAAGCGATAATAACGATGGGGGGGAGATTTTGGGGTTTCTAACGAATTGATATTAGATATATTTTCTATTCAATTTTTTTTCTCTTTCAGTCACAGTTAAAAAATAAGGAACATAACTACATATTACGAAAAACAAAAATCCTGAAAACACAGATCCTGTTTCTTAAATCTTAAAAACTTAAAGGGGCTCTATCACTGGGAAAAGTCATTTTTAACTAATCACATCTTTGCATAGCCTTTAGAAATGCTACTTCACACCTACCTTTAGTATGTAAATTGCCTCAGTGGTTTCTGAATAAGTCTGTTTTTATTCATATGCTAATGAGCTTTCAGCCAGTACAGGAAGTTCCCAGCAGCCTCCTCTCTTCTATTATCTCCTATGTGTGTGAGGCAAACAGGAAGCTGAGTCATCACCAGCAGCAGCAGCAGTCTGCCATAGGAAACAACAGGAGACGAGTGCACAATGTATCGTGCAACAGTCTAATTAGCATATGAATAAAAACGGACTTATTCAGAAACCACTGAAGCAATCTTTATACTAAAGGTAGGTGTGGAATAGACTTTCTAAAGGCTATGCAAAGGTGTGATTAGTTAAAATGACTTTTCCCAGTGATCGAGCCCCTTTAATGGCTTCATTTTAATGTGAAGAATAAGGCTGCTTTGATTTGCACAGTTTAGCAATATGTGGTTGAATTTGGGATAACTGCAATCAAATGTCAGGTTCCGCATTCAGTAGAGATCTATATTTTGTTTTAGTGGCCACATAGGCGGAGAAGGCGGCTTCACATAAGTATGTTGTTGCAAAAGGAAGAAGAATAACTTTCGCTTTATCTGACAAAATTTTAAATTCGTCTTTGAGTTGACACCAAAAATCTACTAGCGATTTACTTTTAAAATGTCCTTTTATCGCAAAATCCGATGTCAAATCTATCAGGCACTCATACTGCTGAGATGTTAGGCAAGCTGTTTTTTTCAACATAGCAGAGTATAGATCTACAACCCAGAAGTTTTCTTTAATTTACTCGTGGAATTCCTCAGGAAAATAATTATTGAAGCTCTCAAGTAAATTTAGCAGAGGAGTGAGTGACCACATAATACGAGCATGAGAAGTTGACTAAAGCACTTCCGTCCGAATATACGAGACCAGTGTATTAAGCCAGAAAGGGCGGTCTGAGACCAGTATGGAAGTACCATCCGACCATAAAGCGTTAATCCGCCGGCCTCGTATATTCGCCAAACAAACCATAGTGCCACTCCAGTAGAATATTAGGAGTGCATGTGAACAAGTATTTTAATTTTGAAACCCTTCTTATTTACATATTTTTTATTGTTAACCGTTTATTATCGCCATGTAGTGGAGCACCTGTAGATGGTTTGGGCAGCACTTGGAGCAATGGTTTCCAAAGATTGTTTTGTGACTCCTTGAGGGGGTCATGTATAGAGCTGGAGGTTTTGTCTGGCTTTCTTCTACCCTGCAAAAGCATACTGTTAGGACACAGATGCATTCTGCAGGCACATAACTCTCCTTGTTGCTATTGGGTGGTAGTATGGGACGAGCCAAAGTACAGTTAGGTCCAGAAATATTGAGACAGTGACACAAGTTTTGGCATTTTATCTGTTCATATTCAAGATAATGTTATAAACAGTGGCATAACTAAATTCTTGTGGGTCCTGGTGCAAACTTTTGTCCGGGGCCTCCTACCTCCTCCCGACAGCAAATTCTTGATGGTGATGGCTACGGGTGGATACTTGAAAGGGATACAATTTTAGTATCCACAACTGCAGTTGTTAAGACTATGGTGAGAGAGCAAAGCAGTGCCTGACATTAAAACAATTCTGGGAGCTGTGTGCTGTGAGAAACGGTTGATCTGCAGGGTTGTTTGAGATATGCAAGAGATCAGTGGGGACTAGCACCGAGGGTCTCTGCTTATCTAATCTTAGAAGATCCTGGGGGGCTTTTGCGAGTGCTGTGACTCCTTTGTAATTTACATTGTACAGTATTTGTTTTGTAATTACCATACAATTTTATTACAGCCTGTAGTCATAGTGCACGGCTGCTATAAAACAGATGGCATGTGATGTGAATACTGAAGGGGCCCCACACAGAATAATATGCTCCACAGTGGCCCTGACACAGTATAATATGTTCAACAGCGACCCCATGAAGTAAAATATGCTCCACAGTGGCCCCACACAGTATTATATGCTCCACAGTGGCCCCTCACAGTATTATATATTCCACAGTGGCCCTCCATACAGTATAATATGCTCCACATTGGTCCCCACACTATAAAATATGCTTCGGACAGTGGCTCCACACCATATAAAATGCTTTACAGTGTTTCCACACAGTACAAAATGCTTCACAGTGGCCCCACATAGTATAATATGCTTCACAGTGGCTCCAGACAGTATAATATGCTCCCCAAAGTCCCCCCCCCCCCCACAGTGGCCTCACACAGTATAATATGATCCCCACACTGGTCCCACACAGTATAAAATGCTTCATAGTAGCCCCCACACAGTGTAATATGCTCCACAATCGCCTCCTCATAGTATAATATGCTTCCCACAGTGGCCACAAACAGTATAAAATAGAGCTGCTTCAGGTGAACCTCACAAAATTCAACAACTATTCTTGAGGTTCGGTCCTCCGCTTTGGTGCTATAGTTATACTCTGCAGTCTCCTCAGACCCCAGAGTATAATAAGTAGAGGCCCAGGGAAAGTGATTACAAATAACAAAATTTTATACTCATCTGGCTGTCTTCAGCGTCTCTTCTTCATCAGTCCTCTTCTGCCTGCGACTGAGGTGATGCTCCCCAGTCATAACTGCTGGGGTCTGTGCTGTGGCCTCAGAGGTCTCATGTGGCACATTGACGTCATTACGCTGCCTCTTTTTCAAGCAACTATAGGTAATTGGACAGTTATATAAATAGCTATTTAAGTGGTTGCATGGGGCTATTCCTTCATTAATTTATCACTAATTAAGATTAATGATGAAGATGGAGCCAAAATGCATGTGAGGTCATGTGTTACCAATTGGCATTTGTTCTGAGATTGTATGCAGTTGTACAACTTTACATTGCGTTATCTATATCCTTCTGGTGATTCTGCAATTATCATGCTTTTTATACAACAACACCCATCTTTAAATATAAATACTGTATATGCATATGTATGTGTGTATATATATATATATATATATATATATACACACTCACATGCATTTTTGCATTATTTATTTATGTAGTTTATGGGTGTAGCCATTTAATCTGTCTATAATTGGTATATGAGTAATTTGACACTTTGTACACTGTCTGTTTTTTATGTCCTATTTATTTTTGATCCGTGATGTCTATATATTTTTTTTAGCAAAAAAGTTTGATATATTTTTGATACATAATTTTGATATTTGTCTGCTCTTGGTATATTGAGTGAATTTGGCAATTTTTTTCTTTTCAGTTGTTTTATATGCTCATATGAGGCTAATATGTTGTTACTTGAGGGGTTACTCCATGTTTAGAGATGAGCTTGAAGGAAATATTACTCCTTGTTAACTTTACATTCTCATATCTCAGTGTTATGTAATTGTCATTAAGCAGGTAAAAGATCTGGTGTTGATTCCAGGTGTGGCATTTACATTTGGAAGCTGTTGCTGTGAACCCACAACATGTGGTCTAAGGAGTTTTCAATGGAAGTGAAACAAGCCATCATTAGGCTAAAAATAAAAGGCCATTAGAGAGATCTGAAATGCGGCTAGGGAACTTGAAAACGTCTGGACATTCATGGAAGACAACAGTGGTGGATGATCACAGTATCCTTTCTATGGTGAAGAAAAACCCCTTCACATCCACCTAGTGAAGAACACCCACCATGTATAAGTCTACAATAAAGCAAAGACTTCATGAGTGCAAATACAAAAGGTTCACCACAAGGTGCAAACCATTAATCAGCCTCAAAAATAGAAAGACCAGATTATACTTTGCCAAAAAAAAACATTCTAAGAAGCCGAGTTCTGGAAAATCATTCTTAGGACAGATAAAATGAAGATCCGACTTGTATCAGAATGATGGAAGAACGCCCCCAGTGCTGTTTGAGCATTGGGGCCCGCCGCCAGTGCCGCAAAAGGACTCATTTACATAAAGACGGAAAACAGAATATCTACCAAATGGTGGAAAAATATACTTACATGTGGCTGTGCAGCTCTGTCTAGCAATGAAGAGAGCAGATACATCGCACCGGATGTCTCCCTTCACACTCCGATACTGAGGAGGGGGAGGGGTGGAACAGGAAGCTGCTATGTGCGGAAGCTTTTACACAAAGCAACTGCAACCCTGCATCTACTGCCAATCTTCTACTTATGGTAGGGAAGGTATGGGGCCCTTGAGGGTGTGGGGATATTAAGGAAAAAAAAACGCAGTGGTAGCGGCTGTTGCTGGGCCCCTAATGTCCACGGTAGTTATGCCACTGCACGTACCGATTTATTGCTATTGAAGTCAGTGCCTATGGTAGTACTGGGGACTCCCGGGCGCTACTGACATCGCTTTTGGGTCACAGAGTACTGCTAGATCAGGTGACTCTACCTCCACCAAGGCCGCTTCTGGGTGCCACACATCCAGTCCCCTTCGTCATGTTAGGGGATGAGGCATTTCTTCACTTGGTAAACCTGCTGCGCCCATATCCACGGACGAGACTAGATGCCCGGAAGAGGGTCTTCAACATGAGGCTGAGCCGGGCACGACGCTTCGTGGAGTGCACCTTCAGGATCATCAGTAGTAAGTGGAGGGTCTTCACCTGTGCACTGCAGTTGGCTCCCGATACTGTTGAGCTGGTGATCAAAGCTGCCTGTGTGCTTCACAACTTTGTATTGGAGTGTGACAGCCCCAACATTGTAGTGGAGCCATAGGCAGCTTTGGGTCACCCACTAGTCACCACTAGGCGCTCAGGTCGGGCAGCCAACGCAGCTGTACAGGTGAGAGATGGCTTCATGGACTACTTCATGAGTTCCGAAGGTGCCGTGCCTTGGCAGTTTTCTCGCCTCAGTGATGACCAGCCTGCTCAGGACTGAAGACCTTCCTCATCATGGTGGGGGGTTTTTTTGTTTTGTTTTTTGGCTTTTTGTCTGAATTTTGCCACATGTACAGTATATATTTTAACTTCATTGCAAGAAATTTGCAATTCATGTACATTATTTTTGGTATGTTAACAAAACCACAAAACAAAAAAAACACTTCACATGTGTTTAAAAAATGTATTTGGTGTCCGTGTTTTCATTATGTGTGCCAAGGTAGAAATATCACCTACGGATAATTATACTTAGCCATTTACATACTCGTAGTCTTGTAAAACAAATAAAACTGTTTAAAAACCAACAGTGCGCAGAATACAGGGGCCTCAAGGGCCACAAACAGCTATTGTTAACCTTCTACGACAGCTCTTCACAGTTTCCAGAATGTCGGTCCTGACAGTCTTTTCAGGAATGTGCTTTTTATTCTCTACCGCATCTATAGCGCTGTACAGAGTTTACAGGGTGAAGTAACGCACCCTACTTCTTGTCCTAGGTCAGGTCTATGGACTTGTAGTTTGACAACAGGGAGGGAGGCGTTCTTGCCCCATGACTTCATTGTGTGGTCCTGGCTGTTGACCCCCCGGATAAAGGACACAGCTTCACGCTTCACCTCCAACTGTCTGTCCTCTATCCGGGGGTCCTTGCAGTCTGCTCCTGGGTGGAAGGTGTGGGGCTTGAGGGGCCCGACATAGAAGTTGCCTCCTCCAGGTGAGTGGCACCGGCTCCTGGGCTTGGTCTTCTTCCTCAGAAGTGTGTGCAGCCTGGGAAGAAGCAGGTGACGAACACACCCAGAAGAAGATTTCCTCGTCGCTCTGGCTTTGGCCACTCAACAGTTCATGAGAGCAACCGTCAGGCAGGTGTACACCCCCGGCCGAGCCCTTTTTTCACACGTTTTTTCACGTGCATATTTTGATAAATATGCGCCGTAAACAAGCGCCCGATTACGCGGTGCTATAACGCAAAAAGAAAAAGCCATAGGACACCGTCATATTTTTTTGCGCGTAAAAAATACACGTGTAATAATACACATGTAAAATAATACACACGTAAAAATACACGCGAAAATAACGCGTGTATTACGACCACCAAAAAAAAAACATTGAAGTCAATGGGAGTCTCATTTTACACGTGTAAAATTACACTCCAAAATACACGCCATTTTACTCTGTGTGAACTGGCCCTTAGAGAGATTGGATCTCACACATCTCCGACGGAGCTTAAAAGCTAGAGACCTGTAGCATTGACATCTCACTTGATGAAGTTCTTAGAGAGATTGGTTCTTACATATCTCCGCCCTCTATTGTACTCGGCTGGACCCTCTCCAGTTTGCATTGGGATGGATGATACCATCATGATACCATCATCCACCTTCTACACAGAGCTCTTTCTCACCTGGAGAAACCAAGGAACACTGTTCTTTGATTTCTCCAGTGCTTTTAACACCATACAGCCACAGAGGGACAAGCTGGCCCTTGTTGGAGTGGACCACCACCACTCCAACTGGATCCTAGACTACGTCACAAACTGTCCTTAGTATGTGAGAGCCCATGGCCGTGTGTCAGACACCATGATCTGTAGTATGTGTGGGAAACCTCAAAGTACAGTTCTTGCCCCTTTCTTCTTCACACTGTACACTGCTAACTTTAGGTGCAACTCATGTACTGTAGCTGCTACTTGCAGAAGTATTTGATGACTCTGTAATAGTATGTCTCATCACAGACAGAGATGAAAGGGAGCACAGAGAATTGAACTGGGTTTTTGTGGATTGGTGCCAGTGGAACCACCTAGGGATTAATGCTGGGAAGACCAAGGAGATGGTGATGGACTTTTGCTAGCAGAGATATGCTCTAAAACCAGTGGACATCCAGGGGAAAAGCATTGAGATAGTTAACACCTATAAGTACCTGGGTGTGCTCCTCAATAATAAGCTGGACTGGGCCAATCACATGGATACATTGCACAGAAAAGGCCACAGCAGGCTCTACCTGCACAGGATGCAGAGGGCTTTTGGAGTCCCGGGAGCACTTCTTAGGGCCTTTTCAACTCTGCAGTGGCATCAGCCATTTTCTTCAGAGTGGCCTGCTGGGGGAGTAGCATACCAGCCAGGGATAAAAATAGACTCGACAAACTGATTAGAAGGGCCAGCTCTGTCTTGGGGAGCTTCCTGGATTCAGTGCAGGTGGTGGATAACAGAAGGATACTGTGCGTGGTGAGTTCCATGCTGGAGAACAATTCCCACCCCATGTATGAGACTGTGATAGCACTGGGCAATACTGTCAGTGACCGACTGCTTCACCCCAAGTGTGAGAAGGAGCGCTATCGGAAGTCTTTCCTCCCCGCTGCGGTCAGACTGTACAACCAACACCGAGCTATGCGGAGATCATTCCATACAGAGAACGGAAAGATCCTTAAGTTGTGATATCCCTCCTACTATTTTTTACCTTTATCTTTTTATCTGTACTTACTGTCACTGTAATGCCTCTACCTTGGAGCTTTTGTATTAGTATTTTGTATTATTGTTGTATTATCTATGCTGCTGTAATACACAGAGTTTCTCCATGGTGGGACAATTAAATGATTATCTATCTATCTACCTATCTAACTAATAATAACCTGAGCTATTAGGGATTGTGAGAACAGGTTGTTATTTGTAGTAAACAAGAAGAACAAGTTTGTTCCACCTGGAACAAAACAGTAAGAATGGATTTACATGACAAGAATCTGCATAACTAATCATATGCTAAATAGTTGCAAGTCAAATTTATGTATGAGATAGCAAAGGTGATAGTCTATAAAATGATGGTAGTCTCAGGTTCAAACCTGTAGTAAGTGGTGAGATATGGAGCCTGAAAGTCAAAAGTTCAAAACATTGTTACTTTTTTGCTCATCAGTGTATGAATCGGATCCAATATCAAATATACAAACCTAACCACTAAAGACCCATCACTCTATTAAAGTATATAACTTATTGATGATCCTAAAGTATCCTAGAGTATACAAGTTGCGTCATAGATATGTAAGGTAGCATTATAGAAAACTATATATAGATTGCATCACAGTCAGCAACATTTAAAACATTTATATCATTTATTTCATCACCAAAAAGGAAGCGGTCAGCCAGTAAAGCTATCTGTATAGTCAATGACTATATTCCCGGTGATAGAGAAATATTTCTAAACAGGTATATGATACTCTATCTAAAATTTTTAAAATTATCTAAAATTAAAAAAAAAAAAAATCTATAATTACCCATATACCTGTGGTGGTCATGTGCGTTAGTTAGTTGGGAAGGGCTAGTAATGGGCAGGATAGCTTGGCTAGGGAGACAGGGAGGGGGGTGTAACGGAATCAGAGAAGAGGTTGGGGCAGTGAAAGGGAGATAGTGTAGAAGGCACTCAGGAAGCTGAACAGCAGGACCATGGAAGCTACGCCATCGAGAGGATGCCAGGAGCTCACACAGATACCCAGAAATCAAAACACTGCTAAAGGTATATGGGTGCACTTATTAACCCATTACCTACTAGCACTAACTTTAAAAAAAAAAAAAAAAAAAAAAAAAAAGATTTCTTCCTAGAAAACCCCTTTAAAACCCATTGGCTTCATAATTTTCAAAATTAATATCCGCTGAGCTTATCTTTGAAGTACCTTTTGGTCAAAATCACCTTCCTTCGATGAGCAAGTAACTACTTCTAAGTCTAGAACTTAAGCAGTGAAGAATTGTCATTATGACACTCCCAACCGTGGCGTTCCACTTCCTTGTCATTCCTTTGATGAAAATCATGTGTTCTGTAACCCTCCTGCAAAATTCCATTATTGTTTTCCTAATCCTGACACCGTGATCCGCCCTGTCCTCTCTTTTACTGGGTGGTAAGAGTGTGTGCCTATTCCCTGATAGAACATGCTGATATGCACTTTTTATAACTCCATTAGGAATTCCCCTCTGCAGAAATCTTTGTCTTAAATCTTGGGCTGCAACCAGATAATAAGATAGATAGATACAACTGCAGAAAATGCCTTTTTGGGATCCCTGTAGTGCCAGCTATTCCACTTAAGCAGGCAAATAGTGTCTGTCTGCGGTGATTGATCGAACTGTTGTATGGAGGCCGCCACTTGGAATGGGGGTTGGCCCTGAGCAGTGTCACTACTGACATCACGCTGTGATGAGACATGCCACTATTGACTGCCTCATGTTATGTTGATGGGACCCTGACCTTAAAATATCCTGCATCCCTGCGCTAATGCTAGTCATCAATGCCAACATTGGGCAGGGATCACACTATGCAACCAAAGTACACTCATGGTAAATAGCGTAACACTTGAGATGAAGCAATACTGAGATTCTTAATGCAGAAACGCGTCAGCTGTAATGCATAGCATAGTTCAGCAAACTTTTTTCAACTTATTTATATAAGCTGTGTTGGGGGGGGTTCACACCTGCGCTCATTGTCCAGTTTGTGCAATCTGGCTAATTTCCATCTTCTGCCCCACAAAACTGGACAGGAGATGGAAACCCAGCAGTCAGTTTTAAAACCCATTCACTTGAATGGGTTTGCAAAGGTGACCGCTCGTGTGTGTCTTCTACCTGTCCGTGGGGAAACCCTTTTTTTTTTTTAACCGGACACAAATTCCGGCATTAGCAGTATCTATTAGTGGTGTGGCTTTCCCATATGGGTTGCAATCTACCCATGGAACTTGTGGTATGCACACTTCACTACCAGTCCCTCCCCCTTGATAGTATTATGGGTTTCAACAATAGATATCTATGATTTTGGGTCATTTCTTAATGACTTATCAATAAACTTTATAGTTTCAGTGTTCTAGGTTTGGAGACTGATTCGTCCTATTTTTTTTGCTAATTTTGACTTTAGATTCAATATAATAATTTTTTTACTTTTTTTAAAAAAAATTTAATTTATTTTTAAACCTCTCAGGGTCTAAAAACTATTTTCTTAGATTAATGCTAGAAGGTCTTTGAACCTTTATGCCCTATGCCTTGGTCTTTTAGATATCTATTACTGTGATGCTGATCTAATGTTTCAAATTTATGGTATTAAATTACTGGATTTTATTTCCTGAAACTCTCTGACAGAGAGAAATGTGATGAGAGATTTTATCATTCCAGCATTTTATTATTTTCCTTTTCCACTGGGTGATGGGGGTGTTTGGTTTGGTTCCACATTTTGCAATGTTTTATATACTGTGGGGAATCGCTCAGGTAGATGCTAGTAGTAGTGCAGGAAAGAGGGACACAGACACTGGATTGCACACAAGTTCAGGCTTTATTCACTTGTAGTACGTACACTGCCTTTTTAAAGGCACAGAATAAACAAAACAAAACCCTTCTCGGCTGAGAACTCACTAAACATAGGAAAACTTTTCCCTGTCTATACAGAAGCCTGCCTACCAGTCTCCCGCCTTGGCAACAACAGTGGGTGGCACAGTACCTGCTTTGTAGATTCGGTTTGGACAGGTCAGCTCTGTCAGTGTGGTGCCACACTTCCCAGTCCTCACACACAGACTTTATCAGACCTTGATTTCCCAGCTGACCTCCCTGGTGTGGGTCTTTACCAAACACCCTTTAGCTGCTTGGCTGGAATATACTTGTCCTCCCAGACAACACCCTTCACTCTCTCACAATACATTGATATTAAAGTTTATGTTCTTAAACCTCAAGGGGTCTAATGACTAATACACTGAAATCCTATATAAATTAGCTATCACTGTATTCGTGCCAACCCACAAAATAGAGGTAACTAAATTTGCTACTTATATTGTACTCAAAACTTGTATTATACTCAAAAAACCGTAGCAAAATCCGCAACAGAAGAAACTGTGTATCCAGAACGTGGGGCCTTAAAGGGCTTTGTGCAGGCTAATCCTTTAAAGTTTAAATCTGCTGTGGGTAGTAAAAAAAAATTTCATTGTCGTCCCACGTCTCCCAGTTTGTCTGCACTCCTGGGTCACTTCTGGCGTTGTGCTGAAGCTGCTGATTGACCTCGGCAGCCTCAGAAAGAGGACCTATGATGTCACAGATAGTAACATTCAGACCCTTCGCTGATTGGCCTCAGCAGTCAGAGGCTTCCGCACAATGCTGGAAGATGCCACAGGAGCTGATGAACTGGGAAGTGCGTGAGAACACCGGAGCAATGGGAACAGCTGAGTATACATTTTTTTAATTTTTTTCCCCTGCCTCCAGCTTATTTAAACTTTAAAAGGGTTGTCCTTTTTTGCCTGAACAACCCCTTTAATGTCCCCCAGGGTATTGGCCTCCATCACTGACTCCCCACCCACCCACAATATAATGGCCCCATCAATGGACCCCATACAGTATAGAGGGGCAGTGAAGGGGCCACTGTATGGGGGGGCAGTGTATGGGGGAGCACTGATGTTACGTCATGTGCACCCAGAGCAGGAAGAAGCAGGAGATGCCGGAGCAGTCAGGTAAGTATTGGGAATTAGCTTGTAGGCCACAGGCTCAATAGGGCCTGTGGCTTTCTGCTGTAATAGCAGCAGAACTGGGTCAGTGGCGCCACTTCTCCCTGGTTTTGCGATCTGGTTATTAAAATCGGATCACAAAACAAAAAAAAAGTAGAACCTGGCAGCATCCCTTACCTCTATTGGCTCCTGCTTGTGGCCTCTCTTCTTTGTGCTGCAGCCTGGGCTCTGTGCGCTGCACGTTATGTCGCAATGACGTACGGCATGGAGTACAGGGGGGGGCCCTTGGCCAGGAGCAGGGGAGAGGTAAGTGGATGGGGTCCTTTCTACACCTCCACTGCCTATTAAAAAAAGCAGTGGTGATCTGGTAGGGCCCACTAAAGGAACGGGGCCCTTTGGGGGATTCACCGGTTCCCCTGGTGGGCCAGTCCAACCCTGGCTGCAGTCTCTTCAAACAGCTGATTGGTTAAGGAGCCAGGAGTCAGAAACCCTGCCGATCTTAAATTAATGTTTTATCATAAGGATATGTCATCAATTATGTAGCCTGAAAAACTTCTGTAGGCTAAGGTTCACACACAGCAAAACGCAGATAAAAAAAAAAACTGCGGAAAAAACATTGCATTCATTAAGTTTAAGCTGTGTTTTTCTTCCTCTTTAAATCTATTAGGAAAATGCTTGGGAGTCAGAACTTAAAAAAAACATGCTGCTTTTTATAAAAATGCATGTTTTTGAAAATGCATCTTTTCCACAGCTTTTTTTTCTCCTCAATGTATGGATGACCAGTAATTGCTGGTACTATAAAATGAAAATTACCTACTAGCACTAACTTTAAAAAAAAAAAAAAAAAAAAAAGATTTTTTCCTAGAAAACCCCTTTAAAACCCATTGGCTTCATAATTTTCAAAATGAATATCCACTGAGCTTATCTTTGAAGTACCTTTTGGTCAAAATCACCTTCCTTCGATGAGCAAGTAACTACTTCTAAGTCTAGAACTTAAGCAGTGAAGAATTGTCATTATGACACTCCCAACCGTGGTGTTCCACTTCCTTGTCATTCCTTTGATGAAAATCATGTGTTCTGTAACCCTCCTGCAAAATTCCATTATTGTTTTCCTAATCCTGACACCGTGATCCGCCCCGTCCTCTCTTTTACTGGGTGGTAAGAGTGTGTTCCTATTCCCTGATAGAACATGCTGATATGCACTTTTTATAACTCCATTAGGACTTCCCCTCTGCAGAAATCTTTGTCTTAAATCTTGGGCTGCAAGCAGATAATAAGACAGATAGATACAACTGCAGAAAATGCCTTTTTGGGATCCCTGTAGTGCCAGCTATTCCACTTAAGCAGGCAAATAGTGTCTGTCTGCGGTGATTGATCGAACTGTTGTATGGAGGCCGCCACTTGGAATGGGGGTTGGCCCTGAGCAGTGTCACTACTGACATCACGCTGTGATGAGACATGCCACTATTGACTGCCTCATGTTATGTTGATGGGACCCTGACCTTAAAATATCCTGCATCCCTGCGCTAATGCTAGTCATCAATGCCAACATTGGGCAGGGATCACACTATGCAACCAAAGTACACTCATGGTAAATAGCGTAACACTTGAGATGAAGCAATACTGAGATTCTTAATGCAGAAACGCGTCAGCTGTAATGCATAGCATAGTTCAGCAAACTTTTTTCAACTTATTTATATAAGCTGTGTTGGGGGGGGTTCACACCTGCGCTCATTGTCCAGTTTGTGCAATCTGGCTAATTTCCATCTTCTGCCCCACAAAACTGGACAGGAGATGGAAACCCAGCAGTCAGTTTTAAAACCCATTCACTTGAATGGGTTTGCAAAGGTGACCGCTCGTGTGTGTCTTCTACCTGTCCGTGGGGAAACCCTTTTTTTTTTTTAACCGGACACAAATTCCGGCATTAGCAGTATCTATTAGTGGTGTGGCTTTCCCATATGGGTTGCAATCTACCCATGGAACTTGTGGTATGCACACTTCACTACCAGTCCCTCCCCCTTGATAGTATTATGGGTTTCAACAATAGATATCTATGATTTTGGGTCATTTCTTAATGACTTATCAATAAACTTTATAGTTTCAGTGTTCTAGGTTTGGAGACTGATTCGTCCTATTTTTTTTGCTAATTTTGACTTTAGATTCAATATAATAATTTTTTTACTTTTTTTAAAAAAAATTTAATTTATTTTTAAACCTCTCAGGGTCTAAAAACTATTTTCTTAGATTAATGCTAGAAGGTCTTTGAACCTTTATGCCCTATGCCTTGGTCTTTTAGATATCTATTACTGTGATGCTGATCTAATGTTTCAAATTTATGGTATTAAATTACTGGATTTTATTTCCTGAAACTCTCTGACAGAGAGAAATGTGATGAGAGATTTTATCATTCCAGCATTTTATTATTTTCCTTTTCCACTGGGTGATGGGGGTGTTTGGTTTGGTTCCACATTTTGCAATGTTTTATATACTGTGGGGAATCGCTCAGGTAGATGCTAGTAGTAGTGCAGGAAAGAGGGACACAGACACTGGATTGCACACAAGTTCAGGCTTTATTCACTTGTAGTACGTACACTGCCTTTTTAAAGGCACAGAATAAACAAAACAAAACCCTTCTCGGCTGAGAACTCACTAAACATAGGAAAACTTTTCCCTGTCTATACAGAAGCCTGCCTACCAGTCTCCCGCCTTGGCAACAACAGTGGGTGGCACAGTACCTGCTTTGTAGATTCGGTTTGGACAGGTCAGCTCTGTCAGTGTGGTGCCACACTTCCCAGTCCTCACACACAGACTTTATCAGACCTTGATTTCCCAGCTGACCTCCCTGGTGTGGGTCTTTACCAAACACCCTTTAGCTGCTTGGCTGGAATATACTTGTCCTCCCAGACAACACCCTTCACTCTCTCACAATACATTGATATTAAAGTTTATGTTCTTAAACCTCAAGGGGTCTAATGACTAATACACTGAAATCCTATATAAATTAGCTATCACTGTATTCGTGCCAACCCACAAAATAGAGGTAACTAAATTTGCTACTTATATTGTACTCAAAACTTGTATTATACTCAAAAAACCGTAGCAAAATCCGCAACAGAAGAAACTGTGTATCCAGAACGTGGGGCCTTAAAGGGCTTTGTGCAGGCTAATCCTTTAAAGTTTAAATCTGCTGTGGGTAGTAAAAAAAAATTTCATTGTCGTCCCACGTCTCCCAGTTTGTCTGCACTCCTGGGTCACTTCTGGCGTTGTGCTGAAGCTGCTGATTGACCTCGGCAGCCTCAGAAAGAGGACCTATGATGTCACAGATAGTAACATTCAGACCCTTCGCTGATTGGCCTCAGCAGTCAGAGGCTTCCGCACAATGCTGGAAGATGCCACAGGAGCTGATGAACTGGGAAGTGCGTGAGAACACCGGAGCAATGGGAACAGCTGAGTATACATTTTTTTAATTTTTTTCCCCTGCCTCCAGCTTATTTAAACTTTAAAAGGGTTGTCCTTTTTTGCCTGAACAACCCCTTTAATGTCCCCCAGGGTATTGGCCTCCATCACTGACTCCCCACCCACCCACAATATAATGGCCCCATCAATGGACCCCATACAGTATAGAGGGGCAGTGAAGGGGCCACTGTATGGGGGGGCAGTGTATGGGGGAGCACTGATGTTACGTCATGTGCACCCAGAGCAGGAAGAAGCAGGAGATGCCGGAGCAGTCAGGTAAGTATTGGGAATTAGCTTGTAGGCCACAGGCTCAATAGGGCCTGTGGCTTTCTGCTGTAATAGCAGCAGAACTGGGTCAGTGGCGCCACTTCTCCCTGGTTTTGCGATCTGGTTATTAAAATCGGATCACAAAACAAAAAAAAAGTAGAACCTGGCAGCATCCCTTACCTCTATTGGCTCCTGCTTGTGGCCTCTCTTCTTTGTGCTGCAGCCTGGGCTCTGTGCGCTGCACGTTATGTCGCAATGACGTACGGCATGGAGTACAGGGGGGGGCCCTTGGCCAGGAGCAGGGGAGAGGTAAGTGGATGGGGTCCTTTCTACACCTCCACTGCCTATTAAAAAAAGCAGTGGTGATCTGGTAGGGCCCACTAAAGGAACGGGGCCCTTTGGGGGATTCACCGGTTCCCCTGGTGGGCCAGTCCAACCCTGGCTGCAGTCTCTTCAAACAGCTGATTGGTTAAGGAGCCAGGAGTCAGAAACCCTGCCGATCTTAAATTAATGTTTTATCATAAGGATATGTCATCAATTATGTAGCCTGAAAAACTTCTGTAGGCTAAGGTTCACACACAGCAAAACGCAGATAAAAAAAAAAACTGCGGAAAAAACATTGCATTCATTAAGTTTAAGCTGTGTTTTTCTTCCTCTTTAAATCTATTAGGAAAATGCTTGGGAGTCAGAACTTAAAAAAAACATGCTGCTTTTTATAAAAATGCATGTTTTTGAAAATGCATCTTTTCCACAGCTTTTTTTTCTCCTCAATGTATGGATGACCAGTAATTGCTGGTACTATAAAATGAAAATTACCTACTAGCACTAACTTTAAAAAAAAAAAAAAAAAAAAAAAAGATTTTTTCCTAGAAAACCCCTTTAAAACCCATTGGCTTCATAATTTTCAAAATGAATATCCACTGAGCTTATCTTTGAAGTACCTTTTGGTCAAAATCACCTTCCTTCGATGAGCAAGTAACTACTTCTAAGTCTAGAACTTAAGCAGTGAAGAATTGTCATTATGACACTCCCAACCGTGGTGTTCCACTTCCTTGTCATTCCTTTGATGAAAATCATGTGTTCTGTAACCCTCCTGCAAAATTCCATTATTGTTTTCCTAATCCTGACACCGTGATCCGCCCCGTCCTCTCTTTTACTGGGTGGTAAGAGTGTGTTCCTATTCCCTGATAGAACATGCTGATATGCACTTTTTATAACTCCATTAGGACTTCCCCTCTGCAGAAATCTTTGTCTTAAATCTTGGGCTGCAAGCAGATAATAAGACAGATAGATACAACTGCAGAAAATGCCTTTTTGGGATCCCTGTAGTGCCAGCTATTCCACTTAAGCAGGCAAATAGTGTCTGTCTGCGGTGATTGATCGAACTGTTGTATGGAGGCCGCCACTTGGAATGGGGGTTGGCCCTGAGCAGTGTCACTACTGACATCACGCTGTGATGAGACATGCCACTATTGACTGCCTCATGTTATGTTGATGGGACCCTGACCTTAAAATATCCTGCATCCCTGCGCTAATGCTAGTCATCAATGCCAACATTGGGCAGGGATCACACTATGCAACCAAAGTACACTCATGGTAAATAGCGTAACACTTGAGATGAAGCAATACTGAGATTCTTAATGCAGAAACGCGTCAGCTGTAATGCATAGCATAGTTCAGCAAACTTTTTTCAACTTATTTATATAAGCTGTGTTGGGGGGGGTTCACACCTGCGCTCATTGTCCAGTTTGTGCAATCTGGCTAATTTCCATCTTCTGCCCCACAAAACTGGACAGGAGATGGAAACCCAGCAGTCAGTTTTAAAACCCATTCACTTGAATGGGTTTGCAAAGGTGACCGCTCGTGTGTGTCTTCTACCTGTCCGTGGGGAAACCCTTTTTTTTTTTTAACCGGACACAAATTCCGGCATTAGCAGTATCTATTAGTGGTGTGGCTTTCCCATATGGGTTGCAATCTACCCATGGAACTTGTGGTATGCACACTTCACTACCAGTCCCTCCCCCTTGATAGTATTATGGGTTTCAACAATAGATATCTATGATTTTGGGTCATTTCTTAATGACTTATCAATAAACTTTATAGTTTCAGTGTTCTAGGTTTGGAGACTGATTCGTCCTATTTTTTTTGCTAATTTTGACTTTAGATTCAATATAATAATTTTTTTACTTTTTAAAAAAAAAAATTAATTTATTTTTAAACCTCTCAGGGTCTAAAAACTATTTTCTTAGATTAATGCTAGAAGGTCTTTGAACCTTTATGCCCTATGCCTTGGTCTTTTAGATATCTATTACTGTGATGCTGATCTAATGTTTCAAATTTATGGTATTAAATTACTGGATTTTATTTCCTGAAACTCTCTGACAGAGAGAAATGTGATGAGAGATTTTATCATTCCAGCATTTTATTATTTTCCTTTTCCACTGGGTGATGGGGGTGTTTGGTTTGGTTCCACATTTTGCAATGTTTTATATACTGTGGGGAATCGCTCAGGTAGATGCTAGTAGTAGTGCAGGAAAGAGGGACACAGACACTGGATTGCACACAAGTTCAGGCTTTATTCACTTGTAGTACGTACACTGCCTTTTTAAAGGCACAGAATAAACAAAACAAAACCCTTCTCGGCTGAGAACTCACTAAACATAGGAAAACTTTTCCCTGTCTATACAGAAGCCTGCCTACTAGTTTCCCGCCTTGGCAACAACAGTGGGTGGCACAGTACCTGCTTTGTAGATTCGGTTTGGACAGGTCAGCTCTGTCAGTGTGGTGCCACACTTCCCAGTCCTCACACACAGACTTTATCAGACCTTGATTTCCCAGCTGACCTCCCTGGTGTGGGTCTTTACCAAACACCCTTTAGCTGCTTGGCTGGAATATACTTGTCCTCCCAGACAACACCCTTCACTCTCTCACAATACATTGATATTAAAGTTTATGTTCTTAAACCTCAAGGGGTCTAATGACTAATACACTGAAATCCTATATAAATTAGCCATCACTGTATTCGTGCCAACCCACAAAATAGAGGTAACTAAATTTGCTACTTATATTGTACTCAAAACTTGTATTATACTCAAAAAACCGTAGCAAAATCCGCAACAGAAGAAACTGTGTATCCAGAACGTGGGGCCTTAAAGGGCTTTGTGCAGGCTAATCCTTTAAAGTTTAAATCTGCTGTGGGTAGTAAAAAAAAATTTCATTGTCGTCCCACGTCTCCCAGTTTGTCTGCACTCCTGGGTCACTTCTGGCGTTGTGCTGAAGCTGCTGATTGACCTCGGCAGCCTCAGAAAGAGGACCTATGATGTCACAGATAGTAACATTCAGACCCTTCGCTGATTGGCCTCAGCAGTCAGAGGCTTCCGCACAATGCTGGAAGATGCCACAGGAGCTGATGAACTGGGAAGTGCGTGAGCACACCGGAGCAATGGGAACAGCTGAGTATACATTTTTTTAATTTTTTTCCCCTGCCTCCAGCTTATTTAAACTTTAAAAGGGTTGTCCTTTTTTGCCTGAACAACCCCTTTAATGTCCCCCAGGGTATTGGCCTCCATCACTGACTCCCCACCCACCCACAATATAATGGCCCCATCAATGGACCCCATACAGTATAGAGGGGCAGTGAAGGGGCCACTGTATGGGGGGGCAGTGTATGGGGGAGCACTGATGTTACGTCATGTGCACCCAGAGCAGGAAGAAGCAGGAGATGCCGGAGCAGTCAGGTAAGTATTGGGAATTAGCTTGTAGGCCACAGGCTCAATAGGGCCTGTGGCTTTCTGCTGTAATAGCAGCAGAACTGGGTCAGTCGCGCCACTTCTCCCTGGTTTTGCGATCTGGTTATTAAAATCGGATCACAAAACAAAAAAAAAGTAGAACCTGGCAGCATCCCTTACCTCTATTGGCTCCTGCTTGTGGCCTCTCTTCTTTGTGCTGCAGCCTGGGCTCTGTGCGCTGCACGTTATGTCGCAATGACGTACGGCATGGAGTACAGGGGGGGGCCCTTGGCCAGGAGCAGGGGAGAGGTAAGTGGATGGGGTCCTTTCTACACCTCCACTGCCTATTAAAAAAAGCAGTGGTGATCTGGTAGGGCCCACTAAAGGAACGGGGCCCTTTGGGGGATTCACCGGTTCCCCTGGTGGGCCAGTCCAACCCTGGCTGCAGTCTCTTCAAACAGCTGATTGGTTAAGGAGCCAGGAGTCAGAAACCCTGCCGATCTTAAATTAATGTTTTATCATAAGGATATGTCATCAATTATGTAGCCTGAAAAACTTCTGTAGGCTAAGGTTCACACACAGCAAAACGCAGATAAAAAAAAAAACTGCGGAAAAAACATTGCATTCATTAAGTTTAAGCTGTGTTTTTCTTCCTCTTTAAATCTATTAGGAAAATGCTTGGGAGTCAGAACTTAAAAAAAACATGCTGCTTTTTATAAAAATGCATGTTTTTGAAAATGCATCTTTTCCACAGCTTTTTTTTCTCCTCAATGTATGGATGACCAGTAATTGCTGGTACTATAAAATGAAAAATCTTACATTTCTGCAACATGGTGCCTTATCCTTACATATAAGATAGATATCTTATATGAATGGCCACCAAAGACATAAGATTTTCATCAGATTTAACCAGATGAACCCATTCCTGTTATTATGTCGTGCTGAGCATATATTTAACCCAGCACCATAATACCATTGTATTCTGCTGTAATGCGGCACAGAAGCTGTACCTGCGGAATTTCATACTGTAACACAGCCGAGGGCCAGGACCAGCGAATTAACCCCCTAAATGGCGATCCGGCATCTGGGTCCAGGCAGTACATAGTAGATCTGAGATCTTGCTTCAAGTCCCCTTGTTGGGCAGGGAAAACGTAAAAAAAACCCACACACATAGTAAAAGCACACAAAAATAAACAAATAATAAAAAATTAAAAAGAAAAACACCTTTAGATTTAAAAACATGTTAGGTGTCCCCCGGGCTTATAAGTAGCATTATTTATCCCATACAGTGAACGCCGTAAAAAGAATATACCGGAATGCACAAATTATGATTTTTTACTTTCCCTAAAAAATAAAAAAAAGTGTTTGGTCCCACAAATAAAGAGCCCTGACATATCTCTGTCAACAGTACAGTAAAAATGATATGCGTCGGAATACGGTGACCCCAGGAAAATCGTTCATTTTCAATAAGTGACGTTTTATTTGTAAAAGCGGTAAAATGCAATAAACACCAATATAAATATGGTATCGCCATAGTTGTAATGACCCACTGGACAAAGCTGCCATTCCACCAGTCACTATAATGAAACCCTTACAAGTGTACTGGATGAGGCGGCTCCCCCCTCCCTCTTCAGCGGTGCTCTAGGTATGCTGAACGTCTGTGGAGAAAATCACGTACATCTGCACATTTCCTCCACTACAAGTTTATGCTGAAAACCTATAGTTCTGCCTTTCACGTCACAAAACAAGACTATTTCACCGCTCTCATCTCTTTTCTCTCCTGTAACTCTAAAAGGCTCTTTGAAACTTTTCACTCCTTACTCACACCCAAGGTGTAGGCGCCATTTACAGACCTTAGTGCTGATGACCTGGCCACTTATTTCCACGAAAATTGATAAGATCATTCAGGAAATAACTGCCCAATCCCCAGGTGGCATTGATTCCCACACCTACCATAGTACTGATCCCCTCACCAACCGCACTTCAGACTGTCCTCTCTCATCTTTTGAACCTGTTACAGAAGAGGAAGTCTCTCAGCTACTTTCTTCATCTTGCCCTACGACCTGCAGTAGTGACACCTTCCCTTCACACTTTCTCCAATGTCTGTCACCTGCTGTCACAACTTACCTTACTAAAATATTTAACCTCTCTCTCTCTTCTGGAATTTTTCCATCCACTTTCAAACACGCTATCATAACCCTGCTATTGAAGAAATCCTCCCTTGACCCGTCCTGTGCTGCTAACTATCGACCCATCTCAATCCTCCTCTTCATTTCCAAAATCTTGGAACGCTTGATCTATTCTCATTTGATCCTTTATCTTTCTGTTACTCACTTCTTGACCCCTTGCAATCTGGCTTCCACACTCTGCATTTGTGTGAATTGACAATTTCTTTTGTAATGTATCTTTTTGTCGATACTTGAACCCTACAATTTGTAAACTGCTGCGGAATAAGTTGGCGCAGTATAAATAAATGTATTATTGTGTCATTTTTATTTTTTTTATGTAGCTTGTGAGCTCCATGTAGGGCTCACAATGTACTTTTTTCCTATCAGTATATCTTTGGAGCATGGGAGGAAATCAATGAAAACACACGGAGAACATACAAACTCCTTGCAGATGTTGTCCGCACTATTAACCACTGAGCCACCGTGTTTCCCCCTATTATATAATTTTTAATGCAGAGGGAACGCTGTAAGAACAAAATGCAGAAAATTATGACAGAGTTGTGTGTTATTTCACATGGTCCCCCCAAAAAATTAAATAAAAGCTAAACAAAACATTAAATGTACCCCAAAATGGTGGAGGAGAAGAAGCCCTCACATAGCTATGTAGGCACAAAAGTTATGACCTTTGGAAGACAGGCAGGGAAAATATGAAAAAGTCACCGAGCATTAACATACAAACTATCCTGCGTTCTTAAAGGGTTAAGGTGGATGTGCCAGACGGCTTTAGATAAATATCTTATGACTGTGGCCAGCATTAATGTTTCTTTTGGAACCTATGTTCTGTGGCTGCTGGAAGTCGCAGGAGATAAAAGCAGACTTTCAGGTTTTAGATCAGGTTGGGACACTTTTCTTTCTGTCCTGCTTCATTGACAGAAGATTGTAGATGTAGGGAATGTCCTGCTTGTGGTTTTTGTCATCTGAGACACACACAGCTTTGTCTTTCTGTACTATTGAGGATTCCACTGACAGATGGATCCACTGTGGTCTGTAGTGTGGACTTTGCAATGACTTGGGCCAAACCATTCTTGTGCCGCGCCCTCTTCTAACGTGTACATAAACCTTTTTTTAATTAAAAAAATAACAATTAAGAGGTGTATTTAACAAGGAAGAGGGGTACAATAATAGAAAGAACAATGCAAACAGTAATTTACAATATCTGCAGAATTATTATAGTATGTATTCAAAATATGGCACATACAGTGGGGCAAAAAAGTATTTAGTCAGTCACCAATAGTGCAAGTTCCACCACTTAAAAAGATGAGAGGCGTCTGTAATTTACATCATAGGTAGACCTCAACTATGAGAGACAAAGTGAGAAAACAAATCCAGAAAATCACATTGTCTGATTTTGTAACAATTTATTTGCAAATTATGGTGGAAAATAAGTATTTGGTCAGTAACAAAATTTCATCTCAATACTTTGTTATATATCCTTTGTTGGCAATGACAGAGGTCAAACGTTTTCTGTAAGTCTTCACAAGGTTGGCACACACTGTTGTTGGTATGTTGGCCCATTCCTCCATGCAGATCTCCTCTAGAGCAGTGATGTTTTGGGGCTGTCGCTTGGCAACACGGACTTTCAACTCCCTCCAAAGATTTTCTATAGGATTGAGATCTGGAGACTGGCTAGGCCACTCCAGGACCTTGAAATGCTTCTTACAAAGCCACTCCTTCGTTGCCCTGGCGGTGTGCTTTGGATCATTGTCATGTTGAAAGACCCAGCCACGTTTCATCTTCAATGCCCTTGCTGATGGAAGGAGGTTTGCACTCAAAATCTCACGATACATGGCCCCATTCATTCTTTCATGTACCCAGATCAGTCGTCCTGGCCCCTTTGCAGAGAAACAGCCCCAAAGCATGATGTTTCCACCCCCATGCTTTACAGTAGGTATGGTGTTTGATGGATGCAACTCAGTATTCTTTTTCCTCCAAACACGAAAAGTTGTGTTTCTACCAAACAGTTCCAGTTTGGTTTCATCAGACCATAGGACATTCTCCCAATACTCTTCTGGATCATCCAAATGCTCTCTAGCAAACTTCAGACGGGCCCGGACATGTACTGGCTTAAGCAGTGGGACACGTCTGGCACTGCAGGATCTGAGTCCCTGGCGGCGTAGTGTGTTACTGATGGTAGGCTTTGTTACATTGGTCCCAGCTCTCTGCAGTTCATTCACTAGGTCCTCCCGCATGGTTCTGGGATTTTTGCTCACTGTTCTTGTGATCATTTTGACCCCACAGGGTGAGATTTTGCGTGGAGCCCCAGATCGAGGGAGATTATCAGTGGTCTTGTATGTCTTCCATTTTCTAATTATTGCTCCCACAGTTGATTTCTTCAATCCAAGCTGGTTGCCTATTGCAGATTCAGTCTTCCCAGCCTGGTGCAGGGCTACAATTTTGTTTCTGGTGTCCTTTGACAGCTCTTTGGTCTTCACCATAGTGGAGTTTAGAGTCTGACTGTTTGAGGGTGTGCACAGATGTCTTTTTATACTGATAACAAGTTTAAACAGGTGCCATTACGACAGGTAATGAGTGGAGGAAAGAGGAGACTCTTAAAGAAGAAGTTACAGGTCTGTGAGAGCCAGAAATCTTGATTGTTTGTAGGTGACCAAATACTTATTTTCCACCATAATTTGCAAATAAATTCTTACAAAATCAGACAATGTGATTTTCTGGATTTGTTTTCTCATTTTGTCTCTCATAGTTGAGGTCTACCTATGATGTAAATTACAGATGCCTCTCATCTTTTTAAGTGGTGGAACTTGCACTATTGGTGACTGACTAAATACTTTTTTGCCCCACTGTACGTATATCCATTAGGAAAGTAAACCCAGTTAAGGCTAGATGATATATCTTATATGTATGACCACCAAAGACATTAGATTTTCATCAGATTTAACCAGATTAACCCAATCCTGCTATTATGTCGTGCTGAGCATATAGTTAACCGAGCACCATAATACCATTTTATTTAGCTGTAATGCTGCAGTCACAGAAACTGTACCTGCGGAATTACATACTGTAACACAGCCGAGGGCCAGGACCAGTGAATTAACTCCCTAAATGGCGATTCGGAATCTAGGTCCGGACTATACATAGGGGATCTGAGATCTTGCTTCAAGCCCCCTTGTGGGGTGGGGAAAACGTAAAAAAAAAAATCACACACACACACACACACACACACACATAGTAAAAGCACACAAAAATAAACAAATAATGAAAAATTAAATAGAAAAACACCTTTAGATTTAAAAAATATATAACAGAAAAATATACATGGGGCCACACGGTGGCTCAGTGGTTCGCATTGCAGCACTGGGTCCTGGTGTTCAAATCCCGCCAAGGGCAAAAAACCGTCTACAAGGAGTTTGTATGTTCTCCCCGTGTTTGCATGGATTTCCATCCCATATTCCAAAAGACATACTGATAGAGAAAAGTGAGCTCTGTGTGGGGCTCACAATCTACATTAAAAAAAATAAACATGTTAGGTGTCCCCAATGCTTATAAGTAGCATTATTTATCCCATACAGTGAACGCTGTAAAAAGAATATACCAGAATGCACAAATTATGCCTTTTTTGCTTTCCCCAAAAAATAATAAAAAGTGTTTGGTCTCACAAATAAAGAGCCCTGACAAATCTCTGTCAACAGTACAGTAAAAATTATATGCGTCGGAATACGGTGACCCCAGGAAAATCATTCAGCGGTAAAATGGTATAACGCAATAAAAACCAATATAAATATGGTTTCGCCATAGTTGTAATGACCTGCTGGACAAAGCTGCCATTCCACCAGTCACTAAAGTGAAACCCTTACAAGTGTACTGGATAAGGCGGCTCCCCCCTCCCTCTTCAGCGGTGCTTTAGGTATGCTGAACGTCTGTGGAGAAAATCACGTACATCTGCACATTTCCTCCACTACAAGTTTATACTCAAAACCTATAGTTCTGCCTTTCACGTCACCAAACAAGACTATTTCACCGCCCTCATCTCTTCTCTCTCCTGTAACTCTAAAAGGCTTTTTGAAACTTTTCACTCCTTACTCACACCCAAGGTGCAGACGCCATTCACAGACCTTAGTGCTGATGACCTGGCCACGTATTTCCATGAAAATTGATAAGATCTGTCAGGAAATAACTGCCCAATCCCCAGGTGGCATTGATTCCCACACCTACCATAGTACTGAACCCCCCCACCAACCGCACTTCAGACTGTCTACTCTCATCTTTTGAACCTGTTACAGAAGACAAACCATTCTTGTGCTGCGCCCTCTACTAAAGTGTACATAAACCTTTTTTTATATTAAAAAAACAATAAAGAGGTGTATTTAACAAGGAAGAGGGGTACAATAGAAAGAACAATGCAAACAGTAATTTACAATATCTGCAGAATTATTATAGTGCATATTCAAAATATGGCACATATGTATATCCATTAGGAAAGTAAACCCAGTTAAGTCTAGATTTGCATCTGCGAGGTCCATAGGGGTCCACAGGTAACCAATGTTTTAGCATAAGACATGCCATAATGCAGAATAAAGAAAACGAGTGGGGTATTAAGACAGCATACAATGTGTCTGATGCCTCCATATTGCATCATATTAATACACTGCAATGTGAGTGGGTTACTCCTGGTTACATTGCCACTCTCAATCAGTAGGAGTCCCTTTACTAGCTCATTCTGGTGCATATACCTTTGGGATGGGACACAATTCTATCTCACCTGCAGGTCTCATGTACCAGAACAGAAGCCAGACCTCTAAACTAAAAAAAAAAAAAAAAAAAAAAAAAAAAAAAAAAAAAATATATATATATATACACACAAAAATAGTATAAAAAGAAAAATGATACCCGCCTACAGCTGTCCTCTGTGGTAAATGAATACAAACCACAGGTCAATGAACTCTGGTTTGTAGTCTGGTGTAAGGGACATGAGAAAAAATTCTATTTTATCTCCAAGGTCTGTGCCCCAGAATAAGCTAGTGAAGGTCACTCCTGGTCAGACTCAAAGTAAGCTAGATACTACGACAAAAAAAGTTATAGGCCATAAAAGACACTCAACCCTCAGTTACAAAAATGTGGCAGGTTTTTATTTTGCACACAAACTTAAAAAAATTCAAAACATTGGAGCCTTCCATGGATAGGATATGTTCACCTGAACCAGGTTTCTAAAGGTCTATAAGGTGCAGTATATAAGTAAACAAAGTCCTAGAAGATATGTGGTGTTTGTTTCTACTATACTGTTCCTCAGATACCGTCCCTATTATAATTGTGTACTCTGTGCTTTGTGAAAGATTAAAGAAAAAGGAAAACAAAAAATACCAACAAGCAGTGGCGTAAGTACCAGGGTAGTAACCGTAACGGCTGCCACAGGGCCCAGGATGCTTATTTTTTAATAGGCCATTACCTGCTGGAGTAACCCCAGAAAGTAACGGCCCTATTTATTTACCGATCCCTGCTCCTGCTCACGGTCACCTCCGCTTCCCCTTCTGCGTTCTATATCATGTTGCTGGGACCCTGGAGGTCAGAAGTGGAAGCAGAGCCGGCCGTGGGCAAGAGTGGGGATCAGTAAGTGAGGATGAAACCCAACAAATACTGGTATTAGTCAATATACACAAAAAACTAGGGCAAAAAAGGGGCAGAACTATATGAATATTTCTACTGTGCCTGAATCAGGCGAACTGCCATAAACATCACAAAAATTGTAAAAAAATGTTGTACTTTATTAAATTTAATACATTAAAAATACACAATAATGAATGTACAGGGGATAGTACAAACCATATAATACATGGAGGTTAAGTTGTAATACTGCATCAAAGGCTGTAGGTATAACTCATGTTACATATATATATATATCAGATGTCATGGTATATCTGTGAGTCTGAACAGCACTTCATTAGTTTAAACATGGTTAACATAGAGTATATACACATAAATAGAATTAAGATCATGCAGGGTTACATTTACCTATAAGTAGACCTCCATGTACATGAACGTGCGTTCCACTATGAGGTATAATACTGAGTGGAGGGGCCACTATGAGTAATAATACTGTGTGCAGGGGCCACTATGGGGCATAATACTATGTGCAGGGGCCACTGTGGGTCACAATGCTGTGTGCAGGGGCCACTGTGGGACATACAATTGTGTAGATGGGCCACTGTGGGACATTATACTGTGTGGAGGGGCTGTTATGAGACATTATACTGTCTGGAGGCCATGCACAGTCTTTGCTGCCAACAAATATTCATGTGATCATGTAGATACTGCTACAACTATAAGTTATCACATGTAGATAATATGCCAAATAGCCACTAAGATCGCAAAGTAGCAGGTTCCATGTGGTATGGTGAATAAACTATATAGAAAAAGTTTTAAGACCAACTGAATACATCAAACTTGATATTTCTCCTTAATTTGCCCCTCCTATGCAAACCTATTTGTAAGATGGTGAGAGGGACACATGTGTACCCATCCAAGGAATACAAGACACAAGATTTTAGACGGTATTGTGATATAGACTACATAATGATTTTTTGGAAAGGGGATGAAACATCCTGTGTTAACTTTGGCAATAATTTCAATGTTAATGATTTTCACATCTGGATGAGTTCAGGGAATCTGGTCTGACAAAAAGTAATTTGTAACGCAAGTGGCACAGATGACTGAAAGATTTTGCCAAAGGGAGTATCCAAGGAAATTGTTGTCCAATACGTATAGACAACTAATGTCACAAGGTCAGAAGTTCTATTACCACGAAAACGTGAAGGGAATTCCAAAAAGAGATTCAAAACTAATTTCAACAACCAATGGCGAGAAATAGGTACATTTTGGAGACTTATTGGCCTATTCTGACTACAGACAGAAAGGCCAATACAGAACCTTGTTAAAGTGAAATCCTCATCCATGATGCCATTTGAAGGAAGCCAGATGAATTCAGATTACTTTACCATCATTGTTCCTTCCTGAATCGGGCTGTCCCATCTCAAGGATCCTCTCAATACTGGTAGCTTATGTAAATTGAAGCCTTTTTTAAATATATTGCTTTAGAAATTCTGCTTTTTTTCAATGTGTAGCACGCGTAAAATAGGCACACATTGAAGTCTATGGGATTGTGTTTTACAGCAGTTACTTTGACACGTGTTTACTAGAGATGAGCGAGTACTGTTCGGATCAGCCGATCTGAACAGCACGCACGCATTGAAATGAATGGACGTAGCCGGCACGCGGGGGGTTAGGCGGCCGGCCGGCATCAAAGCGGAAGTACCAGGTGCATCCATTCATTTCAATGCGTGCGTGCGTGCTGTTCGGATCGGCTGATCCGAACAGTACTCGCTCATCTCTAGTGTTTACGCATCTGAATGAGCAGAGCGTAAACTTCGTGTGAAGGCTCCCTAAGAATCCATTCACATGGAAGAAAATGATGAGGAATTTGGTTTGGAATTTCAGTGCTGAAAAAAAAAAGCCTCCCATTGACTTCAATGGGTTCCTTTTTCTGCTAGCTAGGACTGCTAGCAGAAAAAGGAACCCATTGAAGTCAATGGGAGGCTTTTTTTTGCAGTGCTAAAATTCCACACCAAATTCCTCATCATTTTCCTCCGCGTGAAGGGACCCTTTGACCGGGGCCCCATGGAAATGCCTCGGGAAAAAACGCAGCATTTTACAGTACTTGCAAAGTGGATGGGATTCATGCGAATCCCATGCCCACTTTGCGGAAAAAAAAAAAAAAAAATCGCAGTGTGGATACACTGGAATTTCCAAAGCCGTCACAGTTTTGAAAATCGCAGCATGTCAATTATATCTACGGAAACGCCAGTGACTTTCCCGTAGATATAATTGTAACAGAAAGTCTGCGGAGGAAAACTCTGTGAACTTTCTGTTCAAGCACTACGGGAAGAACCGCAATGCGTTCACACCGCGGTTGTTCTTGTAGTGATTTTGCACGGCATTTCTGGCCCGTGAAAGAATCAGGAAGATTTTCTAAAGTCCATAGTGATGATTTTTCCCAATTTGTTTGGAGATTATATTTTCAATTGTTTATCCTTAGCCTAATAAGATAAGATAATCCTTTAATAGTCACACAATGGGGAAATTTCAGTGATACAGTATCATAGATGGTACAGTAGTATATAACAAGAGAAAAAACACATACAAGCTCATGGCAGATAGAGAAATACTAGAAATCATAGCAACTAAAAAGAAAGAAACACAGACACACTGCAGGATCATTTAGTTCTCTGTGTGAAGTGATGTTAATAATACATCCCGACCGTGGTTGGAGGACACGAGGAGGGGGGGTCACAGCATATAGATATAACAGGCAGAAATGTTTTTTTTTTTTGCAGAGGTGGGGAACATATGCAGCTATCATGATAACATGTGGCAGTTCCTTTGGTAGGTAGTGGGATCTCCTGCTCACAGCTGATAATTTGGTATCTTGCATCAGCACTATTGTTCCTTAACCACAAAAGATGCCCAAAATGTCTTTCATCACAAGCCCTCCTCCTTTCTTCTTACCACTGTGTTCTACTGCCCAAAGAAGTCTGAAGCCATCCAGGTATACATGGTGCTGCTCTCTTGCCAAGCTTCCATAAACTCATGGGGTAGATGGGTGGTGGTAGGTTCCCAGGTTGTAACAGAGACCCACGTGTCCACAGTAATAGAAAGAAATACCAGTCAGCTGTAGCATCTTCACACATCAGCAATAGACGCCAAAAATCATCTCCTTGAAAGAAGAAGTCCATGTTACGTTCGTGTCTGAGTCCAGACCCAGATTCCGGATTGCAGGTTGCACCGCTAAGGAAACAGGGGAGGGAGACTATCCCTGGCACTACGGTGGCTAGCTAGGCCCTGCCTACGGGTGGTGGTCAGCTGTCCCCAAGCTAGTCTTGGCCCCGACAACTCCTGGCTCTCTAGCACGAAGACCTAGCAGACAGATAGGGCAAGAGCTATAGGAGAGCTAGGGACTGGGGTTTCTAAAGTGGTGACCCCTACAGAAATCCAGGTGCAGCTGCAGATAGACAAACGGGCTGGGAGGTGCTGGACAACGGACACGCAGCACAACACAAAACAAAACAAGAAAATGAGGAGAGGGACAGTGGAGAGGTGAGGAAAGGGTAAACACAGGACTGGGGGAAAACACTGGAACCCAAAACCTCTCAAACCACAAGAAAGTGACAGGCAAACAGAGCAGAAGGATAGGGTGGAGATGAAGTGTGAGGGAACAAATCAGATACATACAACAGGCAACTCTCACACCACTTCCTAATCAGTTGGAACTTTCACCAAAAACAATCCTCCTCCTAGAGTCAAGAATCCTAAGGTGTAAACCACGAAAACCGGCAACATGTAGGGCCAGCCCTCTTCCTTAAAAAGGCCCCAGAATCCTCCCATAGGATGATGGCAATATTAAACACCTGAGGTTCGATTCCTGGAACCTCAAGAATGCTAAGAGGACTGACCCCAATACCAAACCAGATGGTCCAGTGGCAAAGCAACCACCAGCAGAAAATAGGAGCCCGGATCAGATCCCCAACCGAAACAAAATACAAAAACAACCAGGTCATGACAGTCCACACTTCCATGCAGGTTTCTCCTCCAGCTTTGTCTGCCTCGTGGTGACCATGCTGTTCTTAGCTCGTGAAAGGGATGGTAACAGACACATGTCCACACAGGAAATTCCAACTGAACAGGTCTTGAGTCTTGTCCATGCTTTAACAATAGAAACAAAAGGGAAAAAAATACTCCACTGGGTCTTCCATTCGATATAGTTGCTAATTCATAGTGCTAGGTTGCTTGAGTAGAGGATTCTTGAAGATACAGACAAAAAGAGTGAAAAGGAAAGATAAAGATTGCTCTCAGCTTGGAGCTCTGTATCGAGGCTGCCACTCATACGGCATCATCTTGGAAAAAAAAAATAATAATAATACAGGTGACATCAACCTATTGGTTGTTATTTATATCCAGTATATGGCATAATGTATTTATCCGCACTGTAGCATGTGTCCGTACGTGTCACTAAAGAGTTACATAGAATCCGGGGAGTGTCTGATACAATTCATGTTTGCAAGGGAAAAGTCACAAATACTGCCTGCTAATGAAATAGATGGCTACAATTATCATTAAGACTTTAATGACAGGACGTGGATTTATTTAAGGTACATTCATTATAGGCGTATATTCACACACAGCACAATTGTTGAAGACATTGCTGCAGCTCACAGTCTCTTCCATGTAAATAGGGTAGTTTATGCAGTATATGTTAATGTCCATAGACCCACTTTGTGGAATGAGACAGTCACAGAAATTCTTACAATATAAATGCTGGGTGTCAATATATCTTGTTAGGGGATATTAACATGAAACTGTCAAAACATGGATTTATGGAATAATTAGACCTTGTGGTTGGCCAACAGTTGCCATACTGTTGATAGACACACAGTAAAAAAAAGCACACAGTTGCAGCAGTTTCACTTTAAGGCCGGGGCTCCACGGGACAAAAATTTACCCGCAGCGGAAATGCCACAAGAAAAATCGTGGTGTTTTACAATAAGGGCAAAGTGGATGGGATTCTAGCAATCCCATGCCCACTTTGCAATAAAAACCGCAATCACACAGTGTTTTTCAAAGCTGACGCATTTTTGGAAATCGTAGCATGTCAATTATACCTATGGAAACGCTGGCGGTTTTCCCATAGGTTGTAATTGTAACAGAAAGTCCGAGGTGGAAAACTATGCGATGCGCTGCGGTTTTTACTGAAGCACTTTCTTGTTGCGGGATATTACGTGGGGCCTTGCAGAAATGCAACATTTTTTTGTTGCAGATTTTGATGTCGTCTTTTTAGCCACCGTGAGGAGGGGCTTGAAAAGGAATACAAAATATATAGGAAGTATTTCTACAGTAGGTTCACACTTGCGTCTGGTATATGTCTGCTGGCAAACCGTTTAAAATAAAATAAAAAAGGTATTGATCCAAAAAGAATTCCAAACAGTTAAACAGCAGATACCTGAATCTCTCTTTTAACATGGATAGACAATGGGTGTCCATCAAAAAATCCGTCCATTTATGTCCGTTTTTGACAAATCCATTTTCCCTCCCCCTTTTTTCACTCTTACTATGCGCAGAGGCAAAAACAGATTGAAAAACAAACACCAACAGATTAATATCCGTTGGTAATATGTTTGTCTTTACCTTCTGTAGTAACAAAAATTTGTTGCTGTCCATCTAGTATCCTTATTTTTGGGATGTAGAGAAAATCCAGCAAGTCCGACTTTTTTCTCCACCCAAAAGAGCAGATTCTGAACAGAAATGCCCCAAACGCACACCCGCGGATGGTTTTCACAACCTATTGAAATCAATCGTCTTTAGACCGAACTGGTGAAAATCAGTTTTTGGAATTTTGATACGTTTCAAAAATTCATTTCGCTCACAGATGTGAACACAGCCTTAGACATTTCCCTTCTGGTAAATCCACTCTTGACTTTGGTTCATAAAAAATTATGCATTTCTGCATCTTGGGACTGTGGCCTTAGGTCAGAGCCCCATGTAGCGTAAATGCCGTAATTTTGCAGTAGCAAAAATGCCGTGGTAAAAAAGCAGTGTTTTACAGTACTTGCATAGAAGATGGGTTTCTCACTAATCCCATCCACACATTGCAGAAAAATATCCGTATCGGAAATACTGCAATTTCAAAAACTGTTGCAATAATCGCAGTAGATCAATTATACCTGCGGAAATGCTGACGTATTCCTTATAGATATAATTGAAGCACTGTGAAAAGCACTGCAGAAAAAAAATGCAGCAATTTTTGGCTGTGGCTCACTACATAAGGCCATAGGCCTCGTTCACATCTGCGTCGGTAATCCGTACGGGGAGTCCACATGGGGACCTCCCTGAATGGACTACCGAACACATTGGCAAGCGATGAAAGCACATGGACCCTATAGACTCTATTGGGGTCCGTGTGCAGTCTGCACGGTCTCCACACGGAACATGCGGACAGAAAAGTACTTCAAAATCTACTTTCCTGTACGCATGACTTGTGTGGAGACCATACAGAAAGCACACAGACCCCATTATAGTCTATGGGGTCCGTGTGCTTTCACTGCACACCGCTTGCTAATGCGTTCGGTAGTCCGTTCAGGGGGTCCCCATGCGGACTCCCTGAATGGATTACCGACACAGATGTGAACGAGGCCTTAGCCTTAGTGTGTTTTCTTGTGGTAAAGCAACACATGTAATTTGCCACAAGGTCATCAGTTGTGCAACAAATATAGCGGTACCACAGTACAGAATATGCGTGTTCCAGCTACAGTAGTCTCCTACACAGGTCTGAACATAGCCTAAAGTATAGATCCAACATTTGTTAATATATGACTCCAGATGTAAACCTGCCAGAGGTATACAAAAGTCTTCTGCTCCATAATCTGTGGATACTGTATACTAAATATCTGTATATTTTACATATATGCTGCTGTCAGGTGTACATATTATATGCTCGGGAAAAACCATGGCGGCAATGAATCACGTTTCTTCCACGGCACTTTAAACAGAAAGTTTGCGGAGTTTTCCTCTGCGGATTTTCTGTTTCAATTATATCTATGGGGAAACCGCCAGCGTTTCCATAGATATAATTGACATGCTGCGATTTCCAAAACCGTGCCGAAAGAATCCCATTCACTTTGCAGTAACTGTAAAATGACGCAATTTTTCCTATGGGGTTTTCAACCCGTGGGGCCCTGGCCTTAATAAAGAGCCAGGCGGGCACAAATTGCTCCTGATTTATCATAAGGCTCCAGCGTCTTGATAAATAAGATGCACATCTATGCACTAGTAATGGCTTTTCTGCCAGACAGGAACTGGTGTAGATTTCCTGCATATCTATTGCCAATAGACTGACATGAATTATCATAAATATGTTGGCCCAAGGTGTTCCTGCTCCGCTGATCCCTCTGCCCACATTCTACAAAAGTTGCGAGCACAGAACAGGGCGCAAGAAAGAGACTTGCCACACTATCACCCATCTATTCCTGAAAACTGGCACAGGCGGTTGATAAATTCCCCCCATTGTGCATCATTTTCCTCTTCCATGTGTGCAGGTGTCTGAGGTTGTCAGGAATTATCCCTGTCTGCGAGGAATTGGGAGTTGCCCTGGAGCTTTGATAGAAGGAAGAAATCTCTAAAATTGTCACCATGTCTAACACAAGTAGAACTGGTTTTATTGTACCTATGTCATTTTGAGCAAAGGTCACAGCAGACGCATACACCTCCCCCAGCCGTCCCTGACATGAGGTGTGGGGAGTGTACACCTGTTCCACATCTTCCTGCTGAGACCTGAGGAGCGCACAGACACAGGTGAGAGCTCACACATCCATACTATTCTTCTCAATGCCTCATATATTCCTGTGCATGGGAATTACAAACGTTTCAATGACTTGGATGAATATTCATTGCATATTTGTGTTACTTTCATGTAAAACTTCTTGTGTTACTTTTTTTTTTTTTAAACTTTTTCTATGTAAGTTAACTGTAGTGTCAAGTCAGTATATGTACTATAATTGTTCCTGGGCTACATGACTCCTTTGGTAGGTGACAAAACTGCTCAATATAAGAGAAGGTTCGTAGCGTGGGAGATAAATATTACATGAAACAGAAGTCCTGAGGAACTGAAGTATGTAATGCACAAGGGTGTTAAATAGATGTTTCATCTGTAAAATTAAGTAATTGCACCAGAACTCCATGTATGATCACATGATGAAAAGAAGTGTATGAATCATTCGTTGGCCACCGAATGCATTAGATACAGTGTTTGATGCATGGGGGCAGATTTATTAAGATTGGGATTTCCTACGTTTTAAGGTTGTGTGTCAGGATAGAAATTTATACCAGTGAAGATAATATAATCCTTTAATAGTCCCATCGTGGGGAAATCCAGTTAGATACTGGTGTAGAGTTCCTGTATAATTGACACAAGAAAACAGATGTTATAGTAGATATGTCAGACAGAGGTGGCTCTGCCCACACTCATGTAATGTCGCACACATTTAGTACTAGAAAGAGTCTTGCGCCAAATATGTGCCACACTATCTCCCCCACCTGGCTACAATTTATTTCTTGTATTTGTATAGTGCTTCCATATTTCACAGCACTATAAAAGTTATACAATTTTCCATTCTACTTATTGGGGCACAATTATTAAGCTACTTGTGCCTATTTTGGTGTATATGGCGCCTCTTTCAGGTCTTTTTCTGCCCTACACTTTATTTATGAAGCATTTGTGCATTTTTTTTTACACTGTTTTACACTTTTTAGCAAGTAAAGGGGACATGGCCTAAATCGAGATCCTTTTCACACTATGTTTATGACTCGTGCTTTTTTTTTTTTAAGAGGCACAAAATAGGCGCAAATGCCCTCCATGGGCAGTGCAAAGGAGCCAGTCAGGTTAGAAAGCATTAAAAAGGGGCAATTGCAGAAATTTTTTTGCGCCTACATCATAAATAAGGAAAACTAGTATAAAAAAGGCGCACCTGACAAAAGGGCAAAAAATTGTGCTAATTTCCAATGGATAGAAATCAGTCCATGGTCATGTGATGTACACACAGGTGCACAGCTCGTTACCATGCAGATATCTGATTAATGTGCTGTAACAGTCACGAGTTGTGCACCTGTGTACATCACATGACTATGGACTGATTTTCGATCCATTAGAGTAATCAGAATCAATGACTTCGACATCAAGCAGAGATCTAGAAAACCGCAAGGAATTGACCCAGAAAGTATATGGGAAAATTGTACAACTTTTCATTACACAAACAATACCATATATTATCTGAAACTGGACAACCCAACATCCGCCATAATAGCTAAACAGCTGCCATAGAGATCCAGTGTATTAAAGGGATCCTATCAATAGAATCCTATTTTTAACTAAGCCCACATCGGAATAGCCTTAACCCTTAAAGAGGACCTTTCACCACTTGGGGCACATGCGGTTTTATATACCGCTAGAAAGCCGACAGTGCGGTGAATTCAGCGCACTGTCGGCTTTCATGTTCTGTGCCCCGGGTGAACAGCTATCGATGCCGCTACTGTGGCTCTTCACCGTCAGAAGAGTGTTTCTGACAGTCAGTCAGGAATGCCCTTTCTCACAGTAGCGCCTATAGCGCTGTACTGTGAGAGTGGTGAGGAACGTCCCCCAGTACTCGTCTATCACGGAGGCATTCCTCAATGCTGTTTTAAGTTACGCTAGGTTCACACTAGCGTTCGGGTCTCTGTTATGAGCTTTCCGTCTTCTGCATGCAGAAGACGGAAACCTGTCAGAGCGGGTCCGGCCGTGAGCGGTGGTGAGCGTTTTATGCTCTCCGCCAGGAAAACTGTTTTATAAAACCGGACACAGAGTACTGCATGTCCGACGATTAAAAAAAAAACGGTTTCGCGGCAGAGAGCATAAAACGCTCACCGGTGCTCACGGCCGGACATCTTTCAATCCCATTCAAATGAATGGGCTTGAAACATGCCGGCAGATTTCAGTCTCCTGCCTCTGTTTTGTGCAGGAAACGGAAACCTGCATAACGGAGACCCGGGCGCAGATGTGAACGAGCCCTTACTAGATATTACGCTCATGTTCATTGGAAAACGGTACATGGTCTCTATCCCAGTAGCTGTGAAATTTTTATAAATAGAATTTTAGAAACATGGATTTTATGGAAGCTGGTCCTAATGTCAGACCTGGGAGAAGTGGATGCCATCCTCCCTGTTGTCAGTACGTAGTCATGGTACATATTGCTTTGTTTGTGTTTGATCAACAGGCTTGAAAAACAGGATTGTGGTCTGTTAGAAGAGATCAGATTTTCCTATCATGATAGCTTGCTGCATTGTCTACAGCTGGGCATAAACATCACATTTTAGAACACCATTGTTTGCCTGGAACAAACATTAGTGGATGGTTCGTACAACTGTGTCAAACACAGAAATAGTGAATGTTCTGACAAATGTACAATTACCCCAAAACACTGAAGAATAACAGATGAACATTTGTGGATCTCTCGTCCCAAGTGTATAAATTGAGTACTCAACCTTCCATTGGGTAGGGAAGGGAACTAGTACAGGACAAGTATGATTATTAATATGGTTGCCACTGTTAGATTAACCAGGGGCAGATAAAGACATTTGAGGGTCCATATGCAAGTGAGCACCTTATTTTCCTGTATCTCAGCATAGAGCAGCTCTTTTATATTTTTTACTATATATATTGTTTTAGCAATGCTGTTTCGTTTACCTGCTACATAAAATTATTCCTCCCAGTATTTAGACATCATTATCAAAGTAACCGATCTGTATCTGATACCAGGTCAGATGATATGACTTGTTGACATTCAGTTCATCTAGTTGCAGTTTGCTGATAAAGGCTCAAATAGTGTCTGTTATTTCTCTATGCAAACACAAAGATAACACTGAGTTTGCTGCATGAACTATACAAACCTGTGTAATGTAATACACATTTACTGTGCATATCTTTTTCTGCATTGTATGAAATTTCTATTATTGATAATAATTTCTCATGGTAAAGGCAATGTCTATATCTACTGAGGTACTTCATAGTTTCCTGTCCATCAAATAGTCAAAGTCCTTCCACCAGCTTGTTAAGGAATACAGGAAATGAGAAGAAGAGACAACAGGCAAACTGCTGAGAGAGGCAGATGGGAAGACCCCTGTATAATGTGTCAATATGCACCAGAATTGTGTCAAACGTTTGGTAAAGCCAACTAGGTGGTAAAAAAAAATCTTTTCAGTGTAAAAATGTACCAAATTTATCATCCAGCATCAGCCTCTGAGATAAATATGTTTCACATTTTAAGACCGACTGGTTGGTACTGTCTAATTGCTAAACAGGATTAACAAATCTGTCCCATTATGTGTAAGACTTGTTATTCCTCTCTTCACTACCAGGAAGCTTCTGATACCTGTGTTTATAATAACTGAAATACTGTCTCGCCACATCACCGAAATATTGTGGTTTTACCATGATTTAGCAAAAAACTGTAAAAATTTGCTGCAATTGTATGATGATGGTGGCAAAAACAGACCAAAGCTACAAACTCTACACAAATCTGATATGTTCTTTGCATCTTCTCTTCATACCAGTCGTTTACGTTTTTTTCATCTTCTTTCATTCTGAGAAGTACTGAACCGGGTGCATAAAAAAACTGCTGAAGGCAAAATGAGCTACATGCCATCGCTGCAAAGCAGATTAACCCTTTAAGGGTTTGTAAGTTAATGCTCAACTTTTTTCATATTTTCCTTCCCCACCTTAAAAAATGTATAACTTTTATTTACACTACACCACTATGACAGCACCAAACACTGGAGACATTGACCCTTGACCTTAATAGGAACAGGAACACACACACTTCTCCCAGTATTTTTCCAATTAGGGGCAGATCCTGGACCATGGACTGGAGGCTGCCGGGAACAGGGAGCCTCAGGAAGGTCCCTCCTGGTTCCCCTGTTCTCTTCCTTATGGTATCATACTAAAAGATGGCTATTGAGTTCTCTTTGTATGAATTTGGCTGCCGTGAGCGTCTGTGACATCAGATGCTTGATCACGTTAATGACAGCATCCCATTAATTCTCTGCCACCATGCTTTGGGTGCCAGTGTCTGAAGGGATTATGTGTCTCCTCTATGATGGACATCCCAAGTCACCAATGGGTCCTCACTTCCTGTTGTAAGGCTGGACGAATATTGGTCTAAAGGAGACACACAATCTAAATATGTACTCTGTGAACTTCCTTTTAAGGGTAATCTGAAGAAAATCTTAGATTGAGCTACAGATAAGAAAAATGGCTTCCTAGAGGATAAACCTTCTAAACCTAGGAAGAATTTTTATCCTCTTAGGTCTGGAAATAGGAATTACAGAGGCAAGGGTAGGATGGGGAGCTGAAGTTATTCCAATGGGGTTAGAGGAAGATAGTTCCTTCTTAACCCCAACCAATAACTTAAGCAGCAATGATATCCTTAAGGTGGGGGGAGACTTTCCTTTTTTGTGCAAATATGCAGGTTGATGAAGGTTACAAATTAGAATTTGCTTCTCCCAAGATAGATTGAGGCATTTCCCCACTCCCCTCTTTTTCAGGAGAGGATGGAGGAGGAAGTAGAAAATTTGCTTTCGTTAGGTGCCATGTTCCTTGTTCCTCTATCAGAACCGGGAACAGGACACTATTCTCATGTTTTTCTAATACAGAAAACAAAAGACTCTTTAAGAACAATTATAAATGTCAAATTCCTGAATAAATGTGTAATCTATAAATGTTTCAAGATGGAAAGGATAGAATCCACAATTCCTCTTATTCAGAAGGAAGCATTCATGGTGACCCTGGATCTTAGGGATGCCTACTTCCATATTCGAGGGAACCTGTCTCAGGTCTAATATATTGGTGTTACCATGTTTACTAATAAAATGTCATTTTTAAAAAAGAACAATTTTCCTGAGGTCACCGTATTCTCGTGCCTATAACTTTTTTTCATTGTTTAGTTGACAGATATATAAGAACTCTTTATTTGTGGAGCAGGTTATAGTTTTTATTGGTACCAGTTTTTGGTATGAATAACCTTTTGATTGCTATTTTGAGGGGTAATTGAGGTAACCAAAATACTCTAATTTGCACATTGCAGTAACAGTGGTAGCCTGTTACTGCAGCTCCAAGCTAAGAATAATCTTTATTGTTCCTTTTTCACTCTTTGTCTATCACTCTAATACTCCACTACAAGGATTACTGCACCATGAATAACTTATTACGGACTTGAAAACTTGCTGGACTCTTTCCAAGGAATCCTTTGCGTCTATTGTTTATGCTGGAAGATGCTTGCAGCCGGCAGCCAGGGAATTATGATGTATACACGGGAAGCTTTGTTACACTCAGGAACCTAGCTGGATTGCACGCCCTGAAGCTTACCATCCCCCACGGGTTAAGGAGAAAACATAGGAGAGGGTACAGATCTGGTAAATTATGGATAAATAGTAAGGGAAATGGAAATGAAAATGGACACAGGCCTGTGATACCCGTCAGCATTATGGCTAATGTGAGATCAATTGCGAATAAGATGGATGAACTGGTGTTGCTGATCTGGAATCATAAGGAGTTTCATGAGTGCAACATGATACTGTTTACAGAGACTTGGTTTACTGTAGTCACCCCAGACACTCTTGTTTCTCTGGATGGCTTCAAAGTTCTTTGTGCAGATAGAACGCGTGACAGCGGTAAGAAGAAAGGAGGAGGACTTGCAATATTTGTAAATGAAAGATGGTGTAACTCGGGGCATATGGTGGTTAAGGAACAATTGCGCTGCAAGGATATTGAACTATTAGCTGTGAGCATGAGACTTTATTACCAACCAAGGGAATTATCACATGTTATCGTGCTAGCTGCTTATGTCCTCCCCCCCTCTGCAAAGTCTGATTCTGCCACATGCTGTGGTGAGCTGCAATCATTACATCCCCATGCCCTCCTCCTGGAGATTTCAACCATGTCTCTCTATCATCATCCATTCTACCCAGCTTCACACAGTATGTAACCTGCCATACAAGAGACAACAAAACATTGGATTTTCTCTTTGCCAATGTAAGGGAGGCATATAATTCATCAGTCCTACCGCCCCTAGGTAGATCAGATCACAACCTGGTGTACCTGCGGCCGGGTTACAAGCCACTTGTGCAGAATCCCAGAAGGATATGCTATTTCTGTGTTTGTCTATTGTGCCTCCAGGTTATTTTGGTATGTCCCATCCTATGTGTTTTAAGTTATATGTAATTTGAATATTGTTTCCCTGTTATTTTTTCCCCCTTTGCAGTTTGGCCAATCACAAGCCATTGGGCGGGGTTGAGAGGAGACTGTAGTCTCCTGGTGGCAGTTGGGATTCTCAGTCTAGTGTTAGCAGCCATCCTACACAGCTCAGGTAATGGCACACTAAGCTGTGTGGTGGTAGAAAAAGGACTGGGTTCCAACTCTCACCAGCACAGCCTCTAGGAGGAATATTCATTGCCCCAGGCTCACCCAGAGACAGCCCTGAGACAGGGAATATCCTTAAGCATCTCTGAGAGACGTTTGCCAGCCGTGCCAGGAGGAGCAACGGAGGAACTGACAGGAGGTACGCATTTGGGCCTAACTTCCAGGTAACCAGATCCCTGTCAGCGACTACTTGCCCTACTAGATTCCCCATCTTGCTAAATTGGGAGTGGCAGGAGAAGAGGAGTAATGGAGGACTTTCATGTTGGAGCCTGCAACATTCCTGGGCAGTGTCCATTGAACAAGGCAGTGGGACTGAACTGCAATACCTTCATCTGCAAAGTTGCTGGTTGTACCAGATGGTTCCAGTTAAACGGTTTCTTGGTTTTATTGCAACTCTGGTTTGTCCCAAGTCTTTGTAAGATCCACACTACAGACCACAGCGGATCCATCAGTCAGTCGAACCCTCAATAATACAGAAACACAAAGCTGTGTGTGGCTCTGATGACAAAAACCACAAGCAGGACATTCCCTACATCTACAATCTTCTGTCAATGAAGCAGGACAGAAAGAAAAGTGTCCCAAACTGATCTAAAACCTGAAAGTCTGCTTTTATCTCCTGCGACTTCCAGCAGCCACAGAACACAGGTTCCAAAAGAAACATTAACGCTGGCCACAGCCATAAGATATTTATCTAAAGCCGTCTGGCACATCCACCTTAACCCTTTAAGAATGCAGGATAGCTTGTATGTTAATGCTCGGTGATTTTTTTCATATGTTCCGTGCCTGTCTTCCCAAAGTCATAACTTTTGTGCCTACATAGCTATGTGAGGGCATATTCTTCTCCACCATTTTGGGGTACATTTAATGTTTTGATTAGCTTTTATTTAATTTTTTTGGGGGGACCATGTGAAATGACACACAACTGCGTCATAATTTTCTGCATTTTGTTCCTACGGCGTTCCCTCTGCATTAATGAACTAAATCTATTTTTCAACAGATTTGATCACATACCAGCTCCTCCCAACCCAGCCCACACCAGGGCCCCATCCTCACCTGCTTGCACTCAGTTGCCATCTATTTATAATCTAATCTTCACAGAGTTTGAAGTGTGCAGGGAAATCAGGTAGATAAAAGCGGATAAGGCTGGAGGACCAGATTGAATAAGTGTGAGGGTTCTTAAAATGTGCTGAGACCAGCTTTGTGGTATTATTACACACATGTACAATATGAGCCTGAAGCTGGGAGTGGTACCACAACTGTGAAAAACATCTTATGTGGTACCGGTTCCAAAGACACCTCATCCAAAGGACCTCAATGGTTACAGACCTGTAGCCCTGACATCCCACTTGATGAAGGTTCTAGAGAGACTGGTCCTGACTCCTGATACATCTCTGACTTCTAGTGATCTCTGCTATGGACCTCTCCAGTTTGCCTATCACCCAGGCATTGGGGTGGACGTAGTGGCATAACTAGGAATGGCGGGGCCCTGTGGCGAACTTTTGACATGGGCCCCCCGACTGACACTGACAACCTCGACCGACCTCCTCCTACGCATTCCTGCGTGTGCTCTATTATGCCCCATATTGGCCCTTGCACACAGTATTATCCCCCATAATGGCCCCTCCACACAGTGTTATCCCCCATAGTGGCCCCTCCACACAGTATTATATCCCATAGTGACCCCTACACACAGTATTATCCCCCATAGTGGCCCCTCCACACAGTATTGTACCCCATAGTGGCCCCTGCACACAGTATTATCCCCCATAGTGGCCCCTGCACACACTATTATCCCCATAGTGGCCCCTGCACACAGTATTGTACCCCATATTGGCCCTTGCACACAGTATTATCCCCCATAATGGCCCCTCCACACAGTGTTATCCCCCATAGTGGCCCCTCCACACAGTATTATATCCCATAGTGACCCCTACACACAGTATTATCCCCCATAGTGGCCCCTCCACACAGTATTGTACCCCATAGTGGCCCCTGCACACAGTATTATCCCCCATAGTGGCCCCTGCACACACTATTATCCCCATAGTGGCCCCTGCACACAGTATTGTACCCCATAGTGGCCCCTGCACACAGTATTATCCCCCATAGTGGCCCCTGCACACACTATTATCCCCATAGTGGCCCCTGCACACAGTATTGTACCCCATAGTGGCCCCAGCACACAGTATTATGTCCCACTGTGGACACCCATAAACAATTATCAGACCCCAGAGTATAATATTCGGAGACCCAGGGGGAGAAAAAACATAAAAAAAACCTCTGTTACTCACCTATCTCCCGGCTCCTACGCTATCGGCCTCCAAAGTAGTCCATCTTCAATGACGTCAGACGTCACATGACTCGGGACGCAGGCCGGGGTCATGAGACGTCAGACGACTAGGTCAAAGCCTGCCCGGATCGTGGAGAGGTAAGTAACAGTGTTTTTTATGTTTCTTGCCTCTCCCGGGCCACCGATCATTATACTCGGGGGTCCAAAAAGACCCCCAAGTATAATGATAGCAGCGGTAGCGGCTGTCACCAGGCCCCTAATGTCCCGGGCCCTGTGGCAGCTGCCTCTGCTGCTACGGCGGTAGTTACGCCACTGGGTGGATGATACCATCATCCACCTTCTTCACAGAGCCTTTTCTTACCTGAAGAAACCAGGGAACATTGTGAGAATAATGTTCTTTGATTTCTCCAGTGCGTTCAACATCATTCAACCAGGGCTACTAAGGCACAAGCTGGACTTAGTTGGAGTGGACCATCACCTCATTATGTGAGAGCCCAGGACTGTGTGTCTAACACTGTGATCTGTAGTACGGGGGGCACCACAAGGTACAGTTCTTGCCCCCTTTTCCCTTCAGACTGTTCACTGCAGAATTTAGGTACAACTCATCTAGCTGTTACTTACAGAAGTACGACGACTCTGCAATAGTAGGCCTCATTACAGACAGAGATGACAGGGAATACAGAGACTTAAACTTGGACTATGTGGAATGGTGTCAGTGGAACCACCTGAGGATTAATGCTGAGGAGATGGAGGTGCACTTTAGTAAACAGAGAAGTGCTCTGAATCCGGTGGACATCCAGGGGACAGGCATTGAGATAGTCAAGTCCTATGAGTACCTGGGTGTACTCTTCAATAGTATGCTGGACTGGAGTGATCACCTGGAGGCGCTGCACAGAAAGGGTCACAGCAGGCTTTACCTGATATGACCTGATCTACCTGAATTAAAAGGCAACTTTTTTTTTTCCTGTCCTGCAAGGGAACCTGAATCTGCAGATCCCAAGTGCAATGTAGTGCAATATACTGCCCCTTGGTTTCTTATTGTACAGGGTTACCTGGGGTGTATTCGGTAAGATTGCAGAATACTAACACCCTTGGAATGAGTATACCAGTGTAAGTAGGAGTTTAGAGATTTCCTAGGACTAGTTTTCTCCACTGCCACTGTATTTTTGTGTGTGTGTGTTTTTTAAAGGTATTATTGAATGCTAAATTGTCGTAGTTGTCTTCTATGACTACTTTATATGGATCTTAACCAGGCAAATAACACTTGCATTGTTTAACCCCTTCTTGTTTTTCTCTGCACTTTTACATTGCGCTGAGTGGGTGGTTTGAGGGCAAGATTGCTCAACTCTTTCCCCACCACCTCTTGAATCCCGCACAAAGAGATTGCATGATGAGCAGCCAAGGGTCTGCTTATTCCTATTGCACATAGGGAGTCTGTGTGATGTACTACAATACAATGTATTGCAGTACATTTGACTTATCAGCAGATTTTCATGTCTTTTTATGTTGAGCAGGTAATAGTTTTTATTGATGCTATTTTGGGAAATGTCTGATGCTTTGATGACTTATTACAATTTTTTATTACAATGTTAAATTATATCCCTTATAATAGTAATGTAACCAGGTACAGCCTAAACTAATAACTATAATTATTATTACCCTGAGAAAAGGGTAGGGTGAGGACAAACTATGTACCAAACACAGTGACACACTGATTAATTTTAGCCTATTTCTCAATACTGAAGGAGGGACTCACTATGTACCTGGATGTAGTTATAACTGCAGATGGTTCTTAGGTCTGACTCTATCTACATAGTGTGACATTCCCCTCAGTAATAAAAAAAAATAGCATGGAATTAATCTGTGTGTCACTTACTTATTAGTGACTGTACCTGTAACCCCAGAACTGAGTGCAGGTATAACCACATCCAGGTACATAGTGTGTCACCCCCTAAGTAATGAGAAATAGCTTGGAATTAATCTGTGTGTTACTTAGTTATTAGTGATGGCCCTGTGACCCCAGAACTGAGTGCAGTTATAACTACATCAAGGTACATAGTGTGTCACCCTCCTCTCAAGGCTCGTTCACATCTGTGCCCGGTGTCCGTTCTGCAGGTTTCCGTTTCCTGCACAAAACAGGGGCAGGATACGGAAACCTGCAGGACTCTTTCTCACCCATTCATTTGAATGGGTGAGAAAGCTGTCTGGCCGTGAGCAGCGGTGAGCGGTTTATGCTCTCCATCGCGAAATCGTTTTTTTAATCCGGACACAGAGTCAGACATGCAGTACTCTGTGTCTGGATTTAATAAACCGGTTTCACGGCGGAGAGCATAAAACGCTCTTCGTCGCTCACGGCCGGACCCAGTCTGTGGTTTCCGTCTTCTTGCATGCAGAAGACGGAAAGCACAGAACGGAGACCCGAATGCAGGTGTGAACCTAGCGTCAGTAATGAGAAATAACCTGGAATTAGTCTGTGTGTCACTTACTTATTAGTGACTGTACCTGTGACCACAGAACTGAGTGCAGTAATGACTTCAGCCAGGTATATAGGGTGTCATTAATGAGACCTAGATTATAAAACTATCTGGTGAAAACTGCTCTATAATGTCCTCCATGCTGCTTGTGAGAGAGTTAGATAGCACGATCTCCTAGTTTTCACCATGTACTGGGAATAGGGACATCATAACAGTTTGTCTCACTATCTCAGAGACAACTGAGAATTAAAGCCTATAGAAGGAAAACTGTGGATTCCAAGAAATATATTTGCCAAAAATAATATAACTCCTCATGTCCAAAAAATGCACTTGGCAGGTTAGCCTGAAAAGTGATCCTAAAGTTTATGCACACTTTAAGATGTGTACACAGTTTTATAGTAAGACTTTTTAAGTAACTTGAGAGCTGAATTGCATAACTTCTATATGAGACCACTGGTGGCTGCTACATCAGATCTGTCATTTATTTTCAGATATAATACATGAGTAAGTCATGAAACCTTCTCCCCCTCCTCAGTCTCTAGTCCGGACCTGAAGGCTGAAGGAGCCCAAAGACCTCATTACAGCATAATATGACTCCAATATTATACATGGTGCAGGTGCATCAGAACCCAAAGCTTCTGGCTACACCTCTGAATGTGTGAATACTTAATTTGTACTTTAGGAAATTGTCCAGTTTGCATATTAGTTTGTAATTCTGCCACATTTTACTTAGGGGGATTTAAAGGGGCTCTATCAGCAAAATTATGCTGTATGAGCCCCACATATGCGTGAATAGAATTTAAAAAGGCTATTCAGGCACCGCTAATCTTATTATAAACCCTCCCACCGTTCTAGAATAAAACTATAAAAACATATATGTAAATCTTACTTATCAAGCACCCTGGGCGGTGATGCACGATCTGACGTCATCTTCTGGCACGCCTTCCTCTTTCTTCTTTCGGTGACTCCTTCCGTTCCCGGCTTCATCGTCATCTTCTTCCGGTGGTTCATGACATCGAATCATGAATCACTGCCCAGCGTGCGCGCTAAGGTATGATTTACAGCTATGTTTTTATAGTTTTATTTTAAAACGGTGGGGGGGGGGTTAAGATAACATTAGCGGTGCCTGAATATGTGGGGCTCATACGGCATAATTTTGCTGAATGAGCCCCAGCTCATTTTGTAGCTCATTGCATTACAAGCTATTTTTGGGTTCCCTGTATATAGAGTAGGCAGTAAGCTATCTCTAGTGGAAGCTACTGACACACTGGGGTAGATTTACTGTTCCTATTCATATGCAGCAACCCAGCGGAGGAGAACGGAGAGTGTGGAACACGGGCTGTGTCACTTACTGAGCCTACAATTGTACTCACACACTCCGAATCCTCCACTAGGCTGTACAGAAAAAGGGGATTCCTGGGGCCACACGGTGGCTTAGTGGTTAACACTGCAGCCTTGCAGCACTGGAGTACTGGTGTTAAAATCCCGCCAAGGGCAAAAAACCATCTACAAGGAGTTTGTATGTTCTCCCCATGTTTGCATGGATTTCCATCCCATATTCCAAAGAAATACTGTTAGGGAAAAATGTACATTGTGGACTTACAATCTACAAAAAAAAAAAAAAAAAAGGGGATTCCTGCAGCTCTTGTCTTTCCCCGGGGCACTCCTTGTTGGAGAGGGGACTTCTCGAGTCAGTGTGGATGTTGTACAGGAGGCCCTGATGATGATGCAGGCAACATCCAGCAGTTGAAGGGTAAACCAAATACCTTTTTTTAAACAACCCCAACAGATGCTCCAGCAGCTTTGAAGGAAGACGCTCAGCATACAGTTTCATACAGAATTTCCAAGGCTTAAGAGTTTTGCCACGGCAATATAGACACCGCAGTACTTGACGTACTGTTCTCTTCTCCTCCTCTCGTACCTAACTCATCAGATAGAGAACTGCAACGGGGCTATGAGTCCTTATAGGGAACACTCCTGTACAGTACCTCTGTAGCTCCTAATGGCACCAATGTCTCTCGGGAACCCACAAAGTTCTCTCATTAACTCCAGGGCAGCCTCCGGACGTACCTTGCAATTAGATGGTTGATGCTAGAATGCTGCTCTCTGAAATAAGGCCTGATCTCCTAGTCCTCTGGATCACTGAACTTCTCAACCACTGGACTACTAACCACTGGACTACTAGCCACTGGACTACTAACCACTAGACTAATCTCTACTACAGCTGCTAGAGAATATATTCCCTGTCCTAGAACCCCGCACTTTGGCCTGTGATTGGTCAAGAGGAGTACAGCATTAAATGAAAGTGCGTATGTACAGTAAAATGGCAGACATAATGTGCTTCAATATAGACACCTATACAGACAAGACAACCCTGGGGTACATGTAACAGACACAAAACATATAGCAGCATTGCTCTGGGATGCTGCACATACTTAAAGAAGATCTGTCATCAAGTACAAAAGACTAAATGCCTACATCATCTGTGCCCCTGATCAATTAACAAGGCCAAATTGATCAAGGGTGCAGTGACCATCAAATGTCTGCATTTCACATTTTGTACTTGGTGACACATACTCTTTAAAAATAGTGTTTATTTATGACTAACTCTTAGAATAGGCCATAAATATCTGACCCCCATGGATCAGCTGTTCGGTGTGTCCATTCTGTGTACTATACATTGAATTGATGTAATTGGAGACAGAGGTGAAGTATTGGCACCCAGCCACTTTGTGTTTCCAGCAGAACACTGTATAGAGTACATATAGTATCGGATATCCTAATGATACGCCATAAATAAAAGAACATGGACAATCATTTAAAGATTATTCACACAACAGCAATCAGGCTAGGTTCACACTTGCATCTGTCGCTCTGGTCCGTTCTCCTAAAAACAGTTGCAATAATCTGTGTAAACCCCATATGAATGGAATAGCTACACAAATGTGTACTGTATGTAAACGAATCACATGTGAATAAATATTGTTCCCACAATCCAATACTCTCTGATAACTTGAGTATAAAACATGATGCCATTCAGCGTCAGTACAAGCAAAGCAGCTTTCTGCTGGGTTCTCCTATCACCGCTGCCTCTTATTCCTTCCTATAATGAATTTGTAATTTCCAACTTCAGTATAAAACGTACATCTAGAATCTATCACTAAGATCTGCTCACGTCGCACCTGAATAATGAGGCTTTTGTTCATGGATTTCCTTCTCTGGTTACATAGTTACATAGTAGATGAGGTTGGATAAAGACATGAGTCCATCAAGTCCAACCTATAACCCTACAATCCCCTACAGTGTTGATCCAGGGGAAGGAAAAAAACCCCATGAGGCTTATGCCAATTGCCCTATTTCAGGGGAAAAAATTCCTTCCCGACTCCAAATCTGGCAGTCAGTATAAAACCCTGGATCAACGTGTCCTTAAAATCTAGAGACCATAACCCATTATATTTTTCTCTTCAAGAAAGGCATCCAGGCCCACTTTGAACTTGTTCAGTGAATCCGCCATCACCACTTCCTGGGGCAGAGAGTTCCAGAGCCTCGTTGTTCTTACTGTGAAGAATCCCCTTCTATGTTTCTGGTGAAACCTTCTCTCCTCCAGACGTAGAGGATGTCCTCTTGTCACTGTCACTGGCCTAGGAGTAAAAATATCCTTAGAAAGTTCTTTGTATTGTCCCTTCATGTATTTGTACATTGTTATTAGATCTCCCCGTAGACGTCTTTTCTCTAAACTGAATAACCCCAAGTTTGTTAATCTATTGTTGTACTCCAGTCCACCCATTCCCCTAATCATTTTGGTTGCCCATCTTTGCACTCTTTCAAGTTCACTTATGTCTTTCTTGTATATCGGGGCCCAAAATTGCGCACAATATTCTAAGTGTGGCCGTACCAGTGATTTGTATAGAGGCATAGCTATGTCCTTGTCATGAGAATCTAGACCTCTTTTGATGCATCCCATAACTTTATTTGCCTTGGCAGCAGCTGCCTGGCACTGGTCATTAAAGGTAAGCTTGCTGTCCACCAAAATCCCTAAGTCTTTTTCATTGACAGTCTTACCCAGTAATTTACTATTTAGTACATAGTCATACATTTTATTACGTCGCCCAAAGTGCATTACTTTACATTTGTCAACATTAAACTTCATTTGCCAAGTCTCCGCCCATGCTTCCAGTTTCCTTAGATCCCCTTGTAATATTCTACTATCCTCCTCATTATTGATTTCCCTACAAAGTTTTGTATCATCTGCAAATATAGACACCCTGCTTTGTAAACCCTCTACCAGGTCATTAATAAAGATATTAAACAAGAGAGGACCTAATACTGACCCTTGTGGCACCCCACTGGTGACTGTGGCCCAGTCTGAATATTTACCATTAACAAGTACCCTCTGTTTCCTATCAGTGAGCCAGTTGCTAACCCAAATGCATATGTTTTCCCCCAGTCCCAACATTCTCATTTTGCATACCAACCGTTTATGTGGAACAGTATCAAAAGCCTTTGAAAAGTCCAGGTACACCACGTCTACTGCATTACCCATGTCCAGTCTTGAACTTACCTCCTCATAGAAGCTGATCAGATTAGTCTGACAGGACCGATTCCTCATAAACCCATGCTGATTTGGTGTTATAAGATTATTTACATTGAGATACTCCAGGATAGCATCTCTTAGAAAGCCCTCAAATATCTTTCCCACCACAGAAGTTAAACTTACTGGCCTATAGTTTCCAGGTTCCCTTTTACACCCCTTTTTGAAAATTGGCACCACATTTGCTATTCGCCAATCCTGTGGAACAGACCCAGTCATTACTGAATCCTTAAATATTAGATACAAGGGTCTATCTATGACCATGCTTAATTCCCTCAGAACTCGGGGGTGTATACCATCTGGACCGGGCGATTTCTCTATTTTAGTGTTTTGCAGGCGGCGCTGCACTTCTTCCTGGGTTAAGCAGGTGACATTTAATTGAGAGTTTACATTACCCCTAATCATGTTGTTGACCAATGGATTTTCTTGTGTAAACACTGTAGAGAAGAAGGCATTTAATACTTGTGCTTTTTCCTCATCCTCCTCCACCATTACACCCAGATTATTTTTGAGAGTGCCCACATTGTCAGTTTTTATTCTCTTATTATTTATGTAATTGAAGAATAATTTTGGATTACTTTTACTTTCCTTGACAATTTTTCTCTCAGCCTCAATCTTCGCCTCCTTTATTTGTTTTTTGCACAATTTATTTTTCTCCTTATAGTTTTTTAATGCTGTGTCGCTACTTTCTTGTTTTAGTACTTTAAATGCTTCCTTTTTACCCCTCATTGCATTCTGTACTGTTTTAGTTAGCCATATTGGTTTTCTATGATTTCTGGCCCGCTTATTCCCATAGGGTATGTGTTTTCTAGTGCTCTTATTTAGTATATTTTTGAAGATGTCCCATTTAGTTTGTGTTCCCGTCACGTTGAGGACATTGTCCCAGTTTATGCTGCTAAGCTCCTCTCTCAGCTGGTTAAAATTTGCCTTCCTGAAGTTTAGTGTTTTTGTACCCCCTCTAATGAACGTCTTCTTAATGTGTACAAGAAAACTTATTATGTTATGGTCACTATTACCCAGATGTCCCCCAACCTCCACTTTTGATAATGTGTCAGGTTCATTTGTTAAAATTAGGTCTAAAAGTGCCTCGCCTCTTGTTTGGTCCTGCACTAGTTGCGATAGGTAATTGTATTTTATTACTGACAAGAACCTGTTCCCTTTGTTGGATCTGCAGGTTTCTGCCTCCCAGTTGATATCAGGGTAGTTGAAATCCCCCATAATAATGACTTTATTCTGCTTTGCGGCCTCATCTATTTGTTTTACTAGTATATTTTCAGCTTCTTCCGTTATATTTGGAGATTTATAACAAACCCCTATCAGTATTTTATTATTTGTTCCTCCCGTAATCTCCACCCATAAGGACTCCACATAATCATTTTCCTCCCAGATGCCCTCACGCAGGACTGACTTAAGGCCGGTTTTTACGTATAAGCAAACCCCTCCCCCTTTCTTATTTGTACGCTCCTTTCTAAACATACTGTACCCTTGTATATTTATAGCCCAGTCATAGCTAGAGTCCAGCCATGTCTCACTTACCCCCACCATATCATAATTGTCTTCCAACATCATCACTTCTAGTTCCTCCATCTTGTTAGTAAGACTTCGGGCATTCGTATACATACATTTCATAGATTTATCTTCCCTACTCTTCCACTGCCTACTGACTGCTCTAACCCCACCCCCCGCTCCACCCCCAGTTACAGTATCTAGCCCTCTTTCCATTTCTACACTATCTTGCCCTCTACATCTGTTACCCTCTCCCCCAGTACCTAGTTTAAACACTCCTCCAACCGTCTAGCCATCTTCTCCCCCAGCACAGCTGCACCCTCCCCATTGAGATGCAGCCCATCCCTAGCATAGAACCTGTAGCCCACAGCAAAGTCGGCCCAGTTCTCCAGGTACCCAAACCCCTCCTTCCTACACCAACTCTTGAGCCACTTGTTCACCTCCCTAATCTCCCGCTGCCTTTCCTGTGTGGCTCGTGGAACAGGCAGTATTCCAGAGAATACTACCCTGGAGGTCCTTGCCTTCAACTTGCTCCCTAAATCCCTGAAATCATTTTTAAGGACCTTCCACCTACCGCTAACTTTGTCATTTGTGCCAACGTGCACCATGACCGCTGGATCCACACCAGCCCCACCCAGTAATCTGTCAACCCGATCCGCGATATGTCGAACTCGAGCGCCAGGAAGGCAACACACCGTGCGACAATCCCGGTCTTTGTGACAGATTGCCCTATCTGTTACCCTAATAATTGAATCTCCCACTACCAGCACCTGTCTAGTCTTCTCTGCGCTCCTATCCCCCTTCTTACTGGAGAAGACATTCCCCTGGCTTTCAGAGGAAGTATCGTGCTGCAGCAATGTTACCCCTGTACTAACATCCCCCTCATCTGCCAATTTAGCAAACTTGTTGGGGTGTGCCAGTTCAGGAATAACCTCCCTGGCACTCTTCCCTCTACCCCGCTGGTTTCTAACTGTCACCCAGCTAGCTGCCTCAAGTTCCTGCACCTCCATGCTACCATCCCCCTCTGCACTTGCCTCAATGAGATGTTGCTCTGTGAGCATCAAACTCCTTTCCAAATTACCAATGGATCGCAGTGTTTCAATTCGCCCATTTAGATCCATGATCTGGGCTTCCAAATGTGCAATGTGATTGCATCTTTCACAACAGTATGTCCCCTCAAGCGGCTGCTCAAGCAGAGCATACATGTTGCAAGATGCACACTGGACAGCATTGGTAAGTATGGAGCTCATCTTACCTGATGGGGAATATTACAGCAAAACACACAAATTCAAATACAAAATAAAAGGGTTTTCCCTGTAAAGTCCCTGAATCTAAAGTCACTTAATATTAAGTCACACTTAGACCAAACCACACTCGCAAGCTCCCACACTCGCTTAATACTTAGCTTTTTTATAGCTGCTCCAAGTAGGCCAGAAAGCTGCCACTGATCCCACTGATTCTCTGGTACAGAACACTGTATAGAGTACATATAGTATCGGATATCCTAATGATACGCCATAAATAAAAGAACATGGACAATCATTTAAAGATTATTCACACAACAGCAATCAGGCTAGGTTCACACTTGCATCTGTCGCTCTGGTCCGTTCTCATAAAAACAGTTGCAATAATCTGTGTAAACCCCATATGAATGGAATAGCTACACAAATGTGTACTGTATGTAAACGAATCACATGTGAATAAATATTGTTCCCACAATCCAATACTCTCTGATAACTTGAGTATAAAACATGATGCCATTCAGCGTCAGTACAAGCAAAGCAGCTTTCTGCTGGGTTCTCCTATCACCGCTGCCTCTTATTCCTTCCTATAATGAATTTGTAATTTCCAACTTCAGTATAAGACATACATCTAGAATCTATCACTAAGATCTGCTCACGTCGCACCTGAATAATGAGGCTTTTGTTCATGGATTTCCATCTCTGGTTAATTGTTCCGCACAGACATAGTGTGATGTTCCTGGTGTCACAGAGTCACTCCTGTACCTGGGAAAGGGCGGATGACATCGACTACTCTTATCACTTATTAACTGATAAAGTTTATGTTTGTTTCAGGAAAACAAATGGCGAATTTCAAAGGCCACGCACTACCTGGCAGCTTCTTCCTGGTATTTGGCCTGTGGTGGTCGGTAAAGTATCCTCTCAAATACTTCAACGGCAGATTCAAGGGAAAATGCCGCAACAACAAATGTTACAAGCGCCTGGAGATCATAGAGGGCATCGTGAAGGCTGTGTTTGCTCTCATAGGTAAGGACCGTATCCATTACTAAAATTTTAGTTTGTGAAATCAGGGCTGGGGACTGTCCCCAATTCTTTAGTGTATGCTCACTTTTATACACACCACAATCATTCTCAGTCCAGGAATTTTCTGGGATTGTCGTGAATTTTCCACAACAATCTTGACAGTTGTCACATATGACTGTATATTTTCAGACTCGGGGCACTCCTGGAATAAAAATTCCTTTGGTGTTAGAAGTTACGATGTGAATGGGTCTTTGAATATTACAGAACTGTATTGTAAGCAGGGCAAACCGCTGACTCCGACACTGACTTCTTTATACATGTAAAAAACAAAAAACTTGAGTCTTTAGTAGTTGATACCTTTTTTAATGGCTAACTTAATAATGATGACAGATTACAAGCTTTCGAGATAACTATGATCCCTTCTTCAGGTGTAGTACCTGAGGAAGGGATGAGAGTTATCCCGAAAGCTTGTAATCTGTCATCATTATTAAGTTAGTTAGTTCTGTAAGAGGGAAGCCAAATTAACCCTTGGACTGGGAACATTCTATAAGATATATTAATTCTTAGCATATTATAATTAATAATAGTATTACTGATTTCTAACTCTCTTCATGTAGGGATTCTGGCTGAGCAGTTCGTCCCAGATGGTCCACATATGCACCTTGTCAATGGAGAGGACCATAGTTGGGTAAAGCTAATGAACTGGCAGCACACTACAATGTATTTCTTCTATGGACTTTCCGGAGTGGTGGATATTTTGACATACTTCCCCCTAAACGTTCCTCAAGGGCTGGATCGTTTGTCCTTAGCTTTGGCTGTATTCATTGAAGGTAAAAACATTATTTAACAGTATGTGACAGGGTCTTGTGGGCAGTCTGTTCTGTGGCTGTACAAGCCTTCATCCATTATGTCCTTTCGGTTTTTAAGCTGCTAATAATCACATAATGGCTGCAGCAGGGTTTACATTACTCTCTCAAGAAGTGGCTATGTACAATAAGGAGCAGTCTCCCCCCCCCCCCCCTCCCATATCCATTACTGTTCTGCCATACTGCCAGCAGAAACTGTCCAATAACAAATAGCTGAGAAAAGTCCAAATGACCATAATATAGGAGGATTGCAAATACATGGAGGAATGCAGGTAACAGAGGAACAAAAAACAATCCATTAGTACAGTCAGGAATGTTGCTTGCTGTGTGTGAATAATGTCTGTAATTACACAAGCATAGAACTAGATAGAATACTTTTTTTCTTACATTGTAAGCTGTGAGATTTGCAGATTTTGCAGACCTGTGAAGGAACCCTGGGAACATTATGGGAGCAGACTTATTTCTAATTAAAGTGTGTTACCTTTTGGTCCAGAATCATATGTTGTATGAAATGAAACTAGGTTGTCTGAAGAGTTAGTGACCATTTAATAAGTCAGGCTTTTCAGAAGAATTGGGTTTCCCTGACATCTATTCACTGACTTAAAACAGCCACTTTTACCATTGAAATAATTGGAAATGTAAGGCTCAGTAAGCAAACAAGCAAACCAAGCATTGGTGCAAAGTGAGCCCTGACCTATCAAACTTGTACAGTTGTGGCCAAAAGTTCTAAGACTTGACACAAATTTGTTTTTTTTAGACGATTTACTGCTTCAGTGCTTTTGGACCTTTTAGATGTTTCTATGGTCACTGATGTATAATTAGAAGAATTTCATAAGTTTTTAACTTTTATTAAGAAATACATTAAGTTTATGCAAAGACTCAAAATATATAGTGTTTACCCTTATTTTAAAAATTAGAGTAAACACTATAAATATTGACTTCTGCAATGTGCCCTGGCAAGCTGGATAACAGTTTGTGGCCAAATTCTGACTGATGCGAACCATTCTTACGTAATCGATTATTGAAGTTTGTCACAATTTCTGTGTTTTTGTTTGTCCACCCACTTTTTGATAAGATTGAGCTCTGAGGAGTTCCTATCCATGGATCCAAAATTTCAATGTTTTGTTCACCAAGCCACTTAGTTATCACTTTTGCCTTGCGACATGGTGCTCCATCATGCTGAGAAAGCATTGTTCATCACCAAATTGCTCCTAGATGGTTGGGAGAAGTTGCCGTTGGGGGATGTTTGATACCGTTCTGTATTCAAGGCAGTGTTCTCAGGCAAAATTGTAATTGAGATCGCTCCCTTGGAGGGAAAGAAACCAGAACCATGAATGGTCTCCAGATGCTTTACTGTTGGCATGAGATAGGACCTTTGGTAACACTCATCTTTTCACCTCCAGACAATCATTTATCCAGAAGCTTCTTCTCTCCTAGAAAAACAACAATAACAAACTAATATTCTATAGGAAATACAGAAACAATTTCTCCCAACAATTCAGGAGCAATTTGGTGTACTTTTCTGGTATGATGAAGCACCGTGTCATTAAATCAAAAATGAGAACAAAGAGGCTCGGTGAGCAAAACATTGAAATTTTGGGTCCATGGCTAGGAACTCCCGAGATCTTAATTTCATTAAGAATCTGTGGTCAGTCCTCAAAAAGTGGGTCACAGAAATTACGATAAACTCCAAGCGCTAACTAATGAAGAATGGGTTGTTATTAGTGTTGAGCGAGTAGTATTCGATCGAATACCTCACTGGCATAGAAATGCGTGTAATCGGCCGAACACCAAGGGGTTAAATGCATCGAATATTCGAAGCATTTAACCCCTTGGTGTTCGGCCGATTACACACATTCCTATGCCGGCGAGGTATTCGATCGAATACTACTCACTCAGCACTAGTTGTTATCAGTCAAGATTTGGCCCAGAAGCCAATATCTAGTATGCCAGGGCAGATTAGAGAAGTCTGAAAGATAAGTGTCAAATCTGAAAATATTGAATATTTGCATAACTAATAATGATGATATCTTAATTTATTTAGCGCCAACATATTTTGTAACATGTTAATGAACATGAACTTGTTAATAAACAGTTAAAAACTTGTGAAATCCTTAAAATCATACTCAGTAGTTAAATTGGACCAGAAAGTGCCGGAACTCAGTTCCAGCATAATTAAAAAATGTATGTCAGCGTTCCTATATAAGCTAAGAAATTGTCTGACCCAGAATGTGATACATAAAAAACAATGTTACTTACCTCTCCTGGCTCCGGAAGAATTCAGGACTACTTGGTGACGTCTGGGACGTCACATGGACCAGGGCTTGCATCCTTATGCGTCGCGACGCAAGCCCCTGCTCACATGACATCCCATACATCATTGAAGATAGCCGACATATGCGTGGAGTGTGCTGGAGCCAGGGAGAGGTTATTAACTGTGTTTTTTATATTTGTATCCAACCCTGGGTCTCTGGTTATTATACTCTGGGGACCCTAGAGTATAATAATTGTTCATGGGTGTCCACAATAGGGTATAATACTATGTGCAGGGGCCACTATGGGGCATAAATTATGTCGATCGTTGGTCGGTCAGCGTCTTCCGGGGTGGTGGGGGGAGAGCATGGACACAAATGGAAAAATGAATAGTCCATCTGACAGTTCTTTATGAGATATTACCATGGTTCTCTTTTTAGAATAGACACTGTATATATCCTAAGGATATGTCTGTATTGTGCCTTCAGACCAGAGTCCCTAATTTTGTTGTTATCAGACAACAGTATATTAAGTCTGTTGTTAGATATACACTATTAGTTCACATAGCAGATTTAAGAGTGCAGATACAAATTGCTGTCTATTTCTACATAGGAGGAAGAAAACCTGTGACCACAGCTTTGGCTGTGACTGCAACTTGCCATTAGGAGCATATACTTCACTCATATATATACTAGTAGTCAAAGATTCTTTTAGTCATGGTCTGGTGAATGGAGGCTTGTGTAAGAACCTTAAACTGGCCATATACAATAGAATTGTGTTGGTCGAAATGGCTGATTTTGGTAATTTTGTCCAACAATTAGCCATGAAAATATTTTAAAAAAATTTGTTCACTACAAACAATGACCAACTTTCATCTGCCAAAAAATAGTTCAGCCCTGATGGATATTTTTGGGCAGTGGTTGGCAGAAAATATGAGCGCTTTGCATTCTGTGCTGCTTTTGTTATTAGAAAACTCGCACTGTTAATGTTGACAGTGGGATTAGTTGGGTGACATCATGGCCATTCAATATCTAACGTATATGGAGAGCTTTAGTGTTTGTGGAAGATGTAAAGCAAAGACTACCGCAAATATTAAAAAAAAAAAAGGTGTGACCAACCACAAAGTATATAAGAACCATGCGCTGTAAGATCAAATATCCAATATAAACCCAGCAAAAAATGACCACCAGGTCATCTACCAAAAATACATGAGGATATGTACAATGCTCAAAAAGAAAACCATAGGGTACTCGTATTGAAAAAAACGCTATAGAGAGCCTGCAATGATCAAATAATCTCTTATTGCAGCCTAATATCTGACAATATCTCAGAGATCTGCTACAATACTTGTACCTTGAATATAAAACTCACATCTATCTTGTAGCAACAGAAGTCCTTTGACAGGTCAACATACATAATGAGGGAACAATCTTACCAGTGCTTATCAAGTCAACAACCATGTGGGTGAGTAGGTACAGGAAAGTCGCAGTCCAGAGCAAGATGGTGCCAGGAACAATGCCTTGGTCTGTACCCTTAACATTCCACTGAAAGTGGTTTCCTCCCTTACAAGGGCAGTACCACAACTGAATCCTAAAATACATCTTACATCTTCCTATCTGTCCCAACATGTGTTATCTGGGTCACAAGACCTCATCGGGGAAGATGGGATTAAAGAGACACATTTAACCCCGAGGTGTATGTATTAACAAATTATACAAATCTGTTTAAACTGTACATAACGAACCACTAAAAAATACTTTGAGAGTCCAAAGAGCAAAATTCTACGGCACCATTCCCTTCTATTTGCCACTTTGAAGCACAAAGAAGTGTCAACTTACGGTGGTAACGTGTATATGTAGAGAGTAGAGATGAGCGATTCCAATCGAATACCACGCAGTAAACGCACAAAAAATTCGGCATGGATGCATACGCTGCGTCCCACAAGTGTTACATCCAAGTTACCCTATTAGATACATCCAGCTGTGTCAGAGTGATGGGCATGGGCTCAATATCTTCAGCTGTGTGTCCATCCTCTCCTCCCCAAAAACTATAGTGGCTTCTCACACAGGCACGACCCATTGTGATGCCTCTGAGCTGATATTTGCTATTAAACAATATGTAGTTTCTTGTAAGCACATAATGGAGGAACTTCAATAGAAAATCAATATGGGCACGAAATTCTCTTGATCTCAGATAAAAATTCCATTTCTCTAATACCAAAATCTTGGGAAAAGGAAGAATACAGGGCTTCAACATCTATGCTACCCAAACTGCAGTCTTCTATCACAATATTCTCAAAGTGTTTTAATAAGTCAGTACAGGTACCAAAAAGTGACACAGCACCTTATCAAGATAGGATATACCTGTAGAATTCGACACCTGCTTGAATATAGACACAGGCGTGTACGCAGGGGTGAACCTGCCCCTTTCGCCGCCCGAGGCGAACGACAGAAAGCGTGGAGGGGCGTGGCTAAGCGAAGGGGCGGGCTTAGCGGTGTTCGCAGGCTGAGAGCAGGCACGGAGAGGACCTGCTCTTTGCCTGAGCGTGAGGGGAGGCTGCTGGAGCAGCGCTGCTCCAGTGGCCTCCCCAATCCACCACTCGGTGCTAAGCCAGTCCAGGACAGCTTGTCCTGGACTGGCTTAGGTAAGCAAAAATGCCGCCCTCCCTGGGGCCCTGGCATAGCGCCGCCTGAAGCGGTCGCCTCATGGGAGATGCGGCGCTGCGTGTATGCAATATTTATAGCTATTATAAGTAATTTACCTCTTAGTCTACTGCATGTTTGTATATGGGGCATTGAATCTTGGCTGCTGATTTTATACTGGGTTCTTTCAGTGACCGAGGTCCATGAATGAGATGACCTGCATCAACTACAATGACTTTTGGGGTTCAGTGGACTTCGGCTGCTTAGTTACTGTGGTTTTCTGTGAGGCAGATCGGCTGTATAAAGTGAAACTCTGATGCCTAGAGTTGCTATGGACAGGCACAAGAAGTATCATTGGCCAATGCCCTGTGCTGCCACCTATCATGAGCTCTTACTGGCGGTAGAAGGAGTGGTTTGAGGTGTGGTCTGGAGTATGGTAATATTGAGACACTCAGCCTTAGATATTGAGTGCTGTGATGGTGATTCGCAGCGCCCAGTTCACACCCACCACTCTGACACAGCAAATATGGGGCCTTAGATGGACGAACCTTAAAGGGGCTCTATCACTGGGAAAAGTCATTTTTAACTAATCACATCTTTGCATAGCCTTTAGAAAGTCTATTCCACACCTACCTTTAGTATATACTGTAGATTGCCTCAGTGTTTTCTGAATAAGTCTGTTTTTATTCATATGCTAATTAGACTGTGGCACGATGCATTGTGCACACCTCTCCTGTTGTTTCCTATGGGAGACTGCTGATGATGATGATGATGACGATGACTCAGCTTCCTGTTTGCCTCACACACATAGGAGATAATAGGAGAGAGGAGGCTGCTGGGAACTTCCTGAGCTGGCTGGAGGCTCATTAGCATATGAATAAAAACTTATTCAGAGACCACTGAGGAAATCTACATACTAAAGGTAGGTGTGGAATAGACTTTCTAAAGCCTATGCAAGCATGTGATTAGTTAAAAATGACTTTTCTCAATGATACCTTTAAGGGTATGTTCACATGGCGGAATTTGCATTCCACATGTGAACATTCCACGCGGCATCCGCTCCGGTTTAGGCCCGAATGAATAGGCCTAATTGGGAGGGAGTCTCACGCGGCGGACGCCGTGGCTGAGTCATGACACTTCTTTTTTCCCGCTACTAGCAGAAAAAAGAAGCGAGCAGCTCCCACTGAAGTCAATGGGAGCCCTTTTTGACAGTGCATTTTGAGGCGGATTCTTATGCCACTCTTGATTCCCTTGAAAGTAAGTCAATGCAAGTGAGTTTAGTACACATGAATGACCAGGGCATCCTTGCCCTGGCTTGCCTAGTTTCCTATACCACTCTGAAAAAGTGGCGAGCTGGGCATTGGAGATAAGATCCGCTATTTTGCAACAAAAAAAATGTACAAAGTTAAGATGAATTTTTGGCCACTGTCTAGACGCAACAGGATTACTAGTAAATGTGGGTCATTGTTTTTATGGGACACTTTTTTTTTTTTTTGCAGGCCTCCTCTTCTATTATCATGTGCACAACCGTCCACCTCTTGACCAGCACATTCATTCACTTCTTCTCATTGCCGTGTTCGGAGGCTCGATCGGCATTATGATTGAAGTGTTTCTGCGAGACAACATTGTCCTAGAAATATTCCGCTCTAGTCTGACAATACTCCAGGGGTCCTGGTTCTGGCAGGTCAGTATCACTATATACCAATGTTTGCACAGTCCTTGCCACGTGACTGGCATGTAATTCAGTGGAATTTTTTTTTTTTTTTTTTTGCCTGGCTGCAGAAAATTCTACTGTGAGGTCCTCCGATGCGTCATGTATTTTCTTTGCCTTATAGATTGGATTTGTGCTGTACCCACTTGGAGGAGCCCCTGAGTGGGATCAGAAGGACCATGAGAATATCATGTTCATAACCATGTGCTTCTGCTGGCACTATGCCGTGGCCTTGATTATTATATCCATTAATTATACATTGATTTATTGGTAAGTGTCAAGAGAGAATTATTTTCTATTTACAATCTGTCTGACTGGGCTCTATGGCCATACTTAGTATTTTCCGTCATTATTGTTTAGAAGACCAAACCAGGCCTGCAACATACAGAGAGGGATTTGAAGAAAGATTGGTACTTCTGTACTTTCGACTAACTGTAGTTGTCTTTTTGCTTACCCTACAATCACATGACGGAGTTTCATCTATGACATTTAGTCCATGTATTTGCCAGATTTACCGACCTGAACCTTATACTGCTAGGAGTCCCTCTCTTAGCATGTGTAGCTGTGATGCTAGTCCTTGTATCCCACCGAAATACTGTCCCGTACCAATTACAGTAGGTCACAGAGATTCCTAGCCTCACAGATAACTATGATGCTAGGATTTCCACTCCCAGCATACGGTTCAGGCCAATAAATTTGGCTAACACTAAGACAGTTTCATGGGTAAAACTCGGTCACTGAATCTAGTGTTACTAATACTGGATTGTGAAAGACCTGACTCGCATACAACATCATTTCCATAATCTCTTGTGAAATCTGCAACAATTTTAAACAATGTAATGCATTTTTTTTTTTTTTGCTGTGCAATGTTTGTGTAGTGGGAGAACACTCTGAAGGTGAAGAGTGAAAATAGATATTAAGTTGTGTTATTCATTACTATGCGCTAATAGAAACTCATCTTGTTGTGCATTAGGTGTGTGAAAAGAAACAATGGTCTGGCTGGAGAAGTTACCATTGGGATCAGGAAGCTAAATCCCAATAAACAGGCGGAGGTGCAGGCCGCTCTGCTCGCCGCCTCCGACGAGGAATAATAAGTATTACAGAAGAGGAAGTACCAAGGACCAAGAATACTGATACCTACTTGAGCACTTGCTTCTCTGAGATACTTTGTGAAGCCTAGAAGGCAACCTCTTCCTGACCTCAAGGTGCCATCTGCTATGGAATGAAGGAAATCTTTCTACACAAGTTCTGAATGTGGATACTTTTAGTATGAACAATGCACTGAACAGTATCTGTCCTGATGTATCATCATGACCACATTACACCCAGTGTAAAGATCAGTTTTTAGCTGTAATTTATTGAACAGATTCCAGTGGGGGGTTTTTATTTTTTTCCCCAGATGGCGATGAAGCCTAAAATGAACTTAACTTCAGTGTTGCTCCTGCACTCAGGAACAGTAAATGTGATATTTTCTGTAGCCATTTATAACTTTTGGAAGAAAAAAATAAAAATTCTAACAATCCTGAGCTGTTTTGAAGTTCTACATCTTTCTGAATTCTATACCAAAAACTTGGAATAACCCTGACAGTTATATACAGTTTTTGAATAACTCTTTCCTGTTTGTCCATCAGCAGTACACAAATGGGATGTTTTCCCCTAGATACAATTAGGAGAGACAGGCTAAAGGAAGTCTATCATTCGAAAAACACATTTTTAACTAATGGCACATTGGAATAGCCTTTAAAAAAACTATTCCCCCTACGCCCAACCAGCAGCACAACTGGGGTATTTCTGCCCCTGTGAGCTGTTAGGAGAGGTGGAACTTTTAATTAACTAACAGCTTTAACCCCCTATAAGAGGCCGCAAGACCTCCTCCCCCCTGTGTTTTTTTCTGTCCTGTGCAGACAGGACAGGTGGCGGTGGGGGAGAGGTGTTGCAACCTCTTACAGGGGGCACCTCTCCCTCCGATTTTCAGCTTTCTTACCTCCTCTCCTTGTCTCCTCCTGTCCGGGGTGTTCTCATCCTCCCCCTGTGCCGGCGCGCGTCTGCCGGCACTTCGGCGGGTCAGGAGGCGGGGAGGAACTTCTCTTCTCCGGCGGCGAAGGGGAACTGTAGTGCGCGGCCGTGTTCCCGGGCGGTGGACTTCTGCTTCCGGGTTTGCCGCGCATGCGCAGTTCTCCGGCCGTCGGTCACCGCTAACTGCGGTTTTTTGTGCGTTTTTCTCCCCCCTCCCTTGCTGGTAGTGAGGGGGGGGGGGAGTATTCAGGGCTCCTCCTGGTCTTGTTCCAGTTTCTAGGGGTCCTGTTCAGCAGGATTCGGGTCTTTTTAGTGAGGGGGTGGGGCCTCATCGTAAACCCCGCCCCTCCGGGTTTGCCCGGCTTATTTAAACTCCCCCCTGTCATCATTGCTTTGCTTGCTCACTCTCTGGGTGCTCAAGCTGTCGGTTTGTCCCTCAAGCACATTGTGGTGGTTAACCGTATTGTTTCAGGTTTAGCAGGGGGGGGAGGGGCGGGCAAACCTGGTTACTTATATGGAGCCTGAATAACTTTGTATTCGCTTTCTCCTTAGCATGTCTTCCTCTTCATCCTCCGTGCTCCCTTCCCGGGGTAAGACAACTTCCAAGAGGAAGCATTTATCCTGCGGTAAATGCAGGATTCCCTTACCCAACAGATATGAATATAGATATTGCCATGGATGCAGAGGCCCCCCCATCAGAGGATACCCCCTTGCGTGATGTGGTCGGCTGGGTAAAAGACTTCGTTCATCAGTCTATGAGAGAAGTTAGATACTATTTCCCACATGGCAAAAAGACCCTGCGTGGAGCCCAGTGAGCTCTCTCTTCCCCCTTTGGAGGATCTCCATATTGGGGAGGTGGATTCAGAGGAGGAATCCGAGGAAGCGGAGAAATCCATATTTCCATTAGAAAAGATGCCAAGGCTGCTCAAGACCATCCGGTCAAGGGACCGTGAGAGCGGGGAAGGATCCAGCAGAAGATCCAGGTCCTTCAGGGCAAATTCGGATTTAGTCCGAAAGATGGAGGCTGAATGGAGACGGCCGGAAAAAGCGTTTAACTCCACTAAACGCTTTAGATCCTTGTTCCCCATTGCCGAATCCCAGCAGGGAACCTGGGGGTTCCCCCCCAAAGTAGATATGGCCGTGGCTAAGCTATCCAAGTGCACGGTGGTGCCGTCGGAAGACGGATCAAATCTGCAGGATCCTATGGACCACCGCGTCGAGGGCTCCCTGAGGCGGATATATGCAGCCTCCTCCGCCCAGGCTTCAGTGGGCATCTCCGCCAGCGAGGTGGTGTCAGGCCTTCGGGCTGAGTTGTCTTCCCTGGCTAGGGACATTGACACCGGAGTACATCGAGATGACCTGCTATCGGCCATGTGAGATATTAATCTGATGGTAGACCACCTATCAGAGGCTACCTTTTACCAAACGAAGCTGGCTTCTAGGGCAATGGCGCTTTCCACCGCGGCCAGACGCCCATTATGGCTGAAGCCATGGAGAGCCGATAATGCCTCCAAGTTTAATCTGTGTGCCCTCCCCTTCGAGCCTGGAAGGCTATTCGGTAAGGAATTAGACCGAATTATGGAAGGCCTCGCGGATTCCAAGGGGAAGAACCTTCCTCAATCCTCCAGCAGCGGAAGACCTTCCTTTCGGGGCCGCGGATTTTCCAGAAGAGGTTCTCGAGGCCAGAGACGCTCTGGCCCCCAGGCCAGAGGGAGAGGTCGTGGTGCCTCCCATGACCAGCAGAAGCGCTCATCCTTCTGACTATCTGACCTCTCTTCCTCGCGCCCCCGCAGCTGTAGGCGGCCAGCTTTCCCATCATTTGGCTGCCTGGATTCTTCATATTCAGGACCCCTGGGTCTTACAACTGATCCAGGAAGGATACAAAATAAACTTCATCTCTCATCCTGCAGAGAAATTTATAACAACTCGCCCTTTTCAGGGCACCAAACAACTTCATCTAGAGAAGTCCGTTCAGGAGTACGTGGACAAAGCCGCGCTGGAACCGGTTCCTCTTACAGAACGCGGCCAAGGCGTCTACTCTCCGGTCTTCTTAGTTCCCAAATCGTCAGGCGGATGGCGGATGATCATCGATCTCAAATACCTGAATCGATTCATCCACAAGGTACGGTTCCGGATGGAAACCATCGGATCGGTGCTCCCCTTCTTGCAGCCCGGAGATCACTTCGTCACCTTGGACCTAAGGGACGCATACCTCCACGTACCTATTTTTCCAGCCCACAGGAGATTCCTAAGGATTGCTGTGTACCTAAACGGAAAGTTGTCTCATTTCCAGTTTACGGCTCTCCCATTCGGCATATCCTCGGCCCCCCACACCTTCACAAAGGTAGTGGCTCCGGTCGCAGCCGCCCTGCGCCTCCAAGGGATCTTTATAGTTCCGTATCTAGACGACTGGCTCCTAAAAGCCCGGTCAAAGGAGGTTCTCGCCACACAACTAGAGACCACAGTGGCTTTACTAAACGAGCTGGGCTGGCTAGTAAACTGGCAGAAGTCAGTAGTGGTTCCATCAACCCGGATCCAGTTCCTGGGATTCATCTTGGACTCTCTCAGTATGACGATCTCCCTGCCCTCTCCTCGCAAGGAGAAGATTGGTCGAGCGGCTCATCACCTATCCATTACCCGGAAGGTTACTATCAGGACGGCCATGAAAGTCCTAGGTCTCATGTCCGCCACCATCGAGGCAGTCCCCTGGGCCCTGTGGCACATGCGCCCGTTACAAAGCGAGATCTTGAGAGTCTGGAACCACAGTCCTTCAGGACTTCAGAAGCCTATCCAGTTATCCATCAGTACCCGTCGATCACTGGCTTGGTGGTCTCATCTCCAAGACGGGAAGTTCACGGTCCAGACCTCCTGGATCCTGTTGACTACAGATGCCTCCCTCACAGGATGGGGAGCGCATCTAGGGGAGACCCCAGTACAAGGGACATGGAATCGTCTGGAGAAAACGCGCTCGTCCAATTGGCGTGAGCTTACGGCAGTTAACCGCGCACTTCTGGCGTTTGCACCTCACCTGCAGGGACAAGCTGTGAAGAGAAGGACGGACAGCTTAACAGCAGTTCACTACATCAACAAACAAGGGGGAACCAGATCCCCCTCTCTCCTGCAGGTGACCAACCTAATATTTGCCTGGGCAGAGAAGAATCTGTCCCAGTTGTCGGCAGTTCACATCTGAGGTCGCTTGAACATCCTTGCGGATCAGCTCAGCAGAGGCCTGGTGACGTCAGGCAAATGGTCCCTGGATCCGGAAATCTTTCACCATCTTATCGAGATGTGGGGTCTCCCCGAGGTGGATCTGATGGCCACCCAATACAACGCCAAAGTAGAAAGGTTTTGCTCCCTGTACCGGGAAGACAACCCTTTGGCGGTGGATGCCCTGTCAATACCTTGGAGGTTCAAACTGGCATACGTTTTTCCTCCCATTCCGATGATTCCGAAGGTATTGGCGAAACTCAGGCAGGACCAGACCTCGGCAATAGTGATCATGCCGTTCTGGCCAAAGAGGGCATGGTTTACTCACCTCATTCTGATGAGTCGAGGGAACTACTGGAGGCTTCCATCAGTCCACAACCTGGTAACTCTAAACAGACAGCTCTGCCAGGACCTGGACAGGTTCAACCTCACTGCCTGGAGGTTAACCGCGCCGTATGTGGAGATAGAGGATTGTCCCAGGGAGTGCTAAGGACACTAGCCCATTCAAGAGCGGAATCTACTAACCGGAGCTATCAGAGGATCGCCCGAATATTCCGAGGCTGGTGTGAAGAGAACCAGCGCAACTCTGACAGAAATTCAATTGTGGAATTCCTACAGGACGGCCTAGAGAGGGGGCTATCACCAGCCACCCTGAAGGTTCAAGTTTCAGCTCTGTCCGCTCTCCTGGAGACTCGGCTATCACAAGATCCTCTAATCAAGCAGTTCCTAAGAGGGGCCACCAGGCTCCGCCCCCAGGTACAACCTCCAGTCCCCCGGTGGGATCTGGCTGCGGTTCTACAGGGGCTCTGTGCTCCCCCCTTTGAACCTTTATCTGAGGTGAATTGGAAGTACCTATCATACAAGGTTACCTTTCTGTTGGCAATAACCTCCGCCAAAAGGGTTGGAGAACTACAGGCCTTAGCGGCCTCAGAACCCTTTATAACCTTTTTCTCAGACAGGGTACAGCTGAGGTTTGTCCCAGGATTCTTGCAAAAAGTACCTTCACTTCAGAATATCAACCAGGTAATTTCTTTACCGGCCTTCTTTCCCTCCCCCACTTCCGAGTGGGAAGAGAAGATGCACAAGCTGGACTTGGTCAGAGCACTGCGGATCTACCTGGACCGCACAGCCTCCTTCCGGAGATCAGAAAATCTGCTGATCAATGTGTTTGGCCACAATAGAGGTGTCAAAGCATCGAAGGTGACTCTGTCAAATGGATCAAGGAGGCCATCACCTGCTCCCTGCGTGCTCAAGACCTTCCGGTACCTGAGTTTGTCCGTGCCCACGCCACCAGAGTGGTGGCAACGTCCTGGGCAGAAAGACGTTCCCTTTCCTTGGAACAGATACGTGCCGCTGCTTCCTGGAGTTTACAGCTGACCTTCGCCAGGCACTACAGGCTGGATTGACGTGCGGCGGATTCCACAGCGTTTGGACAGTCTGTCTTGGCATCAGCCTGCCAGGATCACCCACCCTAGGGTAATAGCGATACTTGCTAAATCCCCAGTTGTGCTGCTGGTTGGGCGTAGGGGGAATGGAAGATTATGAATGATAATCTGTTTTCCCTTAGCCCAAACAGCAGCACAAGGCTCCCTCCCAGATCCTTGTCATTGTATATATTGTATTTGTATACTTTGGTACTAACACAGGGGGGAGGAGGTCTTGCGGCCTCTTATAGGGGGTTAAAGCTGTTAGGACAGGTGGAACTTTTAATTAACTAACAGCTCACAGGGGCAGAAATACCCCAGTTGTGCTGCTGTTTGGGCTAAGGGAAAACAGATTATCATTCATAATCTTCCATTCTACTCTTACCTTTCATTCTTTGCTTCTCCCCACTGTTTCTGCAAAATTCTGTTTCTTCTCTTTTACAAATTAGGATCATGGAGAATCAGGGGTGTTTTTTCCACCCTGTGCTCCAAGCACCCCTCACATCATAACTTTCCACCACTCCTTTTAGGTTTCTGATCACTCCCCTCCTCTGGATCTTTTGCCTTTCACAGGCATCGGACGCAATGCTGTGTGTATTTCAAACCTTGTGCATGCGCAATAGGATCTGCCACTTTGGGTTCGGGCAGAGCCGACTGTGCATGTCCGGTCAGCCATTTTCTGGTGGTCTGCTACACGAGTGTATTGGATCCCAGTGCTTCGCTATACAAGAGTATTGGGTACCGATGCTCCATGATCCTAATTTGCATAAGAGAAGAAACAGTGGGGAGAAGCAAAGAATGAAAGGTAAGAGTAGAACAGACTTTCTAAACGCTATTCCAATGTGCCAGTAGTTAAGTGTTTTTTTTCGAATGATAGACTCGCTTTAACAATTAGACAATCAAGACCACTTATAAAAGGCCCACTGAGTCACTGTGTTTTCATACAGTGTACAGGTTTGACTGTTCTGAGTCCTTTTTAGTTTCCATTTCTCTCAAGAAGCTGAAGATTCTTATACCCATTAAAGGTACATTAAAAAAATAAATCCTACTATTATTTTAAATGTGAAAGTATGTGAGTTTGGATGTTTGTGTGTTTGTATGTTTGTTCCTCAATCACACAAAAACCGCTCAACCGATTTGGCTCAAATTTTCAACAAACATAGTTCCTAGGCAGGATTGAACGATAGGCTACTTTTCGTCACAATCGCAGACATACGTTTTTGCCAGGACCCCCACAAAACCACAACTCATACCACCAGCTCTGCAATCCCACTCCCTTTTTAGCATAGCAAGCCACAAACTCCCTATTGCCCTCTCAGGCCTAGCTCCTAACACCAGGCAGGGGAGGAGGCCAGGGTTGCGGGGGTGGATACAAAGGGGTCGGGGGGAAGGGGGTTTGGATAAGGGACGCAATGACACCTAGACGGGCAAACGGATTTGGCTGAAATTGCGCACATACATACCTTGGGTCCCGGATTGAACAATAGGCTGCAATTCACTCCCGTGACCGCTGCTTTTCACTTTTGAATTCGCTGCAGGACCTGGGACACTGTAGGACCTGGGATGACGTCATCAGCAGCTCACCTGGATGGGTGCAGCTTCTCTATGTGGGCGGAGCTATCAGCCGGCATCCACAAGAACATGGCGGCTCTCAGAGGTCCAGAGCGTCCTGAACCAGTGCCTGTACTCTGGGGCAGCGAGAAGTGCGTACGCTGCCCCGCCTGTGTGGGCTTACCACAGGACCGCAGCCGGACAGGGGCTCGCCTGTGCCGCGGTCTGGAACGCCGGTTCGGCCTGCTGTCCCGTGGCGGCTGTGGCCTCTGGACTCTGCATGTCCGTCGGGAATGTCGCCGATGTCTGCTCAGGGCTATCTACAGTGTCATTCAGCCGCAGGAGAAGGGTTGTGACGACAGGCGAGTTAGGGGACTTTGAGAAGGGAGAGGGGTGGGGTGTTGGGAGTTAGGAGGTTGCCGGTCCAGTGGGGGACGTGGGAATGGGGGGGCCTGGGCAGGTAAACCCGGCGGCCCCTGGAAGGGGGATGGGGACAGGGCCGCCAAAGCGCCCACAGATGGAATGGGGGCACATGGCTTGCTGCGGGAGGGGGGCCCTCATAGGCACCCCTGTCACATCGGTGCACGGGGAGCCCGGGGTTTGGTGAGGCCATGGGCACAGGTTGGTGGGGGAAAGGTGACACAGGGTCTGGGGGGGGGGGGGGGGGGAGACTGGGTAGGTAACACGGGGGAAGGGGGCATGGGGTTGGGGGGGGGGGACACGGGGCTAGGGGGAGAAAGGGACAAGGGGTAGGAAAAAGAAGTGAGCACAGGAGGGAGTGGGTAGGAAAAAAGGGCGATGGCGGGCGCCAGGGGGGAGATGTGGAAAAGGGAGCCGCTGTGGACGCAAGGCAAAGGAAGAAGCCTGCGCAGCGCTACAGGAGGGTCGCGCGGGGAGTCAGGGTTCCGCGGACGAACTTGCGGGTACTGCTAGTAAATAAATAAAAAGTCCAGCTAAAACAATGCTTATCCCTGTGTATCCAAGAGCCGGTTGCATAAGCTTTCCCAGGAAGATTGCTTGTATGGGCTATACAGTGTCTCCTTTGTGAAGTGCCAAGGCAGTGCAGCTTACCCCCACTCCCCCATTTTATATTGCTTTTATACGATATAAGGACTCAGTGGGCCGGGTCCTGATTGTCTAATTGATGATTTAACTGGTTGTTAACCTGTCTCTCCTAATTGTATTTAGGGGAAAATATCCCATTTGTGTACTGCCTCCAGACTCGAGGAAATGCAAATTTCATAATGTAAATTTCAGCTATATTACTCATTAAATTGTCTTGCAATTAGGTTTGGTTTTTTTCTCCATGAATCAACACCTTTACTACTGCCTAGGATCTGGTGTTGCAGCTCAGCCAGTTCTAAAGCTTCCTTTCAATTCAATAATAAAACAACTTTTTATAGATGATAGCTTACTAAAGAAATCGCTTTCCTTCTTCACTTAAGGTTCATACTGTAAGTGTAAAGATGGCTCTATTATATCCAGTGAGAAAACGCTCTACCACTGTCCTAAACTACTAGCTGGCAGCAGCAGCCTACTCTCTATATAATACAGTGTGTGCTATTAGAGATAAGAATCTGAATGAAGGGGAAATGGTGAAAAACAGCCTAATTAATCATTTTCTTGAATAAAATATTACAAAGTTTGTTATAATCACCTATAAATCTCAATTATGAAAAGTTGTTTTATAATTGCA